>NW_024870836.1:2798750-3465000 GCF_019054845.1 Dipodomys spectabilis | reverse complement strand
ATTCTATAAGGCCTTCAAAGCAGAGCTCACACCATGGCCCTTCAATGAAATTGAAAGACAAAGTGCACTACCAAACTCATTCTATGAAGACATCATAACCCTCATCCCAAAACCAGGCAGGGACTCATCAAAAAACAGAACTATAGACCAATTTGTTTGATGAACATTGATGCAAAACTTCTCAACAAAATTTTGGCCAATCAATTTCAACAATTGATCCAAAAAATTATACACCACGATCAAACAGGATTCATTTCAGGGATGCAAAGCTGGGTTAATATACGCAAATCAATTAATATTATTCATCACATCAACAAGAACAAGGATAAAAACCACATGTTTATCTCAATAGATGCAGGAAAGGCATTTGACAAGATTCAACACCCATTGATAATGAAGACTATGGAAAAACTAGGAATCCAGGGAACATTCCTCAATACCATAAAGGCTGTATATGACAAACCTACAGCCAGCATTATACTTAATGTTGAAAAATTAAAGCCATTTCCTCTTAAATCAGAAACAAGACAAGGATGTTCATTCTCGCCACTCCTTTTCAATCTAGTATTAGAATGCCAAGATATAGCAATAAGACAAGATGAAAACATAAAATGGATCCAAATAGGGAAAGATGATGTAAAAGTCTCCCTCTTTGTAGATGGCATGATTATGTATTTAAAGAATCCCACTGACTCCACTCCCAAATTATTCAACCTTATTCAGAACTTGGGCAAAGTGGCAGGGTATAAATTTAACCCTCAAAAATCAATGACTTTTCTGTATGCCAAGAATGAGAAAAGTGTGGCTGAAATCAGGAAAGCAACTCCATTCATAATAGCTCCACAAAAAATAAAATACCTAGGAATTAACTTAACCAAAGAAGTGAAGGACCTCTATGATGAACACTTGAAAAACCAGAAAAAGGAAATCAAAACAGAACTTAGACACTGGCAAAAACTCCCATGCTCCTGGATTGGAAGGATCAACATCATGAAAATGGCAATACTTCCCAAGGCTATCTACAAATTCAATGCAATACCTATCAATATCCCAAATTCATTCTTCAAGGAATAGAAGAGACAATCCAAAAATTCATATGGAACAATAAAAGACCCTGGATAGCATAAAAGATCATTAAAAGAAAGAAAAGTGCTGGAGGAATATCAATACCAAATTTCAAACTCTAATACAACACCATATTAATCAAAACAACGTGGTAATGGCTCAAGAACAGACCTCAGGACCAATGGAATAGAATTGAACCTACAGATATATAGCCATCTAATCTTCGATAAGGAAGCTAAATAATTAGAATGGAAGAAAGACAGCCTCTTCAGTAAAAGGTGCTGGCAAAATTGGTTAATCACTTGTAGAAAACTAAAGCTAGATCCTTATATATCACCTGCACAAGAATCAACTCCAAATGGATCAAAGACCTCAGAGTCAAAGCAGACACTCTGAATACATTACAGGATGCAATAGGAGAAACCCTAGATCTCCTTGGCACAGGCTGAAATTTTCTTAATAGAGACCCAGAAACACAACAAATCAAAGAAAGTTTGGACAAATGGGATTGCATGAAATTGCATACTTTCTGCAAGGCAAAGGACATAGCTAGCAATATTGATAGAAATCCCACGGATTGGGAGAAGTTCTTCACTAGCCATACAACGGACAAGGGTCTCATATACCTGCAACTCAAAAAATTAAATACCCCAACAACAAATTCTCAGAGAAACAACTGCCCAATAAATAAGTGGGCTAAAGACTTAAAGGGAAACTTCTCTGAAGATGAAAGAAGGATGGGCGATGGACATATGAAGAAATGCTCAACCTCTCTAGCTATAAAAGAAATGCAAATCAACCCAACATTGAGATACCACCCCAGCCCAGTTAGAATAGCTGTAATCAAGAACTCTAATAACAACAGATACTGGAGGAGATGGGGACAGAAGGGAATCTTACTGCATTGTTGGTGGGAGAGTAAACTTGTTCAACCACTTTGGAAAGTAGTATGGAGGTTCCTCAAAAGACTCCATATAGAGCTCTCCTATTTCCCTGCAATCTCACTTTTGGGCATTTACCCAAATGATCACAAACAAGACCATACTAAAGCTACCAGCACAACTATGTTTATTGCAACATTATTTACCATAGCTAAGATATGGAACCAATCCAGATGCCCCTCATTAGATGAATGGATCTAGATAATGTGGTAGATATACACAATGCAATTCTATGCCTCTATGAGAAAGAATGACATTGCCCCATTTGTTAGAAAATCGAAAGACTTGGAAAAACTTAAGTGAAGTAAGCCAGGTCCAAAAATATAGGTCCCATGGTTTCCCTTATTTGCAATAACTAGTATATTTTTGAAACAAGCAGAAAAGTTAAGATAAGTTCATGTTAGGTGAAATGAATCCCAAGATAAGTACTGAAATGTATTTTTTCTTTCTTGCAATTGTTTCTAACATATTTATAAGATTATTTCTTTGTTGCTTTGTATGTCCCTCCCCCATGGTATAACCCCTTTATTTGATATTGGTAAAATTTGTGGAGGAAATGGTCAAAAACCAACCTTTAAATGGGGATACGTTGGACCCATTGCAACAATGAGATATACAACTCATCATGTCCAATTACTAACTTTACAACTTTTGCCAGGGGCGGGGTGTTGGGAGGGGTGGAGAAGGGAGATGGGAAGGGATGAGAAGTAGAAACAGGAGGAGGCAACAACGCTTGATAAGAAATGTACTCATTACCTTACCCATGTAAATGTAACCCCTCTGTACGCTATTTTTTTTTATTTATTTATTTTTTAAATTTTATTTTATTTTATTTGAGAACATACTGTACAGAGGGGTTACAATTACATGGGCAGGATAATGCATACATTTCTTACCAAGCATTGCAGCCTCCTCCTTTGTTTACCCTTCACCTCCCTTCCCAGCCTCCCCCCTCCCGCCCACCCAATCATACCCCCGCTCCCCCCCCTCCGACATTGTAAAGCTGGTTTTGACATGACATTTTGTACTTCTCATTGTTGCAACAGGTCCACCTGAATCCTTAAACGACTTGTTTGTCCCCATCTCCTCCACATGTTATACTGACATCAAATATAGTGAAAGCAGGGGTTACACTGTGGGGGAGGGACCCACAAAGCAACCAAGAAATAATCTTATAAATGCGTTAGAAACACATGCATGAAAGAAACAAAAACATTAAAATACATATTTGAGGGTTCGTTTTCCTAACATCACATTCTCTGACTTTTTCCGCTTGACTCATACCTATACTAGATATTGCAAATAAGGGAAACCATGGGACCTATGTTTATTTGGGCCTGGCTTACTTCACTTAATATAATTTTTTCCAAGCCTTTCCATTCTCTAACAAATGGGGCAATGTCATTCTTTCTGATGGAGGCATAGAATTCCATTGTGTATATATACCACATTTTCTTGATCCATTCATCTACTGAGGGGCATCTGGGTTGGTTCCATATGTTAGCTATGGTAAATAATGCTGCAATAAACATAGTTGTGCTGGTAGCTTTAGTGTGGTCTTTTTTGTAAACATTAGGGTAAATGCCCAAAAGTGGGATTGCTGGGTCATAGGGGAGTTCTATGTGAAGTCTTTTGAGGAACCTCCATACTGCTTTCCAAAGTGGTTGAACAAGTTTACATTCCCACCAACAATGAAGTAAGCTTCCTTTCTGTCCACATCCCCTCCAGCATCTGTTGTTGTTAGAGTTCTTGATTTTTGCTGTTCTAACTGGAGTGAGGTGATATCTCAATGTTGTTTTGATTTGCATTTCTTTTATGGCTAGGGATGTTGAACATTTCTTCATGTGTCTATTGGCGTTCCTTCTTTCTTCTTCAGAGAAGCTTCTCTTTAAGTCTTTCGCCCACTTACTTATTGGGCAGTTGCTTCTTTGAGGATTTGTTGTTGGGTGGTTTAATTTTTTGAGTTCCAAGTATATTTTAGATATGAGACCCTTGTCCGTTGTATGGCTAGTAAAGATCTTCTCCCAGTCCGTGGGCTTTCTATTGATCTTGCTAGCTATGTCATTTGCCCTGCAGAAGCTCTGCAACCTTATACAATCCCATTTGTCCAACCTTTCTTTGATTTGTTGTGTTTCCGGGTCGCTATTCAGAAAATTTCGGCATGAGCCAAGGAGACTCAGGGTTTCTCCTATTCCATCTGTAATGTTTTCAGAGTGTCTGCTTTGAGTTCAAGGTCTTTGATCCATTTGGAGTTGATTCTGGTGCAGGGTGATATATAAGGATCTAGCTTTAGTTTTCTACATGTAGTTAACCAGTTTTGCCAGCACCATTTACTGAAGAGGCTGTCTGTCTTCCATTCGATTGTTTTAGCTCCCTTATCGAAGATTAGATGGCTATAGGTCTGTAGGTTCATTTCTGGGTTTTCAATTCTATTCCATTGGTCCTGAGGTCTGTTCTTATGCCAATACCAAGCTGTTTTGATTACTATGGCTTTATAGTAGAGTTTGAAATTTGGTATTGATATTCCTCCAGCAGTGTTCTTTCTGTTGAGGAGCGTTTTTGCTATTCGGGGTCTTTTATTGTTCCATATGAATTTTTGGATTGCCTCTTCTATTTCCTTGAAGAATGAGGGTGGAATTTTGATAGGTATTGCGTTGAATTTGTAGATAGCCTTGGGAAGTATTGCCATTTTCACGATGTTAATCTTTCCAATCCAGGAGCATGGGAGGTTTTGCCATTTTTTAAGTTCTGTGTTGATTTCCTTTTTCGAGATTTTAAAGTTTTCATCATAGAGGTCCTTCACTTCTTTAGTTAATTCCTAGGTATTTTATTTTTTGTGGGGCTATTACAAATGGAGTTGCTTTCCTAATTTCAGCCACACTTTTCTCATTGTTGGCATACAGAAAAGCCATTGATTTTGGGGGGTTAATTTTATAACCTGCTACTTTGCCAAAGTTTTGAATCAGCTTGAGTAATTTGGGAGTGGAGTCTATGGGATTCTTTAAATACAAGATCATGTCATCTGCAAAGAGGGAGAGTTTTATTTCTTCTTTCCCTATTTGGATCCCCTTTATGTCTGCATCTTGTCTTATTGCTGTAGCTAGGCATTCTAATACTAGATTGAAAAGAAGTGGAGAGAGTGGGCAACCTTTTCTTGTTCCTGAGTTAAGAGGAAATGGCTTTAGTTTTTCACCATTGAGTATAATGCTGGCTGTAGGTTTGTCATATACAGCCTTTATTGTATTGAGGAATGTTCCATGGATTCCTAATTTTTCCAAAACATTCATCATAAAGGGGTGTTGGATCTTGTCGAATGCTTTTTCTGCGTCTATTGAGATAACCATGTGGTTCTTGTTCTTGCTCCTGTTGATGTGATGAATAATATTAATTGATTTGCGTATATTGAACCAGCTTTGCATCCCTGAAATGAATCCTGTTTGATCGTGGTGTATGATTTTTTGGATGAATTGTTGAAGTCGATTGGCCAAAATGTTGTTGAGAAGTTTTGCATCAATGTTCATCAAAGAAATGGGTCTATAGTTCTCTTTCTTTGATGAGTCCCTGCCTGGTTTTGGGATGAGGGTTATGATGGCTTCATAGAATGTGTTCGGTAGTGAGCTTTCTCTTCCAATTTCATTGAAGAGTTGGAGGAGAATTGGTGTGAGCTCTGCTTTGAAGGCCTTGTAAAATTCCGCTGTAAAACCATCTGGTCCTGGACTTTTCTTAGCTGGGAGGTCTCTTATTGCTGTTTCTATTTCAATGCTTCATTTGGGCCTTTTAAGATAGTTTAACTCATCTTGGTTTAGTTTTGGCATGTCAATATTTGCTAGGAAGAGGTCCATTTCTGTCAAGTTCTCAAACTTATTAGCATAAATTTTTGAGAAGTATTCCCTTATAATGTTCTGAATCTTGGTTGTTTCCATGGTGATGTTTCCATTTTCATCTCTGAGTTTATTAATTTGGGTGTGTTCTCTTCTTTTTCTGATAAGATTTGCTAAGGGTCTGTCAATTTTGTTAAGTTTTTCGAAGAACCAACTCTTTGTTTTGTTGATTCTTTCTATAGTTTTTTTGGATTCTAATTCATTTAATTCTGATTTAATTTTGATTATTTCTTTCCATCTACTGTATTGGGGTTTATCTTGCTGCTCTTTTTCAAGGAGGTTTAGATGTGTCATTAAATTGTTAGTTTCAGATCTCTCCAATTTGTTGATGTAGGAGCTCAGAGCTATAAACTTGCCTCTGAGTACTGCCTTTGCTCTGTCCCAGAGGAGCTGGTATTTTGTGTGTTCATTTTTGTTGAATAGCATGAACATTAGAATTTCCTTTCTAATCTCTTCCATGACCCACTCATGATTCAGCAGTGTGTTGTTCAGCCTCCATGTGATACCGGACTTTCTTTGGTGGCTTTTGGTGTTGAGTTCTAATTTTATTCCCTTGTGGTCAGAGAGAATGCAAGGTATAACGTCAATGTTTCTGAATTTAGACAAGTTTGCTTTGTGGCCTAAAATGTGGTCTATTTTAGAAAACGTTCCATGTGCTGCTGAGAAAAACGTGTATTCTGATGCTGCTGGGTGAAATGTTCGGTAAATATCTGTTAAGTCTAGTTGATCTATGCAGCTGTTTAGATCTGCGGTTTCTCTGTTGAGTTTTTGCCAAGTTGATCTATCTAGTGGGGAGAGTGGTGTGTTAAAATCCCCAACAATTAATGTCTTTGGATCTATATGGGATTTGAGGGAAAGTAGTGTTTCTTTGATAAATTTGGGTGCTCCATTGTTTGGCGAATAGATATTTAGAATTGTAATATCCTCCTGAAGGAGAGATCCTTTAATTAGTATGTAGCGACCTTCTTTATCTGTTTTCACGAATTTTAATTTGAAGTCTATTTTATCTGATATTAGGATTGCAACTCCCGCCTGTTTATGTGGTCCGTTTGCTTGGTAGATTTTGTTCCAGCCTTTAACATTGAAAATGTGTTTGTTTTTATGGGCAAGATGTGACTCCTGCAGGCAGCAGATAGAAGGGTCTTGTTTTTTAATCCAACTAGACAGTCTATGTCACTTAATTGGAGAGTTCAGTCCGTTAACGTTAAGAGATAGGACTGAGAGGTATTTGGGAGTTCCTGCCATGTTATCTACCTTCTTGGGGGCTGCGAAAACTGGGTTCTTCCTATGGTTCTTGGATTCTCAGTTTGGGTGCAGTTTCTTGGCCTTTATTGCGGTCTTGTTGGTTTTCTATGTGTAGGACATCTTTAAGAATCTTTTGTAGGGCTGGTTTGGTGGAGATGTATTGTTTCAATTTTTCTTTGCTATGGAAGGTTTTTATTTGGCCTTCAGTTATGAAGGAGAGTTTAGCTGGGTACAGTATTCTTGGTTGATAGTTGTTTGTTTTCAGGGCATGGCATACATCATTCCAGGCTCTTCTTGCTTTGATTGTCTCTGCTGAGAAATCTGAGGTGATTCTAATTGGTTTCCCTTTATAGGTGATTACCCTTTTCTCCTTGACAGCTTTAAGGATCTTTTCCTTGGTCTGAGTTGATCCTGTGTGGATTAAAATGTGGCGGTGGGATGTCCTATTCTGGTCTGGTCTATTTGGGGTTCTAAAGGCTTCTTGTATCTGGACAGGCCTATCTTTTTGCATGTTTGGGAAGTTCTCTGCTAGGATCCTGTTAAACAAATTTCCTAGATCATTAACTTCTGTTTCTAGGTGCTCCTCTACACCCATTATCCTTAGATTAGGCCTTCTGATGGTGTCTTCCAGGTGTTGGATAGATCTATCATATTTCTTGGACTTGTCTTGGATGGTTGTATGTTCTTTCTCTATAATATCTAGGCTGTCTTCAATCCCTGAGATTCGATCTTCTGCATGGTCTAACCTGCTTTCAAGACTCTCTACTTTGTTTTTTATCTCTTTTCCTTCTAGTTGGTCAGCTTTGATGGCTTCAAGTTCTTTGTTGAAGCTCTGTTTTAGGTCTTGTATGAATTTCTTTACTTCCTTAATTTGGTGTTCAGTGTTTGTCCTCAAATCGCTTAGTTGATTGGTTATGGTTTCTTTGGGCTCCCATTCCTTCTGTTGGGTTCCATTCAGCATTCCCTTTGTGGTCTCCCTGACTTCCTTCAGCTCTTTGTTAGTGGATTCCATGAATGCCTTTAGTGATCTTTTTGTGTTCCCCACCTGGTCTCTCAATTCCTGTATTACTCTTTGATTAGCTTCCTCCCATTCGTGGGATTCCTGCAGATCTCTTGGAGTGTTCTCAGCCTGCTCACGCCATTCCTCCCTTTCTCTTTGAGTATTCTCAAGTTGTTCACGCAAATCCTGTATCAGTTTTTGAGTAGGTTCCTCACGCTTATGATATTCCTGTATAAACTTCTGTGATGCCTCCTCTCTCTCCCTATCACGCTCATACAGAGTCCTTTGTACGTTGTCAAACTTTTCATTTATCATTTTTGACACCAGTGTTTGTAGAGCTGTTTGGGAACTCCCCTCTGGATTATTCATTATCTCTTCTAACCCCTGATTATCAAGATTGGGAATTGAGATATCCGAATTTGCCATTTTTCTTGTGTTTTTCTATTACTTTCTTGTTTCCTTATATCTTTCTTCCAATCTTGTCCACACTGGTGCTCACATTGCTACACTTATGTCATAACTTTTCTTTTCCTCTTACCTTTAATAATGCCCCCAATTTTATCATTCTTTTTCATATCCATGGTCGTGGATATTTTGATGATATCTAAACAGACCTATCTTTGCATCTGTTTAATATAAACTTTGGAAATATCAGAGAGTTTTTTCCCCTAAATACATCATTTTCACCTATAATCCTTATCACCAAGAATAACACTCACACATTTGCTTGGGCAGAGATGTAGAACCCTTTAGATTTCTTCTTACCCTTCTACTCTCACCCATTATATAAGATGAACGATCAACATTTTCTCAGTTTCTGTTACTAATTTGATTTCTTTTTTTTTTTTTTGTTGTTGGTCGTGGGGCTGGAACTCTGGGCCTGTGTGCTGTCCCTGTGCTCTTCAGCTCAAGGCGAGCACTCTACCTCTTGAGCTACAGCAACACTTTCGGGGTTTTTTAGTGGTTTTCATTGGAGATCAGAGTCTCGTGGACTTTTCTCCCTGGGCTGGCTATGAACCGTGATCCTCAGATCTCAGCCTCCTGAGTTGATAGGATTACAGGCATGAGCCACTGGCGCCCAACACTAATATGATTTCTATGTACTCCTTTTTATGCCCCTGTCACAAGTCTGTTTCATGTACTCGTCCCTGGTCACCTAGTCTTAAACAATTTTTAGAAAGTATGTTTTTTCCCTATAGTCTTTTCATATTTGTCCTCTCCATCAATAAATTACTGCTCCTTGTAAGTATGCAGAGGGAAGATCTCAGACACAAATTCTAGTATCATTATTTCCTCACTACATTGAGTGTTGGCCGTACATTTCTCATCTGTAAATGGGTGTAATCTACCAGAAATATTGACGAATACATTTGCTTACTCCTAGAGCAAGAAAAAAGAAAAGTGAAGAGTCCGTACATTTTCCACCTTAGCTTACAAATAAGGATAGAGTCAAATTCGGTTTGTTGGTATAAAGTCACAAATTGTTTCATGCAGAAATAAAAATAAATTTTACCTCCTGGCTCTAAGGGTTGTGTCCTTTTAAGGCAACTACAGATATGTAAGTGGTATTATGTAAATTGGGTCATGTGTCTACATTTGTATTGAAGAACATACTCAACATATCATTGGAAAACATTGGTTATTGAATAGTATCTATATGAGAATGTTAATTGAACTAATCGCACTAAGTTGAAAACTAATATTAGTCCATCAAAATTTTCTTATTGCTTTATGTGTTGCCAAGTGTTCTTCATAAACTGGATAGAATTTTCTTCAGTGAACTGGATAGAATCTAAAACTGACCAAGGATTTCTGTCTAATAGTGAAGCATGCTTGAGGCATGTGTTGTTACCTTCTAGGGATATATAACTAAGAAACTGGCGATGTGGGTGGTGAAAGGCTTTCTCCTAAGTTCCCAAGGCTAGAACAAACAAGATCATTTGATAACAAAGCACTCAGCTTATTATATTTTATCTATGTGGGACAATAAACAATTTAAAATAAATGATTTTATTTATAAGCAAATGATACCACCAAGAAAAGTGAGTAAGTGGCGCTGTAGCTCAAGTGGTAGAGCGCTCGCCTTGAGTTGAAGAGCTGAGGGACAACGCCCAGGCCCAGAGTTCAAGCCCCACGACCAACAAAAAAAAAAAAGAAAAGTGAGTACACATTAGAGAGACTGCAAGAATAACATTAGGGATTTACTGTCTCACCTGATTATGTGATTGTATTTCTTGATATTGAAGCTCTCCCCTTGTTATTCTTATTTTATGTAATCCAACACTGTTTATTATTATGTATTCAATGTGGGAAATCTAGCTTCAAAGATGTCTAAAAATTTTTCCTTTTCAATTATAACATTGTCATTATCAGGGTCACTCTGGTCATCATCATTTTCAACAAAATTATTATTACAACATACGTGCTAATTATTGAAAGTCTGGTATGTGTATATGATTTTGTATTATTTGTACTTTGATTAATAATTTTAATATTACCACTGTGCATGCATCCATGTTAAATTTTTGAATAAATAAACAAAAAAACTAAACCATAACAGGTAGCTTGACTATGTGATTATAACAAATTATTGAACAGATTTTGAAGCATTGCACATTTCTAACCAGTATGAATTAACTTCCTCTCTCCCTGTCATCACACACAAATATTTAAGGGTTTGAACAGAATTTTTCAAGTAATATTCTATAAATATTACTACAACATCATGTATATATCTAAAATTACCTTGAAAATAATGTATTCTACTTTCTATTGAAATATTAGTCATTTTACTCTAGGAAATTTTTGGAAAAATAGACTATATATCTTTGAAATGAAAAGGGTAAAAAATAGTAGCATAAAAGTTTTAGAGGGAGTGTATACATTCAGAAATACATGTGTGTGTGTGTGTGTGTGTGTGTGTGTGTGTGTGTGTGTATAAATGTAATGTGTAGAAAGTCATACATTTTTAGTGAGAATTTGACATCATATATATATTTATGTATAGAATTATGTGCATTATAGTGAAATAAACATCTTAAAACATAATTAAAATTAAAAAAACATCAAACCAATTGCCGGTAACTCACGCCTATAATTCTAGCTCCTCTGGGGGCTGAGATATAACAATTGTTTTCACATCTAGCCCCGACAGAAAAGTACATGTTAGATTAATATCAACAATTAACAATTCAAAAACAGAAATTAGCCCTATGCTTCAAGTTGTGCAGTGCTGGCCTTGAGCACAAAAAAGCTTAGGGACAATGCCCAGGACTTGCAAACAACAACAACATGTCTCACATTAATTTCACAAAAGCATTTTTAAACTGCTGTGAACATTTCTTAGAAACATGAATACATGCCCCTGGAAAATTTTAAGTAAAAAGGATAGAATATTTGTGTCTATGTTAAAGACATGACTATTTAGATTGTTTAAGATATTTAGGTAATGATTAGGAATTAAGAATAATGATAGGTAGGTAATAATTGGGACTGGTCTTTTATTCTGTTTTATGATAGTGATAAAATGATACCTGTAATGATTATATAAAATTACTCTTGGGTATTTGAATTATAATAAGTGATAAACATTTTTGAAGTTTATTTATTGTGAAAATTCTGTACCAAGGGGTTACGATTACATGGGCAAGGTAATGAGTATATTTCTTTTAAAACATTGTTGCCTCCTCCTTTGTTTCCTCTTCCCATCCCTTGCACCTCCCCCACACTGATCCCCACTCCTTCCCTCCCCCATTCCCCGGCCAATGTTTTAAAGTTCGTTTTTCGACATAACAAAAAATAACTCCAGATTTCACTGTATTTGATATTGGTATAATTTGTAGAGGGGAAGGGAAAAAACAAATCATTTAAATAGGAATACAGGTGGAACCATTGCAACAATGAAATGTACCAGTCATTATGTTGAAAAATGAACTTTACAACTTTGGTGGGGGGAGAGGATTGGGTAAGGGGAGTCTGAGAAGTGATGGGAAGGGGAAACAAAGGAAGAGGCAAAAATGCTTGATAAAAAATGTACTCATTATCTTGTAATTATAAGCCATCTGTACGGCATTTTCACAATAAAAAAAAATACCTCTCAGTCCTATCTCTCAACATTACCGGACTTAAATCTCCAATTAATCGACTTAGACTGTCTAGTTGGATTAAAAAGCAAAATCCTTCTATCTGCCTTTAGGAGTCACGCCTTGCACATAAAAACAAACACATTTTGAAAGTGAAAGTCTGGAACAAAATCTACCAAGCAAATGACCCCCATAAAAAAGTGGGAGTTGCAATCCTAATATCAGATAAAATAGACTTCAAATTAAAATTCGTGAGAAGAAATAAAGAAGGTCGCTACATACTAATGAAGAGATTGCTCCTTCAGGAGGATATTACAATTCTAAATATCTATTTGCCAAACAACGGAGCAAGCAAATTTATCCAAGAACACTACTTTCCCTCAAAGCTCACATAGATCCAAAGACATTAATTGTTGGGGATTTTAACACACCACTAACCCCACTAGATAAATCAACTTGGCTAAAACTCAATAAACTGCAGATCTAAACAACTGCAAGGATCAACTAGATTTAACAGACATCTAACGAATATTTCACTCAGCAGTATCAGAAAACACGTTTGTCTCAGCAGCACATGGAACATTTTCAAAAACTGACCACATTTTAGGTCACAAAACAAAAGTCCAAATTCAGAAAAATTGAAGTTATACCTTGCATTTTCTCAGACCACAGGAAATAAAATTAGAATTCAATGCCAAAAGCCACCAAAGAAAGTCCTGTAACACATGGATGCTGAACAACACAGTGTTGAATCACGAGTAAGTCATGTAAGAGATTAAAAAGGAAATTCAAGTGTTCACAATATTCAACAAAAACGAACACACATATTACCAGCTCCTCTGGGACACAGAAAAGGCAGTACAAAGAGGCAAGTTTGAGATATATGAAACCAACAATTTTATGACACATCTGAACCTCCTTGAAAAAGAGCAGCAAGATAAACCCCAACCCAGTAGATGGAAAGAAATAATTAAAATTAAATAAGAATTAAATGAATTAGATTCCAAAAAAAAAAAAGAAAAAACACAGAAAGAATCAACAAAACAGAGTTGGTTCTTCGAAAACATTAACAAAATTGACAGACCCTTAGCAAATCTTATCAGAAAAAGAAGAAAACTCACCCAAATAAATAAACTCAGAGTTGGGAATGGAAACATCACCAGAGAAACAACCAAGATTCAGAACATTATAAGGGAATACTTCTCAAAACTATGCTAATAAGTTTGAGAACTTGGCAGAAATGGACCTTTTCATAGCAAATATCGACATGCCGAAACTAAACCAAGATGAGTTAAACCATTTTAACAGGCCCATATCAAGCATTAAGATAGAAACAGCAATATGAGAAGTCCCATCTAAAAAAACACCAAGACCAGACAGATTTACATCAGAATTCTACAAGGCCTTCAAAGCAGAACTCACACCAATACTACTCCAACTCTTCAATGAAATTGAAAGAGAAAGTTCACTACAGAACTTATTCAATGAGGCCATCAAAACCCTCATCCTCAAACCAGGCAGGGATGCATCAAAAAAGAGAAGTTTAAACATATTTCTTTTATGAATATTGATGCAAAACTTCTCAACAAAATTTTGGTCGATTGACTTCAAAAATTCATCCAAAAAATAATACAACACGATCAAACAGGATTCAATTCAGGTATGCAAAGTTGGGTCAATATACGCAAATCAATTAATATAATACATCGCACCAACAAGAGCAAGGAAAAGAACCACCTGGTTCTCTCAACTGTTGGAGAAAAAACATTTGACAACATCCAATAAACCCTTTATGATGAAGGCTCTGGAAAAATTAGGAACCCAGGGAACATTCCTAAATAAAATAAAGGCTGTATATGACAAACTTACAGCTAGCATTACACTTAATCATGAAAAACGAAAGCCATTTCCTCTTAAATCAAGAAGGGGACAATGGATTGCTGGGTCATAGGGAAGCTCTTTCCAAAGTGGTTGAACGAGTTTACACTCCCACCGACAATGAAGTAAGGTTCCCTTCTGTCCACATCCCCTCCAGCATCTGTTGTTATTAGAGTTCTTGATTTTAGCCATACTAACTGGAGTGAGGTGGTATCTCAATGTTGTTTTGATTTGCATTTTTTATGGCTAGGGAGGTTGAGCATTTCTTCATGTGTCTATTGGTCATTCTTCTTTCCTCTTCAGAGAAGTTTCTCTTTAAGACTTTAGCCCATTTATTTATTGGGCAGTTGTTTCTTTGAAGATTTTTTGTTGGGGGATTTAATTTTTTGAGTTCCAGTTATATTTTAGATATGAGACCCTTGTCCGTTGTATGGCTAGTGAAGATCTTCTCCCAATCCGTGGGCTTTCTATTGACCTTGCTAGCTATGACCTTTGCAATGTAGAAGCTCTGCAACATCATGCAATCCCATTTGTCCAACCTTTCTTTGATTTGTTGTGTTTCTGGAACTCTATTAAGAAAATTTTGGCCTGTGTGGCATTTACCCAAATGTTCACAAACAAGACCACACTAAAACTACCAGCATGACTATGTTTATTGCAGCATTATTTACTATAACTAAGATATGGAACCAACCCAGATGCCCCTCAGTAGATGAATGGATCCAGAAAATGTGGTATGTATACACAATGGAATTCTATGCTTCCATCAGAAAGAATGACATTGCCCCATTTGTTAGGAACTGGAAAGACTTGGAAAAAATTATATTAAGTGAAGTAAGCCAGGCCCAAAGAAACATAGGCCCCATGGTTTCCCTTATTAGCAATAACTAGTATATGTCTGACTCAAGCAGAAAAGGTCAGATAATTTGATTTTAGGAAAATGAACCCTAAATATGTATTCAAATGCTATTTTATCTTTCTTGCGATTGTTTCTAACACATTTGTAAAATGATTTCTTCGTTGCTTTGTATGTCCCTCCCCCACAGTATTACCCCTACTTTCACTGTATTTGATGTCAGTATAATTTGTGGAAGGGAAGGGGAAAAACAAATCTTTTAAATAGGAATAGAGGTGGACCCATTGCAACAATGACATGTACAAGTCGTTATGTCGAAAACGAACTTTACAACTTTGGTGCAGGGAGGGGGGGAGGATTGGGGGCAGGGGGAGAGTGGGAAGGGATGGGAAGGGGAAACAAAGGAGGAGACTAAAATGCTTGATAAGAAATGTATTCATTATCTTGCCCATGTATTTATAAACCCTCTGTAAAGTATTTTCACAATAAAAAAAAAGAAGGGGACAAGGATGTCCACTCTCTCTAGTTTTTTTCAATTTAGTATTAGAATGCCAAGCTACAAGAATAAGAAATGGTGCAAACATAAAATGGATCCAAATAGGGAAAGATGAAGTAAAACTCTCCCTCTTTGTAAATGACGTGATCTTGTATTTAAAGAATCCCATGGAATCCACTCCCAAATTACTGATAGTGATTCAAAACTTTGGCAAAGTAGCGGGTTATAACATTAATCCTCAAAGACAATGGCTTTTCTCTAATCCAACAATGAGAAAAGTGTGGCTGAAACCAGGAAAACAATTCCATCTATAATAGCCCCCCAAAATAAAACGCCTAGGAATTAACCAAAAAGTGAAGGACCTTTATGATAGAAACGTTTTTGTTTTTTGTCAGTCATGGGTCTTGAACTCTGGGCCTGGGTGCTGTCCCACAGGTCTTCACTTCAAGTCAAGCGCTCTATCACTTGAGGCACAGCAAGACTTCTGATTTTCTAGTGGTTTATTGGAGATAAGAGTCTCACTGACTTTCCTTCCCTGGCTAGCTTTGAACCATGATACTCAGATCTCAGCCTCCTGAGTAGCTAGGATTACAGGCGTGAGCCACCAGTGCCCGGCTGATGAAATCTTTAAAAACCTGAAAAAGAAAATCAAAACAGTACTTAGAAAGTGGAAAAAACTCCCATGCTCCTGGATTGGAAGGATCCACATATTGAAAATGGCAATACTTGCCAAAGTTATCTACAAATTCAATGCGATACATATCAATATTCCAACCTCATTCTTCAACGAAATATAAAAGGCAATCCAAAAATTAATATGAAACAATAAAAGACCCCGAATAGCAAAAATGATCAAAAACAGAAAGAAAAGTGCCTGAGGAGTAACAATACCAAATTTCAAACTCTACTACAACACCATTTTAATCAAAACAGCTTGATTACTGACACAAGATCAGACTTCAGGACCAATGGAATATAATTGAAAATCCAGAAATGAACCTACAGATCTATAGCCATCTAATCTTCGATAAGGGAGCTAAAAACTAGAATGGAATAAAGACAGCCTCTTCAGTAAATGGTGCTGGCAAAATTGGTTAATCACTTGTAGAAAACTAAAGCTACATCCTGTATATCACCCTGCACCAGAATCAACTCCAAATGGATCAAAGACCTCAGAGTCAAAGCAGACATTCTGAAAACATTATAGGATGAATAAGAGAAACTCTAAGTCTCCTTGGAACAAACCGAAATTTTCTTAAAAGAGACCCAGAAACACAACAAATCAAAGAAAGGTTGGACAAATGGGATTACATGAAATTGCAGAGTTTTTGCAGGGCAAAGGATGAAGCTAGCAAGATCAATAAAACACGGATTGGGAGAAGATCTTCACTAACTATACAACAGGCAAGGATTTCATATCTAATATACCTGGAACTCAAAAATTTAAATCCCCTAACAACAAATCTTCACAGAAACAACTGCCCAATAAATAAGTGGGGTAAAGACTAAAAGAGAAACTTCTCTGAAGAGGAAAGAAGGATGGCCAGTAGACACATGAAGGAATGCTCAACCTCCCTAGCTATAAAATGAATCCAAATCAAAACAACATTCAGATTCCACATCACCCCAGTTAGTTTGGCTATAATCAAGAACTCTAACAACAGATTCTGGATGGTATGTGGACAGAACAGAACCCTACTGCATTGTTGGTGGGAGTGTAAACTTGTTCAGCCACTTTGGAAAGTAGTATGGAGATTCCTCAAAAGACTCCACATAGAGCTCCCCTATTTTCCACCAATCCCACTTTTGATCATTTACCCAAATGATACTGACATGATTATTTTAAAGCTACCAGCACGACTGTGTTTATTGCAGCATTATTTACCATAGGTAAGATATGGAACCAACCCAGATACCCCTCAGTAGATGAATGGATTAAGAAAATGTGGTATATATACACAATGGAATTCTCTGCCTCTATCAGAAAGAATGACATTGTCCCATTCCTTAGGAAATGGAAAGACTTGTAAAAAATTTAATTAATTGAACTAAGCCAGGCCCAATGAAACATAGGTCCCATGGTTTCCCTTATTTACAATAACGTATATTTGTCAGACATGCAGAAACGGTCATATTAGTTGATGTTAGGTGAAGTGAACCCCAATATAATTATTCAAATGGTTTTTTCTTTCTTGTGATTGTTTCTAACATTAATAAGTTGATTTCTTTGTTGTTTGCAGGTCCCTCCCCAACAAGATAACCCCTGTTTTCACTGTATTTAATGTTGTTATAATTTGTGGAGGGGAAGGGAAAAAGCAAATAGTTTAAATAGGGCTACAGATGGACCTATTGCAACAATGAGCTATACAAGTCATTATGTTGAAAGATGAACTTTACAGTTTTGGCCTGGGAGGAGGTTGGGGGACACGTGATGGGGGGATGAGAATGGATGTGAAAGGGAAACAGAGGAGGAGGCCACAAGGCTTGATAAGAAATATACTCATTACTTTGCTCATGTAATTGTAACCCTTCTGTACAGTATTTTCAGAATTAAAAAAAAGAAATATACTATTCAGGAAAAAAATATATAGAATTAGGGGCCTGGAAGGTGGCTCAGTAGTAGAGTACTTGACTTGCATGCTTGAGGTTCAGGGTTCGATTCCTCAGCACCACATAGTCAAAAAGAAAAATTCAGCAAGTGGCGCTGTGGCTCAAGTGGTAGAGCACTAGCCTTGAGCTGAAGAGCTGAGGGAAAGCACCCAGGCCCAGAGTTCAAGCCCCATGACCGGACACCAAAAATACATATAGAGAGAATTATAAGATATAAAAATACTTAAGACTCAGGATCATTGTAGCTTTAACATTGTAGCATTAATAAATATGTGCCATGTATCTGTTGGATATATTTTCATTTCTGTTATAGTGTCCTTTGAATATTGAAAGATTATCACTTGATGTTATCCGGTTTTTTCTTGCTTTTCTTTAGCCACTAATGAACGTCCTGAACATCTAGGATTACAGGCATGACATATTGGTGCAAGTTTGTCTTTCAATATTTTAAAGGTTTTCCTCTTTCCTTTGAATTCAAACATTTTCCTGTCAGTAATTCTGCATATTCTCAGACTGTTGTTCTCAAAGATGATAAGCATATGTTTGGTGGGTAATTGTCATGCTCATTGTGTTTGACAAAGTTTTCGTTGTTTCTATTGATTTGCCCTTCCTAATTATTTCATATGATGATTAGAATATTTAATATATAGACTTCAGTTTTGCCTCTATGGAGATTGTAGAAGTCATGTCAAAAGAATGTTTTAAAAGATTCTTATAACGTACTTAAATAAACAAAGAATATATGTCACAATCACACACTGTATAAAAATGTTAATTCACCTCAATAAAGATACACTCAGATGCAAAAATAAATAAATAAATAAAAGATTCTTATAGAGACAGCATTGTGAACTTTATACATAAAAACGAAAAAAAAATTTAGTTGGTCTTTGTTCCTAAGAAGAAATTTTAAAAATAGGATTTAAATTACATGGTAACATATTTTTAAATGCCATATGAACAAAAAATATGTTAATCAGAAAAATTTTCCCTTGGTGACTGTCCCATTTACTCCCCCACCCAACTTTTCCCTGTTCTGGAGCCTAGAAAGGAAAAGGAAAATTTGTGTTAATTATTAAACATTGTGAAATTCGCAAACTAGCTTTTTAGGAGCTCTAGAGGGTTGGGATGTAGAACTGTGTTAGATACCAAGCCTAGCATATGCAAGGCCCTGCGCTGGATTTTCAGCACTGAGAAAAGAGGAGGAGGAGGAGGAGGAGGAGGAGGAGGAGGAGGAGGAGGAGGAGGAGGAGGAGGAGGAGGAGGAGGAGGAGGAGGAGGAGGAGGAGGAGGAGGAGGAGGAGGAGGAGGAGGAGGAGGAGGAGGAGGAGGAGGAGGAGGAGGAGGAGGAGGAGGAGGAGGAGGAAGAAGAAGAAGAAGAAGAAGAAGAAGAAGAAGAAGAAGAAGAAGAAGAAGAAGAAGAAGAACAAGAACAAGAACAAGAAGAAGAACAAGAACAAGAACAAGAACAAGAACAAGAACAAGAACAAGAACAAGAACAAGAACAAGAAGAACAAGAACAAGAACAAGAACAAGAACAAGAACAAGAAGAACAAGAAGAACAAGAAGAACAAGAAGAACAAGAACAAGAACAAGAAGAACAAGAACAAGAACAAGAAGAACAAGAACAAGAAGAAGAACAAGAAGAAGAACAAGAAGAAAAAGAATATGAAGGAGGAGGACGAGGAAGACAAGGACGAGGAGGAGGAGGATGAGGAGGAGGAGGAGGAAGAGAGGGAGGAGGAGGAGGAGGAAGAGAGGGAGGAGGAGGAAGTGGAGGAGGAAGAGGAAGAGGAGGAGGAGGAGGACGACGAGGAGGAGGAGGACAAGAAGAAGAAGAAGAAGAAGAAGAAGAAGAAGAAGAAAGAAGAAGAAGAAGAAGAAGAAGAAGAAGAAGAAGAAGAAGAAGAAGAAGAAGAAGAAGAAGAAGAAGAAGAAGAAGAAGAAGAAGAAGAAGAAGAAGAAGAAGAAGAAGAAGAAGAAGAAGAAGAAGAAGAAGAAGAGAAGAAGAAGAAGAAGAAGAAGAAGAAGAAGAAGAAGAGGAGCAAGGAAGAGGAAGAGGAAGAAAAGGAGGAGGAGGAAGAGGTACAGAATCAAATTTATCCACATTTTATTTAATGAATAATTATGGCAAAGAAGAGGTTCAAGTTTCATTTTGATCTTTACAGTAGTTCCTATTTAGCCTCTGGATATACATTTCAAGTGGACACCTGAAATCAATGAGGTACTTTATAGAGTTAACCCTCAGTATCCAGAATTTCCACATCTAGGTGTTCAATCAACAAGAAATTTAAAATATTCAGGAAAAAAAATTGTTCCCCAACATTCAATATAGCAACTATTTATATACTGTTACATGTATGTTGGTAATAGATATAACCTTGACGTGATTTAAAGTGTAACTTACTTTGTATGACATATTATGTTATTTTCTATATGGGACTGGAGCCTATGCTGATTTTAGTATACTCAATCAGTTCAGGAAGCAACACTGTAAATACCAAGATGACCATTTTATGCTTTTACCCAGACAAATATAGCTACAATAAAGCTTCAGTTATAAATTAGGTACAGTAAGACAATAAAAACAGTAACTAATAAAAATAGGAAAATTGTAACAATATACTGTTTAAAAAAAAGTAATGTGAAATGGATGTGGAAGTGCATACCTGTAATTCCAGGAAACAGAAGCCTAGGCAGGAAAATAATCAAAGAGATATACAGTGAAACTTTACCTCCAAAAGAACCCAAAAAACATAAAAAAGGTATTATGTGAATGTGATCTCTTTCAAAATATGAGATGTTTTTCCATTCAATCTTTTCAGAGCACAGTTGAACACAGATAACTAACTACAGAAGGGGAAATTACAGTGAAGGGGACTACTGTATAATTATTTTTTGAAGAGAAAAACCTAACTTATTTAAACGTTCTTTTCTGAGAAGAAAAGCCATGCACAATTCTTTGGCCTTTTTCTGAAACTCTATGACATTTCTCCCCTCCCAACTAACCATCTTCCCAAACTAGCTTAGCTGTGCGATCAAGTCTTTCCATGGCAAAAATGCTGGATAAGAAATGTACTCATTACCTTGCTCAGGTAATTGTAACCTCTCTGTACGGTATTTTCACAATTAAAAAGAAAAAGAAGAAGTGCAAACATGATTTATTCCTGAACAATCAAGCTTCCTGTAGCCTGTTTCACTCTTCATATTTTGCTCTCAGATGCCCAGAAGACCCTGGTTTGAAGACATATTCTATATTGTCAGGTGTGTGAGATAAATGAGTTCCTTAGAAGAAAATGTGAATTTGAAGATTGAAATTGAGAAGGGAAATCAAATTCTACCGTCTTTTTTATTAAGGACCAGGAAAAAATATGTGCTTACATGCTGAGAATAAGCAACTTTTGACACCAGTGGTAATGAATTTAATTTTGATGCTGTTGTCAAATGTCTCTGACGTGTCCTGAACCCTAATTCCTTATTTTCTGAGAGCACCACATCTTCAGAAATTCTGATTTGTGCTGTGAATATTTATTTCCTGTAAAATGTAGTGGCTTGGATATTTTGATTTTGTGAAAGCTTGGTTAGTTTGATATTGTTCTCTCAGTTAAATTATAAGCAAGTAAAAATGAATTGAACCTGATTAAATGAAGTTCTTTCTGCCCATTTACTCTGGTACAGATTTCTCTGACTTAGGAAATCCACATTTTAAGTCATTCTGGATGCCTAACTAGGTCTGTGTATGTGGATGAGTCAATAAGAATTGCAGACATTTCCATATTAATTTTGGAGCGAAAACTTACAGCTGATAACTGGGCAATGATTCAGAAGACAGTTGAGGCTGAAGCCATGAGCCCTCCTGCCTGTGTTCAGCTCCCAATCCCTTCTAAAACACCCCTCACTTCCCATGAAGTGGTTTCTTTTTCTAGCCAAAAGTTTTCTGGAGCTTCATCTTATGCTGGCCTCCTAGTATGCCAACATGAGAGGAGTCAAAGCAAGCAAGGCAGATGTGGCACAGGGATTTTTTGTTCGGTTGTGGGGCCTGAACTCTGGGACTGGGCATTGTCCCTCAGCTCTTCAGCTCAAGTGTAAAATCACTGATCTAAACAACTGCATATATCAAGTAGATTTAACAGACATCTATTGAATAATTCACCCAGCAGCAACAGAATAAAAGTTTTCTCTGCAGCACATAGAACATTTTCCAAAATAGACCACATTCTAGATCACAAAGCAATCTTGTTCAAATTCAGAAACATTGAAGTTATACCTCGTATTCGCTCACACCACAAGGGAATAAAATTAGAACTCAACACCAAAAACCATCAAAGAAAGTCCTGTAACACATGGAGGCTTAACAACATACTGTTGAATCACCAGTGGGTCAGGGAAGAGATTAGAAAGGAAATTCAAATGTTCATGATATTCAACAAAAATGAGCACACAAATCACCTGCCCTTCTGTGAGAGAGCAAAGGCAGTACTCAGAGGAGAGTTTATAGCTTTGAGTTCCTACATTAACTAATTGGAGAGATCTAAAACCAACAATTTAATGAGACATATGAACCTCCTTGAAAAAGAGCAGCAAGATAAACCCTAATCTAGGAGATGGAAAGAAATAATTAAAATTAAATCAGAATTAAACGAATTAGGATCCAATAAAACCATAGAAATAATCAACAAAACAGTTAGTTCTTCGAAAAAATTAACAAAATTGACAGACCCTTAGCAAATCTTATCAGAAAAAGAAGAAAACTCACCCAAATAATAAACTCAGAGATGAGAACGGAAAAATCACCAGAGAAGCAACCAAGATTCAGAACTTTAAAAGGGAATACTTCTCAAAACTATGCTAATAAGTTTGAGAACTTGGCAGAAATGGACCTTTTCATAGGAAATATTGACATGCTGAAACTAAATCAAGATGAGTTAAAACATTTAACCAGCCCATAGCAAACATTGAGATAGAAACAGCAATAAGAGAAGTCCCATCTCAGAAAAGCCCAGGACCAGAAAGATGTGCAGCAGAATTCTATAAGGCCTTCAAAGCAGAGCTCACACCATGGCCCTTCAATGAAATTGAAAGACAAAGTGCACTACCAAACTCATTCTATGAAGACATCATAACCCTCATCCCAAAACCAGGCAGGGACTCATCAAAAAACAGAACTATAGACCAATTTGTTTGATGAACATTGATGCAAAACTTCTCAACAAAATTTTGGCCAATCAATTTCAACAATTGATCCAAAAAATTATACACCACGATCAAACAGGATTCATTTCAGGGATGCAAAGCTGGGTTAATATACGCAAATCAATTAATATTATTCATCACATCAACAAGAACAAGGATAAAAACCACATGTTTATCTCAATAGATGCAGGAAAGGCATTTGACAAGATTCAACACCCATTGATAATGAAGACTATGGAAAAACTAGGAATCCAGGGAACATTCCTCAATACCATAAAGGCTGTATATGACAAACCTACAGCCAGCATTATACTTAATGTTGAAAAATTAAAGCCATTTCCTCTTAAATCAGAAACAAGACAAGGATGTTCATTCTCGCCACTCCTTTTCAATCTAGTATTAGAATGCCAAGATATAGCAATAAGACAAGATGAAAACATAAAATGGATCCAAATAGGGAAAGATGATGTAAAAGTCTCCCTCTTTGTAGATGGCATGATTATGTATTTAAAGAATCCCACTGACTCCACTCCCAAATTATTCAACCTTATTCAGAACTTGGGCAAAGTGGCAGGGTATAAATTTAACCCTCAAAAATCAATGACTTTTCTGTATGCCAAGAATGAGAAAAGTGTGGCTGAAATCAGGAAAGCAACTCCATTCATAATAGCTCCACAAAAAATAAAATACCTAGGAATTAACTTAACCAAAGAAGTGAAGGACCTCTATGATGAACACTTGAAAAACCAGAAAAAGGAAATCAAAACAGAACTTAGACACTGGCAAAAACTCCCATGCTCCTGGATTGGAAGGATCAACATCATGAAAATGGCAATACTTCCCAAGGCTATCTACAAATTCAATGCAATACCTATCAATATCCCAAATTCATTCTTCAAGGAATAGAAGAGACAATCCAAAAATTCATATGGAACAATAAAAGACCCTGGATAGCATAAAAGATCATTAAAAGAAAGAAAAGTGCTGGAGGAATATCAATACCAAATTTCAAACTCTAATACAACACCATATTAATCAAAACAACGTGGTAATGGCTCAAGAACAGACCTCAGGACCAATGGAATAGAATTGAACCTACAGATATATAGCCATCTAATCTTCGATAAGGAAGCTAAATAATTAGAATGGAAGAAAGACAGCCTCTTCAGTAAAAGGTGCTGGCAAAATTGGTTAATCACTTGTAGAAAACTAAAGCTAGATCCTTATATATCACCTGCACAAGAATCAACTCCAAATGGATCAAAGACCTCAGAGTCAAAGCAGACACTCTGAATACATTACAGGATGCAATAGGAGAAACCCTAGATCTCCTTGGCACAGGCTGAAATTTTCTTAATAGAGACCCAGAAACACAACAAATCAAAGAAAGTTTGGACAAATGGGATTGCATGAAATTGCATACTTTCTGCAAGGCAAAGGACATAGCTAGCAATATTGATAGAAATCCCACGGATTGGGAGAAGTTCTTCACTAGCCATACAACGGACAAGGGTCTCATATACCTGCAACTCAAAAAATTAAATACCCCAACAACAAATTCTCAGAGAAACAACTGCCCAATAAATAAGTGGGCTAAAGACTTAAAGGGAAACTTCTCTGAAGATGAAAGAAGGATGGGCGATGGACATATGAAGAAATGCTCAACCTCTCTAGCTATAAAAGAAATGCAAATCAACCCAACATTGAGATACCACCCCAGCCCAGTTAGAATAGCTGTAATCAAGAACTCTAATAACAACAGATACTGGAGGAGATGGGGACAGAAGGGAATCTTACTGCATTGTTGGTGGGAGAGTAAACTTGTTCAACCACTTTGGAAAGTAGTATGGAGGTTCCTCAAAAGACTCCATATAGAGCTCTCCTATTTCCCTGCAATCTCACTTTTGGGCATTTACCCAAATGATCACAAACAAGACCATACTAAAGCTACCAGCACAACTATGTTTATTGCAACATTATTTACCATAGCTAAGATATGGAACCAATCCAGATGCCCCTCATTAGATGAATGGATCTAGATAATGTGGTAGATATACACAATGCAATTCTATGCCTCTATGAGAAAGAATGACATTGCCCCATTTGTTAGAAAATCGAAAGACTTGGAAAAACTTAAGTGAAGTAAGCCAGGTCCAAAAATATAGGTCCCATGGTTTCCCTTATTTGCAATAACTAGTATATTTTTGAAACAAGCAGAAAAGTTAAGATAAGTTCATGTTAGGTGAAATGAATCCCAAGATAAGTACTGAAATGTATTTTTTCTTTCTTGCAATTGTTTCTAACATATTTATAAGATTATTTCTTTGTTGCTTTGTATGTCCCTCCCCCATGGTATAACCCCTGCTTCCATTTTATTTGATATTGGTAAAATTTGTGGAGGAAATGGTCAAAAACCAACCTTTAAATGGGGATACGTTGGACCCATTGCAACAATGAGATATACAACTCATCATGTCCAATTACTAACTTTACAACTTTTGCCAGGGGCGGGGTGTTGGGAGGGGTGGAGAAGGGAGATGGGAAGGGATGAGAAGTAGAAACAGGAGGAGGCAACAACGCTTGATAAGAAATGTACTCATTACCTTACCCATGTAAATGTAACCCCTCTGTACGCTATTTTTTTTTATTTATTTATTTTTTAAATTTTATTTTATTTTATTTGAGAACATACTGTACAGAGGGGTTACAATTACATGGGCAGGATAATGCATACATTTCTTACCAAGCATTGCAGCCTCCTCCTTTGTTTACCCTTCACCTCCCTTCCCAGCCTCCCCCCTCCCGCCCACCCAATCATACCCCCGCTCCTTCCCCTCCGACATTGTAAAGCTGGTTTTGACATGACATTTTGTACTTCTCATTGTTGCAACAGGTCCACCTGAATCCTTAAACGACTTGTTTGTCCCCATCTCCTCCACATGTTATACTGACATCAAATATAGTGAAAGCAGGGGTTACACTGTGGGGGAGGGACCCACAAAGCAACCAAGAAATAATCTTATAAATGCGTTAGAAACACATGCATGAAAGAAACAAAAACATTAAAATACATATTTGAGGGTTCGTTTTCCTAACATCACATTCTCTGACTTTTTCCGCTTGACTCATACCTATACTAGATATTGCAAATAAGGGAAACCATGGGACCTATGTTTATTTGGGCCTGGCTTACTTCACTTAATATAATTTTTTCCAAGCCTTTCCATTCTCTAACAAATGGGGCAATGTCATTCTTTCTGATGGAGGCATAGAATTCCATTGTGTATATATACCACATTTTCTTGATCCATTCATCTACTGAGGGGCATCTGGGTTGGTTCCATATGTTAGCTATGGTAAATAATGCTGCAATAAACATAGTTGTGCTGGTAGCTTTAGTGTGGTCTTTTTTGTAAACATTAGGGTAAATGCCCAAAAGTGGGATTGCTGGGTCATAGGGGAGTTCTATGTGAAGTCTTTTGAGGAACCTCCATACTGCTTTCCAAAGTGGTTGAACAAGTTTACATTCCCACCAACAATGAAGTAAGCTTCCTTTCTGTCCACATCCCCTCCAGCATCTGTTGTTGTTAGAGTTCTTGATTTTTGCTGTTCTAACTGGAGTGAGGTGATATCTCAATGTTGTTTTGATTTGCATTTCTTTTATGGCTAGGGATGTTGAACATTTCTTCATGTGTCTATTGGCGTTCCTTCTTTCTTCTTCAGAGAAGCTTCTCTTTAAGTCTTTCGCCCACTTACTTATTGGGCAGTTGCTTCTTTGAGGATTTGTTGTTGGGTGGTTTAATTTTTTGAGTTCCAAGTATATTTTAGATATGAGACCCTTGTCCGTTGTATGGCTAGTAAAGATCTTCTCCCAGTCCGTGGGCTTTCTATTGATCTTGCTAGCTATGTCATTTGCCCTGCAGAAGCTCTGCAACCTTATACAATCCCATTTGTCCAACCTTTCTTTGATTTGTTGTGTTTCCGGGTCGCTATTCAGAAAATTTCGGCATGAGCCAAGGAGACTCAGGGTTTCTCCTATTCCATCTGTAATGTTTTCAGAGTGTCTGCTTTGAGTTCAAGGTCTTTGATCCATTTGGAGTTGATTCTGGTGCAGGGTGATATATAAGGATCTAGCTTTAGTTTTCTACATGTAGTTAACCAGTTTTGCCAGCACCATTTACTGAAGAGGCTGTCTGTCTTCCATTCGATTGTTTTAGCTCCCTTATCGAAGATTAGATGGCTATAGGTCTGTAGGTTCATTTCTGGGTTTTCAATTCTATTCCATTGGTCCTGAGGTCTGTTCTTATGCCAATACCAAGCTGTTTTGATTACTATGGCTTTATAGTAGAGTTTGAAATTTGGTATTGATATTCCTCCAGCAGTGTTCTTTCTGTTGAGGAGCGTTTTTGCTATTCGGGGTCTTTTATTGTTCCATATGAATTTTTGGATTGCCTCTTCTATTTCCTTGAAGAATGAGGGTGGAATTTTGATAGGTATTGCGTTGAATTTGTAGATAGCCTTGGGAAGTATTGCCATTTTCACGATGTTAATCTTTCCAATCCAGGAGCATGGGAGGTTTTGCCATTTTTTAAGTTCTGTGTTGATTTCCTTTTTCGAGATTTTAAAGTTTTCATCATAGAGGTCCTTCACTTCTTTAGTTAATTCCTAGGTATTTTATTTTTTGTGGGGCTATTACAAATGGAGTTGCTTTCCTAATTTCAGCCACACTTTTCTCATTGTTGGCATACAGAAAAGCCATTGATTTTGGGGGGTTAATTTTATAACCTGCTACTTTGCCAAAGTTTTGAATCAGCTTGAGTAATTTGGGAGTGGAGTCTATGGGATTCTTTAAATACAAGATCATGTCATCTGCAAAGAGGGAGAGTTTTATTTCTTCTTTCCCTATTTGGATCCCCTTTATGTCTGCATCTTGTCTTATTGCTGTAGCTAGGCATTCTAATACTAGATTGAAAAGAAGTGGAGAGAGTGGGCAACCTTTTCTTGTTCCTGAGTTAAGAGGAAATGGCTTTAGTTTTTCACCATTGAGTATAATGCTGGCTGTAGGTTTGTCATATACAGCCTTTATTGTATTGAGGAATGTTCCATGGATTCCTAATTTTTCCAAAACATTCATCATAAAGGGGTGTTGGATCTTGTCGAATGCTTTTTCTGCGTCTATTGAGATAACCATGTGGTTCTTGTTCTTGCTCCTGTTGATGTGATGAATAATATTAATTGATTTGCGTATATTGAACCAGCTTTGCATCCCTGAAATGAATCCTGTTTGATCGTGGTGTATGATTTTTTGGATGAATTGTTGAAGTCGATTGGCCAAAATGTTGTTGAGAAGTTTTGCATCAATGTTCATCAAAGAAATGGGTCTATAGTTCTCTTTCTTTGATGAGTCCCTGCCTGGTTTTGGGATGAGGGTTATGATGGCTTCATAGAATGTGTTCGGTAGTGAGCTTTCTCTTCCAATTTCATTGAAGAGTTGGAGGAGAATTGGTGTGAGCTCTGCTTTGAAGGCCTTGTAAAATTCCGCTGTAAAACCATCTGGTCCTGGACTTTTCTTAGCTGGGAGGTCTCTTATTGCTGTTTCTATTTCAATGCTTCATTTGGGCCTTTTAAGATAGTTTAACTCATCTTGGTTTAGTTTTGGCATGTCAATATTTGCTAGGAAGAGGTCCATTTCTGTCAAGTTCTCAAACTTATTAGCATAAATTTTTGAGAAGTATTCCCTTATAATGTTCTGAATCTTGGTTGTTTCCGTGGTGATGTTTCCATTCTCATCTCTGAGTTTATTAATTTGGGTGTGTTCTCTTCTTTTTCTGATAAGATTTGCTAAGGGTCTGTCAATTTTGTTAAGTTTTTCGAAGAACCAACTCTTTGTTTTGTTGATTCTTTCTATAGTTTTTTTGGATTCTAATTCATTTAATTCTGATTTAATTTTGATTATTTCTTTCCGTCTACTGTATTGGGGTTTATCTTGCTGCTCTTTTTCAAGGAGGTTTAGATGTGTCATTAAATTGTTAGTTTCAGATCTCTCCAATTTGTTGATGTAGGAGCTCAGAGCTATAAACTTGCCTCTGAGTACTGCCTTTGCTCTGTCCCAGAGGAGCTGGTATTTTGTGTGTTCATTTTTGTTGAATAGCATGAACATTAGAATTTCCTTTCTAATCTCTTCCATGACCCACTCATGATTCAGCAGTGTGTTGTTCAGCCTCCATGTGATACCGGACTTTCTTTGGTGGCTTTTGGTGTTGAGTTCTAATTTTATTCCCTTGTGGTCAGAGAGAATGCAAGGTATAACGTCAATGTTTCTGAATTTAGACAAGTTTGCTTTGTGGCCTAAAATGTGGTCTATTTTAGAAAACGTTCCATGTGCTGCTGAGAAAAACGTGTATTCTGATGCTGCTGGGTGAAATGTTCGGTAAATATCTGTTAAGTCTAGTTGATCTATGCAGCTGTTTAGATCTGCGGTTTCTCTGTTGAGTTTTTGCCAAGTTGATCTATCTAGTGGGGAGAGTGGTGTGTTAAAATCCCCAACAATTAATGTCTTTGGATCTATATGGGATTTGAGGGAAAGTAGTGTTTCTTTGATAAATTTGGGTGCTCCATTGTTTGGCGAATAGATATTTAGAATTGTAATATCCTCCTGAAGGAGAGATCCTTTAATTAGTATGTAGCGACCTTCTTTATCTGTTTTCACGAATTTTAATTTGAAGTCTATTTTATCTGATATTAGGATTGCAACTCCCGCCTGTTTATGTGGTCCGTTTGCTTGGTAGATTTTGTTCCAGCCTTTAACATTGAAAATGTGTTTGTTTTTATGGGCAAGATGTGACTCCTGCAGGCAGCAGATAGAAGGGTCTTGTTTTTTAATCCAACTAGACAGTCTATGTCACTTAATTGGAGAGTTCAGTCCGTTAACGTTAAGAGATAGGACTGAGAGGTATTTGGGAGTTCCTGCCATGTTATCTACCTTCTTGGGGGCTGCGAAAACTGGGTTCTTCCTATGGTTCTTGGATTCTCAGTTTGGGTGCAGTTTCTTGGCCTTTATTGCGGTCTTGTTGGTTTTCTATGTGTAGGACATCTTTAAGAATCTTTTGTAGGGCTGGTTTGGTGGAGATGTATTGTTTCAATTTTTCTTTGCTATGGAAAGTTTTTATTTGGCCTTCAGTTATGAAGGAGAGTTTAGCTGGGTACAGTATTCTTGGTTGATAGTTGTTTGTTTTCAGGGCATGGCATACATCATTCCAGGCTCTTCTTGCTTTGATTGTCTCTGCTGAGAAATCTGAGGTGATTCTAATTGGTTTCCCTTTATAGGTGATTACCCTTTTCTCCTTGACAGCTTTAAGGATCTTTTCCTTGGTCTGAGTTGATCCTGTGTGGATTAAAATGTGGCGGTGGGATGTCCTATTCTGGTCTGGTCTATTTGGGGTTCTAAAGGCTTCTTGTATCTGGACAGGCCTATCTTTTTGCATGTTTGGGAAGTTCTCTGCTAGGATCCTGTTAAACAAATTTCCTAGATCATTAACTTCTGTTTCTAGGTGCTCCTCTACACCCATTATCCTTAGATTAGGCCTTCTGATGGTGTCTTCCAGGTGTTGGATAGATCTATCATATTTCTTGGACTTGTCTTGGATGGTTGTATGTTCTTTCTCTATAATATCTAGGCTGTCTTCAATCCCTGAGATTCGATCTTCTGCATGGTCTAACCTGCTTTCAAGACTCTCTACTTTGTTTTTTATCTCTTTTCCTTCTAGTTGGTCAGCTTTGATGGCTTCAAGTTCTTTGTTGAAGCTCTGTTTTAGGTCTTGTATGAATTTCTTTACTTCCTTAATTTGGTGTTCAGTGTTTGTCCTCAAATCGCTTAGTTGATTGGTTATGGTTTCTTTGGGCTCCCATTCCTTCTGTTGGGTTCCATTCAGTATTCCCTTTGTGGTCTCCCTGACTTCCTTCAGCTCTTTGTTAGTGGATTCCATGAATGCCTTTAGTGATCTTTTTGTGTTCCCCACCTGGTCTCTCAATTCCTGTATTACTCTTTGATTAGCTTCCTCCCATTCGTGGGATTCCTGCAGATCTCTTGGAGTGTTCTCAGCCTGCTCACGCCATTCCTCCCTTTCTCTTTGAGTATTCTCAAGTTGTTCACGCAAATCCTGTATCAGTTTTTGAGTAGGTTCCTCACGCTTATGATATTCCTGTATAAACTTCTGTGATGCCTCCTCTCTCTCCCTATCACGCTCATACAGAGTCCTTTGTACATTGTCAAACTTTTCATTTATCATGTTTGACACCAGTGTTTGTAGAGCTGTTTGGGAACTCCCCTCTGGATTATTCATTATCTCTTCTAACCCCTGATTATCAAGATTGGGAATTGAGATATCCGAATTTGCCATTTTTCTTGTGTTTTTCCGACTTACTCTGCCCATTTGAGATGAAGATAGCACCAGTTTTGTGCTAGAACACTGTCTTAAGGCAACCATCAACCAAAGTTTGCATTTGTACAGTCAATAGTCTACAGATACAATCTAGTTCAACAGATACATCTATTCAACATCAAACAACTATATGTTAAAGGGCTTCGAACCGCAGAGAAGAATTTGGAAAATCAGAAATTATTAGGGTTAGTTAGAGATGTGGGTAAAAAATAGGAATAGATTGGTGTGGGGAGGTACAGGGAGAGTTAACTATGTCCTAATCACAATGCAGGAAATAGGTTGGGTAGGATGCAAGTAGAGAGAGAGAGAAAAAGAAGAAAGGGAAAGGGGAATGAAAAGAGACCAGAAAAAAAAAAGAAACGTAAAAATTAATGTTATTTTAGAGATTAAAAGACCATCTATTTATAGAGGAATATGAATATGTTGAGAGAAAGGGAGGGACATAGATTAGATGTGAAAAACTTTAAAAAAATGCTTAAAATATTATGTAGGTATAAATAGGTAGTACTGTTATTAATGAATTTAAGTCTCAGAGATTTTGAATTGAGTAATAAGTTTGTGGATTAAGTGTGTACACAATGGGGGATAGGGTCTACTGGTTAACTACGGGTTTATCTGAGGATGTGCAGGACAAGAGTTAAGTCATATAAAGAAGAACAAAGAGGAAAAGATGGAAAGGATAGGAAAGTGAGAAGAAAAGATCAGAAATTCAGTAGAGCTAGACAAAAAACAAAAAGATAATTAAGAATGAAAGAAAAAGAGAAAGAAGACAAGAAAAGAAAGGAAAACACACATTCACTTATTCCTGAAATAAAAATTATAAGAGGAGAAAGAAAAAAAAAAAGTTAATGGAAAACAATTATTTTTTCAGAAGAGGCAAAAATTAAAGATTAATAAAAGTTTTAGAAAAGCAAAAAAAAATTTTTTATATAAATAAGGTAACAAAAGACGAAAAAAAAAAACAAAAAAAAGAAAAAAGAAAAGAAGAAGAAGAAAAAAAATAAAAAGTTCTTTGATTTTTTTTTTTTTTGGGAGGGGTGGGAAGAGTCCTGTATCTCCCTTTTGTCTGTAACCAGAGTCTGGTTGGAGTCTCTGGTCAGCTTGAGGTCCTGTGGCTTGATTGGTTTCTTAAGTCAGTTTGTTGGAACAGGCAGAAAAATGCTCTGCTTTACCCAAGATTTTGAGATCCCCCTCCCAGGTTAGTTTACTGGGAGGGTGATCTGCTTTGAGAATCACAAAAGAGGGGGATGCAGTGATGAGACTAGGTTCTGGGTAGAGTTGAGGCCTTTCTACAAACAGTAGCTTTTCCCTGGGGCTATTTTGTGAAAAAAACTCACAGCACCCAGCCTGGAGCCATTCTCAGGGTTTCTGTTTTTTAATTGATTGTGGTGGCTGCTAGAGGGAGGGGAAGCCTCTGTCTCTGGTTACCCGGTGAGGAGAGCCACTCCAATGGCTGGCGCCTGAGCTGGGTGACTTTTCCCTGGATGGAACTGAGTCTGTGAGGTCACTTCGCCGTTAAGTTCTTGTGACCTGCTAAATGACTTGTTTTATTCCAAGGCCTGAGCTGGAGCTAGCCGCTCCTCAGAGCTTTGTCGGTATCCAAGATGGAGATCACTGGTGCTGGGGGGGGGAGGGGTGTCCTTCCCTCCTCTGCTCCCAGAGAAGGAGTGAGGAAGCCGGGCTTCTACTCACGCCGAGTCTTGGATCCTGGGTCGTCTCTGGTCTGCAAAGTGCAGGATGAAGTTGTCCGCTCCTTGTCGGTTCTTGCTGGTGTTGAGTAGAATCCGCTCGTCCGCTGCGTCTGGCTCCTTCGTCCCGGACTGTGTCTCAGGTGTGCCCCCGCGGCGGCGGTGGTCGCTGCCGCGACCCTGCCGCCGCAGCAGCAGCTGCTGGCAGGTGCTCAGATGTGTCTGCTTGGCTTCCCCTCTCTTGACTAACTCTCTGTCCTGTGATGGCACACTTGGTGTGATTCTCTGGCTTGGGACTGTTCACTGGAACTCTGAAACTGTTTTCTATGCAAGAGCTTGTTCAGATTCCAGCTTCTCCTCCGCCATCTTCCCGGAACCGCCTCTGTATGCTATTTTGCAAAAAAAATTGAAAAGTTTGTCAGAATAATGTTAAAATTTTTTTTTACCGAATAATTGTTAGTGTACCAGCTAGAATCTGGATATGGTTAGTAAGTCTAGAGCATTTTCTCATACTTTCAGAATTTTTGTAAACACATAGAAGAGAAGTAAAATGAGGTGGTTCATACCTATAATCCTAGCTACTCTGAAAATGGAAATGTTGATAGTTACAGTTCAAGATCAAGCTGGAAAACATACAAGAAAAGTCCAGCTCAATCAATAAAAGCTGGGTGTGCCAATGTGTGGCTGTCATCCTACCTATGTTGAACATAAAACTAGGAAGTTCACTATCCAGGTAGCCTAGGAATAAACAAATACAAGATTCAATCTCAAAAACAATCAAAGCAAAAATTGCTGAATGAGACACGGTTCAAGTGGTCAGATGCCTGCTTGGCAAATGCAAGGCTCTGAATTTGAATCCAAGAACTTACCTCAAAAAATTAAAAGTAAACAATATGAATTTATTCTCTAAATCACTTCTCAGTGCAATTATCTTATGTATTCTTCAAATAATCTGGTAGTGAAGGCAGAGAATTGATTAAACCAGATCAATATAATAGGTGAAATGAACCCCAAGATAGGTATTGAAATGTTTTTTTTTTTCTTTCGTTCTTGCAATTATTTCGAACATATTTATAAGATTATTTCTTTGTACTGGGAACACCTAGTTTCTTCATGGCTCACAGGCTGGTGTGCTCATGTGGACCCATTCACCAATTAGGCCTGCTAGGCCCCGAGTTCAGATCCCAGCCATGCCAAAGATTCATCTTGATGTCAGAAGCAAATCATTGCCCCTGTTTTCCTTTCCTGTGCAACTCCTGGGTGTCAGCTAGGATGGAGAATGGATGGGCCACCCTGTGGTCATGGGAATAAGTTGTTATACATGTCAGCCAAGTTATATTTGTCATCATATATTCAAGAAAATACACAATACATCCATGAATGGCATACAAAATAAAGACAATAACTACACTTAATATACAATGCAGTGCACAGACGGATGTGAATATACATCCCATGTTTCAATGATGCATTGAGGACTATTTTGGCCTCCCTGGGGCTCAATCTCAGTTCCTGGGAACAGCCCAGCTCCTTCCTGGCTCACAGTCTTGTGTGATCACGTGGACCCATTGGGCAGTTGGGCTTCCTAGGCCTCAAGTTCGAATCTCAGCACTGCCAAAAATTCACCCTGATGTGAGAAGCCAGTCGTTGCACCTGTTTTCATGTGTTGTGCAAATTCTGGGTCTCAGCTAGGATAGAGAAGGTATAGGCAACTCTATTTTCATGGGAATAGGTTGTCATCCAGTTCACCACGGTTATATCTGTCAACCTATACTCAAGAAAATACACAATACATCAATGAATAAGACACAAAATAAAGATAATGACTACACCAAACGATAGATGTTGCCTACCCATGTTTGGAAATATAGATCCTTTGTTTATTTATGACTATATTGGCCCCCACCAGGACTCCATCTCAGGTCCCAGGAATGGCCTAGTTCCTTAGTGGCTCACAGCCTGGTGTGCTCACCATGACCCATTCACCAATTGGGCATGCTAGGCTTTGAGTTTAAATTCCTGCACTACCAGAAGTTTCATTCTGATGTGAGAAGCCTATGGTGGCACATGTTTTCCTGTCCTGTGAATGTCCTGGGTCTCATTGAGGATGGAGAATGCTATATAGGCAACTCTTAGCCATGGGAATAGGTTGTCATCCATGTCAGCACACTTATTTCTGTCACCATATGCAATAAAATACACAATACATCCATGGATAAGACAAAAATAGAACGAATAACTACACTGAATGCAAGATGCATACCACATCTGTAGGTAAAGAGAAATCCTATGTTTAAAAAAGTTGGCTTGTTATTTTGTCCAGTTCTGGGGCTTCAAATCAGGCCCTACACCAGGCCTGACATTCTAGTCTTCAAAGATGGTGAGCTTCCCCTTCCCCCACAGTGCAACAGAGTTACTCAGACCTGAGCTCAAATCCCAGCACTGACCAAATATTCATCCTGATGTCAGAAGCCAGTTGTTGTGCCTTTTATCCTCTCCTGTGAAAGTTCTGGGTCTCAAAAATGATGGAGAATGCATAGACAACCCTGTCATCCATGTCAGCACAGTTATACCTGTCACTATACTTATTAAAATACACATTACCTCCATGAATTAGAGGCAAAATAAGGAGAATAATTGCACTGAACACAAGATGCTGTCCACACATGTATGTCAATATAGATCCTATGTTTAAATTATGAATTTATGACTATAGTGGACCACCCTGGGCATCAATGTCGGATTCTGGGAATGGCCACACTCCTTAGTTGCTCACAGGCTCATATGATCACCTTGACTGATTGGCTAATTGGTTTTGCTCTGCCCTGAGGTCAGATCCCAGCACTACCAAGTGGATCATGGAGTAAGAAGGAGAGTTTGAAACTTTTTTTCCTTTTCTCTGAGAATCCTGTGGGTCAGGCATGATGGAGAACATTTCTACAAATCTAGATATTCTGTGATAGGTTGTCATCAATGTAATAAACAGAATGGGTTTCATCATAGTAAAATCAATGGTAAATAAATGAATAAAACAAAAGATACAAGGAACAACCACACCAAACATGTATGGACTGAACATCTATAGGTAAGTATAAATCCTATGTTTAAAATATATATAAATAATATGTTTTCCAGGGCTAGGTCTTGAATTCAGGACTAGTGAACAGACCTGATTTTTTATCTTCATCTAAGGTGATCTTCCCCTTTATCCACATTGCTGCAGATTTACCCAGATACTGAGTTGAAATCCAAAGCCTGTATGAATAAACTGTGAATTGCAAGCCAGGGAGCTAATTTTTTTCTCAGTGTGGGGCTTGAACTCAGGTCTTGGCAAGTCTGCCTCAGCTTCGATCACGCTAGGATCGGGTGCAGCCACTTGACACACAGGTGCTTCTGTGATCCTAGACCCCAAGTGTTGCAGGGAAAACAATGTACAGAAAAAAATGTGGCCTTTTATGTTCTATTCCTTTGCACAGTGACCCTTCTGGGTCTGAATGACACTGTTGCAAAGGGTACTTCACCTTGCATTGCTGAAGGCTGGCAGACTCTCAGGGAAGCCATAGGCCCACATGGCAACATAGGCCCTCATTTCGAATCCCCGTCCTGACACCAACCAATGGCCAGAGGTACTAATAAACTGGTTCCCATCCAAAGGAATAACACTGGAATTTTGTCAATGTCACAGTTGAATGAGTTGTTTGTGAATGATGATCCTATAAAATTAAACAGCAGCATTTCAGAAGGCTGGTTGATTTTATTTAATATTTATGAATCATTAAAAGAATATTATTACTTACAGGAACACAATAATTTCAGGACACTGAGTGCATTCATTAATATTTTCAGGATGAAAACAATAACATTAATTACATGGACGCATAAGAAATACCCAGGAACTGGTAGGAATGTAGTCTATATAACTGAATAATGTATAGACATCTGTGGCACTCTATAAAGATATATATTTATTGGCATATTGTCATCTGCATGTCAATCTGTTCTTATTTCGTTCGCTCCTGGGGCTCATTCTCAGGTCCTGGGAACAACCTGTCAGCTCAATTTGCCCGAGGATGGCATGTTTACACTCAACCATTCATGAATTTGGCCTTGTAGGCCATGAGTTCAGCTGCCAGTGCTGCCAAACAATGAATTTTGGAGTAAGAAGCTGATTGTGACACATGTTTTCCTTTACTGTGAATCTTATGGGTGTCAGGTATGAAGTAGAATACATATGTAGACCTATAGCCTATGTAATCAATGTTCTATGTGCTATAATAGTCAATAAAATAAATGGTCCATACATGAATACAACAAAAATAAAATAACTACACTGAACACACTATGGAGTCAACATATGTATATAAATATAAAACATATATGTAAATTGTACATGAATAGGGTGTTTTCTAGTGCTGGGGATCGATTTCAGGCCTAAGGAACATACATGAATTTCTTGATTTCAAGGAGGCAAGCTTCCCCTTCCCACACAGTGCAACAGAGTTACCCAGACTATTAGTTCCAATCCCAGTCCTGGTAGAAAAAATGTCATCTTTATAGTATGTGAGGCCCAATTCTTAGGTACTTCATTATGCCTCCATTTAATGAATGTGATTGTTTAAATGTTTAATAAAATATTAACTAAAATTGATCAGTGTCGTGTAATGTAATTGTGTATAATTTTATCCTGGAATCTTTCAAGAACTGTTCACTCAATCATGACTTACATCACATTCCATTGTTAGTCATATGGATAGGAACAAGTTTCTTAGGATCTCCTACCATTTGGACATGGCAGGACCAGGATTCAAATTGTGGGCTCCAGCTCCCACCACTTCAACCCGAGGATAGGCAACTGACAAGTCTGTCCAAGAACATCAAGAAGAGCAGTGATTAGGCAGGCACCAGTGGCTCTCAGCAGTCCTCCTTGTTACTTACAAGGCTGTGATAGGAGTATCATGGTCAAAGTCATCCTAAGCAGGAAAATCCTTGAGACCCCTGTCCAACTTCATTGCCAACAAAGCCAGAAGCCTTGTAGCTCTAGTGTAGAGGACCAGCCTTGAACAAAAGCAGCTTATGGATTGTGCCCAGATCCTGAGTCCAAGGTCTGGGACTGGCAACAAACAGAAACACACAACAATCTGTGTAGACATCCAGCTAAAGCAGGTCTCCCTCTTGTCTCCAACTGAATAGGACAGAATACCCTGGGAAAAGAGCTTTGAGAACAGCTGTCATCTTGACTCCCCCCATTCTGCTTGCCTCACAGGATTCTGGCCACACCCCCACTCTTTCATGCTTCTTTTTGACCAATGGGATACAAGAATGGTGGTCACGCCCACATTCCATGCTGCCTGGTAGCACTGGGATTCCCTGTTAGTTTACACCACTACCAGCAGTTGAGGAAGGTAGAGGTGGCTGAGTGGTGAGGAAGAGACTCGAGGTGACTTTGAAGTATAGTAAAAAAATGATGGTCCCACGCCAACCCGGCCCTTTACACGGTGCCAGGTTTCAAACCTCAGGCAATGGTGTGCTGCCAGCCTGCCTAAATCCCCGACCTGGCCCCTGCCCCGAGTCTTCTGCTCTGGGCCCATGTGTCCGCAATGCTGTCGCCATCGCTGCTGCCCCATTTGGAGCAGCTGCCAACAGCTTCTCCCAGCATCACAGGTGAGTGGGCGTCCCAACACCAACCTACCCTGGGTCAAACACCCCTCTGGGAGCACTATGACCCCCCTACTTGTTTCCTCTCCCTGGCTCTGATGAGCCATCTTTCTGTCTTGATCATTTCTGAGATAGAAACTAAATATATGCTCAGGCTGGACTGGATGGCGGTTCTCCTATGAAAGGTATGCTCCACCAAGCCTGGTCCTCTGTAGTTGGGATGGTAGACATGTGGTGTCATGCTCAGTCATAGGTTTAGATGGATTATTCCAAACTCAGTCCACAGCAGTGGATTCTTGACCACTCGTGCAGCTCTTGGTAGGGCCTCAACCATTGGACCTCAGTCTCCTCACAGGAGAGTTGTGAGGTAACAAGGGATTTATACAGAGAGATCTCTGGAGAATGGCTAGGCAGAGAGGGAGAGGCCTTCAGATAAGGTTTTGGCAATTCTGTGAGCATATGACAGGAAGATACCAGAAAGGGCTCAGGTGGGGCCTGTTATAAATCATTGAACAGGTGTGGGATTATGAACCAAAACATGGCTCTCTTTCATTATTACACTATCCCCATGAGGAAGGAGATCCTTCACTTTGTTCAGTTTTGCAGCTGGGGAAACAGAGGCACAGAGAAGCCAGGTGACCCACTTATGACCTCAAGTTCACAGGAAGCTTGGCCTGACTTCTCTACCATGCTCCCTAGGACAATGTGTGCTATTCAGTCCACTTCTTGTGGGAAGTTCACTTCTTTTCAGTCATGGGTCTTGAACTCTAAGATTGGACACTGTTCCCGAGCTCCTCATCTCAAAGTTAGCGCTCTATCACTTGAGCCCACAGTGCCACTTCCAATTTTCTGGTGGTTCTTTAGAGATAAGATTCTCACAGTTGTTCCTGCCTGGGCTGTCTATGAACCATGATCCTCATATCTCAGCCTCCTGTGTAGTTAGGATTAGAGTTTTATGCCACTGGCACCCGATTTAAGTGTAATTTTTATTTTCTTTCTCTGTCTCTCTCTGTCTCTCTGTCTCTCTCTCTCTCTCACTCTCGCTCTCAGGAACTGGTAGAATGGGTGCTATAGGAGGTGGTCCAACGTCCCCAGGTGGCTGGAACCCAAGATGGCCCACTCATTCTTGAGATGAGCTGTGGGTCAGGAGCTGTCTCATTCAGCGTATTGATACATCTCCATGAGGTAAGCCCTCTATGCCCTTGAAAGACTGTGAGCGTTATTCATTGTCCATCTAGCTTTACTGGATTTACTATATTGTTTTCTTTTCTACATCATTTTCTAGCACCTGGCCAATATTATGGTACATAGTTACTGGATGAAAATGTAATGTCAACTTAAGAAAGTCATTTAGGGATCTGGGAATGTGGCTTCATGATATGGTGATTGCCTAGCAGGCATGAAACCCTGAGTTCAATTCCTCAGTACCACATAAACAGAAAAACACTGGAAGTGGTGCTGTGCCTGAAGTGGTACAGTGATAGCCTTGAGCTAAAAAGCAAAAAAAAAAAAAAAAAACAAACCCAAACCAAAACAAAACCAAAAAACATTTAGTTAGTAAATGCAAAATAAAGAACCCATACTTGGAATATATAATTGCTCCTGCCATACTGACACCTGACAATAGTCCCTAATTCATGTACTTTACTTATATTAGGATATTATGTTGAAAAAAATTTTGTTCATTAGGTGACAGCAATTAATGGCTTGAATGTGCTCAGATGTCAAGTGAAGATTAATTCTGGAAATTCAAAGCTTCCAGGTTTTTGAATGGTCACTGCTAATCACAATGAGAAGGGTAGTCTGAGATTTGGAAGTCTTTTTGGTTAGTCATGGCACCAAAACGGCAGAGGCAAAGTAACAGTTGTGACAGAAGAAAAGGAATAACTCCAGAGTTAAGCAATAAATGATAGTAACTAAGGTATACCAGAAACTGTTTTAGAGAACTCTTTTTGGTTATTGAACAAATAGTTATCAACGAGTCTTATTCCTCATTACCTTTAGCATTCTAAATCTCTTAGGCTACTTGTTAATCTCTGTGTAATAAATGTATCTCCTTCTGTGCTGTTTATTCTTACCTTATCTTCTTTGCTTTCTGAAAATCTCAGCCTTTCTATATTTCTCTATGAACATTTCCTGATACTAAATACACCTACACAGATGACATAGAATGCTAATTTAAGGGTCCCATAGCTCATGAATCATTAATGAAACAACTTGGAAAAGGAGGACATATTTATTGTTACCACAAATTTTCTGAAAACCTGCAATGCCATCATTTGATTCAAATTTCCATCATTTGTCTACATAGTGTCATTCAGTGCACGTAAGCACAAATATGAGCTGGGTGCTGGTGGTTCACGCCTGTAATCCTAGCTATTCTGGACACCAGATGATTGTGGTTCAAAGCCAGCCTGGTCAGGAATGTCCATGAGACCTTTATCTTCAATTAACCACCAGAAAGCCTGAAGTGGTGCTGTAGCTTAAGCCGTAGAGTGCTCAACTTGAGCTGAAGAGCTGAGGGAGTGTGCCCAGGATGAGAGTTCAAGCCCCACAACCAACAAAAAGTGCAATTATAGCCTTAAGTTTCCCCAAAAGTTAGGACAAGATCAATAATCTTGCCAAGCAGAAAAAATATCAAATGATTCAGTGCACCTATTTTACTGAGTTATTTAAGTTATGGCTTCTTTGCTAGACATAGTCTCTTACTTTAAAAATTGTCAAATATTAGCTTTACAATAAACTTCATCTAATATTTCTTGTTTCAAAAGAGAAGTCTATACAGTTGATGTCACTTAGCTTTCTTACTATCTTAATACAAAGCCAAACCAGGCAGGAGAGTCTGTCAAACTCTTATCGCAAATTGAACACCAAAAAACCAGAAGTGGAGTTTTGGCTCAAGCAGTAGAGTACTAGCTTTGGGGGCAGGTGGACACGAAAGACAGCTGTTCAAGAACAGAATCCAGCCTCTGGGTTCAAGCCCCAGAACCAACACAAACTAAACAAACAAGCAAATAAAAATCCCAGATAATTTTTGGGACCTTCTTTAAAGAAGTACTGGTAAGAGAAGAGGCTCCTTTTGTTGATTATATTCAATGGATCCTGCTTTTTTGGAATCCGTTTTGCTCTGGAGAACTCAGGACCAGACCAAAGGAATTGATAACTGTCTCCTGTATCAAGAGAATCATCTCAGGGGTGAAATATCCATCCATAAGACACTTTGAAACCTCCATGTCTTTGTTCCTTTGCAGGAGAACACTTTTAAAACAACGTTATTTCCTTTTGTTCTATGCTGGCCTTCAAATGGTACATTATTTCTTTTTGTAACGCTCTGAACTAGAAGTTTACAGAAAAATTTTATATGAGTAAAGAACACACTCGAAAAAGCCAGGGACAGAGTTTCCTTCAAGCGTTGGGATACTTTTCTTGTACTCTAAAAAGGAAAGCACAAGGAAACTTGAACTTTGTTATTCCTCTATGTTCCATTCCTCTCCTGGGTCAGTTTCCACATCCAGTAACAGTTACTCCTACTAACAATCGATGGTGCTGCTTGAGGTATAATGAATATTTTCTGGCTTCACTGAAATATCACTAGAACACCTATGGACCTGAGGTAACACGTGTTTCAGAGACAACTTAGTAAAGAGAAAATATGAAATTTATATTGCTTATTAATACATTATACATGAGTACATTGAGTTCAAACTTTGTAAGTTCTCTGTAAATTAAGGCGAATTTTAAATGGGAAGAAGATTCTCAGAACATTCTTTTTGTGAGTGTACGTGCTGTTCATTATTTCCCAAGTGTACATGAGCTATCAGTAAGGGAAACAATAGCAATAATAGGAGAAAGAGAAGTTCTGTGTTTAAGTATAAAGGTTCAATACAATATAGAAGACTACAAATAAGGCAACATTGAAACAATAAAGCCAAGTCCATTATGTAGATTTATGGGAGTGATAAACAGAAAGGACCACTCCTACGTGGAACATGAAGTATGAGGCCTATCTCATTCTAAATCATGCTTGCTAATCATGCAACTTTGTAGAAAGAAGAATGGAAGAATAATTCTTTTTCCAATGAAAGTCAGATATAAGAGCAAGGATTTAACTGGAAAAAAATGTCCATCTTGTGAGAGGAGCGATTATGCTAGCAATGAACTGGTGGCTAAGATCACATTTCTTTTTTTTTCTTTACACACACACACACACACACACACACATATATTTGTTGACTCAGGATATGTAATATGTGTGTTCATCTATCTTTATAAAAATTCTTGAGTTAGGGGGTGGGAAGGTGGCTCAGTGGTAGATCGCTTGCCTCGAATGCATGAGGCCCTGGATTCGATTCCTCAGCACCATTTAAGCAAAAAAGAAAAAAGCTGAAATTGGCGCTGTGACTCACGTGGTAGAGTGCTAGCCTTGAGCTGAAGATCTGTGGGAAAGAGCCCAGGCCAAGAGTTCAGGCCCCATGACTGGACACCCAACCAAAACAAAAAAAAGTATTCTTGAGTTAAAAATCTGGGCTACAGCTTAGACATTACCCTCACAAAAATGTTTGTAGTTCAAAAGTTGATATTCCTGGAGAAATAAAACCTAAGAATGTAAAGGAGTCTGGGAAGTTAAGTTTGCATCCAGCCTGGGCAGAACACTCTTTGCAACAGTATATAAAATTAAGCAGTCAAAAGCTGGATTGGAAGAATGGCTCAGGTCATGGAATACCAGTCATGAGCAAGATTGCTGAATAAGAGCTTGAAGCTTTTGCATACATACATACAAACATACACATGCACACAAAGGCACTTATATGTGCACACACAAATACACAAATGAAACAACTCTCAGAATGTGTAGAAAAGTTAGAAAAAAACAGAATATATATTCTGAAGAAGACTAGAATAAAGTGATAATTTTTAATATTAAAAAGTCCTCAAATGAACTTCCTTCAAATAAGTTTGAGTATATTACCTAGGTAGGGACCAGAGATAGTAAGTGAGTCAATTAATCGTTATTAAAGGGATCGCATCCATGGAGGAATGAATCAGAGAGACCCCACAGGTGCATCTGAAAATATTCATATCCTGTGTCAAATGTTAGAACATCTTTGAAAATAGTAGATAAACTGTCTGAACAGTCACTCTGGTGTATAATATCCCTGGAGAAGTTCCGAATTCGTAGTCTGTATCTAGATTAAATAAACTAAGAAACTATGGCGGGACAATGTGATACAAACCTAGAATTCTAGCACTGAGATTAAGACAGGAGATTAGAGAGTGGAATCACATAGTGATACCTTCCCTGGACCAGGTAGTATACTTTTGTCTTAATAAAACAAAACAAACAAGAAAGGAATACATAGTTGGAAGTTTGGGCTAATTTTGTCATTATGTTTTGAGAAGTCAAATTTCCTGTTGAAATGCAACTCATACTTAATCCTCACTTGTGTTTTAAATTCTCTCTTAATTACAGAACATTCCTAGATGCAAAATCACACATGATTCCCATCCAAAATTTGAAAAAGTATGTTATCATTATAATGTTATATCCCAAAGAAATGATGAAGGATTACAAAACTTAAGCCTGGAAAAATTGCAAAGTACCTCTAATGTAGGATTTTTTTGGGGGGAGGAGGACCCGGTCTTGGGGCCTGAACTCTGGGCCTGGGTGCTGTCCCTCAGCTCTTCAGCACAAGGCTAGCACTCTACCACTTGAGTCACAGCGCCACTTTCAGCTTTTTTCTTTCGCTTATGTGGTGTTGGGGAATTAAACCCAGGCCTCAGGCATGCAAGGCAAGCACTCTACCACTGAGCCACCATCCCAGACCTAATGTCCGATTTTGAAGATCTTGATAAATTAGAATTTAGATTTAAAATAAATATTTTGAATTTTTTGTAATTTTATATTTTATAGGAATCTACAAAATTCTTTTTAAGTAGAGTGTTTAATTGACAAATTCACAAATGATTTTGCATTCTATTTGCCTAGAATATTCTTTCAAGAGAGTTATAATTAGAACTTAGTTAATAGATAATGCCAACAGTTCTTGTATAAAATTATAATTTGAACGTTGAAGACAGAGTTGCCAACAAATTGATGATATTGATTTATAAATTTAGAATAAGAGCAATTTTGGGATTCTTTGGTATAACATGGTATGAAGAGAATAATCGTGTGACATCTTTCTTCTACCTGTATGTAACACAGGAAGCAATTTCCTTAATTATCTGCTACTGTATACACTGAGACATATGTTAGGTTTGGGGTTTGTTTTTATTTTTGTTTTTGTTTTATTGGTTTGTCCTACGGCTTGAACTCTGGGCCTGGACACTGTCTCTGAACCTGTCTATGCTCAAGGCTCGTGCCCTACCACTTCAACTTCAGTGCCACTTGCGTCTGGCTTTTGCTGAGAAGTTTATTGGAGATAAGAATCTAGGGAAACTTTCTGCTTGGGTGGGCTTCGAACTGTAAACTTCCGAACTTAGCATCCAGAATTTATATGATGGTTAAAAAAGTATAAATATAAATAGTATTTGCAAGTGTTCCGATCCCAAGAATACCAGTGGGGGGAAAATGATGTAACCCAGTTTGTTGGGGTGTTTTTTCCAGAACATGTATGGCATCCCATTAGCAGAGTTGTATTTTTTCACAATAGAGATAAGCTATTCATGATGTGAACTAAGGGAAGATTGAGGTGTACCCTAAAATTTTGAAATTTATGGGTTAGGATGACTCTATATCATAAATATTGGTATTGATGTTCATAAAACTAATAGCTTATTGTGATAAACAATTGCTTACTCTTGAAGAATTAATTATTACCAGTGCTAATTAGTTTTATCCCCTACCAGAAAGTGGTTATTTTTCTGTTGACTCTCAATCTGTAACACCCCGTTGGAAAATGCATCAATTGCAGAATTTCATAACATGCAAGCTGGTACTGTTTTGAATCTCTCAGGTATGGAATTTTCTGAATTTGAAAATGAGTAGTTACTAGTCCTTGGAATGTTGAAGAACACATATACACTGTCTTCTTAACAACTTATTTACTTTTAAAAGTTATAGGTTTCCATAGAATTAAACTGTTTTCGCTTTTAGTGTGAGAAAGTACTATATTTATTCTTTTTTCAAAATATTGGTAAATATATTGTAAAAATATTGTCTATTCGGATAGCATTCAAGTTGATGGTACTCTGATAAAAAGGGGGTAATTAATTCAAATTAGACGACAAACAGTATTGATTTTTAAAAAGTTACTCCAAAAAGAATATTTACTATACCAATACAGTTTAATTTTATTTCATGCAGCTTATTTATTAAATTTCATTTTATTGTCAAAGTGATGTACCGTGGGGTTACAGTAATTTTAAGGTAGTGAATACATAACTTTTCAAACTTGTTACCACATCCCTCATTTCTTCACAGTCTTCCTTTACCCCAATACCCTTCACAACTTGTAACATACATTTCCAACATATTGTCTTGTGAGTATTGCTATTGCATTGGTTTGCCTTTTAACTTTGTCACACCATTTTGTTGTTCCTCTTCCCTTCCCTAATTAAGGTAAATATATACACAATACACAGGCTACCAAAATCAAATACAGTAGGGAATAAAGCATAGGGAAAAAAAACAAAAAGAAAATAGAAATCACGTAGTACATTAAAAACAACAACCGCAAACAATAATCTCTACTTCCATGTCTTGAAGGTCATTTTGCTCAGAATCAGCTTATAGGGTTATATATATGCATAACAAAGCCTCAAGAAAATAATAGTTTCATGGACACTATATTATGAAAACAACATGTTAACTGTTATTGATGGTAACGGTGGAGTTAGGATTGGTGAATTTGCGGTTCTAATAAAGGAATTTCAAAAGAGTTTTAAAATTATGAGAGGTAAATTTTAATTTGTTCAATTTTTTTTAACAACTTGGCCTATTATGAAAATTTAAAATTGCTTGGTTGAATAGGCTTTCATGCAAAGTAATCCATGGAGACTTAGCTGAGAGGGAGCAATGTGGATGAAGATGGCTCATTTTCACACTAAAAAAACAAACCTCAGAAACCTTGCTATAAATCCTGTAGGTTCCCTTGAGAATTGTCCTTACCCAGGAAATCTACTCTTACTGTGTGAAACAAGGTTGTAGTGGAATTTAAATTCAAAGTTCTTTAAAAAAAGACATCAAAATTTGTGAAATGACTTTAATTACCAAACAGTAATTCTCTGAAAAAGATATTTTGGGTCAAAATATTTAAGGAGAAAGTGCCCTCAACAATGAAAGAAGGTATTGGGTTTACACTTTTCTGTTTCTAATATCTTCTACAATGACTTTGCACGTGAAGCACTGAACCACAGAAAAAATCTGATTGGTTACTTGAAACCGATGATTTCACATTTCTTAGTAGCTCCTTATTAACATGAGAAAGTGAAGACTTCTCTTATTACATAAGCCAAAATGTTTTGGAATCAGAAAAGAATTGAGCAAATTGAAAAGGCAAGAAAACGGATTCTTAGAAGCCCAAGGTAAGCATATTGGTTTCAGCAGTGGAGGGAGGCCAAACTTTTGATATAGATTGGTGTAATATTTTTGCTAACTAAAGTGATTTTACAGAGCCTATTTAACTCACTACAATTTAGAAGGGATTGAATGAAGATATGAAAATAAATTCCACATCCAAATAAAAGAGTTTTAAAAGAGAAACCATGAAGATTTAGAAGTGGGGAAAGCCTTATAGTCCTTCACCTTCACTAGACTTGAAGTCAAGAATCTGTGATTTGTTGGAAATCAGGCAAGATCTAAGAGGAGGACAGAGAAATAGCACATAGGAGCATTGTCCTTTTGTAACAGACACTGTCATCCAAGGTATGGGTGATTATACTCTATTCTTTTCCATACATCCTGCTGAGCAAATGCAAGCCCAAGAGAAAAATAATCTATTGAAATAATTTTGGAAAGAATAGCTTCACTGATCCTGATATTGTATCCAAGGAGAGTCAGTGCACCTACTTGTACTGAGCTATTTAATTTAAAAATTGTCAAACATTAGCTTTACAATAAACTTCATGTAATATTTCTTGTTTCAAAAGAGAAGTCTATACAGTTGATGTCACTTAGCTTTCTTATTACTTAATTCAAAGCCAAACCAGGAAGGAGAGTCTGTCAAACTCTTATCGCAAATTGAACACCAAAAATCCAGAAGTGGAGTTATGGCTCAAGCAGTAGAGCATTAGCTTTGGGAGCAGGTGGGCAGGAAAGACAACTGTTCAGGTACATGATCCAGCCTCTGGGTACAAGCCCCAGAACCAGCACAAACTAAACAAAAAAGCAAATAAAAATCACAGATCTTTCTTTGGGACCCTCCCTAAAGGAGTGCTGGTCTGAGAAGAGGCACCTTTTGCTGATCATACTCACTGGAATCTGCTTTTTTGGAATCCTTATTGCTCTGGAGAACGCAGGACCAGACCAAAGGAATTGATAACTGACTTCTGCATCAAGAGAATCATCTCAGGGGTGAAATATCCATCCATATGACACTTTATAACTTCCATGTCTTTGTTCCTTTGCAGGAGAACACATTTAAATCAACGTTATTTCCTTTTGTTCTATGCTGGCATTCAAATGGTACATTATTTCCTTTTGAAATACTTTCAAGTAGAAGTTTACAGAAAAATTTTATATGAGTAAAGAACACACTCGAAAAAGCCAGGGACAGAGTTTCCTTCAAGCGTTGAGATACTTTTCTTGTACTCTAAAAAGGAAAGCACAAGGAAACTTGAACTTTGTTATTCCTCTATGTTCCATTCTTCTCCTGGGGTCAGTTTCCACATCCAGTAACAGTTACTTCCAGTAACAATCGATGGTGCTGCTTGAGGTATAATGAATTTTTTCTGGCTTCACTGAAATCACACTTGACACCTTTGGCCTGAGGTAACACGTGTTTCAGAGACAACTTAGTAAAGAAAAAATATGAAATTTATATTGCTTATAAATACATTATACATGACAACATTGAGTTCAAACTTTGTAAGTTCTCTGTAAATTGAAACGAATTTTAAATGGGAAGAAGGTTCTCAGAACATTGTTTTTGTGAGTGTATGTGCTATTCATTATTTCCCAAGTGGACATGAGCTAACAGTAAGGGAAACAATAGCAATAATAGGAGAAAAAGAAGTTCTGTGTTTAAGTATAAAGGTTCAATACAATATAGAAGACGACAAATAAGACAACATTGAAACAATAAAGCCAATTCCAGGATGTAGATTTATGGGAGTGATATACAGAAAGCAAGACTCATACGTGGAACATGAAGTATGAGGCCAATCTCATTCTAAATCATGCTTGGTAATCATGCAACTTCGTAGAAAGTAGAATGGAAGAATAATCCTGTTTCCAAAGCAAGTCAGATATAAGAGCATGGATTTAACTGGAAAAAAATGTTCATCTTGTGAGAGCAGGGATTATACTAGCAATGAACTGGTGGCTAAGATCACATTTCTTTTATTTTTTCTTTACTTATATATGTATATTTTTTGTTGGCCGTGGTCTTGGCACTTGAACTCTGGGTCTGTGAGCTGTCTCTCTACTATTCAGCTCAAGGCTAATGCTCTACCACTTCATCACAGTGCCATTTCCAGTTTTCTTTTAGTTAATTGGAGAAAAGAGTCTCTGGGCCTTTCCTACCTGGACTGGCTTTGAACCCCAATCCTCATATCTCACCACAACCCAGCTTACAATCACATTTCTAACAGTGTACACTCAGGATATGTAATGTGTGTGTTCATTTATATTTATAAGAATTCTTGAGTTAGGGGCTGGGAAGGTGGCTCACCGGACCACCCACCAAAACAACAACAACAAAAAAGAATTCTTCAGTTAAAAATCTAGGCTACAGCTTAGACATTATCCTCACAAAAATATTTGTAGTTTTTTTTTTTCTTTTTGGGGTCCGGTAGTGGGGCCTGTACTCTGGGCCTGGGCGCTGTCCCTCAGCTCTTCAGCTGAAGGCTAGTGCTCTACCACTGGAGCCACAGTGCCACTTCCGGCTCTTTTCTTTTTGCTTATGTAGTGCTGAGGAATCGAACCCAGGGCCTCAGGCATGCAAGGCAAGCGCTCTACCACTGAGTCACCTTCCCAGCCCCAAAATATTTGTAGTTTAAAAGTTGATACTCCTGGAGAAATAAAACCTAAGAATGTAAAGGAGTCTGGGAAGTTAAGTTTGCATCCAGCCTGGGCAGAATACTCTTTGCAACAGTACATATAATAAAGCAGCCAAACCTGGATTGGAAGATGGCTCAGGTGATGGAATATCAGTTATGAGCAAGATTGCTGAATAAGAGCTTGAGGATTTTGCATACATACATACAAACATACAAATACACACAGAGGCACTTATATGTGCACACACAAATACACAAATGAAACAACTCTCAGAATGTGTAGAAAAGTTAGAAAACAACAGAATATATAGCCTGAAGAAGACTAGAAACAAGTGATAATATTTAATATTAGAAAGTCCTCAAGTGAACTTCCTTCAATAAAGTTTGAGAATATTACATAGGTAGTGACCAGAGATAGTAAGAGAGTCAATTAATCATTATTAAAAGGATTGCATCCATGGAGGAATGAATCAGAGACCCCGCAGGTGCATCTGAAAATATTCATATCCTGTGTCAAATGTTAGAACATCTTTGAAAATAGTAGATAAACTGTCTGAACAGTCATTCTGGTGTATAATATCCCTGGAGAAGTTCAGAATTGGTAGTCTGTATCTAGATTAAATAAACTAAGAAACTATGGCAGGGCAATGTGATACAAGCCTAGAATTCTAGCACTGAGATTAAGACAGGAGATTAGAGAGTGGAATCACATAGTGATACCTTCCCTGGACCAGGTAGTATACTTTTGTCTTAATAAAACAAAACAAACAAGAAAGGAATACATAGTTGGAAGTTTGGGTTAATTTTGTCATTATGTTTTGAGAAGTCAAATTTCCTGTTGAAATGCAACTCATACTTAATCTTCACTTGTGTTTTAAATTCTCTCTTCGTTACAGAACACTCCCAGATGGAAAATGACTCATGATTGCCATCCAAAATTTGAAAAAGTAAGTAATCATCATTCTGTTGTATCCCAAAGAAATGATGAAGGATTACAAAAACTTAAGCTTGGAAAAATAGCAATTCATCTAATAATAATTCGTCTAAAAATAACATTCATCTAATGTAGGATTATGAGGATCTTGCTGAATTAGAATTTAGATTTAAAATAAATATTTTGATTTTGTTTGTAATTTCATATTCTATAGGATACTACAAAATTCGTTTTAAGTAGAGGGTTTAATTGACAAAATCACAAATGATTTTGCATTCTACTTGCCTAGAATATTCTTTCAAGAGAGTCATAATTAGAATTTAGTTAATAGATAATTAAAATAGTTCATGTATAAAATGATAATGTGAATGTTGGAGACAGAGTTGCCAAAAATTGATGATATTAATTTATAAATTATAATAAGAGCAATTTTTTGAGGATTTGGTATAACAAGGTATGAAGAGAATAATTGTGTGACATCTTCTTTCTTCTACCTGTATGTAACACAGGAAGCAATTTCCTTAATTATTTGCCACTGTATACAATGAGAAAAATGTTAGGTTTGGGGTTTGTTTTTATTTTTATTTTTGTTTTATTGGTTTGTCCTAGGGCTTGAACTCTGCGCCTGGACACTGTCTCTGAGCCTGATTATGCTCAAGGCTCGTGCTCTACCACTTCAACCTCAATGCCACTTGTGTCTGATTTTTGCTGATAAGTTTATTGGAGATAAGAATCTAGGGAATCTTCCTGCCTCGGTGAGCTTTGAACTGTAATCTTCTGATCTTAGCATCCACAATTTGTATGATAGTTAAAAAGTATAAATATAAATAATATTTGCAAGTGTTCCAATCTCAAGTATACCAGTGGTGGGAAAATGATGCAAACAAGTTTATTGTGGTGTTCTTTCCAGAACATGTATGGCATCACATTAGCAGAGTTGCATTTTTTTCACAATAGAGATAAGCTATTCATGATGTGAATTAAGAGAAGTTTGAGGTGCACCCTAAAAGTTCTAAACTGTTGGGCTAGGATGTCTCTATATCATAAATATTAGGATTGGTGGTCATAAAAATAATAGCTTACTGTGATAAAAAATTGCTTACTCTTGAAGAATTATTACCGTTGCTAATTAGTTTTATCTTCTACCAGAATGTAGTTATTTTTGTGTTGAATCTCAATCTGTAACACCCCATTTGAAAATGCATCTATTGCAGAATTACATACCATGCAAGCCGGTACTGTTTTGAATCTCTCAGGTATGGAATCTTCCGGAATTGAAATGAGTAATTATTAGTCATTGGAAAGTTGAAGAACACATATATCCTGTCTTTTTAACTGCTTATTTACTTTTAAAAGTTATAGGTTTCCATAGAATTAAACTGTTTTCGCTTTTAATATGAGAAAGTACTATGTTCTTTTTTCAAAATATTGGTAAGTATAGTGTGAAAATATTGTCTAGTCAGATAGCATTCGAGTTGATGGTCCTCTGATTAAAAAGGGATAATTACTTCAAATTAGATGCCAAACAATATTGATTTTTTAAAAGTTACTGCATAAAGAATAATATTTACTATACCAATACAGTTTAATTTTATTTCATGCAGCTTATTTTTAAAATTTAATTTTATTGTCAAAGTGATGTACAGTGGGGTTATAGCAATTTTAAGGTAGTGAATACATAACTTTAAAAACTTGTTACTCCATCCCTCATTTTCTTCAGTTATCCTTTACCCCAATACCCCTCACAAGTTGTAATGCACATTTCCAACATATTGTCTTGTGAGTATTGCTGTTGCATTGGTTTGCCTTTGTCCTTTGTATCACCATTTTGTTGTTCCTCTTCCCTTCCCTCATTAAGGTAAATATATACACAATACACAGGCTACCAAAATCAAATACAGCAGGGAATAAAGCATAGGGGAAAAACCCAAAAGAAAATAGAAATCACATATACATTAAAAACAACAACCGCAAATAATACTCTCTGTTTCCATATCTTGGAGTTCATTTTGTTCAGAATCAGATTATAAGGTTATATATATGCATAACATAGCCACTGGAAAATAATAGTTTCATGGACACTATATCATAAAAACAATATGTTAACTGTTTTTGATGGTAAAGGAGGAGTTAGGATTGGTGAATTTGTGGTTCTAATAAAGGAATTTCAAAAGAGTTTTAAAATTATAACAGGTAAATTTTAATTTGTTCAAACTTTTTAACAACTTAGCTATTATGAAAATTTAAAATTGCCTGGGAAAATAGGCTTTCATGCAAAGTAATCCATGGAGACTTATCTGACAGGGAGCAATATGGGTGAAGATGGCTCATTTTCACACTAAAAAAACAAACCTCAGAAACCTTGCTATAAATCCTGTAGGTTCCCTTGAGAATTGTCCTTACCCAGGAAATCTACTCTTACTGTGTGAAACAAGGTTGTAGTGGAATTTAAATTCAAACTTCTTTAAAAAAAAAAACACATCAAAATTTGTGAAATGACTTTAATTACCAAACAGTAATTCTCTGAAAAAGATAATTTGGATCAAAATATTTAGGGAGAAAGTGCCCTCAACAATGAAAGAAGGTATTGGGTTTAGACTTTTCTATTTGTAATACTTTCCACAATGCCTTTGCACATGAAGCCCTGAACCACAGAAGAAAATCTGATTGGATACTTGAAACCAATGATTTCACATTTCTTAGTAGCTCACAAAATATAATATCCTTATTAACATGAGATAGAGAAGACTTTTCTTATTACATAAGCCAAAAAGTTTTGGGATCAGAAAAGAATTGAGCAAATTGAAAAGGCAAGAAAACGCGTACATAGAAGCCCTAGCTAAGCATATTGGCTTCAGCAGTGGAGGGAGGCCAAACTTTTTGATATACATTGTCTTAATATTTTTGCTACCTAAAGTGATTTTACAGAGCCTATTTAGATCACTACAATGCAGAACAGATTGAATGAAGACATGAAAATAAATTCCACATCCAATAAAAAGAGTTGTAAAAGGAAAACTATGAAGATGTAGTGTGGGTAGAGCCAGTCAGATCTGGTTGAGTCAGCTAGAGTAGCAGTTGAAGCACATTTCTTGCTCATAGAGACATGATCCACATGATCCACAGGCATGTCTGCCTAGCTTGCCATCTATGATCTGTCCATACTCCGTACATTCCCCCGGGGGACAAAAATGTGCCTGTCACCAAGCAGTGCTCATCACAAGTGCCTTACAGCAACTCTCTGCTAAGTAATTGGCTGGGAAGGACTCAGGAGGTTGGGAAAGCTGGGGCTTTAAAATCACCCCCTTGTGCAGAAATAAACGAGACCTGCTTAAGCCTGTTCTCCCAACGTGTGTTCCTTGTGTGCTTCGTTCAAGCTTACCTCCTGCCAGAGACTAGCCCTACAAGTGGTGCCTAACGACAGGCTCGATTGCTTTTGGCAGATAGATGGTCTAGGGTCTAGTGCAAGGTTAGTGCCTCTATGGGTAACCTTCCCCCCGCAGCAGGAGAGCCTCAATCATGAGCACTTGTTGCCCTGTTCTGGAGTAGGCAGATAAAAGTATCACAAAAGGAAGCTAGTTTAATATGGGAAATAGTGAGTGAATTGTGTCCCTGGATTGACACCGGGGACATTTGGGATCCAGACAGGTGGACCCTCGTCCTTCAGGAAGCTCATAAAAAGGAAATCCGTGAAGGCGCTGAGCTGCCCCTAACCTTTTACCCCATCATAGTAGGTATTCAAGCCTGTCTATCAGGGAAAGAAGAAGGGGAAACTCTGTAGGCATTTAACACCTCGCTGCAAGAAGAAACAACAAAAGGAAAATTGCGAAGCTGCTCAAGCACTCCCATCTTCTTGTGATACAGCAAACAATTCCAGCAAGAACACAGATAACCAACAACTTCCACTATCAAGTGACACAGGGGGCTGGCCAGCTATGCTTGTAAAACCGCCTCTCCCACACTATCAGTCCCAGGAAGCCTGCCCAATCACTTCTTTTTGCTGTTTAGGCCAGCCTGGGATCTCCCCTCAGAAAACTTTGTATCCTTGGGCAGAGATATCCAACTTTGCCCAAGAACAAAAACCCATTGTTCCCCATGTAATACAACAGTTGTTCATGGGCCCCACAACTATCATGGCAACGACAGCCAAGCCTATAAATGAACCCCAGTTCATATTCCCGGTAAACGTCCACCGAACCTCTGTATGACCTAACCAATGGTATCCCCATGACCCAAAAGTACTTGACAAATACTGGGCCACTGTCAGGGAAGATGGGTTACAGTCCCTGAATGCTCAACAGATGCTTGAAACCCTTAGCATTGATCTTAACTGCCCCATGATTGGAAGAGTTTAATGAACACAGCATTATCTTCAGGGTCTTCCTTTTATGGAAGGCTGCTTTTTCTGATGAATGTGAACAACAAAGCACACAAAATATCACTACCAGAGGGCAGGATGCCACCATGGGGGACCCTGATTGTTTAAAAGGTGAGGCAGCTTATGCGTCTCCTGCCGCACAAGCAGTAGCACCTCCACAGTACTTTGACCAAGTACGCCTCTGTGCGTTGAGGGTTGTCTCCTCAGTCCCTTCTAAAGAAGGGAACAAACAACTAAAACCCCTCATACAACGTCCCAATGATCTTTTCACTGACTTCGTTGCCTTTGTTCAAGAAGCAGTGGCCTGGAAAGTATCCCATGCTGGAGCCTGAGATGTGCTAATCAAGAGCCTAATATGGGAAGGGGCTACACAGGAATGCAGAAAAGCCATTGCCCCTGAACGAAATATGGAGATCACTGATTGCATCCTATCCACCAAAGATTTGGGGTCATCAACTCATGCTGAGTATCCTTGCACCTCCTTTCGCCTCTATGACTGCCAGTGCTCGCGCGCCCCCTAATGGCAGAATGGGAAATCGACCTTGTTGGGGATGTGGCAGAACTGGTCATTTTATAAAGGATTGCCCATCACTCTGGGGCTCACCCAAAAGAAAACAACCTCCTTCTGTATGTCGTAAATGCAAAAAGGGTTTTCATTGGACCTCTGAATGCTGCTCTACGACTCAGCCTTTCAACTAAATAAGCGGCAGTCCTCAGCCCCGACCCCAATAGGACAAAGGCAACAGCCACCACCTCAAGTATTATGGACTACTCCTACCCAAAATGGAAAAGCTAGAATGAAACTTAAAATCAATGGAACAGAATTTAAGGGCATCATTGATACAGGAGCTGACTGTACAGTCCTTAGAAAAGATGAAGTAGAAGGATTGGGATGGAACCTAATTCCTGGCGCCTGCATACAAGGTGTCGGTGGAAAAACAGATTCCCTCCATGTCCAATGGCCTGTAAGACGGGAAAACTGTGGTGGGGCCACCGGGGCTTTTAAACCTCTTGTTGGCCCTGGCCTTCCATACAATCTTTGAGGAAGAGATGTCCTCACTAATATGGGTACTCTGATAACAACAGATGGTAAGGCTTTTTATGAAGACATCATAACCGATCGAGCCGTTAATAACCCACACTACCCCCAATTCCAATGGCCACTGTTGCATTACCAGAGCCAGTTCCACTCCAATGGGACACCACCAAACCCATTTGGGTCGAATAGTGGCCTATTTCCTCTGAAAAGCTCCCTCATCTCCAGGTTCTAGTGGAGGAGCAAGTAAAAAAGGGACACATAGAACCTAGCATCAGTCCCCACAATTCCCCATTTCTATTATCCAAAAAAGGGCTCAAGCAAAGTGGAGATTTCTCCATGATCTACGTTCCATAGTCATATACAAAAGATAGGAACGCTTCAACCCGGACTTCCACACTCTTCTGCAATACCCAAAGATTGGCACATTGCCATTATTAACATCAAGGACTGCTTTTTTCCACCCCCCTACACCCCAAAGATAAAGAATATTTTGCCTTCTCAGTATGGGAACCTAATTGTCAACTACGTACTCACTGATATCTATGGAAAGTTCTCCCTAAAGGTATGAAAAATAGCCTTACTATATGTCAGATGTATGTTGCCCATGCTATTAGGACTTTGCTTTCCAAATGCTTTTGTGTCCATTACATGGATGACTTTTTAATAGCACATAAAGATGCTACAACCATGAAAATCTGTTTAACACAACTCAAGGAGAACTTTACAGTGCTGGGCCTTAATATTGCCCCCGAAAAAATTCAACTCAAAGCCCCTTACGCCTATCTTGGATACCATTTAAATCAAACAATTACCCCAAATGGGCCTCATATTGTCATTAAATCCCAATATACTTTAACTGAATTACAACAATTATGTGGACATATCAACTGGTTATGCAATTTTATGTGTCTCCCCACCCAACAACTCCAACTGTTATTTCAATTGCTTCAAGGACCCTCTGACCCAACTTCCCTTCATATACTTTCACCTGATGCTCAACAAGTTTCACAAGTCGCTGATTGACTATGTTCAACACCCTTCAACACCCTTGGTGTTTTTAGATACCACCCAAGAAATCAACCTAATTATATTAAATAATAATGGCCTAATGGTGGCGCTGACGCAAACCCATGGTTTTGTTACAATGGGTATACCTTGCCACTTCCCAATTACCAAAAATTAGCACATCCATTACCATGCTATGCAATCTGGCCATCAAAGGTGCGGAATGATGCCGTCAAACTTATGGCCGATTCCCTGACCATCTTACATGGCCCATTACAAAAACAATCTTTGATTTCCTAACAACCGAAGAGGCATTAGCTTTACAAGTCATCCATTACTATTTTAACATTGATAATCATATGCCCAAAAACCTCGTTTTAAAAGTTACCCAAGAACTCCCACTTTCATGGAAATGTTGTACTCGTCCCAATGGGCAACCTATACATCAAGCCATTGTACTTTTTACAGATGTTAACAAAACTATTTATGGATTTTACAATGCCAATACTAAAAAATACATGCTTCAAAAACATTCCCTGTCTGCTCAAGCTGCTGAATTACTGGCCATTTTGCTTGCCCTCACATCTTTTCCCAAAGAACCTCTTAATATTTTTTCTGATAGTTTATATACTGTACAAACTGTTGCCATTCTTCCTGGAGCTTTATTACAAGATGATGGTCATGATGTAGCAAAAATAATGTGTAAACTACAAAATGTATTAGACAATCGTGTCCAACCCTGGTACATTCAACACATTAGATCTCATACTAACCTCCCCAGACCCCTAGCTGCTGGTAATGAAGCCATTGATCATGCTGTCACACCAACTGTACTACTCACAAATATGTGCATGGACCAGGCCCGAACGTTAGATGATCGTTTTCATTTATCGGCAGCTTATATCAAACAGTTATTTCCTGATTTAACACACCAACAATGCAAGCACATGATTCGGTCCTGCTCTTTCTTGTGCACCTCTTTTACCCTTAGGATGACTTCAACCCATGGGAACAAATCCACGAGGCCTTAGACCAATAACACATGGCAAATGGACATAACCCATATCCCCCAATTCGGTAAACAAAAATACATCCCTGAACGCATAGATACATTCTCAGGCTTTATAACTGGTTTAGCCTTAACAGTGAAAAAAAAAGGCACGCTGTTAAATCACTTCTACATGCCATTACAATTATGGGAGTTCCTTGGACCCTTAAAGCAGACAATGGCTCTGCTTACACCTCCAAACATTTTTGTGAATTTTGTACCTTTTGGAACATTACACCCCAGACAGGTATTCCATATAACCCACAAGAGCAAGCCATTGTTGAACACAGTCATAAAGAAATCAAGACCATTCTTTTAAAAGAAAAGGGGGAACTGGAGGGGCTAGGGCTTAAAAATCCCCAAACACAATTAAATTATTGCCTTATAGTAAAATCTTTTTAACATTCACACCCACCACATGTGGGACCCCCACCTCCCTGTACTGGGGACTCATGAAACACCTACTCCGGTCCCTTTGGATAGATGGAGGGACCCCATCACAAGAAAATGGGAGAGCCCTGCTCCCTTAATGGCACAAGGGACAGGATTTGCTTGTATCTTTCCAGACACCAGTGATAAACCTGTTTGGATCCCAGCTGGAGTTGTCTGACCAACCATCACCACCTAAGCACAAGATGCGTCAGCTATGCTTGAACAGTGCGAGGAGGAGGAGACACAAACCTCGAGCTAGAGCCCATGCCAACACTTGGGGAGACCTAAAGATATTGGTTGAACAAGCCCAGGTTATGGCCCCAGACCCTGACCCGGGGCATGGTACTCTATTCCTCCTATTGTGTGCCATTATTACAGCCAATTCTCAATCTGCTTCAGGGCAGGGTAAGATAACTTTAGTGCCCAGCCCCCAAATCTTAATGATCTCAAATGCTTTCTTCCAATGGCAGGGTTGGCCTTCCTTTCTCAGCAGATGCCTTATGGCATCAAAAAACAAACCTTACTTTTAGATGGAAGGGAGCCATCTCTTTTTGTTTTTCAAACGAGATGATAAAGCAATTTGATGGCTGTACCATACCCTCGCAACAGTAACGCATGGGATGGGATGGTGGAACTACACAGGACCCTACCCCATTTGTCCCACTGGAAAAAAATTGTAATCAGGCTACTGACATACATTTTCATATGCAGTTGTGCCCACCAGGGAGTTTGATAGCTTTGGCACTATTTGCACTCCTCTTGAGGAATTAGTGATTAGCCTTTGTGCCAATTCCTGGCAAGGCAAAGTGTTTGGGGAGCTCGCGTTGTCCCTCTACCCGGCTATATACAACCAATCTGAAAAAGATCCCAAACCTCAAAATCTAAATGAGTTTTTTGACTCTTCAGGAGGACGATTGGGAGACCTAGGAGCCACCATGCCAATCGTTTGCTCATCACATTCCTGCCTCAATTTGTCCCCTTTCCTATTGGCCAATACTCGTCGCTGTAACCAATATGGATATGACCAGGTGTCAGGAATGGTAGTGGGTAGAGCCCCATTCTTTTTTTGTCTAGGAGACAACTCCTCCACTACTTGCACTCTCAGCAATCACTGGCAACCCAATGACTCATAGCCTTTTGCAGGTTTGGTACGTGTTCCCCCATTTATTGTTCTGGCTACTAATGACTCAGTTTTCCCAGGTTCAATTGATTCGCCCACGCAGTAAAAGAGCAGTAGGATTGATCATTGCAATCGGGTCCGAAATCATCACTACAGTGGCTTCATCTACCAGTGCTGCCATATTGCTGTCCCAAAGCATGTCCACTGTGCAACAGATAAACCAGCTCATCCCTCAACTGTCATCCATAGAATTACAACATTTACTAGTTGCCAATCATCTTAAGGGAGGCCTCCTTGTGCTCCCACAACAAATAGACTTGCTCCAAGAACAGATTACATTTCTTCAATTACAACAAGGAGGACTATATAATGCAATGACTACTTCTGTCTGTCAGCTTTCCATTCCTGCACCCAATGTCACTGAACTTAGTAACTACATCAAAGGCCCTTGGTCCCTTAAGTACTTAAACTTCACCCCAAACCTGCTGCATGATGTTACCCGCCTAAACCAAACCACCATACAGCTTATTCCCACTGCCTCCTTTTTAGAAGATGTGCTTAAAAAGTTACAACAATGGTTTTTGCCATCCTCTCTGGTCATCTGGAGAGGCCTTGCACTTGTAGGGCTTTCTCTCCTAGGAATTATTAAATGCTTGCACTCCCGGCAAAAACGCCTCCAACCAGGGGTCACCATAATGACGGTCCTTTCAAAAGAAAAGGGGAAATTTGTGGGTAGAGCCGGTCAGATCTGGTTGAGTCAGCTAGAGTAGCTGTTGAAGCACACCTCCTGCTCATAGAGACGTGACCCACAGTCATGTCCGCCTAGCTTGCCAGCCATGAGCTATCCAAGATCCCTACATGCCACAAGGGGACCAAACAGTGCCTGTCACCAAGCAGTGCCCATCATCAACTCCCTGCTAAGTAATTGGCTGGGAAGGACTCCGGAGGTTGGGAAAGCTGGGGTTATAAAATCCCAACCCTTGTGCAGAAATAAACCAGACATGCTTAAGTCTGTTCTCCCAACATGTGTTCCTTGTGTGCATCGTTCATGATTACCTCATGCTGGAGATCTAGCCCTAAAATGTAGCAATGGGGGAGGCCCTTATAGTCCTTCACCTTCACTAGGCTTGAAGCCAAGAATCTGTGATAAGTGGGAAATCAGGTAAGAGCTAAGAGGAGGACAGAGAAATAAGACATAGGAGCATTGTCCTTTTGTAACAGATACTGTCATCCAAGGTATGGGTGATTATACTCTATTCTTCTCCATACAACTTTTTGAGTAAATGCAAGACGGATAGAAAAATAATCTATTGAAATAATTTTGCAAAGAATAACTTCAATATTCCTGATATGGTATCTAAGGAGAGTCTTAAGAGAGAAGATAAAAGTGGAGTATTCTTCGGTTTCCTCTAAGCATCTTGTTAGCAAAATATATCTTTGAGGTTAGAAGTGATTGAACCAAAAATTGGTGGAGTACTGATTTTTGAGGGCACTTTAGACACAAGAAGACTTTCAAGGTAAAAGAAAAAAGTATAGCTAAATATTTGTGATCACAGATTCTTGGACTGGTATTTTGGAGACAAAGTTTTACATTAGAGATTGTTCTCATTAACATTGATGCTGGGTTTCTGTGGCACCGAAATGCAAGTGGAAAGTTTAATGGACCCGCTTGGATAAGTAAACAGCATGATAGAAAAAAAATGAAATATAATATTTACTGAATTATTTTGAACAATTATTTTGCCAGAACAAAGAAGGAAATATATAATGCAAATCACTTGACATAAACTTATGAATGAAAGTAGTCAATAGAAATGAGAGAAAACAGAGAGGTCTGTTTCCTCTCCGGTGGAGTAATGGGTTCTTGATCTTGTTTCTTCCATTCTATCTTTACAAGCTATCAAGTGTGGCTCAGGATTGGAGTACACAGTTCAGGCCAAGAGAACATGCAGAAGAAAATATTTGCAGCAGATATAGGTGATTTATAACCTAAGACAATCTATTTAAATCTGTTAAAAATTCTCCTCTACCCCTAACTGCCCACTTTAAACAACTTTGTATGGCTTTCACAAGATTGTCCTTCATTAACTATTTAAAATTTTGAGAAGTCATCATCATACTCTATAGGGATTGCTGTTTGGTTGTGCTTTTTGTGTCTTTTTGTTTTTTGTTGTATTTTTTCACTGAATTACAAAAGGTTGTGCTAGTGTGTTTCAATTAAGTATGTCCATCTAATTGTCCAATGTTCCTGCATCAGAGTCACTCCTTCTATCCTTCTCAACCAACCCCTTCTACAAGATTTATTTCCAATTTACCACTTCCTTTCTCACATGTGTACATTGAGTATTCTAGCTGTACTTGACCCTTGTGCCATTTTTCATTCATTCTATGTCTTTACAATTATTCCTCTCTGGTTTCAACTTCCTGATAGTCATTCTGTTAAACTGTCTGCTCCTACTTTGAAAAGTTCATATACATTCCATGGAGTTTAAATTCTGCATATCCTTAAACTGATGTCAGCTTATATTTCCATAATTCATTCATCTGAAGTAACAATTTGCAAGCCTGGAGACATGAAGCACCTAGACCTGATTTTATTCACCTCCATTTGGAAGATTAATCTGTAGTCAACAAGAAAGTTTAAAAATGGCTGAGAATGTATTCCTATGGCTTTGTAAAGTGGTTTGTGATTATTTTATTTTACATGGGATAATATTTTCTACTACCTATGAGTTTTGGAAAAAGAGGAAAACTAAAATTTACTACTGTAGAGGAATATGATAGAGAAAGAAGACAGATTTTATGTTTGTCAAATCTCTGATGAGTACCCATATTCAAGACTTAGAGTACCCATATTCAAGACTTAAAGTCATATTTCTTACTATGTTAGACAGATAGGGAAAACATAAAACACCATATGATAGGACAACTATTCATGACTTTTTAAAAAGTATTTTTTATGTGATGAAACTTACTTTATTAGCTAATGTTTTGGTTTGAAATATGGGAGGCTGATCTATTTAACAAATTTTCAAAAGCACCTACTGAAAAACACAAATGGTGAGAGGTCCTATTTCTACACTTTAATGAATGGTTGAACCTGTTTGGCATTAGTGCTGGGTAAATAAATCAACTCTATTGTAACTTGCTCCCTACACTTGAAAAACTAGTAACGTCACTAAATATCATCTACTTGTAAAGTGTTATTTTGGTAAATGTGATTTTAAAAAGTTTATTTGAAAAGGAATATACTTTCAGGAGATTAAATGTAGGTTATCATTGGTTTGAGAATGACAAACTTTTTACACTACAGAACCAAGTTTGACTGAAGTACTAGAGTTTTGAAGCAATAAGGTTCTTCTCAATCAATGTTTTTTCTGAATTATATTTGAACTGTATGACAAATATTCCTAGCATTGGTAGATCAATTATGGATCTACCTTTCCAGGAACTATTTTTTGGCCTCATGATGCTGGACTGAAATCATTCATTAATTATTAGAAGAGGGGTATTACAAATAATTTTGTGACATTTGTGGTCTTGTTCACTCCTATGGGATGGTCATCTGAAAATAGAAAGTTTGAATTACTGTACTTTCACATTTTGTGATTTCATATTGAATTTTAAGTTGCCTTGCATTTCCCAAGTACTTACTGCTAATTCCTGCATTTCAAGGAATTGGGCCCCTGAAATATAGGAAATGAGAAATTGAGATGGGTCTTCAATTACTTTCTGTTGGTATGTTGCATGGGCCTCGGTGAGATCTCTTGCCCTAGTTATTTGATGATGCAGGTAACTGGGACCTGGGATCCTAGGACCCGTGGATCCTGTGGAAGAATAATACCTTTTAGAGATCATATCAGCAAAATTTGAGTATAATCAGTAGGAATGCTTCAGAAATATGGAGAAAAACAGTTTGGGACCAGCGAGTTAAAACAATAAACAGAGCAGCAGAGTAAAATCCCTTATAGATTAAAGAAAACAACATTGTTTTCTTTACCATGTGAATTCCGAAACCAAGAACAATTAGAAGGTATCACAAGTTTATACTGAAAACATTGCATTGATACTTTTTATATTCTAATATATATTCTAATCCTGATTATTTATATTCCAATCTATTTATTGTAATAAATATCAATTAATTTGTCAAATTATAAATTAATTCCAGTAAGATTCACTGTGTGAAATATAAAATCAGCACATAAATATAAAATATATAAATATATATAATATAAGAAAATGCTTTGCATTGTTCTGTTGTGGTTAAGGTAACAAAGGCAACTGTTTTAAAATATTATTCCATTACCTCTACCTCAGTGTTTGGTAGAATTAAACTTAAAGCTTTACCATTCGGAGATGTACAGCCTAGAGGCAAGAGGAAACACTGTGATTAAAACATTACCAATTTAAGGCCTAATAACAAGGAGAAACATATGGACTTCTCCTGGAGCTATGGAATATTTTTAGTTATAGAAAATCAGTGGTGTTAGTTCCTGCCTGATTGGATGGTAGACAGGCCAGGACATGAGGTAATCATGCATATGAACAATTTTTTCACCTTCTAAGCTTTAGCTACTTTTGAAATGATAGGGATAATAAATAATTATATTTTGAAAAAATACCTTTTAGCCTGAACAGTTCTGTCTGAACTGTTCATCTCTCTATAATCCCTTGTTACTAAGATTATTTCTGCTCCAGTAAGACAAGCTATGCTGTCAGGGTAAGATATTCTGGTTGGTCTGTTCCTAAATGGAGCAAAGGTAATGGGTCAGGCAAACATTTGTGCCAGTAAGACCTCATTTGGGAAGTTTTAAGCTGGAGAAATTTAGAAGTAGCTCTTAAGCAAGGCTTACTTTGAATCCATTAGCTCCACAAAGCTAACTCAGTTGATAAATAAGTACTTGAAAAGCCATTACCTTTGGACCTCCCTATAAAGGCTTCAAAGTATTATCAAATTTCAAATGAAAAAGACTTAAAATGGCTATTGACAAAAAATTGCAAATGTAAGCAATTGAACAAACAATGTAAGTTTTTTCCACCATAAACAAATTTTACAAAAATAAGATGAATAGCAATTTAGGGAACAATAAGGTTTCCTTGTTACAAATAGGCAACCAAGGATATATGCCTGTCTTAAGATTGCATCATTAACTACTTAAATTTACAGGATACTACATGCTTTAGCAGCACATCTACCCGAATTACAATACAGAGGTTAACATGGCTCTTTCACGAGAGCCATGTTAATGATATGAAAATTTGTGAAGTATTCCATATTTTCCATTCTTCAGATGCAAGAAATGGAAAACAGTTATGAAAAAATTGATTACAAATATACAAGTGTAATAATACATGTAATTCATAGAAATAAAAGTTAGTTTGACATCAGTGTATTCAATCTTTACCTTTTCAGAAAGGCCTTTACATAGCATAACATTTATAAAACTATGAAATTAGATAACATTGTCATTTTATCCCAAATAAATAAAATTCTATAAGGACCTAGGAATTAAAGGAATCTTAAACTGTTTCTATATGGAATGAAATTCGAAAGGACACATTTAGTAATGAATCCATATATTATAAAAACAATGTCGAATTCAAAGTATTATATCTAGGAGAGAAAGAAATAGATTATGGACATTATATAAACAGAATACTAAATATTTTAAAATATACTTTTTTCAGACAAGCACCAGAAATATCCTTAGTTTCTATACTACTCATTTCAACAGATAAGTTAAAATTATTTCTGATTTAAAAAAATCACAAACTCTATAGAAATCATTATAGATGTATACAAAAACCTCGAATATATTTTGACATCAAACTCAGGCAATTCACTTGGAAAAGTACCATGGAATCCATGAATTTCTAAAGTAAAATATTGCTGTTGCTTTGTATTGTGAAAATATTTTGTATGGACACATGGGATGGACTGGCAATTTTGAAATTTAAGAAACTTAATGGAAACATTAGGACTTAAGAGAACAATTTGTACAGCTTTCCACAACTTCAAAGAGGTGGTGATACATACTTATCCTTTTGGCAATATCAAATGCAGTTTCTTCCAAGTTGTGTTCAGATCTGGTTTGATATAATGGGTCAACAGAAGGAGATCCAGCGTATCTTTGCTATGTCTATACCCAGCAGCAAGATACAAGGGGGTCAAGAGGCCTTTGGTTTGGCCATTGGTGTCTGCATCATGATGAAATAAAGAAGCCACTCTGATATTATCCCATGTATAAGGACTGTGCAGGGGTGTCCAGTCATTCACAGTTATTCCATGAATATCTGCTTTGAGCCACCAACTCATGGATAATGTCTAAGTGTCCACAGTAGGCTTCTAGATGAAGAGGTGTATAATCATCGTTATCCCTAGTGTTCACATGAGTGGCGTTTATGGAAAGTAGTCTCTGCACTGTAGTAGGGTGATTACTTTCAGCAGAACAAAGAAGAAATTTGCTTGATCCTATTCCATTTTTTCTTGCAATTGATACCATTTCTCATTTTTTCATCTTGTTCCTCAACTTCATCAGAATTGCCTAACCAGACACTTTGAGTGCCAGTGAGAATGAGCTGTCCATGTATTTCCCCAATAGTTCACATTGGATAAACTAGTCAGAAAAATCCGGTGAATTTTCTGCATCTGTTTTTTCACTATTATTTATTGTCTCTTTTTTCATTTATACTATTCTAAATTATTCTAACTGGAGAGTAGGGATTTGGTAGAGAGCAGAGGAAAGATTTTCCTCCGTATTCAAAGGGACAAACTGAAAATGAGGATCAGTGGTGTCTTCATGTGCAGCTTATTCTAGGAATGAGAAAATAGGAAATAATGCCTTATATGTAAATGAATTGGGAAATGACAGAGCAGAAAGTGAAATGATGCAACCAAAAAACATAAAAGCAAAATAAATTAAGATAATTATGGAGTAATCATATTACCTGTGAGAACCATGAGAGGGAGAGAGGAAGAGAGAGACAGATGTGCAATGATCTAGCTAGCCACAAAATCCATCCCTCTGATCAAATTATAGAGCAAATAATTTTATTTTTTAAAAGAGATGGAAATAGAATTTAAGATCAGATGTCTCCATTGTTTTTAATTATATTTTTCTTATCTTAAATACTTGTACAAGGGAATTTCCATTCAACAAATCAGTTTTTTTTTTAATATAATGGATCTTTATATAACTTTTCCACACCCTTCCAAAGCTCATCGCACTTTAATTTTTCTAGTTTCTTACATCTACATTGAATATTATACCTACACTCTCTTCCTCCATAACTCTATTTCTTCCTTTTGACTTCCACTAACATCTTCCAAGTGATAGTGTCCTGGTATTCATTTTGTTGGAGTAAAGTTCAATTTTATAAGAAATTACACCTTTGAGATACTCCTCTGCAAATCACATGCTTTGGTTAAGATTTCTGTGTAAACTTGTATAAATTTCTAGCTTCCAAATATGAGACAGAACATGGGTCCTTTGTGTGTCTGGCTCTGACTTAGTTCACTTAATAAATTTTTAGATCTATCTATTTCTTTGCAAATAATGTAGCAGTCTTAAAAATGGATGGGTGCAATCCAATTGTGTATATGTGCCACACATTCTCCAACCATCACTCCGCCAAAGGGCATCTGGGCTGTTTCCGTAACTTGGCTACGGTGAATTGTGCATCAGTGAACATGCTTGTGAAAGTGATTTTACTGTAACCTTTTAGAAGAATTCATAACTACCTTTATGGGAGCAATCCTCTAGCCTGTTTTCCAGAATAAGCACATCCCTCCCTTCATCTTCATCACAATATATTGCTAGTCCTCAAAAACACACTTCACCCTACATGTCTCAATAAGCTAAAACCACATTGTGCCCATATTCTTTCAATACATTTTTTCATAATTGTACATATAATTCAATGAGAACCTTCTATATACTTTCCTAATGTGGGAATGAGGTACATGACAGAGTAAAAGTAAGAAAAATGGAATTTAATTAGGTATTATCATATTTTAAATAATTTTCAGCTGTATTTCATAGCCTCACATAACATTATTTTAATCTTTATTTGATTACATCATCTAACCCGTAAATTATAACAGGTGAGTTAAAAGCAAAGGCAAAAAGTGTTGTTTGATTTTGACACTCATGTGTGAGGTTGCACAATATGGGCAAATAGATGGATTGGAATTAATACCTCTTATCCATTTTGTTAACGTAGAGATGGTTTTCCCAAATTGATTCTCGCAATTCATATTCCATTCAACAACAAGAAACGTGATAATTTCCTTTTTTTGATCCTTATTAACTTTTGTTTCCATTTTATTTTATAAGGATGATTTCATAAATCTACTGTAGATACAAAAATATGTTAAAGTATTTCTATCCGTATGCATTGATATATATATGCACACATATATTATATAAGTTATAATGATAATGAAAAACTTCAGTTACTGTACAATTTACTAAATTATTAAAAATATCGGTGGCTATTGTCTGGCATCCTGTTTACTCGGGAGGCTGAGATCTGACGATCATGGTTTGAAGTCATCCTGGGCAAGAAAGTCCAGGAGCCTCTTATCACCAAACAACCAACAGAAAATCAGAATTGGAACTGTGGCTCAAAGTAGTAGAATGGTAGCCTTGAGAGAAAAATCTCAGGGACATCATCCAGGCTCTTAGTTCAAGAAGTACAATGTACCCAAATAATATCTATTTAATTTACACCTGTGTAAGTAAAGTATTTCCATCACCCAAATGCACAACCATGCTCATTTGCAAGTTAACTCTGTTTTGTCTGAAGTACCACAAAACATTTTTACTTAAGTTGAAAGCATTGCACCATGGGTTCATTCTATCTCTTTCATGCATTTTTCTGCTCTCTCATGCATTTTTCCACTCAAATATTCAAATCTTACAATTACTCCAATTATTTAAAATCATAGCTTTTTACTTTAATACCCATAATATTAGAGTTTGAATTGAGTGTCTTGTGCCTCCTAAATGGGTGTTCTTATCACTTTGTCATGTCTCCAGCCCTAAATTATCCTGATTATTTTTCAGATACTTGTGTATGATCTTGTTCTCAGTCCATGTTATGTTATTCTTCCTGGAATTTAGAATAACAGGTACATGGCATTGTGTACAGATGTTTCTGTCCAGTCTGGGCTTTAACCTGTATCCTCACAAGAGGAGATTCCCATGTAGTCAGGATTTTCATAAGCTTGTAATAGCTGATGATTTTTAAGTCTTTGCATTTCCTGCAGGTTCATGAGTACTGAATTAATTTGTTTTCTTGGGTTGTTTTGTTTCATTTGAATGTATGTGTTGAGTTGTTCCTACTTTTACTTTTGTTTCTTTCAATAAAGTTCTTACCTAAAGTGCTGAGAAACCAATTCTTATTTTTTACGATAGTCAATGTGAACATAATTTATTCCAAAGCAATTTCAATAATATTTAAACACCTTCATATCTATGAATTGTATATAAATGATAAGTGCTGCGAAGGGTCTTTTTATTTTCACAGCAGTCTTTGCCATACACAGACAGATCATGAAATATATGAAGATAATAAAACTACAGATGCTAGCAAGGAGAAAAAAAACCTATTATTAATTGTTTGACAGAGGATTCCCTTCTAGTGAAAGAAATACGTTGCTTGATGCAGGATTTCACAAAATTATATTGCTTGGAGGAAGCTAAACAATCATCTAATTCTACAGAATTGAGGGAGATGAATCGACCTGAATAATTTACTTTTGGGTCAAATGAAAGTCTGCTTCCAAAAGGAGAGTTGACTTTAGAGAAACATAATGAGTTGTATGTAAATAAGTGCTTAGCTGATTTTGTATATTCGTAAACTAATACAGGGAAATAGATTACAGCACGGTTAAAAAAAGAACTTCGCATTGAAATACTCATTTGTGTGAGTGTGTGTGAGAGAGAGAGAGTGTGTGTTTGTACACATGCACGCGTACACACGCACGCGCATGTGCTAGTGCTCATTCATTCATTCATCATTCCTGAGGCTTGATAGTGCCTGGGAACTCTCCCTAATCTTTTGTGACCAAGGATAGTGGTTTACCACTTGAGCCATTGTTCCACTTCTGTTTTTTTTGGAGATAATCGCATTTATTTTCATGATTGGACTGGCTTTGAATAGTGGTCTTCATATTTCAGCCTACAGAGTAGCTAGCTAAGCTTCTTCAGCCTCTAAGAAGCTAGTTAAAATTGGGCCTGTCCTCTATGCTTCACTGCGCTTTTATTCTTGTCCTGAGGTGTTCACATGCTTAAGTTATATATATGTCTAGTTGCTTTAAAAAATACTCTTACTGCTTGGCACCAGGGGCTCCCATCTGAACTCTAAACTATTGAGGAAGCTTGAGAACAGAACCCAGGCCAAAATTTTAATGGACTTCCTTCTCAATCTATAGCTTGGTGCATTGGGTTATTTCTACCATCCTGCACTATCTACAGGTTAAGATTGGAAGGACTGCAGAATCCAGGCCAGCCAAGGTAGGAATCTAGACAAGTTGGTGTGCAACTCTTATGCCATTGATAATGGGAAGGCTAAAAAGACAGATCAGGTGCATGTTTTGTGAAAAGGGAACCCCTATCCTAAAATTTACTACTGATATGACACCAGTCTAACAAAAACAGTACCTCAAGTTGAACACAATTTCCCACAACCAAAATATTTATGGACATTAACATCCAAAACTTAGTATAATCTGCTCTTTGTTCTAATATCAGCTTCATCTGGTTATCATATGATGTGACAATAGTTTCTTCATTAAAATTTTTATATATTTTAAAAGACCTAGAAAATTCTTTCTCACTTATTCAGTGCAAACGAATGGCAAATTGCCTCATTTCTTACATATTTGACTACCACTATAAATTCATCTTATGATTATTATTAATAGTAACATATTCTGATTTATTACTCTATTTTGTAACACTTTTTAAAATTTTGGCTTCTTGGCTGAGGCTGAAGTATTTAAATAGTATCATCAAATTATATTACTTGGGTACTTTGGGTCAATTTCTAAAAAGGTTTTAACCAATGGCTTCTAGTAATTCTATTGTTTTTTTTGGGGGGGGGGTTCTGTCCTGGAACCTGAACTCTGGGCCTGAGTGCTGTCCCTTAAGGCTAGCTCAAAGCTAGCACTCTACCACTTGAGCCAGAGCACCACTTCCGGCTTTTTTTTCTGTTTATGTGATGCTGAGGAATCTAACCCAGGGCCTCAAGCATGCAAGGCAAGCTCTCTAACACTGAGCCACATTCCTAGTTCTCTACGAATTCTTAATTGGTATATTAATTAGTTTATTTTTAATATCAATATAATTTTATTGTAAAGGTAATGTACAGAGGGGATACAGTTACATAATTAAGGTAATGTGTACATTTATTATTGAAGGAACATTGTTATCTCTTCCTTTGATTTTTTTGCACACTCAAAAAAAAAACTACTAAGGTATATCCTGTCGCTATTGTCAAATGGGTACTTTTCTTTCTTTGTTCTTGCATTTTTTATTATAAAATTGATATACAGAGTGTTTACAGTAACTTAAGTCAACTAAAGATTACACTTCATTTTATTTTCTGAATTTCAAATTTTGAACTTATTTTGTTTTGTTTCTTTAGGGTAATTCTTTTTTCAGACTTGTAGAATTAGTTAATTTAGTTTTGCATAATTTTAACACATGTAAATTATTCAGACATATATTTTGCTTTCAAAATAGTTAACATGTGAATATGTAAAAATTATTTTCTTAAATTTTATATGGTTGGTGAATTTAAATAAATTTATTTTCTCATTATTTCTAAAGATATTTGTGCAGGTAACAAATACTGCATTTTCAAGAAGCATATACTTTATTAAAAAAGGCTTTATATAGTTTTTTTTTTTTTTGTCGGTCGTGGGGCTTGTACTCTGGGCCTGCAAAAGGCTTTATTACCTAGTCACTTTTTGGAAATATTTGTACTTGAATAAAAAAAAAAATGTTTGAGCTAGGCATAGTGGTTTGTGGTTTCCATTTTCTAACTATGGTCGGAAGTGTAAATAGGGTTTGTAAATCGGGAGGGACTGAAAAACTATGATACTTTATCATAAAATTTCCAGAGTGAAATGATTAGAGATACAGCCATCCCTAGCAAGATATAGAGCACCTGGTTATCATATTCTAAATCTTGAGTTAAAACACCAGAAACATCAATCTTTTGTCAAAATAAAAGGACACATATTTCAAAATGTTTATTATTTAAGACTTGTTTGCAAAGTTCTCATATCTTTTATTTATTAATTTTCAATTTACTTAATCTATAAGAATCCAAGTATCTTGTGAATATTTTATTTCTTCTAAACTTTTAAATAGTATGAGCAATATTATGATTTCATATATTAAAATACTTTTACTATTTGTGATAATTTTCTCTGTTTAATATGATAATAACAAATGTGTGTATGTGGTGTGTGGGGGTTTATGTGGGTTTTTTGTGTGTGAGTTTTGTGTGTACTTTGTAATGCTTGGGAGATCACACAATTGCTTCACATATGTTAGGCCAATGTTTTAGGACTGAGCTATACTATCTAGTTATAATACAAATTGTATTTTAAATTATGACTTTTGTATTTTCATTCCTAGTATGTTTTTTCAAAATTATATATGATAGGATGGGGGAAGATGGTGGAAGAGAATCTGGAGTCTAAGTAAGCTCTCGTATAGAAAGCAGTTTTAGAGTTCCAGTGAACAGTCCTAAGCCAGAGAATTACACCAAGTGTGCCATCACAGGATAGAGAGTTAGGTCAGAGAAGGAAACCCAGGCAAGAAGACACTTCTGAGCTCTTGCCAGCAGCTGCCGCGGCAGCGGCAGCCGGCGGTGGGTGAGTGCAGGAGTCATACCTGAGCAACAGAGAGTCCAGGACGAAGGAGCCAGATGCAGCAGGCAAGTGGATTCTACTCAACACCAGCAAGAACTGATAAGGAGCAGACATCTTCATCCTGCAGTTCGCAGACCAGAGACAACCCAGGAACTAAGACTCGGCATGAGTAGTAGCCTGACGTCCTCACTCCTTCTCAGGGAGCAGAGGAGGGAAGGCCACCCCTCCCCACCACAGCACCGGTGATCTCCATCTTGGATACCAACAAAGCTCAGAGGAGCTGCTAGCTACAACTCAGGCCTTGGAATAAAATGAGTCATTTAGCAGGTCACAAGAACTTAACGGCGGCTTGACCTGCCAGACAGCTCCACCCATGGAAAAGTCACCCAGCTCGGGCGCCAGCCCTAGGAGTGGGTTTCTTCACTGGGTAATCATAGCCAGAGGCTGCCCCTCCCTCTAGCAGCCTCGACAATCAATTGAAATTCAGTAAACAGAAACCCTGAGAATGGCTCCAGGCTGGGCTCTGTGAGGTTTTCACAAACTAGCCCTGGAAAAGCTACTGTTTGTTGAAAGGCCTCAACTCTACCCAGAACCTAGCCTCATCACTGCATCCCCCTCTTTTGTGATACTCAAAACATATCTGCCTCCCAATGAACTAGCCTGGGAGGAGGATCGCCAAATCCTGTGTAAAGCAGAGCATTTTTCTGCCTGTTTGAACAAACTGATTTAAGAAACCAACCAAGCCACAGGACCACAAGCAGACCAGAGACTCCAACAAGAGGCTGGTTATGGACACAAGGGAGATACAGGATTTTTCCCACTCCTCCCAAAAAAATCAAAGAAGTTTTTTTTTTTTTTGGTGTTGTTTTTTTTTTTTTTTTTCTCTCTTCTTCTTCGTCTTCTTTTTTATTTTTGGTACCTTGTATAATTTTTTTTTTCTTTTCTAAAACTTTTTTTTAATCTTTAATCTTTGCCTTTTTTGAAAAAAAAAATTGTTTTCCAGAAACTTTTTTTCCCCTTATGATTTTTTTTTCTTTCTTTTTTGGTCTTCTTTCTCTTTTTTTTCTTTTTTAATTATCTTTTTGTTTTTTGTTTAGCTGTACTGAACTTCTCATCTTTTTCTTCTTCCTTTCTTATCCTTTTCACCTTCTCTTCTCTTTCGTTCTTCCTTATGTGACTTAATTCTTGTCCTGCACATCCTCAGATAAACCCGTAGTTGACTATTAGACCCTATCCTCTATTGTGTACACACTTAATCCACAAATTTATTATTCAAGTCAAAACCTCTAAGACTTAAATTCCTTAATAGCAGTACTACCTCTTTATAACTATATAATATTTTAAGCATTTTTATTTTTAAGTTTTTCACATCTCCTTTATATCCCTCCCCTTCGCTCAATAAATTCACGTTCTTATCTAGATTGTTATCGATTCTACATAATTTTATTAATTTCTACCTTTCTATTTTTTCTGGTCTCTTTTCTTTTCCCGTTCCCTTTCTTCTTTTTTTCTCTCTCTCTACTTTCATCCTACCCAACCTATTTCCTGCTTTGAGATTAGGACTTAGTTAACTCTCCGTGAGCCTCCCCACATCAATCTATTCCTATTTTTTTACCCACATCTCTCCCTAACTCTAATAATTTCTGGTCTTCCAAATTCTTCTTTGCGGTTCGTAGCCCATTAACATATAGTTGTTTGGTGTTGAATAGATGTATCTGTTGAACTTGATTGCATCTGTAGACTATTGACTGTGCAAATTCAGACTTGGGTTGATGCTTGCCTTAAGATAGTGTTCTAGCACAAACCTGGTGCTATTTTCATCTCAAATGGGCAGGATAAGCTGGAAAAACACAAGAAATATGGCAAATCCGGGTATCTCAATTCCCAATACCGATAATCAAGGAACAGAAAAGATAATGAATAATCCAGAGGAGAATTCCCAAATAGTTCTACGAACACTGTTGGCAAACATGATAAATCAAAAGATTGAAAGCATACAAAGGACTCTGTATGAGCGTGATAGGGAGAGAGAGGAGGCAATCCAAAAATTTATACAGGAATATCAAAAGCTTGAGGAAGCTACTCAAAAACTGACACAGGGTTTGCATGAGCAGCTTGAGAATACTCAAAGAGAAAGGCAGGAATGGCCTGAACAGGCTGAGAACACACATAGAGAACTACAGGAATCCCACGAATGGGAGGAAGCTAATCAAAGAGTAATACAGGAATTGAGAGAGCAGGAAGAGAATACACAAAGATCACTAAAGGCATTCATGGAATCCATTAACAAAGAGCTGAAAGAAGAAAGAGAGACCACAAAGGGAATGGAACCCAACATAAGGAATGGGAGTCCAAGTAAACCATAACCTATCAACTAAGTGATCTGATAATCAACACTGAACATCAAATTAAGGAAGTAAAGAAGTTCATAAAAGATCTAACACAAAGCTTCAACAAAGAATTTGAAGCCATCAAAGCTGACCAATTAGAAGGAAAATAGATAAAAAACAAAGTAGAAAATCTAGACAGCAGGTTAGACCATGCAGAAGATCGAATCTCAGGGATTGAAGATAGCCTAGATATTATAGAGAAAGGACATACAACCACCCAAGACAAGTCCAAGAAATATGATAGATCTATCCAACACTTGGAAGACACAATCAGAAGGCCTAGTCTAAGGATAATGGGTGTAGAGAAGCACCTAAAACAGAAGTTAATGCCCTAGGAAATTTGTTTCACAGGATCCTTGCAGAGAACTTCCTAAACATGCAAAAAGATAGGCCTATTCAGATAAAAGAAGCATTTAGAACTCCAAACAGACCAGCCCAGAATAGGACATCCCACCGCCACATTTTAATCCACACAGGATCAACTCAGAAAAAGATCCTTAAAGCTGTCAAGGAGAAAAGATTAATCACCTATAAAGGGAAACCAATTAGAATCACCTCAGATTTCTCAGCAGAGACAATCAAAGCAAAAAGAGCCTGGAATGATGCATGCCATGCCCTAAAAACAAACAACTATCAACCAAGAACACTGTACCCAGCTAAACTCTCCTTCATAACTAAAGGCCAAATAAAAACCTTCCATAGCAAAGAAAAATTGAAACAATACATCTCCACCAAACCAGCCCTACAAAAGATTCTTAAACATGTCCTACACATAGAAAACCAACAAGACCAAAATAAAGGCCAAGAAACTGCACACAAACTGAGACTCCAAGAACCATAGGAAAAACCCAGTTTTTGCAGCCCCCAAGAAGGTGGATAACATGGCAGGAACTCCCAAATACCTCTCAGTCCTTTCTCTTAACGTTAACGGAGTGAACTCTCCAATTAAGCGACATAGACTGTCTAGTTGGATTAAAAAACAAGACCCTTCTATCTGCTGCCTTCAGGAGTCACATCTTGCCCGTAAAAACAAACACATTTTCAAGGTTAAAGTTTGGAACAAAATCTACCAAGCAAACAGCCCCCATAAACAGGCGGGAGTTGGAATCCTAATATCAGATTAAATAGACTTCAAATTAAAATTCGTGAGAAGAGATAAAGAAGGTCGCTACATACTAATTAAGGGATCTCTCTTTCAGGAGGATATTACAATTCTAAATATATACTCGACAAACAATGGAGCACCCAAATTTATCCAAGAAACACTACTTTCCCTCAAATCCCATATAAATCCAAAGATATTAATTGTTGGGGATTTTAACACACCACTCTCCCCACTAGATAGGTCAACTCGGCAAAAACAACAGAGAAACTGCAGATCTAAACAGCTGCATAGATCAACTAGATTTAACAGATATCTACTGAACATTTCACCCAGCAGCATCAGAATACACGTTTTTCTCAGCAGCACATGGAACATTTTGTAAAATAGACCACATTTTAGGCCACAAAGCAAACTTGTCTAAATTCAGAAACATTGAAGTTATACCTTGCATTCTCTCTGACCACAAGGGAATAAAATTGGAACTCAACACCAAAAGCCACCAAAGAAAGTCTATTATCACATGGAGTCTGAACACTGATGAATCAAGAGTGGGTCATGGAAGAGATTAGAAAGGAAATTCAAATGTTCATGCTATTCAACAAAAATGAACACACAAATTACCAGCTCCTCTGGGACACAGCAAAATCACTACTCAGAAGCAAGTTTATAGGTCTGAGCTCCTACATCAACAAATTGGAGAGGTCTGAAACCAGCAACTTATTGACACATCTAAACCTCCTTGAAAAAGAGCAGCAAATAAACCATAATCCAGCAGAGGGAAAGAAATAATTAAAATTAAATCAGAATTAAATGAATTAGAATCCAAAAAAACTATAGAAAGAATCAACAAAACAAAGAGTTGGTTCTTCGAAAAAATTAACAAAATTGACAGACCCTTAGCAAATCTTATCAGAAAAAGTAGAGAACACACCCAAATAAATAAAATCAGAGATGAGAATGGAAACATCACCACTGAAACAACCAAGATTCAAAACATTATAAGGAAATATATCTCAAAACTTTATGCTAATAAGTTTGAGAACTTGACAGAAATGGACCTTTTCATAGCAAATATTGACATTCCAAAACCAAACTGAGTTAAACCAGCTTAACAGGCCCATATCAAGCATTGAAATAGAAAGAGCAATAAGAGACATGCAAGCTAAGAAAAGTCCAGGACCAGATGGATTTACAGCGAAATTCTACAAGACCTTCAAAGCAGAGCTCACACCAATACTCCTCCAACTCTTCAATGAAATTGAAAGAGAAAGTTCACTACGGAACACATTCTATGAAGCCATCATAACCCTAATCCCAAAACCAGGCAGAGAATCATCAAAGAAAGAGAACTATAGACCCATTTCTTTCATGAACATTGATGCAAAACTCCTCAACAAAATTTTGGCCAAACGACTTCAACAATTCATCCAAAAAATCATACACCATAACCAAACAGGATTAATTTCAGGGCTGCAAAGCTGGTTCAATATACGCAAATCAATTAATATTATTCATCACATCAACAGGAGCAAGAATAAGAACCACATGGTTATCTCAATAGATGCAGAAAAGGCATTCGACAAGATCCAACACTCCTTTATGATGAAGGTTTTGGAAAAATTAGGAATCCATGGGACATTCCTCAATAAAATAAAGGCTGTATATGACAAAACTACAGCCAGTATTACACTTAATGGTGAAAAACTGAAGCCATTTCCTCTTAACTCAGGAACAAGACACGGATGTCCACTCTCTCCACTTCTCTTCAATCTAGTATTAGATACCTAGCTACAGCAATAAGACAAGATGCATACATAAAGTGGATCCAAATAGGGAAAGAAGAAATAAAACTCTCCCTCTTTGCAGACGACATGATCTAGTATTTAAAGAATCACATAGACTCCACACCCAAATTACTCAAGCTGATTCAAAATTTGGCAAAGTAGCAGGGTATAAAATTAAGCCCCCAAAACCAATGGCTTTTCTGTATGCCAACAATGAGAAAAGTGTGGCTGAAATTAGGAAAGTAACTCCATTTGTAATAGCCCCACAAAAAATAAAATACCTAGGAATTAACTTAACCAAAGAAGTGAAGGACTTCCATGATGAAAACTTTAAAATCTTGAAAAAGGAAATCAACACAGAACTAAAAAAATGGCAAAACCTCCCATGCTCCTGGATTGGAAAGATTAACATCGTGAAAATGGCAATACTTCCCAAGGCTATCTACAAATTCAACGCAATACCTATCAAAATTCCACCCTCATTCTTCAAGGAAATAGAAGAGGCAATCCAAAAATTCATATGGAACAATAAAAGACCCCGAATAGCAAAAACGCTCCTCAACAGAAAGAACACTGCTGGAGGAATATCAATACCAAATCTCAAACAATACTATAAAGTCATAGTAATCAAAACAGCTTGGTATTGGCATAAGAACAGACCTCAGGACCAATGGAATAGAATTGAAAACCCAGAAATGAACCTACAGACCTATAGCCATGTAATCTTCGATAAGGGAGCTAAAACAGTAGAATGGAAGAAAGACAGCCTCTTCAGTAAATGTTGCTGTCAAAATTGGTTAACTAGTTGTAGAAAACTAAAGCTAGATCCCTATATATCACCGTGCACCAGAATCAACTCCAAATGGATTAAAGACCTCGAAGTCAAAGCAGACACTCTGAAAACATTACAGGATGTAATAGGAGAAACCCTAGGTCTCCTTGACTCAGGCCGAAATTTTCTGAATAGAGACCCGGAAACACAACAAATCAAAGAAAGGTTGGACAAATGGGATTGCATGAAGTTGCAGAGCTTCTGCAGGGCAAATGACATAGCTAGCAAGATCAATAGAAAGCCCACAGATTGGGAGAAGATCTTTACTAGCCATACAACGGACAAGGGTCTCATATCTAAAATATACTTGGAACTCAAAAATTAAATCCCCCAACAACAAATCTTCAAAGAAACAACTGCTCAATAAATAAGTGGGAGAAAGTCTTAAAAAGAAACTTCTCTGAAGAAGAAAGAAGAATGGCCAATAGACACATGAAGAAATGCTCAACATCCCTAGCCATAAAAGAAATGCAAATCAAAACAACATTAAGATACCACCTCACTCCAGTTAGAATGGCAAAAATCAAGAACTCTAACAACAACAGATGCTGGAGGGGAAGTGGACAGAAGGGAAACTTACTTCATTGTTGGTGGGAATGTAAACTTGTTCAACCATTTTAGAATGCAGTATGGAGGTTCCTCAAAGACTTCACATAGAGCTCCCCTATGTCCCAGCAATCCCACTTTTGGGCATTTACCCAAATGTTTACAAACAAGACCACACTAAAGCTACCAGCACAACTATGTTTATTGCAGCATTATTTACCATAGTTAAGATATGGAACCAAACCACATGCCCCTCAGTAGATGAATGGATCAAAAAAATGTGGTATATATATGCACAATGGAATTCTATGCCTCCATCAGAAAGAATGACATTGCCCCATTTGTTAGGAAATGGAAAAAACTTGGAAAAAATTACATTAAGTGAGGTAAGCTAGGCCCAAAGAAACATAGGCCCCATGGTTTCCCTTATTTGTAATATCTAGTATATGTATGAGTCAAGCAGAAAAGTTCAGATAATGTGACGTTAGGAAAATGAACCCTTAGATATATATTTTAATGTTTTTTTCTTTCATGCATGTGTTTCTAACGCATTTATAAGATTATTTCTTTGTTGCTTTGTGGGTCCCTCCCCCACAGTTTAACCCCTGCTTTCACTATATTTGATGTCAGCATAACTTGTAGAGGAGATGGGGGAAAAACAAGTCGTTTAAGGATACAGGTGGACCTATTGCATCAATGAGAAGTACAAGTTGTCCTGTCCAAAACGAGCTTTACAACGTCGGTTCCGGGGGAGGGGGCGGGGGAAGAAAAGGATTGTGATTGGAGTGGGAGAGGGGGCTGGGAAGGTATGTGAAGGGTAAACAATGGAGGAGGCTGCAATGCTTGGTAAGAAATGTACGCATTATCCTGCCCATGTAATTGTAACCCCTCTGTACAGTATGTTCACAAATAAAATAAAATAAAATAAAAATTATATATGATAAAATGTGATCCATCTTCTATCCACGTTAGCAATTGTTAGTGTTATTCTTTCTCTTATTTCTTTGGAAATTAATTATATTCCTATTACTACTTCTTTATATTGTAACAGCTCTATACAATGCTTTATTTTCTATTTTATTTTTCCTTTGTTATCTGACTTTCAGTCAAAACTATTAAGTGGATTAAAAAGAAACTAGATTCAGGACAGTTTATTTTTCTCCTTCTCTTCTCTGAAGTCTTTGTGTTTTTTGAAACAATACCAATGACATACAGCTCCTATGTGGTCCACCATTCTTCCCCCACTCACTCTCTTCTGCAGAACAGCTCAAGTCATTATCGTTGAGCTATATTATGCTGTACTGTTATCTAAATCTTAACTCATTCCTAAATTAATTTTAGTTGCATTGAGCAGTCTCTAAAGACATTTTGTATATATAATATCAGGGGTTTGTATTTTTACAAGGTGTGAAATATGAGTGACTATGAAATATTTAGATATCTCTGTAGAATATTGGTCCATCTGCTCAATAATCTCTTATGTAAATTCAAGGAATACAGGTCAGTCAGAGAAATCTTGTAAAATGGTGTAGCTTGTGCCTCCATACTAGCTTTGAATAGTATTACCATGTTTAGTAGTGAAGACAACATAGTTCTACTATAAGAACAGACACATAGAAGAAGGTAACAGATTTGTCAAAAATAAATTCTTAGTTTTATGGTCCACAGATTTTGAAAAGGATGCTATGACTTTATGAAATAAAAACAGAATCTTAAATGGTTGTATTGGCACTATTGCCTCTCTAGATTTAAAGAATGATCTTAGACTACTACCTCAATCCTTTGTTTGTTTGTTTGTATGTCGCTCATGGGGATTGAACTCTGGGCATGGGCGCTGTCCATGTACTCTTCAGCTCAAGGTGAGCACTCTACCGCTTGAGCAACAGCAAAACTTCCAGTTTTCTAGTGATTTATTGGAGATAAGAGTCTCACGGACTTTCCTGCCTGGGCTGGCTTTAAACCACGATCCTCAGATCTCAGCCTCCTGAGTTGCTAGGATTACAGGCGTGAGCCACTGGCTCCTGGCTTCAATTCTTTGTTATTGTGGGAGCATTTAAGTAGGAAAAAGCCAAGTAAATATTTTGCATGAACCTAAACTAAGTGGGATAATATCATATTGGTGTCTCTTTAACTTGGAAGTTATAGATTATGTCTTTTTATACTTTAACTTGGGACAATTATCTGCTGTCAGTTATTTTCTTCTCTTACCCTTTTTTTGCCCCTCTACTTACATAATTATTATTTAAAGAGACATAATTGAGCTTGCATTTCTAAATTCTTCAAAATTATCTCAACTACTTCATATTTCTGGCAGCCTCCTATATATTTCTCAAGGGAAATATTTTGTCACTACCATTTTTATCCTATATGATATTGGATATCTTCCTGCCTAATTCAGTGCAAGATATACTTTAGACTCATCCAGATATCCCAACACTTGTACAACCATAAAATACTATCTTCCTTGGAAATCATGATATTAGTATATCTGGTGAGTTGGCATCTGCCATTTTTGCATGGCCTTAATTGATACTTACATGCAATCATGTTTTAAACCAATATACCACTCAGTAGATGAATGAATTGACAAAATGTTGTTTATATATGTACAGAGGAATTCTATGCTTCCAATTCATAAGGAAACGGAAAGACTTGGAAAAATCTTACTAAGAAAAATAAGCAAGACACAAAGAAACAGATTCCATGATTTCCCTCATTTGTAATAACTAGGAAATATCTAGGATAGTCCTAGCAGATGAGCAGAATGGCTCAATAGCTATGTATAAATGACCACATAAAATGAGGTGAGCAAAATAAACTCTTAGGTATGGAAGGAGAGGTTTTTCTTTGTGGTTGTTGTTTTTAATGTACGATGTGATTTCTTTTTTTTTCTTTTGTGTTTTCCTCTATGGTTTGTCCACTGTTGTATTTGATTTCAGTATCCCGTGTATTGTATATACATTTATCTTCATTTGGCAAGGGAAGCGGAACAATAAAATGGTGAGACAAAGGACAAAAGGCAAACCAATGCAATAGCAATACTCACAAGATAACATTAGAAATTTACATTACAACTTGTGAGGAGTATTGGGGTGAAGGAAAAGTGTGAGAAAAATGAGGGAGGGCGTAAAAACTTTGTCATGTTATGTATGCACTAGCTTACAATTATTGCAACCCTTCTATATATCACCTTGAAAATAAAATTAAGTTAAAAATGAGCTACATGAAATATAATTTCACTGTATTGGTATAGTAAATATTATTCTATGTGTATTACCTTTTAAAAATGAATATTTTGCCTGCTAATTTGAATTACCTCTTTCTTTATCAGAGGGACATCAACTGAAATGTTATCAAACTACACAATTTTTTCAGAATATACTTGCCATTATTTTGAAAAAAACATTATTTTAGTATTGTCTCATACTAAATCAGAAAACAGTTCAATTCTATGGAAACGCCTAACTTTGAAAACTGACTAATTTTTAAGAGGACAGAATATATCTGTTCCTCAACATCCCTATGACTACTAACTACTCATTTTCAAATTCTGAACATGCCATACCAGAGACATTCAAAACAGTACCTGTTTGATTTTAATTAATTCAGCAATAGATGCAGGTTCCAATTAGGCATTAGATATTTAAAAGTCAACAGAAAAAAATAGACACGTTCTGGTAGAGGATAAAAATATGAAGTATCTATAATAATTAATTCCTTGAAAGTAAACATTTGTTCATCAGAGTAAGCTATTATTTCTAGGACAATCAATCCCAAGTTTTTATCCTGTAAAGTCATCGTAGCCCAACAATTTCCAACTAGTAAGGTGCACCTCAAAATTCCATAAATTCACATCATGACTACTTTATCGCTATTGTGAAAAAATACTACACTTCTGCTAATGTGATGCCCTTCCTATTTTGGAAAAAAATACTACACTGAACTTTGCTACATCATTTTCCCTGCAGTGGTATTCTTGAGATCAGAACACTTGCAAATATTATTTATTTTTAATTTTATTTTTTATTTATTTTATTATATATATTATCTATCATAGATACTCAGGAGATCTGTATATCTTAATATTAAGATTTGAAGATTATGGTTGAAAGTCCACCCAGGCAGGAAAGTTCCTTAGATTCTTATCTCCAATAAATTCATAAGGAAAAGCCAGACCCAAGTGTCACTGAGGTTCAAGTGGTAGAGCAGCAGCCTTTAGCAAAAACAAGCTCAGGGACAGTGCCTATTCCCAGAGGTTAAGCCCTACTACAAACCAAGCAACAAAAACAAAATGAAAACAAACCTCAAACCTAGCATTTTTCTCATTGTATAGAGGTATATAATTAAGGAAATTTCTTCCTGTGTTACGTACAGATAGAAAAAAAAATCACACAATTACACTTTTCATACCGAGTTACACCAAAATCTCAAAAGATTGCTCCTTTTCTATATTTGTAAATGAATGTCATCAATTTGTTGACAATTTGCCTAGATTATTCACATTATCATCTTACACATGAACTGTTGGAATTATCTATTAACGAAGTTCTTATTATACCTTATTTGAAAGAATATTCTAGTCAATTAGAATGCCAGAATCATTAGTGAATTTGTAAATTAAATCTTTTACTTGAAAAGAATTTTGTAGTATCCTATAGAATATTAAATTACAAACATAAAATATCTATTTTACATCTAAATTCTAATTTAGCCAGGTCTACAAAGTCCTACATTAAATGAACTTTCCTATTTCATCAGGCTTAAAGTTTTGTAATCCTTCATAATTTCTTGGGATTCTAACAGAATGATACTTACTTTTTCAAATTTTTGGTTGGGAATCATGAGCTGTTTTGCATCTAGAAATGTTCTGTAATTAAGACAAAATTTAAAACAAAACTGAGCATTATATATGAGTTGCATTTCAATAGGAAACTTGACTTCTCAAAGCATAATCCCAAAATTAGCCCAAATTTCCAACTGTGTATTCCTTTCTTGTTTATTTTTTATTCCTTTCTTGTTTGGTTTTATTGAGACAAAATTGTATTCTTCTAGTTGGCCAAACTTTCTGATCAGCTCACGTAACTTGGGAGTGGAGTCCATGGGGCCCATTAAATAAAAGATCATGTCATTTTCATGTTTTTTCTTCTTTTTTTCTATTTTTAAATTCATTATTTTTTATTGTGAAAAATTGTACAAAGGGATTAAAATTACCTGGGAAGATAATGAGTACGTTTCGTCTGAAGCATTGTAGCCTCCTACTTTGTTTCCCCTTCCCATCCTCCCTCCATGCCCCCACCCAATCCTCCTCCCCACCACCAAAGTAGTAAAGTTCGTTTTCGATATAACGACTTGAACATCTCATTGTTGCAATGGGTACAACTGTATCCCTATTTAAATGATTGGTTTTTTTCCCTTCCCTTCCACAAATTTTACCAACATCAAATACAGTGAAAGCAGGGGTTATACCATGGAGGAGGCACATAAAAAGCAACAAAGAAATTTAGAAACAATCCCATGAAAGAAAAAAAAAACATTTGAATAGATATCTTAGGGTTCATTTCCCTAACATCAACTTATCTGGCCTATTCTGCTTGATTCAGACATATGCTAGTTACTGTAAATAAGGGAGACCGTGGGACCTATGTTTCTTTGGGCCTGGCTTACTTCACTTAATATAATTTTTTTCCAAGTCTTTCCATTTCCTAACAAATGGGGCAATGTCCTTCTTTCTCAGGAGGCATAGAATTCCATTGTGTATATATACCACATTTTCTAGATCAATTCATCTACTGAGGGTCATGTGGGTTGGTTCCATATCTTAGCTATGGTAAATAATGATTCAATAAACATTGTCTTTCTGGAAGCTTTAGTGTGGTCTTGTTTGTGAACATTTGGGTAAATGCCAAAAAGTGGGATTGGAGGGTCATAGGGGAGTTCTATGTGGAGTCTTTTGAGGAACCTCCATATTGCTTTCCAAAGTGGTTGAACAAGTTTACACTGCCACCAACAATGCAGTAAGGTTCTCTCCTGTCCACATCCCCTCCAGCATCTGTTATTAGAGTACTTGATTATAGCCATTCTAACTGGGGTTAGGTGGTATTTCAATGCTGTTTTGATTTGCATTTCTTTCATGGCCAGAGAGTTCGAGCATTTCTTCATGTGTTTATTGACCATCCTTCTTTCATCTTCAGAGAAATTCTCTTTAAGTCTTTAGCACATTTATTTATTGGGCAGTTAATTCTTTGAAGATTTGTTGTTGGGGTATTTAATTTTTTGAGTTCCAGGTATATTTTATGTATGAGACCCTTGTCCGTTTTATGGCTAGTGAAGATCTTCTCCCAATCCTTGGGCTTTCTAGTCATCTTGCTAGCTATGTCCTTTGCCAGTCAGAACCTCTGCAATTGCATGCAATCCCATTTGTCCAAACATTTTTTGATTTTTTTTTGTGTTTCTGGGACTCTATTAAGAAAATTAAGGCCTGTGCCAAGGAGATCTAGGGTTGCACCCATTCCATCCTGTAATATTTTCAGAGTGTCTGATTTGACTCTGAAGACTTTAATCCATTTGGAGTTGATTCTGAAAGGGTAATAAATAAGGATCTAGGTTTAGTTTTCTACAAGTACTTAACGAATTTTGCCAGTACCATTTACTGAAGATGCTCTCATTTTCCATTGTATATTTTTAGCCCCCTTATCGAAAATTAGATGGCTATGGGACTATAGGTTCATTTCTGGGTTTTCAATTCTACTCCATTGATCATCTTGCATGTTTTACTTCATCTTTCCCTATTTGGATTCCCTTTAATTTTTCATCTTGTCTTATTGTCCCAGCTAGCATTCTAATATTAAGTTGAAGAGGAGTGGAGAGAGCGGACATCCTTATCTCTTCCCTGAATTAATAAGAAATGGCTTTAACTTTTCACCAATAAGTATAATGCTGGCTGTAGGTTTGTCTATTCTTAGCAGAAAGAACAGCACTGGAGTAATATCATTTCCAAATTTCAAACTATAGTAAAAAGCCATAGTAATAAAAACAGCTTGGTACTGGCACAAGGACAGTACTGAGGACCAATGGAATAGGACTGAAGACTCAGAAATAAACCCACTGACCTATAGCCACCTAATCTTTGACAAGGGAGCTAAAAAAAATAGAATGGAAGGAAGACATCCTTTTCAGTAAATGGTCCTGTTAAAATTGGTTAAACACCTGAATAAAAACTAAAGCTAGCCATATGTGTGTGTGTGTGTGTGTGTGTGTGTGTGTGTGTGTGTGTGTGTATCACCCTGCATGAGAATCAAGTCAAAATGGATCAAAGACCTCAAAGTAAAAGCAGACACCGTGAAAACATTACATGAAGGATAAGAGAAACTAGGGCTCTTTAGCACAGGCTTAATAGAGAACCAGAAACAACAAATCACAAAAAGGTTATAGAAATGGGATTGCATGAAACAGCAGAGCTTCTGCAAGGTAAAGCTCATAGATAGTAAGATCAATTGAAAGCCCACTTACTGGGAAAAGTTCTTCATGAGTCATAAAACAGACAAAGTCTTATATCTAAAATATACTTAGGACTCAAAATCATAAATCCCACAACAACAAATCCTCAAAGGAACAACTGCCGAATAACTAAGTGGGCTGAAGACTTAAAGAGCGACTTCTTTGAAGAGGAAATAAAAAATGTCCATTAGACAAATGAAGAAATGCTCAATTTTTCTAGTCCTAAATGAAATGCAAATCAAAACATTGAGATTACACCTCACTCCAGTTAGAATGGCTATAATCAAGAAATGAAATGATGACAGATGCTGGTAGGGATGTGGCTAAAAGGGAACCCTACTGCATTTCTTGTAGGAGTATAAACTTGTTTAACCACTTTGGAAAGCATAATGCAATTTCTTCAAAAGACTCCACCTAGAGCTCCCCAATGACCCAGTAACCCCACTTTTGCGCACTTACCCAAATGATCACAAAACTACCAGCACAACCATGCTTAGTGCAGTATTATTCACCATAGCTATGATATGGAAACAACACCAATGCCCCTCAGTAGATGAATGGTTCAAAAAAATGTGGTACACACACACACACACACACACACACACACACACTGGAATTCTAGGATTGCATCAGAAAGAATGACACTGCCCCATTTGTTAGGAAATGGAAAGACTTGGTAAAAATTATATTGAGTGAAGTAAGCCAGACCCAAAGAAACATAGGTCCCATAGTTTACCTTGTTTTAACTTTGTTTACAAGGATTAGTACATGTCTAGGACAAGCAGAGAAGATCAAAGGCTAGGTACATTTGAACATGCAAGATGATGTTAAGTGAAATGTACCCCAAGTCAGAGACACAAGCGGTTTTTCCTCTTTCTTTTGTTTTTAATATGCTTATAATGCACTATGTGATTCTTTTGTACGTTATTCCCCCATGGTAAACACCTGTTTTCACTGTATTTGATTCTAGTGTTCTGTATCTTATATATACATATATATATATATATATATATATATATATATATGTAAATTTGAGGAGTGGAAGGGATACATTAAAAGGATCTGCATAGGGAAAGAAGAAATTAAACTATGCCTTTTTGCAGATGACATGATACTATACCTTCATGATCCCAAAAACTCCATCCCCAAACTCTTAGAAATCAAAAATCACTTTGGCAAAGTGGCAGGATACAAAAATCAATCCAATAAAATCAGTTGCCTTCCTGTACACTGACAATGTACAAGCAGAGAGGGAAATAAGGGAAGCAACCCCATTCACAATAACCTCCCACAAAATAAAATATTTAGGAATTAACCTAACCAAAGATGTAAAAGAACTATTTAATGAAAACTATAAAAAGTTAAAGAAAAAATTACAGAAGACACTAGGAAATGGAACGACCTCCCATGCTCTTGGATAGGCAGACAATATAGTGAAAATGGCAATACTGCCCAAATTAATATACAAATTCAATGCAATTCCTATTAAAATCCCAATGATGTACATCTCTGAAATACAGAAAACAGTCCAAAAATTCATATGGAACCACAAAATACCTAGAATAGCCAAAACAATTCTAGTGAATAAAGACAACATGGGAGGGATATCCATGCCGTACTTCAAACTCTACCATAGAGCCATAATAACAAAGACAGCATGGTACTGGCACCAAAACAGACCCAAAGACCAATAGAATAGAATAGAAGATCTAGAAATAAATCCACATGCCTACAGTTAGCTGATATTTGACAAAGGAACCAAAGACAGACAATGGAAGAAACACAGCCTCTTCAACCACTGGTGCTGGGAAAACTGGGCAGCCACATGCAGAATAATAAAAGTGGACTCCAGCATATCACCATACACCAACATCAACTGAAAATCGATTAAAGACTTTAACATTAAACCTGAATCTCTGAAACCTCTGCAGGCAGAGTAGGAGAGACACTTGAACTTATAGGTCCAGGAAAGAATTTCCTGAACAGAGTCCCAGGGTCACAACAAATTGGAGTGAGACATGACAAATGGGACTACCTTAAAATAAAAAGCTTCTGCAAAGCTAAAGCTATCGCAACCAAGCTAGAAAGACAATCAATTAATTGGGAAAAAAATATTTACCAGCACTATATCTGAAAAGGGGTTAATATCCAGTATGTACAGGGAACTCAAGAAACTAGGACCTCAAAAACCTAACAAACCAATTACTAAATGGGCAAGGGAACTAAAGAGAGACTTCTCAGAAGAAGAGATAAGAATGTCAAAGAAACACATTAGGAAATGTTCACCATCCCTGGTTGTGAAGGAAATGTAAATAAAGACAATCATTAGATACCACCTTACCCCAGTCAGAATGTCCCACATCCTCAAGTCAGCCAATGACAAACGCTGGAGTGGATGCGGAGAAAGAGGAACCCTACTACACTGCTGGTGGGAATGTACACTTATACAACCAGTTTGGAAAACAGTCTGGAGGGTCCTAAGAAAGCTAAATATTGACCTCCCTTATGACCAAGTCATACCACTTCTAGGCATCCATCCTGAACAACAGGAACCAGTATACAGGGACACATGCACCTCCATGTTTACTGCCACACTGTTTGTAATAGCCAGGATATGGAAACAACCCAGATGTCCCACCACAGATGAATGGATCCCAAAATTGTGGCATCTATACACAATGCAATATTATGCAGCCATTAGAAATGATAAAATAATGGCATTTGCAGGGAAATGGATGGAGCTAGAAGGTGATCATGTTGAGCAAGGTAAGACAAGAGCAAAGAGACAAACAGTACATGTTCTCCCTGATAAGTGGATGTTAAAACCAAAATGTTAGGCAATACGACAAAATTAACAGGACTTAAGAAACAAAGGACTTCCACTCATCTGGTCGAATCCCTACTAAATAACCCCATGCTGCTGATCACATGTATGGTATATATGTGTACAATGGAGGGGAACCAGGAAGATGACATAGAAGTAGAGGGAATCAGGGAAAAACCCGTGAGCTGCACTGGACATTTACCAAAATGAACTAAGCAAGTTAATGGCAGGGATGGGAGGGAGAAAATAAGTGGGAAAAAGGGAACAGCTGATGTTATGCAAAACAAAAGAAATGTACATACCAACCAATGTGGAAGTAATAACTGTATCGCAAAGCTCATATAGAACTCATAAATGTTATAGACTGTGATAGACAATTTGCTCCAGAAATGTTAGAATGTGTTTGTGACTTTAATTGAGCATCACTATCCCACAATACTGTGAAATTAGGGAAATTATGTAACCACTTAATTACAATAAAAAAGCACAAACTCTCCAGAAATCATTATAGATGTATACAACTAACTCTTGAATACATTTTGACATCAAAGTCAGGCAATTCACTTGGAAGACTTCCATGGAATCTATGAAATGTTATAGTAAGCTTTTATTGTTATTTGGATTGTGAAAATACTTTGTATGGAAACAAAGAATGCAATGGCATTTTTGAAATTTAAGAAACTTAACCAAACCATTATGACTTAGGAGAGCAATTTGTACAGCCTTCCAAAACTTCAAAGAGGTAGTGATACATACTTGTCCTTTTGGTAATATCAAATACAGTTTCTTCCAAGTTGATCTTCAGACATAATGGTTCAACAGAAGCAGATCGAACATGTCTTTGCTATCTCTATTCCCAGCAGCAAGATGCAAGGGGGTCATTGGTATCTGCATCATGATGAAGTAAGAAAAAAGGCTCTCTAATATTATTCCACATATAAGCACTGCGCAGGGTTGTTCAGCCATCTACAGTTATTGCATGAATATCTGCCGCTTGAGTCACCAACTCACGGAGAGTGTCTAAGTGTCCACTGTAGGCTTCCTGATGAATATTGGTATAATCATCGTCATCCCTAGTATTCACATGAGTGGCCTTTTTGGAAAGTAGTCTCTGCAGTGTAATAACCTGATTATTTTCAGCAGCCAAAAGAAGAAATTTGCATGGATCCTTCTCCATTTTTCTTGCAATTGATACCATTCCTCACTTTTTCATCATGTTCCTCGTCTTCATTAGAATTGCCTAACTTGAGACTTTGAGTGACGATGGGAATGAGGTGTCCATGTATTTCCCTAATAGATCAGGTTAGTTGAACTGTTCAGAAAAATCCGGTGAATTTTCTGCATCTGTGTTTTCACCATGATTTATTTTCCCTTTTTCCATTTTTACTATTCAAAATTATTCTAACTGGAGAGTAGGGAATTGATGGAGAGCGGAGGAAAGATTTTCCTCCGTATTCAAAGATACAGACTGAAAATAAGGACCAGTGGTGTCTTCATGTGCAGCTTATTCTAGGAATGAGAAAAGATGAAATAATGCCTTCTATATAAATGATTTGGGAAATGGCAGAGCAGAAAGTAAAATGATGCAGCCAAAAATATAAAAGCAAAATGAATTACGATAATTATAGAGCAATCCTATTATCTATGAGAAATATTAAAGAGAGAGGAAGAGAGACAGATGTGCAATGACCCAGATAGCCACAAATGCATGCCTCTGATCAATTTAAAGAGGAAGAAGAATTTTATGGTTTAAAAAAGATGGAAATAGAATTTATGTATTTACTTGAATTGGGTAAATACATTTTTAGCAGCCTATATGAAGAGACGTAGGTTTAATCATATTGCAGACAAGAATCTAAATCCTTGATAATTCTAGGAACAGATATGAATGAAATCAATTGAATCACACTTTTCATGTACAATGAAGGAATAGGTCCAGGCTAGGAATGCAGCAAGAGAAGGCAGGCCGATTGTATCTGTGACAAAACTTTGTGGAAAATGGTATTGAGAATTACTTACTGTTGATCCACTTGCACTGGAAGCATGATTCTGAACAATTGCTTGCTGATTCTCAAATATTACTTTGATCATTATATTCTCCAAAAAGAAAAAGTGAGATTTAACTTATAGCAAAGGACTACTTATACATTTTGATTTCTCATTAAACACCTTCAATCACCACATTATTTCTTTTTTCTTTTGTGTTTTCCCCTATGGTTTATTCCATGCTGTATTTGATTTCAGTATCCTGTGTATTATATACACATTTATCTTAATTTGGCAAAGGTAGAGGAACAACAAAATGGCGAGACAAAGGACAAAGGGAAAACCAATGCAATAGCAATACTCACAAGAAAAGATGTAGGATATTCACATTACAACTTGTGAGGCGTATTGGGATGAAGTAAAAGTGTGAGAAAAATGAGGGAGGGCATAAAAAGTTCGACTTGTTAGATATTCACTACCTTACAATTACTGCAACCCCTTCTATATATCACCTTGACAATAAAATTAAATTTAAAAATAAGCTACATAAAATATAATTTCACGGTATTTCTATAGTAAATGATATTCTATGTGTATTAAATTTTTTTTAATGAACAATATTTGGCTTTTAATTTGAATTAATTTCCCCTGTCTTTGTCAGAGGATCATCAACTTGAATGCTATCAAACTATAAAAATTTTCAGAATATACTTGCCATTATTTTTTTAAAAAGCATTATTTTAGTATTGTCTCATACTAAATAGAAAATAGTTCAATTCTCTGGAAACTCCTAATTTTTAAAACTGAATATTTGTTAAGAGGACAGAATGTATGTGTTCGACTAACAACTCATTTTCAAATTCTGAGCATGCCATACCAGAGACATTTAAAACAGTGCCTGTATGCATTTTATTTAATTCTGCAATAGATGCAGTTTCCAATGGGGCATTACATATTTAAAGGTCAACAGAGAAACTAGCCACATTCTGGTAGCAGATAAAACTATGAAGTATTTATAATAATTAATTCCTCTAGAGTGAACATTTGTTTATCATAGTAAGCTATTATTTCAATGACAATCAATCCCAACATTTTATGCAGTAAAGTCATTCTAACCCAACAGTTTCCACCTTGTAAGGTGCACCTTAAAATTCCCTAAATTCACAGCATGACTAGCTTATCAGTATTGTGAAAAAATTCTACACTTCTGCTAATGTTATGCCCTTTCTATTGTTGAAAGAACACTACACTAAACTTTGCTGCATCATTTTCCCTCAAGTGATGATCTTAAGATCAGAAAACTTGAAAATATTATTTATACATATATTTTCATCTACATTGATATTCAGGAGGCAAAGATCTGTATATAATGGTTCAAAGCCCACCCAGGCAGGAAGGTTCCTTAGATTCTTATCTCCAATAAACTGCTCAGGAAAAGCCAGACACAAGTAGCACTGAGGTTCAAGTGTTAGAGCAGTATCCTTGAGCAAAAAACAGGCTCAGGAAAAGTGCCCAGGCCCAGTCGTGAAGCCCTAGGACACACAAAACAACAAAAACAAAATGAAAACAAACCCCAAACCTAGCATTTTTCTCATTGTATACAGAGGTATACAATTAAGGAAATTTCTTCCTTTGTTATGTACAGGTAGAAGAAAAACGATTTCAAACAATAACTCTCTTCATACCATGTTACACCGAAGTCTCAAATATTGCTCTTTTACTAAATTTATAAATTAATAGTATCCATTTATTGTCAACTCTTTCTAGATTATTCACATTATCATGTTATACATGAACTTTTGGAATTATCTATTAACTAAGTCCTAATTACAACTCTCTTGAAAGAATATTCTAGACAAATAGAATGCCAGAATCATTTGTGAATTTGTAAATTAAAACTTCTAATTAAAAAGTATTTTATAGTATCCTATAGAATATGAAATTACAAGAAATAGATATTTATTTTAAATCTAAATTCTAATTTAGTAGGGTCTACAAAGTCCTACATTAGATAACTTTGCTGTTTCTCCAGGCTTAAGCTTTTGTAATCCTTCATTATTTCTTTGGAATCCAACATAATGATGCTAAATTTTTCAAATTTTTGGTTCAGAATCATGAACTATTTTGCATCTAGAAGTATTTTGTAATGAAGAGAGCATTCAAAACATGACTGAGAATGATATATGAGTTGCATTTCAACAGGAAACTTGACTTCTCAAAAAGTAATGACAAAATTAGCCCAAACTTCCAACTGTGAATTCCTTTTCGTTTGTTTTACTGAGGCAAAATTATACTACCTAGTCCAGGGAAGATATTACTATTTTATCCACTCTCTAATCTCCTGTATTAGAGTGCTAGAATTCCAGACTTGTATCGCATTGCCCTGCCATAGTTTGTTGGTTTATTTAATCGAGAAACATACTAGTAATTCTGAACTTCTCTGATGATCTTATCCACTAGACTGACTGCTCAAACTGTTTCTGTACAATTTTCAAAGATGTTCTAACATTTGACACAGGATATGAACATTTTCAGATGCACCTGCAGGGGTCTCTGATTCATTCTTCCATGGAACCGATCCCTTTAATAATTATTACTTGGCTCTTTTACTATCTCTGGTCACTACCTATGTAATAGTCTCAAGCTTTTGGGGGGAAAGTTCACGTGACGACTTTCTAATATTAAAAATTATCAATTGATTCTAGTCTTACACAGGACATATTATCTATTATTTTCTAACTTTTCTACACATTGTGAGAGTTGTTTCATATGTGTGTTTGCACATATAAGTGCTTCTGTGCGTGTGTAAATGTTTGTATGTATGTATGCAGAAACCTCAGGCTATTATTCAGCACTGTTGCTCATAACTAGTATCCCATCACTTGAGCCATTCATCCAATGCAGTTTTTGGCTGGTTAATTATAGGCAGTGTTGCAAAGACTGTTCTGCCGAAGCTGGATGCAAACTTAACTTTCCAGACTATTTTACATTCTTAGTTTTTATTTTTTCAGGAGTATGGTTTTAAACTACAAACATTTTTGTGAATGTAAAGTCTGACTTGTAGCCTAGATTTTTAACTCCAGATTTCATACAAAGATAGATGAATATACACATTACATATCCTGAGTGTATACTGCTAGAAATGTGATCTTAAGCCTGGTACTGGTGGCTCAAACCTAACCCTAGTTACTCAGGAGGTTGAGATCTGAGGATTGCAGTTCAGATCAAGCACCAGTATGAAAGTTTTCTGAGGCACTTATCTCCAATTAACCACCAGAAAACTTGAATTGGCACTGTGACTCAAATGGTAGAGCTCTAGCCTTGAGCTGAAGAGGGGAGAGACATCGCCCAGTCCCAGAGTTCAAGACCCACAACCATCAAAAAAAAAAAAAAACTAAAAAAGAAAAAGAAACGTGATCTTATCCACCAGTTCATTGCTACTATATTTCCTGCTCTCTCAATATGGCCTTTTTTTCCAGTTAAGTCCATGCTCTTATATCTGACTAGTTTTGGAACCAGAATTGCTCTTCTGTTCTACTTTTTACAAATTTGCATGATTAGCTACCATGATTTAGACCTAGTAGAAGACAAGAGTGGCCTCATCGTCCATGTTCCACTTAGTAGTAATGCTTTCCCTATATCACTCCCATAGATCTACATACTGGCCTTGGATTTTATTGTTTCAAAGTTATGTTATTGAAAGAGTCTTCTATAGTGTATTGAACCATTATACTTAAACACAAAACTTCTTTTTCTCTTATTATTCCTATTGTTTTTCCTACTTCTAACTTATGTACACTTGGGAAATAATGCACAAAACAAACACTCACAAAAAATATTTCTGAGAACATTCTTCCCACATAAAATTGGTCTTAATTACAGAGCACTTAGGAAATTTGAACTTAAAGTAGTCCAGGATGTTTTTTTCATGTTTTTTATTGTAAAAATGGTTTAAAGAAGGGTTAGAGTTACATAAGAAAGTTAATGAGTACATTATCTATCAAGCATTGTTACCTCCTCTTTTGTTTTTCTCCTACAATCCTTTTCCTCCCCACAAACACAACTCCCTTCTCCCCTCCTCAAGTTGTAAAGCTAATTTTCTACATAGTGCCTTGTACAACTCATTGATACAATAGGTCATACTGTATACTTGTTTAAGCATTTTGTTATTTCCCTTCCCCTCCCCACATTAGAAAAATGTATATGCAAGATGCAGGTCGCTGACAATAAATATAATGAAAACAGGGGTTATACCATGGAGGAAGAAAATAGAAGAGAAACAAAAATTCACATACTACATGTTAGATACTTTTAAAAAAATAGCATGAACGAAAAAGCAAGTTATGTCCCTATCTTGGGTTCCATTTCACTTAACATCATCTTATATGGCCATATGTACATGAATAAGGTTTCATAAGCCATGCAAATTCAATATTTTCTTGTTATAAAGTTATCTCTGAAACACATTTTACCTCATGTTCAAAGATATACTTGTGCTATTTCAATGAAGCCAGAAAATATTCATTTTACCTGGAGCAGCACCATAGATTGTTACTGGAAGTAAGTGGAAGGAACTGTTATTGCAAGTGAAAACTGATCCCAAGAGAGGAGTTGAACATAGGAAAATGACAAAGATCATGGTAATTTGTGCTGTCATTTTTATGGTACAAGAAAAGAATCCAAGGCCTGAAGGAAACTCTGTCCCTGACTTTTTCAAGTGTGTCCTTTACTTATATAAACCTTGTCTGTAAACTTCTAGTTAAGAGTATAACAAAAGGAAACAATATGCCATTTTAAGGCCAGCATAGAATAAAAGGAAATAAATTTGTTTTAAAAGTGCTCTCCTGCAAAGAAACAAAGTTATGAGAGTTTTAAAGAGACTTATGGACAGATATTTCACTCCTGAGATGATTCTCTTCTTGCAGGAGTCAGTTACCCAATTCTTTAGTCTGGTCCCTAGTTCTCCATAGCAATAAGGATTCCACAAAGCAGGATCCAGTGAGTACGATCAGCGAAAGGAGCCTCTTCTCAAACCAGTGCTTTAAGGATGGTCTCAAAGAAACATGTGTTTTTTTATTTCTTTGTTTGTTTAGTTTGTGCTGGTTTTGGGGCTTGAACCCAGAGGATGGATCATGTCCCAGTACAGTTGTCTTTTGTGCCCAACTTCCCCCAAACGTAGTACTCTATTGCTTGAGCCTAAACTCCACTTCTGGCTTTTTTAGTGTTTAATCACAGATAAGAGTTAGACAGACTCTCCTGCCTGGGTTGTCTGAACTGAGATAGTAATAAATTCAAGTGACTTCAACTGTATGGACTTCTCCTATGAGCCAAGAAATATTAGATGAAGTTTATTATAAAGCTAATATTTGACAATTTTTAAAAGAAGAGAATATGTCCAGCTAAGAAACCATAAAAAAGGTGCACTGAATCATTTTGGAATTATTTTTTCTACTTGGGAAGATTACTATTGTTTTTGTCGTTCCTTTTGGGGAAACTTAAAGTCATATTTGCACTTTTTTGTTGGTCTTGGGTCTTTAACTCTGATACTGGGCCCTGTCCCTCAGTTTTTCAGCTCAAGTTGAGCACTCTGTCACTTTTGGTACAGCACCACTTCTGGGTTTTATGTGGTTAATTAAATATAAGAGTCTCATGGACTTTCCTGACAAGGCTGGTTTTGAACCACAATCTTGTGGTCTCAACTTTCTGAGTAGCTAGGATTACAGGTGTGAGCCACCAGCATCCGTCTTATATTTGCAATTATGTGCACTTATTGACACTATGTAGACAAAGAATGGAAATTTGAATCAAATGATGACATTGCAACTTTTCAGAAAAATCGAGGTAGCAATAAATTTATCCTCCTTTTCCATGTTGTTACATTAATGATTCATGTGTTAAGGGACTCTTCCATTAGCATCCTCTGCTGTCTGGATTTGTCGACTTAATATCAGAAATTGTTCATAGAGAAATATAAAAGACTGTGATTTTTAGAAAGCAAAGGAGTTCAGGTATGAAAGTACAGCATAGAAGGATATACAACTTATCACACAGAGATTAAGAATTAGACTAATTACTACAATGCTAAAGGCAATGAGGAATAAGCCTTGTTGATGACTAGTTCTTTAATAACCAAAAATGGTTCCCTAGAACATTTTGTGGTATAACATAGTTATTATCATTTATTCCTTCCATCTGGAGTTATTCCTTCTCTTCTGTAAAAACTATTAATTAGCCTCTGCCTTTTTGGTGCCATGACTTACCAAAAAGATTTCCAAATTTCACTTATACTACATTTCTAATTGTGTTTAGCAGTGACCACTCAAAAGCCTGGAATCTTTGAATTTCCAGAATTAATCTTCACCTGACATCTAAGCACATTCCTGGCATTAATTGCCGTGAATTAATGATCAAAAGTTTTTTTTTTTCAAAATAGTATACTAATATAGGGAAAGTACAGGTATCAGTATGGAAGGAGCAATTATATATTCCAAGTATGAATTGTTTATTTTGCATTTACTAACTAAATGTTTGTTGTTATTGTTGTTGGTTAAGTCAATTAGACAAATACCACATCAAGTCTCAATTTACTTAAAGGCACCAACATTTTAGTGTTCATGAATATCACTCATTTTTAGAAAATGACTAGTCACAACAAAGTTTATATTTCAAATTTAAAAAATAAAAATTACACCCAGATTTGATGTGAATATTCTGTTTCCAGGAATACATTTATTCAGCAAACAGGGAAACAAAAAATAAGGGCTTGTCATATAGAAAGAAAGATGTAAAAGCATACTGAATTTCCTTAAGATGATACATACATGCAAATCGTGTCATTTATTCAAAGATCCTGTAAAAATTCATGAGCAGATTTGTCATCAGAAGTGATAGGTAAGCAAAGTAACTGGAAAACTGTATTTGTAAATAGTGCTTTCAATATATGATGACCTTTTCAATAAATAAGCCTATAGATCATGATTTTGTATCTGTAACACACATCCAGTATTCAACATTTTAGACATACTCCCATTCTCTTACCTCAGTTCTTGATTAATATTCTTCTACTTTCATGATGTCAATTGCTACTAAAGCAACAAGGTGGGTTTTCTCTTGGTTTCTATATCCAATAAATTTTAGTATTTTGCAACGATGTATAAACTCATGGAGTTTTGACTTGGATGTGAAGTTTGAGGATACTCTATTCAGGGTATTAATTGGCCTGAAGCATCCAGGAACCTATTGTGAATACACAGACACACGGTATACTAATAATTAGGGAGTTGATCTCGGGGAAAGATAAAGGTCCAGGCAAGATCTTGAAGCTGAGATAAAGCAATGCAGCAAACATCAATCAACTATCATTACAAGGTAATGGAACTTATCTCTGATGTGTCTGGGTGGCAGCTGTGTGTGTGTGTGTGTGTGTGTGTGTGTGTGTGTGTAGAGAATTTTAGTGTGGCTTCTATGTTTACAGTCCATAGAGCATTACTTGTTAAGGAGAAGGTGCCCTTACCAGACCTCTGATACCACTGTCATCACTTTTTACTGCAAAAAACACTTGCTTAATCTCTAATTAAAAAGGGAAAAATAAACTAACATCTTACATGATTGTTTTGAAAATTGATTGGCAAATTGAAGGCCAAAGGGAGAAATTGGAGATTAATATAATCCTTTTCCTCTCTTCTGATTATTAAGCTGTAATAGCTGTGATTTTCAGGAATTTCCTGTAATATACTTACTGCTGAATTACTAATATGTTTAATAATATGAAACATATGATAGAGAAATAGATCAGGCAGCAAGCACAAAGAACCAGTGATAAGATCGACCTTTGGAGCAGGGTTGCCACATCTTTTAGGAATGCAATTCCTTCATATGCATTTCAAATTTTATGGCTTTCGCTGTGTGATTAAAAGGTAAGAAAGTACTGTAGAAACAAAAATTCCTGTTCAGCCAAGTTGAAAGTGCTCATGTTCCCATCCTCATGTTGCAAATTTCCATTTCATAAAGACTCTTTGTTAGAGTGCTTTCATTTAATATACTTCAGCACAGCATCCATACCTGTTGGAGACATAAAAAAAAGATAATTTTGTTTGAATATTATCTTATGTAAGTTAGTGTGTGTGTACCGGCATGATTTGTATAATTACAGAAGTTTGTAATAAATATAAGTAGGGATCATGTCACAAATATAAAATATAATTAAAATCACATAAGACTAGAAGCCACAGAATTTTGTGCATGAAAACATACATTAGATTAGTTGCAGAATTTCTATTTTGAGACAGCCTTTTATTAAAGTATAAAGCACTTTATTAAGGGTTGAAACATTTTATTGAAAAAAATACATTTCTTAGAGATATTTTTGCTTCATATTTTAAGAAGAAAAATGGTCCCAAAGTAATTATTTTTTAAAAATTATTTTCCTGTTTCCATGTGATTAACCTCCAAATTAGAAATCCAGATATTTAATTTAATTTAAATTAACCAAAAATATTTATTGAGTATAAGAACCTTCTGCTCTCTACATTCTTCACACTAACTTTACCAAATATGATGAGTCTGAAATAATCAGTCTGTTTGTGACCTGTGTTGATATTATTTACAATGTGAGTAAAATGTTTAAAAAGTAGTAATTATTTTAGCTTAATTGCTCTGAAGAGACAATAAATGATATAATCAAAGGCTAAAAATGATTAGACTTAAATTTAGAATTTAGGAAATATTTTTGACCACACTGGTTACTGGATCCTTTGCAACAACCTCATGAGATAATTTATATTGATGAAGCAAAAATCCCAGAGGTTAGACATTTACGAATACAAAAAACGTGTCATTCTGAATATGTAGAGCTACATATCAAAAATAGAAATTTTAGCTTTTAAATACCTGAATATACTAATACATTTAATTGCAGTGTAAGTACTTGCTGTGAAAGGAGATAAAATTGCATTTATTTTGAAAGTAAACCTAAGTATTCATTTGAATGAAAGACCATGTTTAAACATCACTCATTCAAGAAACAAGATGTACAGTTAGTTGTTTTTCATGCCAATTATGATATCTAAAGTAACTAGATTAGTAAACTTAAATCATTGCTTCATAGGGAAATAGAAATTTAGTTTCCTAAAATTCATGACTATAACTTTTTCTCAATTACTAAAAAACTGTTTTGTATATTTTTCATGGAATCTTATTTGATACATTTTTGTTCATTAAGTTAAATAATTGACCAATAACAATATAAAATACGCATGAACAAAGTTCATCTAACACAAGTATTTTATTCCCCAGATATATCAATGGCTCTCTTAAAAAATACTGGGTATTTTGTTAACGATTAATTGTCAGAAGTGGCAATACCATAATATGTTTAAAGCATTTGATTATACTCCCTGCCTCTATTTTCTTTTCATTACTTCTTCTTCCAAAGATCTTCTGTAATTCACATAAAGTTACATCTTTATATTTGCACATATAATCTAATTTGGGAAAAAAATGAGCTAAACTGCAATTAATTCAAGTTGTATAGTGGATTAACAGGATGAACAAAAACTTGAATATTTTTGTTAACTTCTGAATTGAGCTATCATTATTATTATGTTTAGGTTTAGGATCTCAGACAGAATTAGAATTAGGATTAGTGAAATAGGTTCAATGCAGGATGCAACAATGATACTTAGAAGACCCTATGTTGAAAATGAACTTTACACCATGGGGAACGAGGAGTAAGGGAGGTGGGGTAGTAGGAGAACAACAAAGAAGTGTTTAACAATGCTCAACAAGAAATATACCCATTACCTTACTCGTGTAACTAATTTGACTTTAAAGCATCTTTACAATAAAATAAAATTTAAAAAAATAATAAAGATGGGTGTCAGTGGCTCACACTTGTAATCCTTGCTATGCAGGGGGCTGATGTCTGAGGATCGGAGTTCAAAGCAGCCCAGGCAGGAAAGTCTGTGAGGCTCATATCTCCAATAAACCACTAGAAAACCATAAGTGGCACTGTTGCTCAAGTGGTAAATCGCTTGCCTTGATCTGAAGAGTGGAGGGAGAGCGCCCAATGCTAGAATTTAGGCCCCATGACTGAACAAAAAAAAAAAAAAAAAAAAGAAAGAGAAAGAGAAAGAAAACCTGACAGGAAATAGAAAAACACTTAAAAATGTAGGATCAAAATGCAAGTAAAATTTAGACCTACATGTTGAGCAAGAGAATAAAAGTGCAATAGAAGCTTGCTATTAACATTATGATTCGGTTATATGTAGTTTTAGGATTAGGCAAGGTGTTCCAGTTAGATTTGGGGTTAGCATGAGAAAAAGATATAAGATATAAAAAGATGTAAAACAGTAACATATTTTAAGAAGAATGAATGGCATCAAGGTTAGAATGAATGAAAACCAGTGTCTGTGTTACTTTAAACATTCAGACATAATTTGGCTTAAAGGGTGAATTACATTTTTTTCTCGTTAGGTTTAGGGAAGGGTACGCTTTAGTGTAAAATTTAGTTTTCCAATAAGAAGTAGAAGCAAAAAAAAATGTGTGATTGAATAGAATCTAGACAATTTTCCTAATAGTAACTATTTTGGTGTTAAATTAGATTGTGATTAGGATTAGGTTTCTGGTTAAAGGGGGTTGAGAATAGGATAAAGAAATTGGTTAAACTAGTTTCTCGTGCCTATTATCCTAGCTAATCAGGAAGCTGTTTTCTGAGGATGGCAGTTCAAGCTTGCCGGGGCAAAAAGTCCATGAGACTTTTATCTCCAATTAACCACCAGAAAACTCAAAAGTGGTGCTGTGGCTCAAGTGGTAAAGTGCACACCTAGAGCTAAAGAACTCAGGGATCATGACCTAGAGCTCAGGGATCATGCCCAGGCCCAGATTTCAAGCCCCACGTTCGATAAAAAGAAAAAGAAAACAAATGTTTTAAATGTTAAGTAAATCTGAACTTATTTTAGGTTCTAGGAATTCAGGAAAAGCTTGGATAGTGGAAGTACAATGTATTTCATAATATCAGGATTTGAGATCAATGGATATAATGATTCCTGTTAAGGAACAAGATAGATTCAGAGTTAAGAGTGATAAAATCTATACCGTTTAGGAAAACCTTCAATTTATTTCAAGAATTACAGGTGGAATTTCAGTAAGGATGACACAAATCAACCATTTTTCATAAATTTTAGAAGTAAGATAACATTAGTGTCAAGGATATGGTTAGGATTCTAGACATGATTGGGATTAGAGTGAAGGAGAAAAAATGAGAGTCAAATTGAAGGTAAATTTTAGAATAAGCCTGTCAGGAATTAGAATGAATGTGAACTAGAGTATTGATATTAATATTAAAATCTACTTGCAATTAGGGTTATGGTTATTCTCAATGTTCTAGTTAAGATTAATTTTAGGGTTAGAAAATGACTAAGATATTGGAAAAAAAATTGAAACTTATTTTGGAAGGGTTATTTGAATCAAGTTAGGATGAGTGAAAACTAGTGTACTTGTGTTAGTGTTAGTATTGACATATAATTTGGATTAACATTAGGGTCAGTATTTTGTTCTGATTATGAATAGTTATGAATAGGAAAGTTTTTAGTATAATATTCAGTTTTCACTAACAAGTGGTAGCAAAAATATGAGATTGAACAGTAACTAGAGCATTATCATTATATTTATTTCTCAGTGATCATTCTTGTAATGATTAATGAGAGTTTTCCAGCCAGGTTTAGGTTGAGAGTTAGAGTTAATTAATGGAATCATTGGTAAGTAAATCTAAAATTGTTTTAGGGCACAGGGGTTCAGGAAAAGGTAGGATCATTGGAAACTACAGTATTTTTCCTGATAAGATAATGTGAGGACAAATAATATAAAGGTTCATGTTAGGGAACAAGATAACTTCAGAGGAAGAGTCAGAAAATTTATGGGAATTAGGGCAAACTGAAACTCATTTCCAGAGTGCAAACTGGAGTATTCATTAGAATGAATAAAAACAGAGTATTTTTCTTAAACATTAGAATTGGACTATCATTAGGGTGAAAGTTAGGTTTCAGTTCCAGCTAGAGTTAGTGTTAGCATTAGGGAAATGGAAAGTTTAGGGTCAAACTGAAAGTAAATCTTCGAATAACAAGCCTAGTTAGAATTAGGATGAATGTGAAGTAAGAAACTGCTAATACTTATTAAGATTAGGGTATGGTTAGTGTGAGGGTTAGCCTCAATATTCCAGTTAGGGTTAGGGTTACAAAAATGGCAAGATAATGAGAAAAACTACAAACTATTTGAGAGATGAGTTGAATCAAAGTTAGGATGAATAAAAACTAATGTATTTGTATGGCTTTTAGAATCCAGAGGCTATTAGTTCTAGGGCTAGGGTTGCTTGTCTAGTTCAGGTTAGACTTAGGCTTAGGGAAGGGTAAGCTTTAAGGTAAAACTGAGTTTTCTGCTAACACTTTCAAGTAAAATAAGTTTGAAATTTAACAAAAACTCCAGAGTTTTCCTAAGTTTCCTATTCAGGGTTCAATAGGGTTAAATTTAGAGTTAGGTTTCTATTAAGGTTTAGATATATAGTTAGGGTTAGGAACTAGAGTAGATTTTAAGTAAACCTGCAACTTCTTTTTGGAGACAGAGGAGTTCAGAAAAAGTTAAGATCAGTGGAAACTATGGTAGTTTTCATGATATGAAGATTTGAGGTTAATGATTCATAATAGGGAACGATTTCAGAGTCCAAGTTAGGGAATCTGTAGGATTTGTAGCAAAGTGCAAATAAATCATTTCAAAGACAATGAGAATCTGTTAGGATATATTTTCCATTAATTTTAGGATTGGGTTACTATTATCATCAAGGTTGCTCTTAGGGTTCTGTCCAAGATTTGAGTTAGGATTAGGGAAATGGAAGATTGAGAACTTGAGTGACTGACTTCCTTGTGTATGTATATGCACGATTCTAAGGTTTGAACACAAGGATTGGGTTCTGCCCAAAAAGCCCTGAGCTTTATGCTGTAGTCTAGCATTTTACCACTTGAGCCATGAGTCCACTCCAGCTTTCTTTGGCAGTGAATTGGAGATGAGCGTCGCACAGATGTTCCTATCTAAGCTGACATTGAACTGAGATCCCCAGATCTCTGCTTTCTGATTAAAGGTAGGATTAAAGATACCAGAGCCCAGGAAAGTGCCTGAATTTTACTGATTATTTGTACTTTTGTTCGAGATTGAGACTTGAATTCAATATCTGACAGCTTTGCTCATTAAGTAGCACTCTGCCACTTGAGCCATATCTCCAAAAATGATTATTTTAAATAGCTGAAGATCATTAAATTTTCTTCAGTGATATGTATCATTAGTGTTGTTTTAAAACTTATCCTAACAAAAAAGACTTATAGACCCGGGAGTTGATCTGAGCAAATTCTCCTTCTTTGCTTCTAATTGCATAACAGTTTAGGGACATGATTTTTTAATTATTATTTTAAGTAGCATAGGAATTATCTTTAAACAGATCATTTTATGCGTACAATATACCTAGATCAATGCCAACCCTTTCAATATTCTCATCCATCCCTCATCTATGCACTTCTTCCTTCACTCTTCTTAATATTGTAGGATATTTATGGATTCCTCTCTGCATTTTCCCCCTTTCTCCTGTTCAATCTTCTACCTCTTAAACCTTCACCCCTCTTTTGACTACCCACTACCATATGATCCAACAACTCTACTCCTGGTCATTTACCTGAAAGATTACAAACCAGGATATAGTAAAGGTTTCAGCCCAACCATTCTTATTGAATCTGCCCAGATAACCCTCAAGAGAAAAATTAATCAAAAAATGTAATACACACACACACACACACACACACAAACACACACACACAAACACAAACACACACACACACATACAAGAAATTCTACTTAACCATCAGAAAGAATATTTTTAACATTTGTGTCTCTCATTTCTCAATTCATCTGCCTGGTATCCCACCGTCGTCGTATGGTCCCTGTACTGCAGTCACAGAAATATGCAAACTGATGTAAAAGATTTTCAGCGTTATGGGCTAGCCATAATTTCCTGAATATGAGTTCTCTGCTCATTCTCTTTGTCTATTCATGCATTTGAGTAGTGATTATACAGATTCATTTGTACCATTGGCTACACAGAAAAGAGATGAACCATTTGTATGTATATATATGTATACATATATACATACATACATGGATATACATACTTACATGGACATATGCACACATATGGATATATATTAAATACTTGAGTACATTTTATGTTTTCAAGAATTATAGAGCTAACAAAAATCACATGCATTTTCCTTTTCAATTTTTTCAAAACCTAAATAACTTTGTCTCTTTTGAATAGCTAATTTTAAAGAGAATGTCACCATCTCTGATCTGTCAGTCGCCTTGAAATTAGATGTTCAAATAGGATAAAGTTATTTAGGCTTTTTGGTGGAAGGGTTCTATTCAGGGATTTTCTGCTTGCTAGACAGGACTCTGGTTGTATAGCATCAAGAAGCTCAACTACTTTTACCATACTTCTAGTCCATTTAATTACTTGAGGTCTTGAACTTTTTGTCTGGGTCTGATCTTAGATTGACTGAGACTTTGCTACCTATCCCTCCCACATAATTAGCTAGGATTACAGATGTGAACCACTATGGAAAGCTCATTTGTTGAGATGGCTGTCTTGGCATTTTTTTCTCTGGCCTGGCCTCAGACCATGATCCTTGTCATCTCTGCTTCCCAATCAGCAGTTATTACACATGTGGGCTACTATACTTGGTGTACATGACACCTTCTGTTTTATAAAAGGGGTTTTTACTGTAAAATATAGTATAGAGGGGTTATAGTTACATGAGCAAGGTAATGAGTACATTTTCTATCAAGCATTGTTACCTCCTCCTTTGTTTTTCCCCTACCCTTTCTTCCCTCCCACGTCCACAACTACACTCCCCCTCTCCTCCCTTCCCTGCTTCCCCGCCCATATTGTAAAGTTCCTTTTTCAACATAGTGTCTTGTGCATCTCATTGTTACAACGGGCCAGCCTGCCCTATTTAAACATTTTATTTTTTCCCTTCCCCTCCCCAAGCTAGAGAAGGGTGTATACAAGATGCAGGGCACCAACATTAAATACAGTTTAAACAGGGGTTAAACCATGGGGGGAGGAACATAAAAAGAAAAAAAACATGGTAGACTATAAACCCTATCTTGGGGTTTATTTCGCTTAACATCATCTTATCTGGTTGTATGTACATAGCTTTTGAACTTGTAAGCTTGTCTGAGACATATAATAGTTATTGCACGTAAGGGAAACCATAGGACCTATGTTTCTTTGGGTTTGGCTTACTTCACTTGATAAAATTTTTCCAAGACTCCAGTTAGAGCTCCCCTATGATCCAGCAATCCCATTATTGGCATTTGCCCAAATGTTCACAAAGAAGACTATATTAAGCTAACAGCACAACTATGTTTATTGCAACATTATTTACCATAGCTATGATATGGAACCAACCCAGATGCCCCTCAGAAGATGAATGGATCAAGAAAATGTGATACACACACACACACACACACACACACACACACACACACACACACACACACACACCATGGAATTCTATGCCTCTGTCAGAGAGAATGACATCGCCCCATTTGCTAGGAAATGGAAAGACGCGGAAACAATTTTATTAAGTGAAATAAGCGAAGCTCAAATAACCATTGGTCCCATAGTTAACCTCACTTGCAGTAAGTAGTATATGGTACCATAAAACATTATAAGAGAATGTTATGTGAAATGAACCCCAAGATAGGGACACAAATCTTTTTTTTTTATTCCATGAGATTCTTATCTCTATATTATCCCCCAAATAAAATTCGAAGGAGAGCCGTGGTTCAAATACAGAGCACCACGCTTGAGGGAAAAAGCTTAAGTGAGAAGGTAAGGTATTGAGTTTAAACCATAATATCAGCACTAAAAAAAGTGATTTGTTTTCCTTGAGGTTTTTATATTGCTCAGAATATAATCAACGTTGTATTTATGTTCAGCATTACTATTAAAATCATTATACTTATTGATATTATTATTTATTTTCTTAAATTTTACTTACACATTAATATCCAATAATGATAAGAGATGATTACTGTTTCACAAGTTTTTATGGCAGTTGATGAGAGGTGCATACAAGGAATTTAGACTGAAAAGAGATGTCTGAAAGCTCTTCACATAAATAAATGATGGCTGAAGAAGCTGTGGACATTGATGAAATAAAATAAAGAAACCAGCAAGGAAAGAAAAGGTATGATTCTGGAAAGCACACAATTTTGGAAGAAAAAAAACACAAGGGAAATATGTAGCTTTTGGTAAGATCTTTGTAACCCACTTACACATTTGATTCCTTATTTCTAGTGGAAGGCATTTCAGTTAGCCTTATTTTACAAAGTTAAACATGATTGAATTTAATATTAAATGGCCTCTGTCACAGGTAAGCAATAAGCCAGGTGCCAGGGGCTCATGTCTATAATTCTAGCTACTCAGAGGGCTCAGATCTCTAGATCTAGTTCAAAGCCAGGTTGGAGAGGAAAGTTGGTGAGACATTTCTGTTCAACTAACCACGAGAAAACTGGAAGAGGCACTGTGGCTCAAAGTGGCAACCCAATCGTGAGTAGTAAATCTCAGAGACAGAACCCAGGCCCTGAGTTCAAGCTCTCTGAAATTATTTTTAAAATACTTGTTATCAGGATTTCTTTAACTTGTCTAGAAGAATGTTTTAAACTTAGGGTTTTTTATTTCATGTTGTCAGCATTGATTTTTAAGATGTGCAGAGAAAAATTATTTATAGTCAGAAATGTTTTGTATTGCTTTGTATTACACATTGCCTCTACACACAGAGATCTGCTGGAAAGCAGATGGCCAAATCCTGGCTGTTGGCAATGAAGATGGATATGTGTTTCTTTTAGCAAAGAAAAAACTTATGAATTGGTAGCCTTTATATATAACACCTTAATAGTAACAACAACATTATTATTATTACTATTATTATTTTTTGTCAGTTGTGGGGCTTGAACTCTAGGTCTGGGCATTGTCCCTCAACTCTTCAGCTTAAGACTAGCACTCTACCACTTGAGCAACAGTGCCACTTCACATTTTCTGAACTTTTAGTTGGATATAAAGATCTCACAGACTTTCCTGCCCTGGCTGGATTTGAACAGTTCTCAGTCTCCTTAGTCTCTAGGCCCAGCAATAAAATTATTTTGAAAAAGATAAACCCCACGATTGTATACTTAAAAAAATCACAATCTGACAAGTGTATCTATAACATTGTTGTATCAAGTAACCATAGGCAGCACTCATTTTTACATCTCACTGTGTACTTTCCAATGCCAGATAATATTTCATTAATTTATTTTAATTTTTCCTAACAAAGTTCACTATGAATTCCCAACAGCACAATTTTCTAGAGAGTATAAAAATTCTTCAACATATTTATTTCAACGAACAGCAATTTGCGCTTGGTTTTTTTTTTTTAATTTTGCCAGAGCTGGGGCTTGAAATCAGGGTCTGTGCACTCTACCTGAACTTCTTTTGCTCAAGACTAGCACACTATCAATTGAGTCACAGCACCACTTCCAGTTTTTCTGCTTACGTCATACTTAGGAATCAAATCAAGTGCTTCTTGCATGTAAGGCAAGCACTCTACCAGTAAACACATTCCCAGTCATTGGGTCTTTTGTTTTTGTTGTTGTTTTAAGATAGCATTTACCTATATGTCCTTCTGAAGGCTTAAAACTTAGGCTGGCCTACAAACATTGACTGCCATATTCAGCTCATGATTCTTTGTGAGTGAATACTCTTTTCAGATATAGGAAGAGTTATTCTGTCTTCCTTTGACTAGATGGATTTTGCATTCAACAATTTTAATCACATTTCTTGTCCTGGTATTTTTCCCCTTCTAGATCAATAGAAATATTTCAGGTTCTGAACTTGTAGCTGATCCCTACCATCCAACAACATCACATTCTTGTGAATAGCACAAGAATGGCCTCATGAGCATAGCAGCCAGCTGAAGTTCAGCTATCTGATGGCCTTGGGCTCCAACAATGTAATCATTTCTGTGCACAGACTGAAAACTGTCATAGGTAATTTTGATTTATTCCATTCTGTTCTCAGCTACTTGCCATCCTCAGCTTTGTATGTTATAAATTCTGTTAAATTTTAATTACTATTTCCAGCCATTCTCAAAAGTAACATATATGTCTTACTTTAAAACTCACTAAAACATGAAAAAATGTTAACATAGGTGCTTTCCACCAGTGGCTCATATTTTAAAACCTAGCTATTTTAGAGGTCAAAACTGAGGATTCGTGTTTAAAGCAGCCCATGCAGTAAATCCGAGATATTTCTCCAATTAAGAAAACAAAATTCACTTGGAGTTGATTCTGGTGCAGGGTTATATATAAGGATCTAGCTTTAGTTTTCTACAAGTAGTTAACCAATGTTGCCAGCACCATTTACTGAAGAGGCTGTCTTTCTTCCATTCTATTTTTTAGCTCCCTTATCGAAGATTAGATGGCTATTGTTCTGTAGGTTCATTTCTGGGTTTTCAATTCTATTCCATTGGTCCTGAGGTCTGTTCTTTTGCCAGTATGAAGCTGTTTGATTACTATGGCTTTATAGTAGAGTTTGAAATTTGGTATTGATATTCCTCCAGCAGTGTTCTTTCCATTGAGGAGCATTTTTGCTACTTGGGGTCTTTTATTGTTCCATATGAATTTTTGGATTGTCTCTTCTATTTCCTTGAAGAATGAGGTTGGAATTTTGATGGGTATGGCTTTGAATTTGTAAGTAGCCTTGGGAAGTATTGCCATTTTCACAATGTTAATCTTTCCAATCCAGGAGCATGGGAGGTTTTGCCATTTTTTAAGTTCTGTGTTGATTTCCTTTTTCAAGTTTTTAAAGTTTTCATCATAGAGGTCCTTCACTTCTTTGGTTAAGTTAATTCCTAGGTATTTTATTTTTTGTGGGGCTATTACAAATGGAGTTGCTTTCCTAATTTCAGGCACACTTTTCTCATTGTTGGCATACAGAAAAGCCATTGACTTTGGGGGGATAATTTTATACCCTGCTACTTTGCCAAAGTTTTGAATCAGCTTGAGTAATTTGGGAGTGGAGTCTATGGGATTCTTTAAACACAAGTCAAAGCTTACACTCTGAAAACATTAGAGGATGGAATAGGAGAAACCCTAGTTTTCCTTGGCTAAGGCTGAAATTTTCTGAATAGAGACCCAGAAACACAAAAAAATCAAGGAAAGTTTGGACAAATGGGATTGCATGAAGTTGCAGAGCTTCTTTATGGCAAAGGACATAGCTAGCAAGATCAACAGAAAGCATACGGATTGGGAGAAGATCTTCACTAGCCATACAACAGACAAGGGTCTCATATCTAAAATATAATTGGAACTCAAAAAAATAAATCCCCCAACAACAAATCCTCAAAGAAACAACTGCCTAATAAATAAGTGGCCTAAAGACTTAAAGAGAAACTTCTCTGAAGAAGAAAGAAGGGTGGCAAATAGACACATGAAAAAATGCTCAGCCTCCCTAGAGGTTGCATAAAAGAAATGCAAATCAAGCCAACATTGAGATACCACCTCACCCCAGTTAGAATGGTAAAAATCAAGAACTCTAATAACAACAGACGCTGGACAGAAGGGAACCTTACTTCATTGTTTGTGGGAATGTAAACTTGTTCAACCACTTTGGAAAGCAGTATGGAGGTTCCTCAAAAGACTTCACATATTGCTCCCCTATGACCCAGCAATCCCACTTTTGGGCATTTACCCAAATGTTTACAAACAAGACCACACTAAAGCTACCATCACAACTATGTTTATTGCAGCAGTATTTACCATAGCTAAGATATGGAACCAACCCAGATGCCCCTCAGTAGATGAATGGAACAAGAATATGTGGTCTATATACACAATGGAATTCTATGCCTCCATCAGAAAGAATGACATTTCCCCATTTGTTAGGAAATGGAAAGGCTTGGAAAAAATTATATTATGTGAAGTAAGCCAAGCCCAAAGAAACAGAGGTCCCATGGTTTCCCTTATTTCCAATATCTGTTATATGTATGAGTCAAGTAGAAAAGGTCAGATAATGTGATGCTAGGAAAATGAACCTTAAGATATGTACTTAAATGTGTTTTTTTCTTTCATGCATTTGTTTCTAACGCATTTATATGATTATTTCTTTGTTGTTTTTTATGTCCCTCCCCCACAGTATAACCCCTGCTTTCACTGTATTTGATGTCGGTATATCTTGTGGAGGGGAAGGGATAAAACAAGTCGTTTAAATAAGGATACCGGTGGACCCGTTGCAACAATGGAAAATACAAGTTTTCATGTCGAAAATGAACTTTACAACTTCGGTGGGGGGTTTAGGATTGGGTGTGGGAGGCTGGGAAGGGATGTGAAGGGTAAACAAATAGGGGGCTGCAATACTTGATAAGAAATGTGCTTATTATCTTGCCCATGTAATTGTATCCCCTCTGTACTGTATGTTCACAATAAAAAAATAAAAAAGTAATGTAAAAAAAAAAAAAAGGAAACCAAAATCCAGAAGTGGAGATGTGGCTTACGTTGTATAGTGTCACCTTTGAGCAAAAAGACCAAGCAGGAATAATAGGTCTAATTCTATCTCCATTATTTACTCATGGAAAACACACAGACTCAGACACAGACACAGACACAGACACAGACACACACACACACACACACACACACACACACACACACAATCTACGTTTTCCTAGACTCCCCCTCCTGAGCAGTATACAATGCCATTAACTTAATGTATGTTTTCTCCAAATTATTATGATAGGGATTTAACTACATTTGTATTTATGATAATGTTTGTTTTGTACTTTTTGATTTACAATTTTGTGTACTTATGTGTGAAAACAGTGTTTTGTGAAGACTAAATAGAAATCAATGTGTCAGTAAATAAGTAGGTGACAGGTAGACTGAAAGATGCAGATTGAAGCACTTGAAATTTTATTTCTCTAAGTTTAAATATATATGCATATGTATGTATTTAAAATTTCTGCCAAGATTTTATTTCTATTAACAATGGTCTATTTGTTACATTATATAAATTTAACATATTGTATGTTTCATTGTAGATTAATATTTATAGAATTTCTTTCCTTTGGAGACCAGGTTTTGCAGTGTAGACCAGGCTTTCCTCATCTGCTTATTCTCCTGTGTCAGGTTCCTAATTATTGGCTGGTATTACCATATGGTAAGATAGTACCATGCCCAGTTATATTATTTACATTTTGTGCAGTATAATATTACTGTGAGCAGCTTTAAGCCAAATACCTTCATGAGTATGAATGAATTTCTTGCAAATATGTTATAAATAGAGTTGCTGAGTGAAGCCAATTATAGAAGGCATGCCTGTACTCCCAGTACCCAGGAGGATCGTAAGTTTAGGAGCAGCCTGTGCTACACAGGAAGTCCCTTTTAAAACAAAAAAAAATCAGGTGAGCTTGGAAGAGGGAATATATTGTTAAGCAGGGGGTAGGAACACACAAAATTTAGTGTGTGTGTATGTGTGTGTGTGTGTGTGTGTGTGTGTGTGTGTGTGTGTGTGTGCTTGTGCTGGTCCTAGGGCTTGAACTCAGGGCCTGGGCAATGTTTCTGAGGCTTATGCTTCAGTCTAGCACTCTACCACTTGAACCAAACTCCACCTCAAGCTTTTTTAGAGATCATTGGAGATGAGTCTGATCCAGTTTCCTGTCCAGACTTAAAACCTTGATCCACTTTTCTCATCCTATTTTGTAAGTACGATTACAGGCATGTTGTATTACTGTTAAGTAACATAGTAAACATCATGCCAGTTTATACTCCTTCCAGCAGTGTTTGAGTGTTGCACACACACCTAAGATAAAACCCACTCCATGTTTGATGACAACCAGGTCTCATAATCCCATAAGATATGTATTGTTATGCTCACTTTACCTGTAAAGAATTTGAGATCCAGAGAGTTTCATTAATTTTGAGTCTCCATCTAGTATACAGTGGAGAATGTATTTAAGCCCAACTAGTTCTGTTTATTTCAGAAAACATGGAGTCATCATGTGGTCTAGTGAACACGTGTTCTATTGAGTACTGCTCTTTGCAAGTAGAGTTCTGTGCCTGACAGATTATCTTTCTCTTTCTTTAGCTGCACCCCCTTTCATAAGTTCTGGAAAGCACAAGTGATGAGAAGAGCCATTTTTGAAGGAGAAATTTATAAGGGGTTTGACCTTGGTATCACATACATATTAGTATGACCTCCCATTTGAGTTATGACTCCAGCACTAAATTTCTGTTTTTTCTTTTGCATTATTATTATAAATGTGAATTACACAGAGGTTGCAGTCATATAAGTCAGGTATGGATATATTTCTTTTTGAAAGTTCAGTCCTTCCCTTGCTCTATCAATTTTTCTCACTAGTTTGGTTTTTTTAACTTCCTTCTTCTTCTTCATCTTCTTCTTCTATTATCATTATTATCATTATCATTATTATTATTATTATTATTATTATTATGCTGTAAAGGGTTTAGTTACAATCTTGTGGTAATGATTATTTTTTTTTTTGTTTTAGTCCGTAATGAGGCTTGAATCCAGGGCCTGGACTCTCTCTCTGAGCTCTTTTGCTGAATAATGGCACTCAAATTGAGCCATAGCTCTAATTCACTGAATGCATTTCTTTTGGACAATGTTAACCTTTCACTTTATCTTTTTCCCTTTTCCCGTCCTTCCAAAAAAACAAATTACATAGGTCATTTTCAACATAGTACCAATTGAATACCAGTGTTACACATATTCATTCCTTGTCCCTCCTTTTCTACGACGCCTTTAACTTCTGAAAGAGATATAAATGTAAAAAAAAATGACAAAAATGAAAGAAAATAAATATGTTGTTTCTTTTTCCTGGTCACTGGTTATTTTTGAGAGCGTGTGTGTGTGTGTGTGTGTGTGTGTGTGTGTGTGTGTGTGTGTGTGTGTGTGTGTGTGTGAATACTGGGGCTTGAATTCAGGGAGCTGACCTTTAGCTTTTGTAATCAAGGGTAAGAGTCTACTACTTGAACCAAACTTCCATGTCTTGATTTTAAATGGTTAATCAGAGATCAAAGTTTCACTGGTTTTTCCTAACTAGTCTAACTTCAATTCACTTTCCTCAGATCTCAGATTTCTAAATAGCTAGAGTTACAGGTGTGAGCCACCGGTGGTGATTGGCCTACCTTCTTTTTGTTATGTAGTTGAAATGTAAAAGATAGTTGCAACCATAATAAAAAAGGAAATCAATTTAACTTTCCCAGCTTCATTAACTTTTAGTATTTTGTCACATTTGATACATACAGAAAAACATTTTTTGTAAATGCTCCTGCAATTTGGTTTTCATATCGGTATTTTCCTCATGATGAGCTTGATTTTATAGCTTTTTACTTACTAAATATTGATGAGAATATGTTCAGAGGGCATTGATGTCATTTTGTTGGCTTTCATACGGAAATGTTGCAAGCTAACACTTGATAAATTTGTGTGCAAGACCCCGATGATATATCCACATTCTTAGCCAGAAGACAGTAGTGCCTGTTACAAATCATCTAGATCTGACAAAACCCTGACTCAGGCCTTGTTACCACCTTCATGAATGTCCTCTTAGTGTGCAATCCTGACTCTCCAGTGACCATGACAGAGCCCTGCTGCACGTTCTCATGACACAGCCAAGGTCAACAGTCAGGCGTGGCACCTACAGTGTGATGGGAGACTGGTGACTGTTTCCTTTGATGGAATGACACAGGAAATGCTAGGTCCTTAAGCTGTCATCAGTCCCGAGGGCTCCTCATGAGCATTTGATCCTAAGATTTAAGGAGACATCAAACTCTCTCTTTCTTGTGCAAGTTGTTGCCCTGTTTTTCTTCTGGGGCTGTCATCTTCTGTGGAAAGATATGATCTGAGCTCTATAAGTCATTTTGCTTATTCTAGGCACTTAGTGTAAGTATGGCATTTATACTTAGACAAAAAGAAATGTAGTGATAAAAAATAGGAGACAACATTTTTCCTCGTCTATTTATTACTCAAATATGTTTTCAGATTCTACCAATAATTCTTATTAGTAAGAAGCACTATCTCAAAAATAATCAGTTACCAGGAAACAGAAACAAGATGATATTTATTTGATTTCATTTTTGTCATTTTTTTACATTTATCTCTCTTTCAGAAGTTAAAGGGGTCATGGAAAAGGAGGGACAAAGAATGAACATGTGCAACACTGAAACTTTGATCTCCAATAAACCTTTCAAAATCAAGACATGGTGCCGCAGACCGGGCTCTGTCGGGACGACGGAGGACACCTAGGGGAGGAACCTGGAATAGGATGGGGAGATGGCAAACAGACAACTCACACACAAGAGGAGTGGATGCTGAGTGTGATTTAATGCAGAGGAAAACAAACTTTTATAGCAAAAGTCTTCATGAGAAAGGGCAAAAGGTTACACAATCTTGCTGCATGGCTTCATTTTTGGGTGGTCACCAGCTGGTCACCAGATAGGCACTTGTTTCCGGCTTATCTCTAAGAAATACAATGATTACAATGTTTGTCACCAATTAACAATTACCTATCTTTATAGAGGCCTTAACTTTCCCATAAGATCTTTCCTGTTTCTTCTTTAATAGTAAACCTCAAGGAGACCTAGATCTAGCAAGTCTCTTTGTAAATAAAAGAGAGTAGCAGGAAATTCTTTCTCCTAAATAGTTATCTCAGCAATTGCCATACATTCTTTCTGCTCTAGCTGAGCCTACAGCTTCTTGTAAGTCCCTTACAAACAATTCCTTCTGCTAAAGTGACTTCGTGAAACCCCCAATACTTTTATATTTACTTATAACTTGTCTACTAGCCTCCATAAGAGGGGTTTCAGGGTAGCACTTAACTCTGGTGAGTTAGTCATATTTTTTAAGATACTCATCAGATATTGGAGTCGTCAACACTCTTAAGAAAGAGCTTTGAATAAAGGAACGTTGACAATGAGTAAGTACAAAGAGCAGTAGAAGCAGTAAAAGATTAATAGGCACTCTTATGAGGAAAAGAAAGGCAGAAACACATCTTTCCCAGGGGTTTGCCAGCCTTTCCAGGAGTAGGCCTCTTAGAAGCCCTATTCTCTGAGGTAGACTTTGGTGAAGTCCCAATACTCAGTGATAGGTCTCTAAAGCCCCTTTCTCAGGTCTGAAAGATGGTTTCCCATGCTACGCAGACTCCACTGGAGTAGGCGTGGCATTTGCCCCTTTTTTATTTTTTAGATGTGCCAGATAAATTTCTTCTCGTATAGAGGAGATGGAGCGGAAGACTAGTTTGAAGAGGACTGGAAAGACAACAAGAATACATATAACAATTAGTGTTATGACTCCAAATAAGACTACTTCGTCCAAAGCCTCTAGTTTGCTGTCTAACTTTTGATCAATGATTTGCTGTTCTGTTAATGCTAGAGAAACATTCTTATTTAACTCATTAACAAAATGCACCGTGTGCACTTGTTGTATTAGTGCAGTGGTGGATACAGCAAGCGAGGTTACTAATGCTATAAGGGAAGCAATTCCAAAGATCAATGTTGCAACAAATCTTTTTGGTCGTATTAATTCATACAAAACACGAAGTGTTTGCAAAGCAGAATTATCAAACCAAGGATCATTATGCAAATTTACAGGAAGCATTACATATTCAGGTCTTTTTACAATAATTACTACTGAAAATTCTTTATCTATGGAAGCATCAACACAGTTGGTCAACCAATAAGAGTAACATTGAATTAAAAAGGAATTCCCTACTTGTGTAATATTAATTCTTTTATCACTTCCAATTAAAGCTGCATATGGATAAGACAAACAAGCTCTTAATGCAATTGATTCTGGTAGGTTAGCTTTGGGCTTTTTTAGCAATACCATATTTGCAGCTGCAGCAAATCTAAACAAATTTTTATGGGTAACGGTGGTTCCATAATGACTAGATTTAGCAACCCACATTGGGGTGACAAACCCAGGCATGAACCAACGCCTTACAGGTTCCGGGCCAACCGGAGCTTTATAGCTTGTGAATTTTACTTTCTCATTTTCTTTTAAATATTTCTTATAGTCATAATTTGGGTTGGCAATGGAAAAATCAAATACCAAATCTGTAGTACACCTAGGCCAATGTACAGAGGCAGAAAGGGGAAATCCACAATCCAACCATGTTGGAAGTTCTTTTTCTGTTTTGCTGTCCCAAAATTGATCTTTATCCCGGTAAGTTGTTAAACAATTTGGAAAAGGCATGCTAACATTGTTATCTTTGTCAAAGGTCTCATTGTAATTAAAATACCCAAGTATTTGAAAACTCAATTCCCATATCACCCTCTTACTGCTAGAAGCAGTGTTAGTCTTATCAGGTGCATCAGCATAAAGGGTCCTGTAGTTAACAGGCAAGCATGCAAAGGGAGCACGGCCTTTTAAAGCCAAGCATATAGGGGTGACATCAGATCTTCCCTCATAATCTAGATACTTGGAGATCATAGGCTTTTCTGACCCCACTGGAATGCCCCCTAGTATAGAGGTATCATTCATTAGTACTTTTATGTTAGATGGGTGAGTCTAACCCACGGGGTGAAGCAAAGGTGGATCAGGAACATACGCCCAATACATTGTACAAAAAGCGTACTTCACCTGTAAGGAAACAAGGGCAAGCATGGCTAAAAACATGTTTTCCGGATTGGGTTGATTTCCGGTGATCTCAACAGTGTGTCGAGCTTCCTCACACAACTTCTTGATCTGTTCCCACGTAGGTGGTGCAGCGATTTTTGTAGAATCAGCCTGCGGTGGTGATAGATAGAATGTCTTCATCTTCTGCACCAGTTTTCTCTCCTGATGTATTTTCACTTTCTTCCTGGCTCTTTTTTGGGCCCGAGAAAGGCCTGATGAGTCTGTCTGGGACCCAAATGGGGAATTCTGCATCCTGTGGGAAAACACAAGCATACCCTCTCCCAGATGTTAACAGGATGTCTGGCCCACGCCAGGTTCCAGTGAATAGATCCTTCCATTTTACTAAAGGAAAAGTTGTAGTTTTTTCCATGCCCCAATGTCTCATCATCGGGGTTATTCCTTGCTCATCAGCATTGAAATGATTAAGGACCAGCAAAGCATGATTAAGAGTGTAATGGGGGGAGTATTGCTTCCCTCCTCCCCGTCTAATTCTTGTCAATTGGTTTTCTAAGGTCTGATGAGCCCGTTCTATGATTGCTTGGCCTTGTGGATTATACGGAATCCCTGTTTTGTGCACGATTTTCCATTGTGCACAAAATTTAGCAAAAGCTTTGGAGGTGTATGCTGGTCCATTGTCTGTTTTTATTTCCTTGGGAATTCCTAGGTCCACAAAGGCATTAATCAAATGTTGAATAACATCTTTCACAGCCTGTCCAGAATGGGCTGTAGCAACCATGGCGTGAGAATAAGTATCTATAGTAACATGGACAAAGGAGAGTTTCCCAAATTCTGTTACATGGGTAACATCCATTTGCCACAACACTCTAGGCTTTAAGCCTCTAGGATTAACTCCCATTTTTTGTGGATGAAAAACTTCTGGGCATGCCTCACATTCCCTGATAATTTGTCTTGCCTGTTCTCGGGACACTTGAAACATCTTTCTTTAGGCATTAGCATTTTGATGATGTAGTCTATGACTTTCCTGAGCTTCTTCTAAAGCTGACATTACATGACTTTCCTTAGTTAATAAGTCTGCAAACTTATTCCCTTGAGACAAAGGTCCAGGGAGATTGTTATGCCCCCGATGTGTCCCACAAATACCTTTGTCGTTCTTTGTTGTAATAGCTGTTGTAATTTTACTAAGTATTCTTTAACTTTAGATTGACCAGTAACTAGGGCTGTTTCAATGGCAGGAAACAAGGAAACCACACACATCTGTGTAAAGGTTAAACTCCTCTGAATAATTTTGAAATGCTAGCAGAACTGCAATGAGTTCTGCCTGTTGTGCAGATACAGTTGGGTCATAAAATATTAATGGTGGTCTTGTGCTGCAATAAACCACAGACTTTCCACTAGAAGATCCATCTGTAAAAATAGTTAATGCCCCGCCAAAGGTTCTGTAACCACAACCTTTGGAAATATCACAGGAGTTTCAGTATAAAATGTAACAAAGGATTTTGGGGCATATGAAAGCTTATTTTACCTGTATAAGTTAATACAGCAATTTTCCAATCATCATCAAATTGTATCAAATGATCTAATTGTTTCTTATTATAGGGGACAATAATGTTAGGTATTTCTTTTTTTTTAATTTAATTTAATTTTATTTGTGAACATACTGTACAGAGGAGTTACAGTTACATGGGCAGGATAATGCGTACATTTCTTACCAAGCATTGCAGCCTCCTCCTTTGTTTATCCTTCACATCCCTTCCCACCCTCCCCCCTCCCACCCAATCCCAATCCTTCTCCTTCTTCCCCCCCCCCCCCACACCAACGTTGTAAAGCTCGTTTTGGACATGACAACTTGTACTTCTCATTGTTGCAACAGGTCCACCTGTATCCTTAAACAACTGGTTTTTCCCCATCTCCTCCACAAGTTATACTGACATCAAATATAGTGAAAGCAGGGGTTATACTGTGGAGGAGTGACATACAAAGCAACAAAGAGATAATCTTATAAATGTGTTAGAAACACATGCATGAAAGAAAAAAACATTAAAATACACATCTAAGGGTTCAAGACACATGAAGAAATGTTCAACATCCCTAGCCATAAAAGAAATGTTAGGTATTTCTTGGCCAAATAATTCTCTAGCTCTTAATCTAGCCTTTAGAATCAAATTATCACATAAGAAGGGATATGAAGCAACTATTTTTCCAGGGTTATGGGAATAATGGATCCATTCCAGTATCCCATCTTGTGGGAGTGAAGCTTGTAGCCAGAATTATAAAGGACCATGTTTGTGTAATATTAATTTGCTGTATTTTAGCTGTATTCAATGCTTCTTCTACCAATCTTATACAGGATAGGGCTGCAGGAGTTATTTCCCTGGTAGATTTAGGATTATGATCTCCGTTCAACATTTTCATCAAAGTTATTTTTAAACTAGGCCGAATCCAATTAATATTCCCTAATAATTTTTGGAAATCATTTAATGTTTTTAGTTCATCTATTCTAATTTGTGTCTTTTGGGACATAATATAATCATGTCCAATCACTTTTCCTAGATAATTTAAAGGTCGTTCATGTTGAACTTTATCAGGAGCTATTATTAACCCGAATTTTGTTAATTGTTCTACCATATCCTGTAATATTTTCTCTGTCTTTTCTCTAGTTTCATCGGTCATAAGTATATCATCCATATAATGAATAATATATGCCTCTGGATATTTTTGTCTAATTTGTTCTATAGCCCTCTTTACATATTGTTGACAAAAGGTAGGGCTGTTTTTCATGCCCTGAGGTAACACTTTCCATTGGTACCTATCATAAGGTTGTTTAAAATTAGCCGAAGGGACACTGAAGGCAAATCTCTTGGAATCTTCTAGTTGTAATTTTATTGTAAAAAAGCAATCCTGTAAGTCTATTATTATTATATATCTACCCTGTGGGATTGCAACAGGAGAGGGTAGGCCTGGTTGAAGGGCTCCCATGTCATGCATGGTCTCATTAATTACCCTTAAATCTTGTAATAACCCCCATTTTCCTGACTTCTTTTTTATTACAAAAATTGGAGTATTCCATGAACTGGTAGTCTCTTCTATCCTTCCTTGACAAAATTGTTCTAGAACTAAGTCCTGTATGGCTTGAATCTTTTCTTGAGTTAGGGGCCACTGATTAATCCATACAGGATCATCACTTTTCCATATTATTTTGTCAGCATAAAGCTGTTCCTCAGCGGCCCCTATGAAAAATTTTGCTCCTTTGATGAGGAGTCTATTTGTTTATTTGTATATTCATGTCTTGCATGATGTCCCTGCCCCATAAAGAAAAGGGCAAGCTTGGGATAACATAAGGTTTGAAGTGGCCTTGCTGCCCTTCACATACCCATTTGAGTTTCTGAGCTGACTGAGCTACATTAGAAGCCATCCCTAATCCAATTAGGGAGGAAGAAGTCTCCTGCACTGGCCAGGTCATAGGCCAATCTTTTCCAGCTATACAGGATCTGTCAGCCCCTGTGTCTAAGAGTCCTGTTATTTGTTTTCCATTGACCTTAATGGCCTTGTAAGGCCTTTTATCTGTAATTTCCTGAACCCAGGCTACAGTATCTGTGGTGCCAAACCCTCCTTCTCTGTTTTGAGTCAAGGTGGGATTAGGCAACTTTAGATATGAAAGTAAAAGTATTTGGGCTATCCTCTGCCCTTTATGAATTTGAATAGTCTCTTTTAGAGACCTTATCATGACTTTTATAGTGGTAGGACTGTCTGAGTCTATTACTCCTGGTAAAACCTCAAAATTCTTTTTATAGTTTGAACTCCGGCCTATGATTAGGCCCATTACTCCCGAAGGGAGTTCCCCTTTTATGTTTGTCTCTTATCAGTACAACCCCATTATTTCGGGATATGATATGATCTTGAGCGGCAGCCAAGTCCAATCCAGCACTCCCTGGAGTGGCTCTAGGCAAGTCATGAATAGTTTGCTTTAGTTCCTCTCTTGGGGAGGGGCTGAGAGGTTGCCCCTCTGTCCGTTTTTTGTTTCCTCTTGAAGAGGAGTTCCGTCTTTATGGAACTTAGATTTACAATCACTTTTCCAATGGTTCCCTCTTTGACACCGAGGACATAAGCCTGGTGCTTTTCCTGATCCCTTCTGTTGCTTTTGAGCTTTACACTCCTTTTGAACGTGGCCTGGTTTGCCACAATTATGACATACTCTCTGTTCAGGATTATATCCTGAGCCTCTGGTTACCTTTTTCACATATGTTTGAAAAGGCGTTTCTTTCATGGCAGCAGCATATGCAAGTCCATGAATCATAGCAGGAGAAGCATCTATGCAAGCCTTAACATAGTCTTGTAGGCTTCCTGTTTTTCTTACTGGCCTGATTAATTCCTGACACACAATATTAGCATTCTCCCAATATTAGCCAATTGTTTGAGAATGATTTGAGATCCCTCAGAAGGAAGGAACATTCTTGTAATAGCTTCCTCCAACCTAGCTATGAATTCCTCATATGGCTCCTCAGGCCGTTGCTTAATTCCTGATAGAACAGTGGTCTTTCCTTCCCCTGATGGTAACTTTTTTCCAGGCCATAACAGCAAGCTTAGTGATGGTTTCTAAAATCTCCTTTGAGAATTTAAGTTGTTTTCTAATGTCTGCAAAATCCTCCTGACCAGTTAACATGGAAACTGTAGGCTTAAGGCCTGAAGTAGTAATAATCGCCGTTGCACCTCTCCATTAACAAGGTCCTCATATTCTGTTCTCCATAATACGTATTGCCCCGGGGTTAGCACCAATTTTGCAGTTTGATACCAATCATAAGGAATTACCCAATCAGTTGCTATGGAGTCAAGGATTGTTAAAGTAAAAGGGGCAGAAGGACCCATAGTTTTTACTGCTGTTTGTAATTCTTTTAGCACTTTCAAGAATAATGGCTCCCACTGAGACGTGCCATGGTCTAGGTGGCTTCATTGAATGAATTAGGTGGTGAACATTCTCTTTCAATTTTATTGAAGACTTGGAGGAGTATGGGTGTTAGCTGTGCTTTGAAAATCTTGAAGAATTCGTCTGTAAAAACAACTGGTCCTGGGCTTTTCTTAGATGGGAGGTCTTTTTGTGCTGTTTCTATTTCAGTGCTTGATATGGGCCTGTTAAGATGGTTTAACTTGTCTTGGTTTAGTTTCATGTTGATATTTTCTAGGAAAAGCTACATTTCTGCCAAGTTCTCAAACTGATTGGTATAAAGTTTTGAGAAATATTCCCTTATAATGTTCTGAATCTTGGTTGTTTCTGTGGTGATGTTTCCATTCTCATCTCTGAGTTTATTTATTTGGGTGTGTTCTCTTCTTTTTCTGATAAAATTTGCTAAGGGTCTCTCAATTTTGTTAATTTTTTCAAAGAACCAACTCTTTGTTTTGTTGATTCTTTCTATAGTTTTTTTGGATTCTAATTCATTTAATTCTGATTTAATTTTAATTATTTCTTTCCATCTACTGAATTGAGGTTTATCTTGCTGCTCTTTTCACGGAGGCTCAGATGTCTCATTAAGTTGTTGGTTTCAGGTCTCTACAATTTGTTGATGTAGGAACTCAGAGCTATAAACTTGCCTCTGAATACTGCCTTTACTTTGTCCCAGAAGAGCTGGTAATTTGTGTGTTCATTTTTGTTGAATATCATGAACATTTGAATTTCCTTTCTAATCTCTTCCATGACCCACTCGTGATTAAGCAGTGTGTTGTTCAGCGTCCATGTATTACAGGACTTTCTTTGGTGGCTTTTGGTGTAGAGTTCTAATTTTATTCCCTTGTGCTCTGAGAGAATGCAAGGAATAACTTCAATGTTTCTGAATTTGTACACATTTGCTATGCGATCTAAAATGTGGTCTATTTTGTAAAATGTTCCAAGCGCTGCTGAGAAAAACATGTATTCTGATGCTGTTGGGTGAAACATTAGGTAGATGTAAGTAAAATCTACTTGATCTATGCAGATGTTTAGATCTGCGGTTTCTCTATTGAATTTTTGTCAAGTTGATCTATCTAGTGTGGATACTGATGTGTTGAAGTCCCCAACTGTAGAGAACATGGGGAGCAAAGATGGCATTGAGAGGGAATTGAGTGCGCAAAGCCCAACTTGCCTTATTTTCAGTGCATAACCAGCCCGTAGAAACTTAGGTGCATGATAGGGTATGACCTTTAGAGTCATTGGTTCCTCTTCCCTAGTGCTATGCCACTCGCTGTTTTTTGCTTTAAAAAGGGCTTGCTCTGTGTTAATAAATGAATTTTCCTGCTTGACTTGACTCCCTGCTGAGTCTGATTGTCTCCCAGGCTGAGGGAGGCTGGGATGGGGCGGGTGGTTTCACTTACCTTTACTCGGACCCCATCCGTCTTTCGTGGAATGGATGAAGACCCTACATGTGGCACTCAACGTGGGCCATGAAAGGAAAAACTACCAGCCTATGCTATGCAGTCTCTCAGGGTAAGAGAAACCCTTACTATGGGTAATACTATCTCACAGAAGAAGGAGGAGGAGGCAACATTATGCCAAGAGGGAGTAAAGGAGGACTTGGGAAGTGAGAAGGAAAAGGAATGGGCCAAATTCGACCGAGAACGCACTGCAACATGCACAGTGGAAGTCAAAACGATGGTGAAAGTTACTCCCTCTGACTCAGGTGACCCTGACGGTCATAGGTCCCCTCCCTATTCCCCCGATTGGGGGGGGGGAAGTACGGCATCCTACGCAACCTGCAAGACGGACCTGCAAGACCAGGATCTCTACCAACCTTCCATGGAGGGGCTGAAGTTTGGCCAAATAACCTACTCTGAGGCCTACCCTGGAAAGGAAGAGCCACCTGGGAGCCTGAACCCTCGGCCACAGGATTCGCTTCCCAAGGGTATCTAGTCAGTCGGGCACCAGGGTCTAACAGGCCCTTGGAATGGTATCCATAGGAAGCTAAGGATCTTAAAGAGCCCCAAAAGGCGGTGGAGAGGATGGTCCAAACTCTCCTTGGGCCCAGACCCTATTACAGGACATTGCTTATCACCCATGTGTCCCTAAGGACTGACTGGATGTGGCCCAAGTCATCCTTACTAGTTCTCAGTTTATTAAATGGTGTTCTTTCTTTAAGGAGGAATGCAGAGTGCAGGAGGAGAATAACCGTCAGGCTCAAAGTCATCCTTACTAGTTCTCAGTTTATTAAATGGTGTGCTTTCTTTAAGGAGGAATGCAAGAGTGCAAGAGGAGAATAACCGGCAGGCTCAATCAGCGATACCTATTACTTATGCCATGTTAACAGAGATATGGTTTGGGTATTCCACTGCCGTCCAACATGCCACAATACCTGGCCTATACCATGACCAGGTGAGACAGGCTTGACTTGCTGCGTGGTACAAACTGGATGATGGGCCTACTGAGTCCCGCATAGCAGGAGTGAGACAAAAACTTGGTCAGCTGAGTACAGCAGTCTGCAAGCTGCCGGCAGGGAACCTTCAAGGTCAGTTTGTAAAGCCGCTGGTCTGGGAAGGGATGAATGCAGACCACCGCATGGGATTGAGAGAGAGTTTCCTGGGCAGATGGGAGGTGGCCTCACAGGATGTAGGAAAGCAACAGAATCAGTCCCAATCACTAGTTTTAGCTTTACAGGCTCAGACATCTTCAATGACTGAGGCTATTACCCATGTGCTGGCAGCCCAGGGCCTAGGAACCCCAAGACCATTGGGGAGAGGGACTTATTTTAAATGCAGGCAGGAGGGGCACTTTGAGAGGGACTGTTCATAACAATCCCCCGCCAATTTGCCCAGGGGGAGCCAAACTGCCCCCTATACCCTGCCCAAGGCGCAGGAAGGGATACCTTAGAAAAAAGGATTGTCGATCCAATTTTTTTTTTTTGTCGGTTGTGGGGCTTGAACTCTGGGTCTGGGCTTTGTCCCTCAGCTCTTCAGCTCAAGGCGAGCGCTATACCACTTGAGCTACAGCACCACTTCCGGTTTTCTGGTGGTTTATTGGAGATCGGAGTCTCACAGTCTCTCCTGCCTAGGCTGGCTTTGAACCGCGATCCTCAGATCTCAGCCTCCTGAGTAGCTAGGATTACAGGCGTGAGCCACCAGCGCCCGGCTGTCGATCCAATTTTGATTTAGATGATAAACCCTATCTGGGTGGAGCAGTGGCCATTGACCAAACCTAAACTTGTAGCCCCCCACCTTTTGATAAAGGAACAGATAAACCTTGGGCACACACACCCTTCTATGAGTCCTTGGAACACACCGTATTTATTATTCAAAAAGCTTCTGGGACTTGGCTTATGCTCCAAGATCTATGTAAAGTAAATGAAAGGATGGAGCTAGTAGGAACGCCCCTAAGAGGCATGACCTGGACTCCTGCTATACCTTCAGAATATACCTTAGTTGTGATTGATATTAAAGATTTTTTTTCTATCCCCCTGCATCCAGATGACTGCGAGAAGTTTGCTTTCTCCATCCCTTCTCTTAATTTTTCCCAGTCTGATCGGAGGTTTTAATGGACCGTGTTGCAACAGGGAATGGCCAATAGCCAGGCCTTTGGCCAACAATACAAGGCCACATTTTTAGGGCCTGTGCTGGGTTCAGATACCTCCCTTGCCTATGCCTACATGGATGATATAATTCTGGGGTACCAAGACCGGAGCCGCCTGGAGGGTCTTCTGGTCCAGGTTTGTGCCATATTAAAAAGGGGGGTTTTACCATAGCCCTCAATAAAGTTCAAAAGGTACCTCCTTTTAAGGTGCTCAGAACCCACCTTACCTTGACTCAGGCCAGACCCCTTAAGCCTTTGCTGGATTTCCAGGCTCTCTGACCTTAACCTAACTTCAGAGTCTTTTAGGGGAAATCAATTGGCTGTTGCCATGGGTTTTTGTCCCTAAAGATACTCTTGTGTCCTTATTCACCATACTAAAAGACAGGATACCCCAAGAATTTATTACAATTACAGACAGCCATCGGGTAATATTTTTTCAGTTCCAAAAATCCCTGGATGAAGTTTCCCTAAAGAGGTATTCTATTTTTAAGACCATTTCCCTTTGATTGTTTGCAGGTGTCACAGTAATACCTGCAATTTTAACTCAAGGGGGGGAGCCAATAGAGTGGGTTCACACTCCAATGGGGGGCACACCTTGGGTGTACTCTCAGGCAAACCAACTTGCAGATGCTATCCTCAAGGGAAGGACCCAAGCCCAAGGGCATTATGGCCTTGATCCTCACTTCATTGTTTTTCATGTTTGGAAGGCAGATGTTGAGTGGCTCACTCTAGCCAATGCTCATCTTCCTTTCTCTTTGGAGAGGTTTCTAGGCCAAATTGACTGCCATTATGGGTCATCCAAATGGACTGTCATGTTATGGTGACTTCCCCTCAAAATGCCATCTCTATTTTCTCCTACGACTATTCTTGGCGCCCTCCATGTTTTTACTGACAAAGGTAAAGGCTCTGTGTATGCAGCCTTTGAGGAGAAACAAAAGACCCGAAACCAACAAAGATTTCAACCTTGTCAAGGGTCAGCACAATATAAAAGAAAAGCTGGCCATAACTATGGCCCTTCAGGACATTCAAAATCCCTTTAATTTGTATTATGATAACCTATAAAACAAAAAAGGGTGAGTTAGCCACCATATACAGTTACAGGTAGCTTTGTTTACAATTAACATCTTAAATTTTTCAAAAGGGGCAACTGAATCCAGATTTCAGAAGAACTGGGGAAAACTAAGCCCTAAGCCCCAAGTGAAAGTCAAGTGGAAGGACCCCCTGACACAACAATGGAGAGGACCTGACCCCCTAGTTACCATGGGCAGAGGATTTGGATGCATTTTTCCCATAGGGGAGACAGCCCCCATTTGGATCCCTGCCAGGAACCTTAAGTTTTACCCATCATCTCTATACAGGAGGATTTACAAGGATAAGCTGATCAACAAGGAAAGAAAAACGGCTATGGTGACCGAGGCTTGTGTTTAAAAGAGGAAAGCCAGAAAGATAAGTAGTAACCATCCCCATGGGCAACCAGCCCTTGAAAATCTGTTGTGTTCTTTAACAATTGCAGATGGCGATAGTCCAGCTGTTGGCTATCCTGACCCTCCCAGTCCTGGTAATGGCCCTACCGAAACTACATTAACCTCAACATGTGACCTGGGCAGTGATCAGTGCTGGCAATGCAGAAATCATCAATAGTACTACAAGAAAAGCTGTCCCGTCTACCTGTTGGCCTGACCTTCATTTTGATCACCACCCTATGTCATTATGTATGGACCGTTTAATATTTCTGTAGGAGCTATTTATTTTAATGCTACCTGCTCTAATTGTTCTTTTACTCATTGCTTGTACAACCACCTTTTGTTATGCTTTCCTGTAAACATGTCTAAACCTGCTCTAGAACAAGCCCCAGCTCTGGACTCTGAAGTGGCAAAGACTGCTATCCCATCCTTGACTAATGTTCAAGGACTGCTAATGACATTTCTTGGCCTGGTAATGCATTTGCTGATGGTTTATCTATGCCTTCCTTGCATTATACGTGCACTGCAAACCTCTTATGAGCTTAGCCAGCCAGTTACATAAGATCAAGCTCCAAGTGAATGAATTTCCCCTGAGAGGAATTGCAGCCAGAGATGGGTAAGAGGGGGTGTCAGTCTGACCAACCTAAGACAGGGCTTTCAGCTTCGCTCTGAAGAAAATCCCGATGATGGGTCAGGCATATAAGGCGATCCACCCAACCTAAGGCAGGCAGTTCACTTCTTTAAAGAAAGACGGTAGAGATGTTGGGAGCCATTGGTTGCTGACAGTAAACCTCAACGTCATCTTGACCCCTGTGCTCACTTAAAGGCATGTAAAAGGAACTGGCTTACTTAAAAGACAGCAGATGCCCAGTATTGCTTTGCTTTGTATGCAGTTTGTTTTAAATTTTCCTTGTTTTTCTGGACTATAGTAGAATGGCCTGAGTGTGGGGGCCCACGAGGATGCACCGTGCTGCATGTGTGGAACTCCCAATACCCAGGTTGCTCCCATGTTCTGAAGAGGAAGACCTTATGAGATACTGACTTTTATATATGCCCAGGAATTAATTGAACTGCTTTGGACATTTCTAACTGTGGTGGGACAGATGTTTATTTCAGTGCTATGTGGGGATGTGAGGTAACTGGGACGGGCTCTTGGATCATGCACATAGACCCTCCCTATCCTTGTCTAGCGAATCTCACCCCCAGACTTGCCTCAAACCCCTTGTGTGGCCAATGCTATCCTTACCAATGTAATCCTGTTAAAATAACCTTTACAGAGCGGGGGAAACGATTACTAACTGGGAGGTGGGTCTGCCATTAAAACAAAAAAGGGGAATCTATAGAGCACATGGACAGCAAAGATGACACTGAAAGGGAGTTGAGTGGGCAGAGCCCAATTTGCTTTATGTTCAGTGCAAAACCAGCCCGTGCAAACTTAGGTGCATAATAGGGTGTCACCTTCACAGTGATTGGTTCCTCTTCCTCCCCTGCCATGCCACCTGCTCTTTTTTCCTTTAAAAGGGCTTGCTCTGTGTTAATAAATGAGTTTTCCTACTTGACTTGACTCCCTGCTGCTGCTTCTGATTGTCTCCTGGGCTGAGGGAGGCTGGCGATCGGCCGAGCAGCCGCACTTACCTTTCCTCAGACCACGTCCATCTTTCGTGGGACGGACAAAGACCCGACAACCAACAATTAATGTCTTTGGATCTATGTGAGATTTGCGGGAAAGTAGTGTTTCTTGGATAAATTTGGGTGCTCCGTTGTTTGGCAAATAGATATTTATAATTGTAATATCCTCCTGAAGGAGAGATCCCCTAATTAGTATGTAGCAACATTCTTTATCTCTTCTCACGAATTTTAATATAAGTCTATTTTTTCTGATATTAGGATTGCAACTCCTGCCTGTTTATGGGGGTAGTTTGCTTGGTAGATGTTGTTCCAGCCTTTCACATTTAAATGTGTTTGTTTTTATGGGCAAGGTGTGACTCCTGAAGGCAACAAATAGAAGGATCTTGCTTCTTAATCCAACTAGACAGTCTATGTCACTTAATTGTGGAGTTAAGTCCGTTAATGTTGAGAGATAGGACTGAGAAGTATTTGGGAGTTCCTGCCATTTTATCCACCTTCTTGGGGGCTGTGGCAACTAGGTTCTCTTTTGGTTCTTGGATTCTCATTTTCAGTGCAGTTTCTTGACCTTCATTTTGGTCTTGTTGGTTTTCTATGTGTAGAACATCTTTAAGAATCTTTTGTAGGTCTGGTTTGTGGAAATATATTGTATCAGTGTTTCTTTGCTATGGAAGGTGTTCATTTGACCTTCAGTTATGAAGGAGAGTTTAGACTGGTACAGTATTCTTGGTTGATAGTTGTTTGTCTTTAAGGCATCGCATACATAATTCCAAGATCTACTTCCTTTAATTGCTGAGAAATCTTTGGTGATTCTAATTGGTTTCCCTTTATAGATGGTTAATCTTTTCTCCTTGACAGCTTTCAGGATCATTTTGTTGGTCTGAATTGATCCTGTATGGATTATAATGTGACAGTGGGATAGCCTGTTCTGGTCTAGCCTATTTGGAGTTCTAAAAACTTTTTGTATCTGAATAGGCCTATCTTTTTGCCAGTTTGAGGAGTTCTTTGCTAGGATCCTGTTAAAAAAATTTCCTAGACCATTAATTTCTGTCTCTAGGTGCTCCTCTACAACCATTATGCTTCTGATGGTGTCTTCCAAATTTTGAATAGATCTATCATATATCTTGGATTTGTCTTCGATTGTTGTAGGTTCTTACTCTATAATATCTAGGCTGTCTTCAATCCCCAAGTTTCGATCTTCCGGATGGCCTCACCTACATTCAGAAATTTCTACTTTGTTTCTTTTGTTTATTCCTTCTAATTGGTCGCCTTTGATGGCTTCAAGTTCTTTGTTGAAGCTTTGTTATAGAAATTGTATGAACTCTTTTACATCCTTAATTTGGTGTTCAGTGTTTATTCTCAAATCACTTATTTAATTGGTTATGGTTTCCTTGGACTTCCATTCCTTCTGTTGGGTTCCATTCAGCATTCCCTTTGTAGTCTCCCTGACTTCTTTCAGCTCTCTGTTTATGGGTTCCATAGATTCCTCTATTGATCTTCTCGTCCCACTCTCTCAATTCCTGTATTACTCTGATTAGCTTCCTCATATGCGCCCAATTCCTGTAGTTCTCTTTAAGTGTTCTCAGCCTGCTCACTCCATTCCTGACTTTCTCTTTGTCTGTTCTTGGCCTGCTCACGTAATTCCTTTATTTCTCATTTAGTGTTCTCAATCTGCTCATGTAATTCCTGTATCAGTCTTTGAGTAGCATCCTCACTCTCATGAGATTCCTGTACTGATCTTTAGTTTGCCTCCTCTTTCTCCATATCATGCTCTTACTGATCCTTCGCATTTTTTTAATCTTTTCATTTACCATGTTTACCAGTAGTATTTGTAGAGCTTTTTGGGAACTCTTGTCTGGATTATTCATGATCTGTTCTGCCCCCTGATTATCATGAGTGGGAGTTGAGCTCCCCGGACTTGCCATTTTTCTTGTGTTTTTTTCCAGCTTCTTCTGCCCATTTGGGATGAGAGTAACACCAGCTTTGTGGTAGAACACTATTTTAAGACAACCATGAACCAATGTCCATAGTTGCACAGTCAAAAGTCTGCAGATACAATCTAATTCAAAAGATACAACTTATTAAATACCAAACAATTATGTATTAATCGTCCACAAACAACAAAGAAGAATTTGGCAGAAATTAGGAAGAAATGTGGGTAAAAATAAGACCAAAGGGATGTGGAAAGGTAAAGGGAGAGTGTAATTAACCAGGTCCTTATCTCAAGGAGGGAAATGGATTGGACAGGATGATAGTAGAGAGAAAAAAAGAAGAAAAAGAAAAAAAGACAAGAAAAAATGGAAAAACAAAAATTTTAAATTAAAAAGTGAAACATTTAGAATTATGCAAGTTTAAAGAAGTAGTATTCTGAGAAGAACGGGAATAGGAAGAGAGGAAGTGAGGGATAGAAAGGAGTTGAAAAACTAAAAACTAAAAAATGCTTAAAATATTTTATAGGTATAAAGGGTTAATACTGCTACTAAGGAATTTAAGTCTAAGAGGTTTTGAATTGAGTAATAAATTTTTGGATTAAGTGTGTAGACAACATGGGATAAGGTCTAATAATCAATGTCGGGTATATCTGGGGACGAGCAGAGCAGCAATTAAGTCATGCAAAAAAGAATGAAAGAGAAGAAAAATGAAAAGAATGAGAAAGAAAGAAAAAAGGATCAAAAATTCAATAGAGCTAAAAAATAGCACACACACATATACACCTAAAATCTAAAATAAAAATTGTAAGAGGAAGAAAAAAGAGATTAATAGAGAACAATTTTTTCAAAAAAATTAAAAAGTAAAAATTTAACAAAAAATTTAAAAAATTTTTAAAAAAGGTACAAAGAAAAGATTTCTTTGATTTTTTTGGGGGGGATGGGAAGATCCTTATCTCCCTTGTGTCCATAACCAGTGTCCTGTTGGAGTCTCTGGTTTGCTTGTGGTGTTTGGTTTTCCTGTGGCTTGATTGGTTACTTAAGTCAGTTTGTTTGGGCAGGCAGAAAAATGCACTGCTTTACCCAGGATTTTGTGATCCTCCTCCTCCCAGGCTAGTTCAGAGGGAGGGAGATCTGCTTTGAGCATCACAAAAGAGGGAGATGGCTGTTTCCTCTAGTTTAGAGATGCTGTGATGAGGCTAGGTTCTGGGTAGTGTTGAGGCCTTTCAGCAAACTGTAGCTTTTTCCTGAGGGGCTAGCTTCTGAGACACTCACAGAGCCCAGCCTGTAGCCTTTCTCAGGGTTTATGTTTACTGAATTTCAATTGATTTTCTTGGCTGCTGTAGGGAGTGGCAGCCTCTGGCTCTGTTTACCCAGTGAAGAAAGTCCCTCCCAAAGGGGCAGAGTTTTCTCTGGTCTTTGTCAGTATCAAAGACAGAGATCTCCGGTAGTTGGGGGGTGGGTACGGAGGGGTGGCCTTCCTTCCTCTGCTCTCTGAGAAGGAGTGAGAATGTCAGGGTTCTACTCAAGACAGTCTTGTTTCCTGGGTTGTCTCTGGTCTGCAATCTGCAGGATGAAGATATCTGACACTTGTCAGTTCTTGCTGGTGTTGAATAGAATCCACTCACCTGCTGCCTCTGGCGCCTTTGTCCCGGACTCTTTCTGTTGTAAGTATGATGGCTACAGCCATCGCTGCTCAGATCTGTCTCCTTGCCTGTATTTTCCCTCTCTGGCCAAACTCTCTGTACTGTAATGGCACACTTGGTGAAATTTTCTGGCCTAGGATTGTTCACTGGAACACTAAAACTGCTTCCTATGTGAGAGCATGTTTAGCCTCCAGCTTCTCCTCCCCCATCTTCACAGAACTCCTTAAATGTGTTTCTTAAAAATAGAAATATTTTTAAATTCTCATGCACACTTCCCATTAGGCAGTTCAGATGATGTTAATCTGAATTGTTGTCAGATTTATTTGTGCATATGTGAGATGGTCTTTGAATATGAAGTTTGGCCCTGGATGCTGTCCTCTGTCCCCATCCCTCCTTTTGGTTTTGTTTGCTTTAGCAGCCTCTCACTTGAGCCACATCTTCCAGCTTTTTGTTTTTCAGTTGGAGGTAAGAGTTTTCATGGTTTTCAACCATGATCTTCAGATTTCATCCTTCAGGTGATCTACTGAGTGTTTTCCTGTCCTCTTTTGTGAAAATACACACCCTCCTGGCATCAAAGGTAAAAGAACAACTTAAAAGTTGTTATGATACTCCCAACCCAAAGAAGATACCTGATATATTTGATTTAAGTGTTAAGATATAAAATTTGGATTTTTGGAAAGACTGAGTCTCTTTAGTGTCATTTTGGGAAAAGTGAATCAAATATTCACAGATAAAGGGAATAAAGTAAACCTGTTTTCATGAGAAGTGTTAATGAGAAGAACAGTAGTTTTTGTCATTACTGTAGCCTACTTGAAACAGTTTCAAAGTACAGATGCTAAAGTAGATTTTCTGTGTAATAATCACTGAATTCTAAAATTATTTGTTTTCCTCAGCATTTTCTGTTTGTCCTTATCTGCTATCTCATTTGAAACATATACCTTGGTATGAGGGACTTGTGTAGTTAGTTTACATTTTAGGAAAGAAATTTTAGGTTTTTAAAAATCAGAAAAGCTAATAATAATAATCATTTTCAGATGGCCTTCACATTTCTCCACATTTCATTATATTGGTTTAATATGCTATCTGTATATTTATAGGCTATGAAGTATGATTTTGGTTTTGGTTTTTGTGCTGGTGTTGGGGCTTGAAATCAGTACATTGGTCTGTCACTAATGCCAGCATTGATGGCTCATTCCTGTGATTCAGGCTAAACAGGAGGCTGAAATCTGAGGATAAAGGTTCAAATCCAGCCTGGTCAGGAGAGATTATGATGCTCTTTTCTTCAATTCATGACTAAAAAGCCAAAAGTGGAGTGTGGCTCAAGTGGTAAAGCACCGGGCTTGAGCAAAGAAGCTAAAGTGTAGTTCTGTGTAGTTCCTAAAGGGTGGTTCCAAAGTCCTGATTTTAAGTACCAGTACCAACACACAAGAACACACACACACACACACACACACACACATGTTTTCTTTGTCCCCAAAAGCATTATGGTTCTCTTTATGTGCCCCTGAAATCCACTTTGCTTTATTTTTCATTCGGTTGGTGATGTTTTCACAGGAAGAGGAAAGAAGTGGCTGTTTCCTGAGTCTTGGCTGTCTGTGCTTTTGCTGGGATGACCCTGGTCTGCCTTATTGAGCATTGAGTCCCAGAGAAAACTCCATGAAGCACATGGAGGGAAATATATGAGAAGACATGCATTCAGGTAATTCTTCAGTCCATCTTCCTCCTGCCAAGAGTTTTCTCTCTCTGTAGGGCGAGTTCCTTTTTTTTCCACGTAAAGCTGAACATTGTATAGCTTTCTGTGTGTACCCACATGCAAATAAGGCTTTTGTAAAATATCAGCCATCGCAAACTTGCTCTTTTTTCTCCTCTCACCATTAGTGAGTATCTTGGCAGCCTTCATGGTTCTGAGAAAAATGGAATGATCTAGAAATTGTCATGGGATGTTTATAGATGTAAGTCAGAATTTATAGTTCTTTTGCTCTAGTGAATTGAGCAACATCTATGTGAATTTATAGACAGCCTTTAGGGAACTTATTTATATGGTATAGATGAAGTTTTGGATATGATATCTCTATGGAAGTCCAAAGATATCTTTAAGTACTTTGTCCAAATTAAACAGAAATTGAAAACACTTTAAAGTTTTTAGTTTTAATCAGAGTCTTCTCTTAATTTGGGATGTAGGATTTTTAAATGTTGGAATCAATTAATTTTCATTTGTAGGAAAAGTGACAGAAAGGAATGTACCTGAAGATACAGCATAAGTTTTCCCTTTTGATGAGTTACGAAGTTTAAGTTTGATTTCAGATAAAGTATTGTGAGAAATACCAATATACAAATCCAGTTACTGAGATTAATTAGATTAAATTAGTAGGAATGGTACTTTGTTTGCAGTAACAATTACAATATGCTATATTGAAAAGTGTGTGACCAACACATTTGTATAGTTGTGTAGTTAGATATCATTAACGTGGTGTTATAGATTTTAATAAATTTCTTCAAGCACAAGCAAAAAGTTTGAGAGATGTTAGAGTTTTACACAGAGCAGAGAAAACACCAGATGCTCTTCAATAAATGCTCTCATTTTTCCATTATTTTTTGTGTATGTACTGGTATTGGAGTTTTAATTTAGGGTCTTGAGTTTTACTTAGCTTTTCTCTTAAGGCTGGTGCCATATTACTTAAGCCATACCACCATTTCCAATATTTTTACTATTTATTGGCAATATGAATATCACAGACATTGCTGCTTGAGATCCATTTGAATCTGGATCCTTAGATCTCAGCTTCCTATGTAGCTGGGATTACAGGTGTAAGGCACCAGTACTCTGGGAGATGCATTTATTTAGTCCTGATATGTGGCAAATTACCACAAATTTATTTGTTTGACCATTAAATACCAGTAATAGTAGGACATAAGTTTGGTAGTTTGGGTGTAGTTTGTCTCTAGCAGCTGCTCAGTTTCTACCAGGGGGCCACCAGGCTATAGTCTCTCATGGAATGTGGGGATCTCTTCCAAACTTAAGGGATGCCTGGTATGCTTTAGGTTCTGTGGTTGTGAGAGTGTGATTTCTGGTTTCTTGTCTCCTATCATACAACCACTTTTGTCAGCTCCTAAACACCTCCATACTTTCTTAACAAACATATTCTCTTTACTGTTTGATTCATCCTGTTGGCGGCACTGACTTCTAGAAAGGCCTTATTTTGCACTCACTACTTGGAAGTCACTCATACCCAAATCTTGTGGGAACTAATTACATTTGTAGAATCTCTTTAATTTTGTTGTCTTGCAGGGCATATTGTGGGGTTAGATCCTTCCCAGACTGGAAGACAAAAGATATCCCAAGGTTCTGAGTTGTTGTGTATCACCTGATACACATAAAAAGCTATTTATTAGCTGGCCAGCCGTGGCTCATTCCTGTAATCCTAGCTACTCTGAAGGATGAGATCTGAGGCTGCCGGTTCAAAGCCAGCCCAGGCAGGAAAGGCTGAGAGACTATTATCTCCCATAACGCACTAAGAAAACTGGAAATGGCACTGTGGCTCACGTGGTGAAGCACTCGCCTTGAGCTGAAGAGCTGATGGACAGCGCCCAGGCCCAGAGTTGCAGCACCACGGCTGAAAAAATAAGTAGAAAAATCTATTTACTATTCTAAGGGTCCTCAATTTCAGACACTGGTAATTGAGTTATTCCTTCATTTTTAGCAAATGAAGTGTGAAATTTAAGAAAAGGAAAGATAGTTTCTTTGGTGGAGTGGAAAACAATTCAGCAGTTATAGGGAATGAAAGGCAATTAGGAGTAAAACTGAGGATAGATTCAAGAACAATGGCAGTGGCTTCAGAAATGGGACAGAAGTAAACATGACAGATATATTTTAAAAAAGATCATGTGGCTTGGAATGTGGTTTAGTGGTAGAGTGTTTGCTCAGCATGCAAGAAGCTCTCGGTTTAATTACTCAGTAACACATAAAAAGAAAAAGCCACAAGTGGCACTGTGGCTCAAGTCATAGGGTGCTAGCCTTGTGCAAAAAAGAAGCTCAGTGACAGTGCCTAGGCCCTGAGTTCCTGCCCCAGGATTGCCAAAAAATAAAAAGAGAGAACATATTAATAATGGATGAGGGAAGGATGCAGAGAACAAATTCATCGCTGAATTTTTCCTCTATTTCAAAATCAAGACATCATTCAAGAGACAAAAATGGGTCATAAAGATGGTCCAGAAAGAACATACCTTATGAAGAAATACAAGATTTTTTTTTTACTGCAACTATCCTGTACAGATAATCCATTAGACATAATTGTGACTTTAAAAAGCACAAGAGCTCATTGTAATAGCACAAGTGCTATCTGGAGATTTTGTATGGGTGCTGGTCCTTAACCTTGATAAGAGCCTAGGTGCTATTTCTATTTTTTCCTCGAGAATATTACTCTATTACTTAAGCCACAGCTCCTCTTCTGACATTTTTGGTGATTAAATGGACATAAGCGTGTCATGGACTTTTCGTGGCTCACCTTGCTTAACAGTGTTATCCCCAAATCTCAGCATTCTGAAGAACTAGGATTACAGTTGTGAGCCACTAGCACGCAGAGAAGCATTTCTTTTTTAGTGAAAAGAATTAGAATGCAGAATCATCAGGAAGATTCACCCTCAGTACAAAATAAATCACCAAGACCAGTACCCGAATACACACATACACACACACACACACACACACACACACACACAAGCACACACAAATACACATAAGCTTCTTCTCAGGGGTCTGTATCTCTCTTCCCAAAAGAATAGTATATTCGAAGGGGTAAACTGGTGTCACAGGCTCTAATCCCAGATATTGAGAGTTAGAGGTATAGGAGGATGGGGTAATGAGGGTGGCTTGAGTGAAGTTAGCACAAGACTATATGAAAAGCCAAATGAAAAAGAAAAAAAATGGTTGGGGGAATGCAGGCTCAAACAAATGGTAACGTATCCGCCTAGTAAGTGTAAGGCTCTCAGTTTATCCCTCAGTTCCATGAAAAAGACAAAAATATAGCATCTCAGTCCATTTTGTCATGGTTTAACAAAATCCTTGAAGCTGTATACTTCATACGGAAAAAAGGTCAATTTCAATCAAAATTAATAGTAGATGCAATGTCTAAATAGCATGCTAGCACATGGGCTAAGGCCCCCTATGTGCATCATATCACAGAGGATCTTGGCATCATGGCATGTGCTAGAATGACGATGATGTTAGTCCCTTCAGAGTTGATGAGATGGCATTAATCTATTTATGACTGAAACCTCTCTTACAGGTTCCACCTCGTGACACTGCTACATTGAGAAGTTAAGCTTCAGTGTGAGCTTTGATGGTGACAGACCATCAACAGGCTTCTGACAGGGGCAGGTACAACCATTGGAAGCCGAAGTCATTCATACAACTAGGAACCTTGGATAACTGCTTCAATCTCTTTGATTCTGATATTTGCTGTATTTGGGGCCATCTCACAGATAGGATCCATCGAGTTCATGTCTGTTCCATGTGCCAGCTTCAGTTATGCTCAGTGTGATATAAGCTGCTAAACAATAGGGAGGACAAGGACGGAGTTGGGCACAAAAATGGAGGTTTGGCATTCTTCATGGCACTTAATTAACATTAATAGATTTTATAGCTAAGTCATTAGAAAGTTCTATGTCATTATACAATACTTATATAGAGCCATGTAATACCTACTGTATGACATGGAAAGATACCTTGTAAAGCAGCCTGTTTACACATAATACAGACAATTCTATGAACACAAAGGATGGGGTAAAAAAACAAATTCTGGCCTACAAAATTGTCAACCTCAGAGTCAAAGCACACACCCTGAAAACGATATTGGAAGGAATAGGAGAAACCCTTGTTCTCCTAGGCACAGGCTGAAATTTTCTTAATAGAGACCCAGAAACAGAACAAATCAAAGAAAGGTTGCACAAATGGGGATTGCATGAAAGTGCAGAGCTTGTGCATGGCATAGGACACAGCTAGCAAAATCAATAGAATCCCGTGGATTAGGAGAAAATCTTCACTAGCCATACAACAAACAAGGGTCCCATATCTAAAATATGCTTTGAACTCAAAAAATTAAATCCCCCAACAACAAATCCTCAAATAAACACTGCCTGATAAGTAAGTGGGCTAAAGACTTAAAAAGAAAATTCTATGAAGAGGAAATAACAATGGCCAATAGCCACATGAAGAAATGTTCAACTTCTCTAGCCATAAAAGAAATGCAGATCAAAACAACATTGAGATTCCGCCTTTCCCCTGTTAGAATAGCTATAAATAAGAAATTTAATAATAGATACTGGAAGGGATGTGGACAAAACGGAACTCTACTGCATTGTTGGTGGGAGTATAAATTTGTTCAACCACTTTGAAAAACAATATGGAGATTCCTCAAAAGATTCCACATAGAGCTCCCCTATGACCCAGCCATCCCACTTTCGGTCATTTACCCAAATGATCACAAACTAGGCCATACTAAGGCTACCAGCCAAACTATGTTTATTGCAACATTATTTACCATAGCTAAGATATGGAACCAACCCAGATGCCTTTCAGTAGAGGAATGGATCAAGAAAATGTGATATATATATATGAATTCTATGCCTCCATTAAAAAAAATGACATCGCCCAATTTGTTAGGAAATGGAAAGTCTTGGGGAAAACTATATTAAGTGAAGTAAGGCATGCCCAATGAAACATAGGTCCCATGGTTTCCCTTATTTGCAATAACTAGTACATATCTAGGACAAGCAGAAAAGGTCAAAAGCTATGTACATATGACCAGATAAGATGAAGTTAAGCGAAATAAACCTCAAGATAGGGACACAAGTAGTTTTTCCTTTCTTGCTAAAGTTTCTAACCTATTTATAAGGTACCATGTGATTTTTGGTTGCTTTATATATTCCTTCCCCATGATATAACCCCTGTTTTCACTATATTTTATTCTGGTAACCTGCATCTTGTATATATAATTCTCTAATTCAGGGAGTGTAAGGGAAAACACAAAATACTTAATTAAGGCTACAGGTTGACCCATTGTAAAAATTTTATGTAAAAGACGTACAAGACACTACCTTGAAAATGAACTTTACAACTTCGGGGTGGGTAGTTGTTTAGGTGGGAGGGAAGGAATGGTAGGGGAAAAACAAAGGAGGAGGCAACAATGCTTGACAGGACATGTACTCATTACCTTGCTCATGTAACTGTAGCAGCTCTGTACAGATTTTTATAATAAAACAGGTAGAAAATTAATTTTATATATGGTTATGGGTCAGTACTAGGACTTGAATTTATGGGCCTTCCACTTACTTTCACACTTCAAACTGGGATCTGTATCTGTGTTTAATTTTTTATTCATCTTTTTGTAAAAGATAAATCTCGTAACACTGTCCCCTAATGTTTGTATGAAATAAGTTTTGGAAATTTTACAATAACTTAAGTGTTTTATTTTACATTCATTATTCTACTATCTTTCAGTTTCTAATGTTTCTTGGAAGTTAAACATAGGCTCTCTGTTGCATTTATTAGGAAATGTTTTGCCTGGCCCCAGTCTATAATCCTAGCACCTAAGGAGGCTCAGATGAGGAGAATGTTGGCTTGAAGCAAAAGCAGAGAATTCCATGAAACTCCATCTCCATAATTATGTATATTTATGCATATATTTATATATAACATATTTAATATGTAATATATTTGTGAAACATATACATATATACATGCTATATATATGCAGAAGATTGGCACACTGAAACAATTGAAGGCACTGATTTAATTTCATTGCTGTCATACTACTTTAATGATTTCATTGAATGTCCTGTCCAATATAGATTTGTGCTTATCAGGCAGGCTATACCCCATGTCACATATGAGTGCAAGAATAATAGGTTTTAGCTCATTACATAGTAGCTCATCAGGACAGAGGAAATATTCCTCAACTTGGTTGAGCCAATCTTTATTGTTTGTTCCATACTGTGACGCTCACTTGAGTCTGCAGTTTACAGTTTCAAGATGATATTTTGTTCTTTTGGAGACAAGTGAATAGAGAAATGTATGTGAACTTCAAGACAATTACCTCTCTCTGGCTAAACTTCATATATTCAAATGGGAAATGTGCCATCCCCATAGAATACAAATGAGGACACCCAAGCACCAGATGTCTACATTGCAGGCATTGTAATTTCCAGGCAGGAATATTTAATAGGGACAAAATTAAGGTACCAATATGAACTTCAGCAACTACCCTTGGGAAGTCCTTATGCTCATGCTAAAGCCATTGACCTTCACATTGCCTTTGTCATCCAACACGATGTTATTGGGTTTAAGGTGTCATTATTCATTTATATTTTCGTTAAAGTAATGCACAGTACTCACAATCTGAACAATCTCCTGACTTCATTCTTGAATAGGTGGTATAATTTTCACATATATGTTAGGAGGTCTCTGGATGACCAGTTCCACTGCCAGGTATTGGTGCTCATCCTTTTCCCTCACCTGGTATGACCTCATCATGGGTCAGTGATGGAAAAACTTAATAATATCCATCTCATTTTTTAACTTTTTGTGGGTCCTATTGCTTGTAGTCTGGGCGTAAGCACTGTGGCTTATCTCCTCAGCTTAAGGCTAGTGCTCTACCACTTGAGCGACAGCACCACTTCCAGCTTTTTCTGTTCTTGTGGTGCTAAGGAATTGAACCCAGGGCCTCCTGGTTGCGAGGCAAACATCTACCACTGAGCCACAGTCCCGACCTGTCCATCTCATTTTTGATCTGACAATTGTTGAACTCTCCCTTTAGGGTTATTTTCACTACCATCTTAGTGTCTATAAGGTGGTGCTAGGCCAACTTTACATATCCATACTACCATAGTCAATGATCTCCTCCTTCACACTGTATTGTTCAGGGAAAATCTCCTGCCGTAGCCAATGATTTCCTTCATACTGTCTTGTTCTGTGAAAATATCCCTTTCCTAAGAGCTTGAGCCTAATTCACTGTGTTCTCCCATCTTTTGCTAGGATGGCAAGAAGTAAATCTACCTAAACTTAGCTAAGCAAATAACAACCCCAGAGCAATAACCAAAAGGAAATACCCAAACCCAAACAAAACATAGCCCCCCCCTCCAAATAAAAAAAAAACTACCACACACTCAAAATTGTCAACGTAGAACTGAGTCTAGCAGGTCACCAGGAACTCCCAGCACTTTAATGGACTGCAGAGACCACTCACAATGGTTGCAATGGACCAATCACAGGTTGGCATGAACCCACTGGCTCTTTTAGTCTTGAGCCTGTAGGACTGTTGCCAAGGTTTCTACAGGTATGCGAGGGGCACAGAATGATGCCATTGCTACAGCCATGGCAGTGTTACAGGAACTACAAGGGTATCAGCCAATGCCTTCTGTCTTCAGTGGCTGCCAGGTCCCAGTGTTTGCTCCCAAAGATTTTGTCCTTCAGTACTATCCATGTCCTCATGTATGCTCCTGTTAGAATGCTGGCCATGTGCAAGAGCCAAACATACACCAGTGGCTTCCATTCAACATATGTGCAGGTCTTGGAACTTGCTCCAACAATTTAAAAACAAAGTGAATTTCTATGTATTTCTAGGTGCAGAGGGTTCATGACAAAGGGTCCAATTGGAAACTTTCACTAAAGTGGATCCAGATTTTTTTAAACTTGACAATAAAGAGAAAATTCAAAGAAGTAGTTAAGGCATATGAAGTGTCTGTATTTGTTGAATTATAACCCCCAAACACTACTGCTTAAAATAATACTAAAGTCTTTATTTGGTATGGACTTGATTTATTGTTGGAAACATACAATACATCATTTTTTGGTCTTAAAAAATTGTAATATCAGAGCAAGGCACTGGTGGCTCACGCCTGTAATCTTAGCTACTCCCGAGGCTGACACCTGAGGATCGTGGTTCAAAGCCAAAACATACAGGAAAGTCCGTGAGACTCTTTTCTCCAATAAACCACCAAAAAACCAGAAGTGGCACTGTGGATCAAGCCCTAGAGTGTTCGCCTTGAGCTGAAGAGCTGAGGGATAGCACCCAAGCACAGAGTTCTAGCCCCATGACCAACAAAAAAATAAATAAATAAAAAGTTATAATATCAGTATGCACTTTGGTGTTTTCTTAATGGAATCCAAGATTAACCGCATAGCTCTTGAGAAGAATTAAAACAATAACACACTCAAAAATAGCATGTGTTTGAAAGAATGCAGGTAGTATCAGCCTACTGCAAAATGACTATTGCCAAGATGAATCCCCTATAGAAATACTTTTTTTTTTCCTTTTCAGTATTTACTAATAAAATACATCCTTGCATTAATGGCAATATATTACTACTTTAATATAAATTAAGCATGTTCTCTATTCAACTCAGTAATTTTTGACAACTATTTAACTATGTAATGCTGAGTCCCTTATGAAGTCACTAAGTTAGCACTTTTGTCATTTACCTTAAAATGCAACATAACTAAGACCAAGAAAATTTTATAGTTAGATGGGTCATGAAAGCAGCTGTTTTCTCACTTAAAAATTAAATCCAGTATGATACTTCATGGCATCCATAATCTGAAAAGCTGCTCTATCTTTTGGATTTTAAAGACCTCATCAATTTTCTGAGGATATTTAAGGTCTTTTTCTTTAAATCTAGAATGACTGATGTTAAAAGAATAGTGGAATTACTTCAGAATCATCTGATAGTGGCTGAGAAGTTGGCTCAGTTGTAGAGTGCTTGCCTTGCATGCCTGAGGCCCTGAGTTCGATTCCTCAGCACCACATAACCAAAAACAAAAAAGCCAGAAGTGGTGCTGTGGCTCAAGTGCTAGAGTGCTAGCCTTGAGCTGAAGAGCTGAGGGACAGCGCCCAGACCCAGAGTTCAGGACCCATGACCAGAACCCCCCCCCCCAAATAAAAGAATCATCTAATATTGTAGCAAAATGCCCTATGCCATACAGCTCCATGAAACGGGTTATTAACACCTATAAGAGTGAGAGAAAAGAGAGCATCATCCTTTCCAAAGATAGTTTCCTAACAGATAGTTTACATCAGCATTCTTGAAATGCATAAGGCAGTGTGTTGATATGCTCAAAGTGAAGAACAAGGGTTGGAGTAAGGCACTTATGTAGTAGAACCCCTGCCTAGAATATTAGAGGTCATCAGTTTGAACTCTCCTACTGCCAAATCCATCAGTATTCCTTTAGAGAAAGAGTTATAGCTGTGTATTTCAATTTCATTGTGATGCTATAACAAAATTCATTAAGACCGTAAGAAAGCCCCCATTTGACCACAGGTGTGCATTGTAGGAAAAAAGATAGATCAATAAAAACAAATTCAAATAGTCTGAGACTCTTACACAAGTTCTGGACATCATTTTCTCTTGGGCTGCTGCTGTGCAGGCCCAATATTTGATCTGAAGTGAATCTTGGAATTACAAATGTTAAAACCCAACGTCTAGTAACCTCTAAATGGTCTGTGTAACTCCTTAGTTCTCATACCTGACACTGTGACTTAGTGGGAAAGGCAGAGGGCTGATTCCCAGCTATTGGAGACTTCTTCTATAGTGGACAATGAGCTACCATCTTCAGTCATGTGGTTCCATCACAGACTTGGTTCAGGTCTTTGAACCTGAATGTAGAAGTTTGAATCTCCATAGTGTGAATTGGAAATTTGGCCTCTTAGTAAGATAGGTTTGGAGGACCTTGGGTGACTCTCTTTTTTATAGCTTCCCCTTTGTGCACATTTGGTTTAGATGCAGGGATACATAACTAACTAGTAGGAGTGGTCACCCTATGGTAGAGCAAGAGAGCCACAGGAGAGGGACAGAGATCAAACTCATGACATCTGCCATTTTATGCTGCTTGAATTGACATGTTCTGCATGAATTTTAGTAATTCAAGAATAAAAACTATGGGTTGGGAAGGTGGCTCAGTGGTAGACTGCTTGCCTTGCATGCATGAGGCCCTGGGTTTGATTCATCAGCACCACATAAGCAGAAAAATGCCCGAAAGTGGCGCTGTGGCTCAAGTGGTAGAGCTCTAACCTTGAGGTGAAGAGCTGAGAGACAGCACCCAGGCCCGGAGTTAAGGCCCACGACTGCCCCCCGCCCAAAAAGAATAAAAATTAACATTACATATAGATTTTTAATTGCCTCTTTGCTTCTGACAAAAAGTAAAAGTAAAAATGAATTTAAATGGAAAGGAAGAGCAGGGAAAAGGAATGAAGCAATGATCATGGACAGCTCCTGAAGTCCAATCTGGAGGCTTTATTTACCAACAATGGAGAATAAAATGAAACTATGTAACAAGAAAGGGCCATATATTTATGAGATCACAATGGTTTTCTGATATCAACCCACATGCCACATTTGAAATAGAATGAAATAAGAGAATAGGTATTTACAATGTGTCTATGACATCACAATGACAATAATGTCATAATGATATGAGGTCATTGTAAATTGGTGATGTTGCAAGGAGGTTATGGTGTCATAATGAATATGTGTTGTCACACTGGTGATGGGTTCACAAAGGGTTTGTGATGTTACAATGGCATATATGAATACAATTGTCATGTGTTCACAATGAGGATATGGGTACACATAGGGATTGTGATGTCACAAATGCCAGATGTGTTTTCAAAGATACTTAGGGGTCATGATAGCTTTATGATACACAATTGTGATGAGGTTACAATGGGTTTTTGATGTCATGATGCTTTTGTAATATCTTAAACACATGTCCAAATTCAATTGCTACTATTTCACAATGAGCACACAAGTTCACAGAAGGAGCTTGAAATCCTAATGGACAGGAATTTTTTTTAATGTTTGAGGTCATATTAGGTTTGTGAACACACAATGGGACAGTGATATCACCATGGCAATGTCAACTCACTACATCATGTCAAAATATTGTTTTGATGTCACAATTAGTTGATGATGCCACATTGGTGATGATGTCACAAAAGATTGGTGATGTCACAATATGTTGGGCATGTCACAATGACATAATGGTTCTCAATTGTCTTTAACTTACAATGAGTATATAAGTTCAAAAAGGTCTGTGATTTCTCCAAAAATATGTGTTGCACAAATATATAGAAATCCTACAAGGTTTGTGATGTCAGAATTTGGCACAATGGTAATGACATCTGGCAGTGTGATATCACCATGATCATGATGTCACTGGGAATTTGTTATATCACATGTCATATGTGAAATCTAATGTGGTCGACAACAGATTATGAGGACAAAAATGCCTAACGTATCAGAATTGCCCCATGTCACAAAAGTTATGATGACAGGATAGATTTGTGATGTCACAGTGGGTTAGTAATATCACAATGGCAATGTGATGTACAAAGGGATTGTGATGTCACAATGGCTATGAATTCAAGATTTGTTTATGATATCAACATACAGGCCACATCTGAAAGAGAATGATGAGATCACAGAAAAGGCATTCATAATGTGTCTATGATGTCATAATAACAATGTGAAGTTATAATTCTATCATATCATTTTAGTTTTGTGATTTCACAATGAGCACACAGTGTCAAAATGACAATATGATATCACAATTATGATAATCTCACAAACTGTTTTTGATGTTAAAATGTCATGTCTGATTCTCAATTATTTCACAGTGGGGATTTGGGTACACAAAGGGACTGTGATGTCACAAAGCTATGTATTTTTTTCAAAGGATATAAGAGGTCATAATAGATTTGGGAGGTCACAATGTGATCCTGGTGTCAAAAGAGCAATGTGATGTCACAATGGGTTTGTGATGTCACAGTGGTGATGAGGTCACAATGGGTTAGTTATTTCACAAGTTTGTAATATCACAATTTTTGTTCAATTTCAATTGTTGCTAGTGCACCATGAAGACACTGTAATAACCATCAGTGCCCCTATAATCCACGGGAACAGATAGCCATCATGGCCTCCTGGTCTGGACCACCAGAGAGGGGAGTGCATGCCGTTGGAGGGGGCAGAACATGCTGCTGAAGGAGATAGGATGTCAAGCCTCAAATGGTGGGCTGCCAAGAAGTGATTGTGCATGGACATTTGGGAAGTGATGATTGAAAACTGTTATGCAAGAAACATATTGCAGTGGGGGAAGGGTACAGCCTATATTTAGGCTGCATGTTCAGAGCAACAGAAGGGGAGAGAAAAAGGGGAAAGGCATGGAAGAAAAGAAGTTATGAGACTGCAGGAGGGTAAAGACCTGGGAGGAGAGGAAATTGAGGGAGAGCAGGAGGTGAAGAATGGCAGCTGACCATCTGGATAAGGCAGGCAGGCCTATCAAGAGTAGAGCAGCCTGAAGAAAAGAAAGGAATGGTGGCAGGAAAAAATGAAAAGACCTGAAATATAGGACAGGTCTGAAAAGGAGGATGAAGAGAAAGTAAAAAGCCTTGTCTTTTGAAGTGTGTAACTTTAGAGATCATTATTTTGTGGGTTGGTTGTTTGAAGACTAATTAACAAATGGCTGGGCTGCTCTTTGGATGTCTGAGGGTTCATGGTTGAGGCTGCAATTAGCTCTGGGCATGCAGCCCAGGTCAAGGTAGTCGCTTGTTACAAAATTTCTGAGGACAAGACAGATTTGTGAGTTACATTGCATTAATGATATCACATTATCAATATGAGGTCACAAAGGGATTGTAATGTCACAAGGGTGATGTGGGCACAATGGGTTTCTGAAATCAACCGATATGCCACTTTTGAGATAGAATGAAATCACAGAATAGGCAATCACATTGTCTCTATGACTTCACAATGAAAATGTGATGTCAGGATGCTATGATGTCATTGTCATTTTGGGATGTCACAATGGGCCGATGGTATCATTACAACAATGTGATCTCATTCTGGAGATGATGTCACAAAGCATTTGTAATGATACAATGGCGTGTCTGATGTCAGTTGTCTTTTGTTCACAATGAGGATATGGTTACCCAAAGGACTGTGATGTCACAAACACCATGTGCTTTTTCAAAGGTGCTAAGAAGTCACAACCGGTTTGGGATGTCACAAGGTGATCTTAATATCACTGTGGCAATCTGATTTCACAATGGGTTTGTGATGTCGCAGTGGTGATAAGATTACACTTGGCACAACTGTAATGAGTCTTAACAGGTTTGTGATGTCACAATGTGACTCAGTGGTCATGACATCTGGCAGTGTGATGTCACAGTGGTCATGATGTCACAGTGCATTTCTGGTATCACATGTCACACCTGAAGTATTATGAGTTAAAAAATTTATGAGCTCAGAGAGGCCAGAGATCACACTGGCAGCATGTCAAAACATTTATGAGGATAGGACAGTTTTGTGATATCACAGGGTGTTAGTGATATCATAATGGCAATATGGTGTCATCAAGGTATTGTGATATCATAATGGTTATGTTGTAACAATGTCTTTCTGATATCAACCCACCTGCCACATTTGAAATAGAATGAAATCACAGAATAGGCATTCCAATGTATCTGTGATATCACAATGACCATTTGATGTCATAATGCTATGATGTCATTGCTGTTTTATAATGTCATGATGGGCTGATGTTGTTATAATGACAATGTGAAGTTACAATGGTGATGATGTCACAAAGGTTTTGCGATGTTAAAATGGCATGTCTGATCTCAATTGTCATTAACTCAATATGAGGATATGGGTACACAAAGGGCCGGTGATGTCACAAAAGCCATGCTTTCTTTCAAAACTTCTGAGGTCATAACAGGATTGGGATGTCACAATGTGATCATAGTGGCACAATTGCAATGTAATATCACAATGAGTTTGTGATATCACCGCAGTGATGAGGTCACAATGGGTTATTGATGTCTCATCAAGTTTGTAGTATAACAATGACATATACAATTTCAATTGCTTCTAATTCACAATGAGGATAATATAATAACCAGTGGAGCCAGAATTATCTGTGGGAGCAGATAACCATAGTAAATTCTTGGCCTGGCCCACCAGAGAGTGTGGGGAATGCCACCAAATGTGGAGGTGTCAAGCTTCACATAGTGAGCTATCAAGAAGTGATTGAGCATTGGGCTTGGGAAGTGATGGTTAGACAGAAGACCCGTTGGAGTGAGGAGGGATAAAACCTATATATAGGTTGCATTTTCAGAGCACTGGAAGGGGAGATAAAAATGGGAGCTACCAGGATGGAAGTAAGTGGTGAGATAGCAGGAAGGGAAAAACCCGAGAAGAGAGGAAGTTGAGGGAGAGCAGAAAGTTGGAAAGTGGTCACTGGGGCAGAGTAGGGCAGGCCTGTGGAGAGTGGAAAGGCCTGAAGAGAAGAAGGAAGTGGTGGAAGGGAAAAAGGGAAAGACTAGAAAGGAAGGACAGGTCTGCAGCGAAGGAGGGAAGAATGGAAAAGTAAAAAGCCTTGCCCATTGAGGTTTGGCACTTTGGAGATGATAGTTTTTTGGCTGTTGGTTTGCAGACCAATTAAGAAAGGGTCTGGCTGCCCATTGGAGGTCTGAGGTTTGGTAGTCAAGGCTGCTCTTGGACCTGGGTATCCAGTCCAGGATAAGGTAATCCCAGTCCCCTTTCTAGTGTAAACTAGTTCATTTTATTAAATGTGACTCGATCATTTTTCTCCTTGCCTTAGAGGTCATAAGTACACGAGTTCACAGAAAGAGCTTGAAGTCTCAAAGACCATGAATTTTCTAAGATGTGATGTGGCCATAATAGGTTTGTAAAAACACAATGGAATAGTGATATCACAACGGCAATACACAATATCATGTCAAAATAATGCCACAATTAGTTGTTGATGCCATTCGCATGATGAGGTCATGAAAGACTGGACAATACTGATCAGGTTAATATTATAGTTACTAACTGCTTGTTTTGCTTCTGTAATTTGCTTTTTGCTAAATAAGTAATTTCGTGTTGCTTGAACCTCAACTCACTGCAGATAAAAAGGGCTTGATGGAGCAATTCTCTGAACCACAGATGGTTCTGGTCTGTTACACAAGCACAGGATATCAGCACAGATGGTGCCTAAGAGTACAGATGCCTTATCAGAACAGTTGGTGCCTTAAAACCACAGGTGGTGCCTTATCAGCACAGTTGGTGTCTTATCATCACAGCTGGTGCCTTATCAGCACAGAGGGTGCCTTATCAGCATATCTGAAATGCCAGAAAGCCCCTTCTGGGCTCTGGAGATCACTCTTAGTCACGAGCACCTGCAGGTTAGCAAGCAGCACTGGAGTTTACATAGTATATCCCACATCAGTTTAAAGCACATCGGCTCTTAAACCACCCAATCCCCTGTCCCTTATACTTTCCTGCTCTGTAATACGCCAATCATATGCTAAAGTAATGTTATGATTTTTCCGCCATGTGTGATGATTTGTTACAAAATGTTATTATGTGTGTTAAGTCTCTGCCCTACCTCAAGAAGTACATAAAAATTTTGTAACCCAAGCCTCGGGGCCTCTTAGCATCACCGGTTACCGAGTGCACGGAGAACCAAGCCTGGGCTTGCCAATAAATGACTCTTTGCTGATTGCGTTGGTCACAGTCTCTGGTGGTCTCTTCGGGGGATCCCGAGTCGCGGGGATCACTTTGGTCACAATAAGTTTGTGATGTCACAATGGGTTCCTGATGTCAGAGTGGCATGGCAGATCTCAATTTTCATTAATTGGCAATGAATATATGAGTTCAAAAAGGGACTGTGCTGTCTCCAAAGGCATGTGTTATCACAAACATGATGCCATTCTAACAGGTTTGTGATGTCACAATGTGACACAATGGTCATAACATCGGGCAGTATGATGTCACAGGGGATTTCTGACATCACATGTCATACCAGAAATATGATATTTAAAACAGATTATGTGCTCAAAAAGGGCCTAATATGTGAATGGCAGCATGTTACAAAACTTATAAGGACAGGATTGATTTGTGATGGCACAGCAGGTTAATGATATCACAATAGTAATGTAGTGTCACAGAGGATTGTGATATCACAATTATTATATGGTCAAAATGGATTTCTGAAATAGAATGAATTCACAGATAGGCCTTCATGCTGTTATGTCCATAAGTAACAATGACACTGTGATTTATAATGCTGTGATGGCATTGTTGTTTGGTGATGTCATAATGAGCTGATGGTGTCATAATGACAATTTGATGTCACTGCTGATTTATGATTTTACAATGGTTATGAGGTCACATTATGTTTCTTTTATAACACACATGTCAAATTTGAATTAGAATGAAAAAGCTGGGCACCGGTGGCTCACACCTGTAATCCTAGCTACTCAGGAGGCTGAGATCTGAGGATCACAGTTCAAACCCACCTCAGACAGGAAAGTCCATAAGACTCTTATCCCCAATAAAAACCAGTAGAAAACCAGAAGTGGTGCTGTGGTTCAAGCGATAGAGTGTTTGCCTAGATCTGAAAAGCAGGGACAGCACCCAAACCCAGAGTTCAAGCCCCACAACCAAAAAAAAAAATTAGAAACAGGCATTCACAATCTGTCTATAACATCACAATGACAATGTGATCTCATAATGCTATCTTGTTGTAGTTTTGTGATGTCAAAAGTAGTTGATGTTGGCCTAATGAGAATGTTGTCACACTGGTGATGTCATAAAGGTTTCTTGATGTTACAATGGCATGTCTGATATCAATTGTCAATTCATAATGAAGGTATAGTTACACAAAAGGACTGTGATGTCACAACGGCCATATGTTTTTTCAAAGGTGCTAAGAGATCCTAATAGGTTTGGGATGTCACAATGTGATAGTAATGTCAAATGGCTATGAAAGCTCACAATAGGTTTGTGATGTCACATTGGTGGTGAAATCAAATAGTTTTGTGAAGTCACATCTCATAATCACATGTCCAATTTCAGTTGCTACTATTTCACAATGAGGAGATGAGTTCACAGAAGAAGACTGAAGTATAAAAGGCCAGGAATTTTCTAAAACTCTATGAAGACATAGCAAGTTTTTGAAAACACAATGGCACAGTGATATCACGATGGCAATGTGATGTTTCAATATGATGACTTGATAATCTTTTGATATCACAATTGGTGATGCCACACTGGTGATGAGTTTACAAGAGGTGTGTGATGTCACAATGGGTTGGTGATATCAAAATGACACATGTGATCTCAATTGTCAACTCACAATGAGTATATTAGCTCACAAAGGAACTGTGATGTCTCTAAAGGCATGTGTTGTCTCAAAAGTGATGCACTCTTAACAGGTGTGTGTTGTCAGAAAGTGACAAAATGCTCATAACATCTATCAGTGTGATGTCACCATGATCTAGATGTCACACTGGATTCGGGTATCACATTTCATACCTGGATTGAGTATGAAAGGATTGGAATTTCACAGTAGGTTAGTGATATCACTATGGAAATGTGGGGTCGCAAAGGGATTGTGTTACCACCATGGCTATTAGATCACAATGTGTTTCTACTACAATAGGTTTGTGCTGTCACAATTGGTTGGAAGTATCACAATGGTATGCCAGTTCTCAAATGTCATTAATTCACAATGAAGATATGAGTTCGCAAAGGGACTGTGTTGTCTCCAAAGTCATGTGTTGGCACAAATGTGATGAAGTCCTAACAGATTTATGAGTTCACAATGTGACACCATGGTCTTGATGTCTATCAATGTGATGTCACAATGTTCATAATGTCAGAGTCAATTTCTGATATGATATGTCATGCCTGAATTATTATGAGTTTGAAAACAGAATATAAGCTTGCTAAAGGCCTAAAATATCCTACTGTCAGCATATCACACAAGTTATGACTAAAAACATATTGTTTGGAGCTTAAGATTCTTTCTTTGAAATTGTATCCTCATTGTGAATTAGTAGAAATTGAAATTGGACCTGTCATTGTAATATTGAAAACTCATGTGACATCACAAACTCATTGTGACCTCATCACCACTGTGACATCACAAACCCATTGTGACATCCCGTTGTTGTTGTGCCTTCACAATCACATTGTGACATCATAAAGCAATTGTGAACTCTTAAGACCTTTACAAAACACACGACCTCTGTGGCATTACAGACCCTTTGTGTACCCATATTCTCATAGTGAACTAATGAAAATTGTGATCACACATAGCATTGTATCATCACAAATACTTTGTGCAATAATTATGACTGTGAAATCACATCATCATGACACTATCATCTCAGTGTGACAACACCAAACCCCAATGACACCATACCAATTTTTTCTTCTGTGCATTTTTTATTGTAAGTACAGTGTACAGAGGGATTACAGTTACATGAATAAGGTAATGAGTACATATCCTATCAAACATTGCTGCCTTGACAACACATTGTCACTTTGATGTCATAGACCCATTGTGAATGCCTGTTCTTTGATTTATTTCTATTACAAATGTGCCATGTGGGTTGATATCAGGAAACCATTGTGAACTCATAACCTTTGTCACATCAAAATCTCTTTGTCACATCACATTGCCTTTGTTATATCACTAACCTACTGTGACATCAAATACCTCTCCTGTCCTCATAACTTTTGTGATATGCCATTGTGATATTTTAGGCCCTTTGTGAGTTGAAAATCTCTGTTCGATCTCATATTTCAGATATGATATCAGATATCTAAATTCCAGTGTAATTTCATGATATCACACTACTGCACATCATAACCATGGTGTCACTTTGTGACATCTCAGACCTGTTAGTTCTTTAACTCTTTGACTATATATACTTTGGTGACATCAGAATCCCTTCCCAAAATCATATACTTATGGTAGTTAATGACAATTGAGATCAACCCACATGCCACATTTCAAATACTATGAAATCACAGATTAGGCATTCATAATATGACTATGATGTCACAGTGACACAAGGGAAAATGCTATAATGTCATTGTCATTTTGTGATGTCACCATTAGCTAAAGATATCATAACAACAATGTGATTTCACACTGGTTAAAACATCACACAGGGTTCATAATATTACAATGGTTATGATCACAATGTGTTTCTGATATCAACTGATATGCTACATTTGAAATAGAATGAAATCACAGGATATACATTCACAATGTGTCTATGACAGCAAAATGGCAATACGATGTCATAATGTTATGATGTCACTATAGCTTGTCATAACTACAATCTGATGTCACACTGGTGATGATGTCACAAAAGGTTTGTGATGTCACAATGGCATGTCAGATCTTAATTGCCATTAGTTTAAAGTGAGGTTTCTGTAGTCAAAAGTGTTAATGATATAAAAGTGGGTAAGTGATGTCAAACTAGTTTGTAATATCACATCTTATTTCAAATTTCAATTGCTACAAGTTCACAATGATACAAGTTCAAAGAAGGAACTTGTTGTCCCAAAGGCCATGAATGTTCTAAGATGTGATGAGGTCATAATAGGTTTGTAATAACAATTGCAATATGATGTCAAATTATGATGTTGTAAGAATGTTGTTTTGTCACAATTAGTTGGTGATGCCATAATAGTGATGATTTCAAAATAGTTTTGTGATGTCGCAGTAGTTTGTGATATGACAATGTCATTCCAGACCTCAATTATCCCTAACTCACAGTGAGTATATAAGTTTAGAATGGGATTGTGAGGATTCCAGAGGCATGTGTTGGCACAAAAGTGATGAAGTCCGAACACATTTGTGATGTGACAATGTGACACAATGGTCATTACATCCAGCAGTGTGATGTCACAATACTCATGATGTCACAGTATATTTCTAATATTTCATGTCATATCTGAAACAATATGATGTCAAAAATAGGAGCTCTCATGGGCCTAACATAACACAGTGGCAACATGTCACAAAACTTATGAGGACAGGACATGTTTGATTTGTCACAGTTGTTTAGAGATATCACAATGGCAATGTTATGTCACAAAGGGATTGTGATGTCACAATGGTTATGAAGTCAAAATGTGGTTTTTATATGAACCCACATGCCACATTTGAAATATAATGAGATCACATAATAGGCACTGATAATGTATATATGATGTCACAATGAAAATGTGATGTCATAGTGGTATGATGTCATTACAGAATTGTGATGTCACAATGAGACGATGTTATTATAATGACAATGTGATGTCACACCGATGATTCTATTGTAAATGCTTTGTGATATTGTAATGGCATATCTAATCTCAATTGACATTTCACAATGAGGATATGGATACACAAAGGGACTGTGGTGTCACGAAGGCCATGTGGTTTCTCAAAGGTGCTAAAGATGTCATAATGGGTTTGGGAGATCTCAAGGAGATTGTAATGTCAAAACAGCAATGTGATATCACAATGGCTTTGTGATGTCACATTGGTGATGAGGTCACAATGGACAGGAGATGTTTGTGATGTCACAACAGGTTAATGTTATCACAATGGCACTGTGATATCAGAAAGGGATTTTTCTTACAATGGTTTTGAGGTCACAATGGATTTCTGATACCCACCAATATTGCTTGCTTGAAATAGAATGAAATCACAGAATAGGCATTCACAATATGTGTACAATGTCACTATGACATATGATGTCATATTAGTATGATATTTTTTATTCATGTCAAAATGGCATGTCTAATTTTACTGGTCTTTAGATTACCATGAGGATCCCAGAGGTTGCTATGTGCTGAGTCTTTCAAAAGGTACGTCGTGTTGAGTCCATTACATAGGGTTCTTTGTGCTATATTTTTTAAAGTGCGCTGTGTGCTGACATCCCAAAGGGTGCTATGATCTGAGTCCTTGAGAGGGAGTTATCCCTGACAATCACACACACACACACACACACACACACACACACACACACACACACAAACACAAACACAGAGGGTCACCATGCACTTGCTTGGTGTGTGGGGTGGATGGAGAAGAGTCTCTCCCAGTGGTTGGGCTGAGGGGAAATTTGATCCCCCCCAGGCAGCTGCTGGGGTTGGGGGTAAGCCCTGAGCTGAGATGAGGCTGCTTTTTCCATGGCCTGGTAGCCTTAGGGCAGAGACAGTGCAGCACAAGGCCAGGGATAGAGGGCTTGGCCGAGGGGGTAGGGGGCGTGACCAAGGAGAGGACAGGGCATGGCAGAGGGGGCACATATCTGCTGTAGCCAGGGGCAGGCTGGAACACTTGTGCAGTGGGGGCGGGGCAACACGGCAGAGAATTGGGGGCAGAGAGAGAAGGGCAGACACATGCACCAGGCCAGGCAGTGTCAATGGCTGGCCTCTGCTGCTGTAGGAACATGGGTCTGGGCAAAGAGCACAGAGCACACAAAGCCAGCACAGCAGGCACATCCCTTGCACAGCCCCAGGGAGTCTCAGAAGCCACATAGACCCTGAGCCTGAGGTCCCTGTGTTGGGAGCTCAGCTGGGGCTGGGGGGCACTCAGCCCCACAACCTGCCTGCCACTGCCCCAGTCCCCTCTCCTGCCCTCCCTACGGCATCGCATTTCAAATATGTCACTGCTGGCTCAGACACATGGTGCCTCTTGGAGTCATCTAGCAATGGTGTGCCCCAGGCTGGCTTGCGACCCTGACCAAGTCCCGGGCCCCATTCCTTTGCTCTGGGCCCGAGCATCCACCATGATGCTGCCATTGTTGTCCGCTGCACCCAGTACCACAGCCTACAGCTTCTCCCAGTAGCACATGTGGGTGGCCGCCCCACGAGCTCGAACCTTGTGTCCTACCCGAACACCCCCCTCCTCACTGTGGAACCAGACCCACTACTCCAGCCTCACCGCTCGAATCCCCACCATGCCTCCTCAGTGCCAAGAAGGCCAGCCCTGGCTCTGCCAAAAATGTGCCCCAAGGGTGGGGGTTGATGGACCCAGGGATTCCAACCCCATTCCTAGTGGTCAGTGTGCCAGGAAATGGGGAGATGCAGGTTTGGGTGAGAAAGGGACACCACCAAGCCCCTGGCCTGGAGCAGTGGGAGACCCACAGCCCCACATCTGCACCCTTCCTCTCCCTGGTGGGAGCCTGGTGGTTTTAGTCAGAGGTGGGTTGCAGCAGCTCCACACCTGCCTTCTTGGGTCTTTTCCTTTTTTCTGGGGTGGGGGTGTTGGATGCAGAAGACAGGACCCCCTTGCTGTGTGAGTCCTTGACCTCTGTTCTCAGTCTCCCTTTCAGGTGAGGAGGGACCCAGAAAAGCCCACTAGGGAGGTGAGGTCACTGGTGGTCAGATAGAAGGTGAATATCTGGGAGGAACACACTTCTCCATTGCACATATACCCAGCATGACCCCCCCACCTTAGCTGTCAACAGTAATCATAGGGTTATCACATTTCCCAGCTCTGCAAGCATCTGTTGGTGTTCCCAGTCCATCTGGTCTCCTTGTCCTCCCCAATAATCCACACAGTCGCCCAGAAGTACCTAAGCTGGAAGTAGGGAGTACTTCCATGTATGTAGCCTTTAAGACCCCATCTATTTCCTCAACACCGCCCCACTCCAGGTCAGACACCCCCTGGGGACCCCATGACCCCCTGCTTGTTTTCAATCCTGCCTCTGAGGACCACTTCTCTGAGGATTCCTTCACCGCACATCCTGGCCTAGGGTTTTGGTGAAAGAGGAGTTAAGGCCGGTTGTTCCCAAGGGGAAGGGTCTGGCCCTGGAGAAGGTGTGAGGTGAGGTGGTGCTGTGTCATTAGAGTGGTGCTCCCCTTGGGTGGGAGCCCTTGGTTCTGACAAGGGAATGGAGAATCGGAACCTGCATGCTCCAGCTTGTACATTGTCCCCCATGAGGAAAAAACAAACTTAAGAGAGGCACTATTCTGAGTCTGTGTGAGTGTGTGTGTGTGTGAGAGAGAGAGAGAGAGAGAAAGAGAGAGAGACCGAGAGAGAGAGAGACCATGAAAGAGAGAGAGAGAGAGATTGAAAGAGAGAGAGAGAGACCATGAAAGAGAGAGAGAGAGAGAGAGAGAAAGAGAGAGAGAGAGAGAGATCATCTTTCTCCTTGTACAGCCTGACTGTACTCAGGTGAGTGATCATTTGGCATATTGCAGGTGCTGTATGGAAGAGTCTTCTGTCACTGTTCTGGATTTGTGTGTGTGTGTGTGTGTGTGTGTGTGTGTGTGTGTGTGTGTGTTTGTGTGTTAGGAGAGCAGGGAGATGAGATCAATGAAACTATATTTACATCATCATGTCTAAAAACAGCAAAAGCATTTTATTTCTCTCTGTGTGTGTATTTGTTTTTGTTCTTTCTTTCATCAATACCAAGTATGAGCCCAGCCACAATCTTTGTTTTCTCCTTCACAGTTTCATGGCTCCTTTATGGAAAATTTCAGTAGATATTCCTTTCCTCCCCTTTCCACCTCTCTCTTCCCCCTTTCCTATAGCCCACAGTAGATGCTGGGCCTGCATGTGCCTCCTCTAGGAGACCTGTGTGAACCCTGGACTAGAGTGGACACCTGTCTTTTTATCCCCAGCCAGAAGTTTGGTGAGGCGAGTGTGACCACAGCCACAATTTTCCAGCCAGACACTCTGCTCTCGTGTGTATAGTTGGAGCTAACTCAAGGGTTGAGAATGTGTCTGCCAAACATAATTAGGTAATGAGATGGGAGAGAAGGCAGGGCAGGGTCTTTGAAGCTATGAGGTTTTGGGGGCTTGCATACAGTGTGACATGGCAGATGGTTCACCATGACGGAGGATGAGAGGGGAACCTTACCTAGGGCATTCATGATCTCTGTGGGCATCTGGGCACAGGGCTCCATGCCCCTATAGGTGGCGTGTATTCCCTCCCACGGCAGTGCACCAGTGGTCAATCCTCCCTGGAGTCCTGCAGACTCCAATCTTTGTCCTGCTTGAGCCATTTCCACCTTGGTAGTGGTAGGCAAGTCCATTCCCCCTGCTGGAGCCCACTCAGTATCAGGACATGTCAGTTAGCTAGGGCTCACTGAATGCCAGTTTCTGTAACCTGCTGTAGGCTGTCTGGAAGGGAAAGGGGACCATTGACTTTGGAAACTTTTAAGTTTGATTGGGATAAATTAAATGCCACATTTTCCAGGGTTTTTGTTGTTGTTCTTGTTTAAGCTGGCAATTTCCACTAACGCCTGGGATTATGGGTCAAATTAGATGGACCATTTCAGCCACCAAACAATAACATTCAAAGCTGCACAGGCAGAGTTCACAAGCCATATTGTGTCCTGCTTTGAACGTTGTGCCTTGACTGCCTTTCTCCATCAGCTGCTGAATCTCTTCCTGCTCTCTTTAGGGTGACCACCACAGTGGAAGGCATTGTGGGGAGCAGAGATTGTGACCTCACCATCCCCAGCCTGCCAGCTGTGAGTAGAGACAATACCCAGCACCTACACTGGACGCTGGGAGATTCAGAGGCCCCAGGCTGCCTCAAGGATATTTTATCTGCAGCATGAAACTTGGGGGCCGGATGTGGTAGACCATCCTGGCTGGTCCCAGGGGGAGGAGAGGAGGCCTCTTGAGCTAGACATTCAGCTCATGACAACCTCGTTCACACCTGAGTGGGGAATTGAGTACCACAGAACTGATCAGCCGCTAGGCAGAGATCTTTGAGAAGATAGGCATCCCAGAAGGCCCAGAATCCAGCGAGTATATTGTGGCTCATATCCTTGGAGTCAAAACAGTTAAGTGCAAGGTCACCAGGAGGGCATGAAGAGGGAGGAGGGAGAACTGTGGGAGAGCTATATGAGGCTTCGTCTCCCCCTCCCCCACAGAGGATACTTACCTGAATCAGATGGGACTTTTCTGTAGTATTGTCATAGACAGATGCTCATTTGTTTATCTAACAAACTATTATAGTGTGTGCCAGGGTCTGGGGGGTCATAGACAATGAAGGTTCCAGGACTGGTTCCAGAGCACTGGGCTCTGAGCAGGGTTGCTTCTTTAATAATACTCACAACACAGGAACATTCCTGGGATAGATCAGCCCTTTTTATCTTCCCAAGAGAGAGGGACCTAGAGCCTCCCCCACCCCCAGTCTCCGTCCCTTGACCAAGAAACCCTTTGGTTCCCATATCATGAGGTTGGATAACTAGACCTCACCTCACTGCCCAGTGGTTAGGCAGGAATGTGAGAGATCCTGAGTCTTTGATAATGTCAGAGGATCCTCAGTATGAGACTGTACTTGAACGTCCTAACTTGGTGCATTGTCAGTCCCATCTAAGACTGCCATGATGTAGGACATAGAATCTAGTGAATCAGATCAGGATGGGGTCTGTTCTTGGAGGCTTGAGTATTATGTGTGAGCTTTGAGCTTCCGTGTGCCAACCTGCTTCCTTTTCTTGGGTGGGTCTATGCTAGACAAAGCTTGAAATTAGGGTGTGGTCTTGTATTTTATGCTATAAGATATCACTCTACCATTTGAGCCACAGCTCCACTTCCAGATTTTTTTGGGGTGTTTAATTGGAAATAAAGAGTTCTCATGGACTTTGCTGCCAAGGGCAGCATCCATCTGTGCAGTCCTCAGATCTTGGTTTTCCGAGGGGATAGGATTCAAAACCTTGGAAAAATATCTTTGGATACTCATGGCTGTTATTCCTAGGTACTCAAGAGCTGAGATCTGAGGATTACAGTTCAAAGCCAGCCTGGACAGGAAAGACCCTGAGACTCTTATCTCCAACAAACCAACAGAAAACCGGAGGTGGTGCTGTGGCTCAAGTAGTAGGGTGCTCGCATTGAGATGAAGAGCACAGGGACAGCACCCAGGCCCAGAGTTCAAGCCTCACAACCGAAAGAAAAGAAAGAAAGTAAAACATCTTTGCCTATAAAGATGTGGAGGTGTGTGTAGGGGTGCTGTGTTTGAGAGACTAGGTGCTGGCCTCATTGTACAGACATTTCTAAGAACTCCCCAAGTTTGTCCTAGTTTGAAACCACATTAGAATGGGCGGTGCCTTATGAAGAACTCAAGAAGAGGAGACCCGTGGCAGGCAGAGTGGGCTAATGGTTCAGGGGTGGGATTGATGTGTCTGTATTCTCTCCATTGAAGGATAGATTTGGATGCTGGATATCAAAGACTGAAGTCAAGTGTTGCAAGAAGTATGTGGCCTGACGAATGGAGTTTCCTCTGGGTATATGAAGGTGGTTGAAGCCTGGTGCTGCTGGTGGCTGACAACTGTCGTCCTAGATACTCATAAAGTTGAGTTGAAAAGACCACGGTTCAAAGCCAGCTTGGGCAGGAAAGTCTGTGATAATTGATAGCCAATGAACCATCAGAAAACAGGAAGTGGTGTTGTGGCTCAAGTGGTAGAGTGCACATCTTCAGCTGAAGAGCTGAGTGAGAGCACCCTGGCCCAGAGTTCAAACCCCATGATCAACAATAAACAAAGAGGTAGCTGAGTTTTCCACATACCAATGTATACAGTAGGAAATTACATGCTGGGTTATGAGACATTACAAGTATGTGAGAGGCTCAATGTTGTGTTTACAGTTGGTGTGTGTATGATAGTGCCATCTTCTCATGGGTCGGATGTGATCCTAATGGACAGAGTTCATGGTTCTGTTCTCAGGAACTGCTGAGGCCTTGGAATGTCCATATGTGTGTGTGTGTGTGTGTGTGTGTGTGTGTGTGTGTGTATGTGTGTGTGTGAGTAATTTTCCCTTGTCTTTCTCTGTCCCCTTCCTGGGTGCCTGTCTGCCTCTTCCTGACCTGAGATGGTGCCCCTCCTCCACGTTGACCTTGACTTTAGCCCCCTATCTGGGTCTACAATGAGTGCGAAATGGCCAGAGGCCTGTGTTCCAGCTTTTCTCTGGGGCACAAGTCTGGCTGTCCAAATATTTTTCCGGCCCCAGGGGATTCTGGGACAACAGTGCTAGCTGGTTTCCTCTGCCTCAGAAGGAGGGCTTCAGTCACAGGATGTCCTGTCCTTTTCCTCAGCTGGTCCTCTGCACATCCCTCTAAACAGGCTGGCAGTGGAGTAGGGAATGGGGGGTTGCTGGTGGTTCTGGCCAACTCGAGCGTGAAAGCTGACTGAAGACCACCCAAGCAAGGGGATCCAGGACTACATGGAAGGTGAGGCCAAGATGGCTTGGAAGTATTGGTCAGTGTCTAGGAAATGTAAACAAACTTTATCACAGGAAAGTCTGTCTTCCAGCCCTGGCTGGGACTCTCTGGTCCTTCTAGACAATTCCAGATGCCCAGAATACAGAGGCACAGATTTTAGATTCCAGGGCCTGGGAACTGGGGGAAGAGAGACTGGTATGGCCAATACCTCAAAGTTCTGGGGCATTAGCTTGACCTGGCTATGTCCCCCTTGTGTATGTTCACCCAGTGTTGGCCACACACCGGCCACTTGTGGCAGTGCTGTGGAAATGGCAGGAGTGGAAGTGAGATTTAGTATGACCAAAATCTGGATTTATCGGCTGTGGGGCTGGCAAAGGGTGTCTAAAAAAAAATATTAGAGCTGGAGCTCAGGGCCTAGGCACTGTCCCTGAGCTTCCTTTGCTCCAAGCTAACATTCTACCACTTGAACCACAGCTCAACTTTCATCTTTTTTAGTAGTTTAGTGGAAATAAGTGTTTCATGGACTTTCCTGTCTGGGCTGGCTTCAAGCTGCCATTGTAAGATCTCAGCCTCAAGTAGCTAGGATTGCTGGTATGAGCCACTGGCACATACTAAGGATGTTAGAGTGTGTGAGTGTGTGTATGTATTTATGTGTTTACCGGGACTTGAACTCAAAGCCTAGATGCTATCTTTTAGCTTGTTTGCTCAAGGTTGGTGTTCTGCCACTTGAACTACAGAAGCACTGCTTCCCAGCTTTTTGGTGATTCATTGGAGATAAGAGTCTGCCCAGGCCAGCTTTGAATCCTGATTGATTTTCAGGTCTCAGCCTTTAGTAGTTAGGCTGCAGGTATGAACCACTGGTGCCCAGCTGATAATGGCCTTTCTCCACATTGGAGTGGGTACTCCTGAAAGGTTTTCCTTATTTTTTCTGTGCCAGTACCAGAGCTTGAACTCAGGGTCTGGTCTCTGATCTCTTAACTTTTTCCCTCAAGGCTGGCACTCTATCACTTGACCCACAGCTCCATTTCTGGTTTTTGGTAGTTCATTGTCATGAAGAGTCTCACTAACTTTCCTCCCCTGAGCTGAGTTTGACCCATGACCTCTCATCTCAGTCTCATTCATGGAGTAAGGAGCCACTTTTGAAACTTTTTTTTTCCTGAAAAAAAGCCCTGGGTCTCAGTATGATGTATAGTCCATATGCAAATATATCCTGTGTGATAGGATGTAATAAATGAAATGTCGTATGTGTAATAATACTAAATAAATAAGGCTAATAAACGATATACTCACTTTTCCAGTGCTGGCACTTCAATTCAGGCCCTGGGAACTGGTCTGAATTTCTTGTCTTCAAGGACAGTGAGCTTCCTCTTCACCCACAGTGCCACAGAGTTACCCAAACCCTGATTTCAAATACCAGGCCTGCCAGAAAAATGTTGCAAATTCCAAGCCAGGGCTTTTAATTTATTTTTAGTTTATTTTTTTGGCCAAGCATGGGGCTTGAACTCAGGTCTTGGCATCTCTACCACAGTTGGCCCTGTATTATTAAGACCCAAGTTCAAATCTCGGGGTTGGCAAAAATAAAAATAAAAAGGAGAAGGTTAAAACGGAGAACTTCAGGAAGGTGGTTTTACATTTTTTCCCCTTGCATTGTGACCATCCTGGGTCTAAATAACAAGGCCGAAAAGTGCACATGACCTTTCATGCTGATGTTTGGCTGGCTATTAGGGAAGCCATAGCTGAAACTTCAAATTAGGCCTGGAGGTTGAGTCCCGGGACTGCCACTTAGGATTGGTGGGAGATTTTAAGAAATGCATTGCAATATGCATCCATACAAATGTTACAAAAGTAACAATTAAATTAGTAGTTAGTGTATAAGTATAATATAAAATTATACACAACAATTACACTACATTTACTAATGGTCAATTAATACTTTATTATGTATTCAACCATGATACTTAAAAATGGAAGGAATAATTTGATTGTCAATAATTGGTAGTAATATATGTAATTTCATAATATACAGACATGTTTCTCTTGCTATATATATATATGCCAATCTACACCTTTATCTGTTTATACACTTGTCACTAATAGGGCTCAATGGTATAGTGATGGCTAGTACATCCAAACCTTGTATTCGATTCCTCACTACCAGATGCACATAAAAATCAGGAAGTCGTGCTGTCGCTCAAGAAGTCGGGCACTAGCTTTGAGCATAAAACCTTAGGAACTGTGTCTAGACCCTTACTCAAGACCCAGGATAGGACTTCAAATACCTCATCACAGAGCAAGCTGGGAGTCTGGTGCTGACAGCTGCCATCTAACCTGACTTAGCCAGAGGTATATCAATGCAACCCAGCTCCACGGAACCAGATACTGCTGGCTTGCTCACCCCTGTCATCTAAGATACTCAGGGGCTGAAATCTGACACTGATGGTTTTAAAACCCAGTCCTAGCAGAATATATGTGAAAGTCTGAGATGTGGGTCAAAGTGGTAGAGCTCTAGCCTCGAGAAAAAGATCTTAGGACAGTACCCCCAACATTTTAGTGCAATCCCTGTGGCTGACTAATCCCCTCCAAAAAACATTCCTCTGAATCATTAGATGTTAACTTTGTGCAGTTTGTGATGTGTTTCTGAAAGAATGGTGATACTGATGAAAGCACCATAATACTAATGACAGCTTGTGGGATATAACTATGTGATGAGTCCTTCCTAAGGTGCTGAGTACTTCATGGGGTGCTGTGTGCTGAGTCCTGTACAGAATGCTATGTGCTGAGTCCTTCACAGGGTGCAGTGTGCTGAGTCCTCCATTGGGTGCTGGGTGCTAAAACTTTCACAGGATGCCTTGTACTGAGTCCTGTAAAGAGTGATATTTGTTTTGTCCTTCAAAGGCTGCATTCTTTCATCTTATTCTTGTAAGAGCTCCACAACTGAGATGATTATGCAGACAAGAATATTGAGGTTCAGATATGTCCACATGGCAGGGACAAAATTATGTATTACTGAAGACTCATGAGTTGCCTACTGAAGACAATTGTTTGGTTTTTTTCTCTGTCATGAACCTTGAACTCAGAGCCTAGCACTGACCCTTACTTCTTGGGCTCATGGCTAGCACTCCACCATGTGGAGCCAAGGACCCCCTTGCAGCAGTGTGCCAGGGCCTAGGGTTCTATAGCCGAGGTCTGCCATCCTGCCTTCTCAGGAAGCTGAGATCTGAGGATCTGGGTTCCAAAATATCCCAGACAAAATGTCCCATGAGACTATTATCTCCAATTCACCACTAAGAAACCTGAAGTGGAAGCTGGGTGCTTGTGGCTCATGCCGGTCATCCTAGCTACTCAGGAAGATGAGATCTGAAGACCATGGTTCAAAACTAGCCTGGGCAGGAAAGTCCTTGAAACACTTAGCTCCAATGAACCACCAGGAAACCAGAAGTGGTGGTTTGGCTCAAGTGGTAGACCATAAGATTTGAGCTGAATTGCTCAGGGACATCAGCCAGGCCTAGACTTCAACTCCTACAACCGACAACAACAAAAAAGAAAGAAACTAACAAACCTGAAGTAGAGAGCTGAGAATATGCCTTAGTGGTAGAGTGCTTTCCATATACAAACCCTGGGCTTGATTTCTCACTACAACATCACTAGGAAAAAGCCTGAAGTGCCTTTGTGGTTCAAGTAGTAGAGGGCAATCCTTGTACAAGAGAAACTAGGTACAGTACTCATGTCCTCAGTTCAAGCTCCAGTACTCGTGTACGCGCGCGCGTGCACACACACACACACACACACACACACACACACACACACACACACACACACACATGCCCACACACACACAGAGAAAGCAGAAGTGAAGCTGTGACACAAAATGGGAAAGAATTAGACTTCTGTTCTGAGCTCATGGTCATCACGCAGGTCCTGTGTTCAACCACAAAAATTAGCCACCCAGGGCCCAAATAGGAGAGGTCAAAGGTTTCAAAACCTGACGAGCTTCACCAGCCCTAGATGAAAGGAAACTTTGTGATATCCAACATGTGCTTGGATTTCCCAAGCTTCTGGAAACCTATGAGAGCTTTCATAGGCCCATTATCGCTGTGATTGAAACATTTGATTAGGTTCAGTGCCCTAGTTGTCTCCCAGAAGGACTCCTGAATAATATTGAGCATTTAACACCGGAATATAGTCTCATAAAGGCAGGATAAGAGCACAGAACATGGCTTGCCATGGTAGGTGGCACAAATGAAGGCTTCCTGTCAAAACATTGCACTGGGAAGAGAGAGAGCTTGGGGTAAGACAGGCCTTTTTCTCCTGACCTTCAGAGCTCGCCCATACTCCTCCTCACTAATTGGCCCAGATAAAGTTATCTGTTACACAGCTATACAGGAGTGAAGCCTTTTGCCTGCCTATCCAGACAATGAGAGAGACTTCTTCCAGCAGGCCTGGCATGCAGAGAAACCCTCTGGCTACCCTGGGATCAGTGAGGGGAGTCCTGGAACATGCAATGTAATAAAAGCAGTCTCTGTGTTATAAACTCATTGTATTGAATACATATTTCCTAGCTTGGTACAATTCCCAGTCATGAGGCCTTTTGCAGTTTGCCAGGCTACCAGCATTTCCCTCACACAACCACAGGAAGACTATCACTTTCCCGCTTCTCAGGCAGCCAGAGACCCCAGATTCAAGAGGGCAGAGACAGGGTCTAACTCAGCTGCTGGGAGACAGAAGAAAAAGTACCCTGACTCTTCTTGGACTGTGGATTTGCATTAATGTTGTGGAGAATGAAGGAAGGAGAATGGACTGGCAGAGGTAAAAGAAGGGCCTTCAAATCTGACAGATGGAAACTCAAAAACCCATTCCCTAAGACAAGAGAGCAGGGTTTTTCTACTCTGTTCTTCCCCTCTCTCTCTCACTAAACTGGCTCTCTATTGGTAACTTAAAGATAGCCTGAGGCTCCCTTCACCAGAGGGAAGAAGGTTATTAGTCATTGTTTGAAGAGGCTGAGAAAAGCCTGACCCTGGTGTAACTCTAACAAATTTCTCAGGTTTCCCCCCATCGCTGACTGTGCCTGGAATGAATGAAGTGGTTTTGCAGCTCACTTCCCTGTTGAGTGTGTACATTGTGCCTCCTAATCCTGCAGGCCTTTGTGTCTTCACCCAACCTGGCTTTTGCATCTGTTTTCTGCCTTCAAATACAGTGTTATACTGGATTCCTTCCTGCCAACCGTGCTAGGGCTTGGATCCTGAGAACCTCATTTGAACCCAGGGTGGGTCAATGATCTTTCTTTCCTTCTTCTATAGCTTGAGAACTCTAAGAACATTTAGAGTGCAAGTAACTTCTCATCACCAAGGGAAACACAGGAAGCTCTTGATCATCTGATCTTTTAGAAGTAGAAGCCAGTGTGTCGTAGACTTTCCTGCTCTAGTTGCCTTCACACTGTGATCCTGAGTTAGGGTGATGGGTGTGAGCTACTGGTGCTATGCTAGGTTCAGAACTGTAATGACATTGACAATACAATTCAACGGCTTATCACAAAGGGCTTGGGGAGCATATTAAGCCTTTGAACATTGTACCTTTCAGATCCCTTTAGCACACAGGTTGTAATGGTAGAGTCTAAGAGACTGGGCATATGGATGTGCTACACTTGATCCTTAAGCTCTGACTCCAATTCTGATGTACATCAGGGTTCATTTTCTAAAGAATGTTCTCATAATTATAAAATAGGAAAAGTACTTTGATTAACCCTTACTTTTTTCCAGTTGTGTGACTTGTATCAAGCCTGGGCATTGTCCCTGTGTAATTCTACTCAAGGCTAACACTCTACCACTTGAGCCACAGCGCCACATTTTTTTGTTGGTTCATTCGAGATAAGAGTAACAGGCTTTCCTTGCCTAGGCTGTCTTTGAATCTCAGCCTCCTGAGAAGCTAAGATTTCAGTTGTGAGCCACAGGCACCTGGCAGTCTCTTTCTTGTATACTCATTTTTCGTGGTAGTATTGTTTGTTTATAAATAAAATCATTTATTTCCACATTTTGATGGACAAAGATGTAGTTTTCAACTTAGTGTGATTAGTTAAAAAACTTTCTCATATAGATGCTTTTCAATAACCAATGTTTTCCAATGATATATTGAGTATGTTCTTCAATACAGCTGTAAGCACATTACACAATTTACATAATACCACTTACATATCTGCAGTTACCTTAAAAGGACATAGACCTTAGAGCCAAGAGGTAAAATTTATTTTTATTTCTGCATGAAACTATTTGTGACTTTATACCAACAAAGTAATGGCATCCTTTTCAAAATCTATTGACCATAAAACTAAAAATTTATTTTTGATAAATCTGTTACATTCTTCTATGTGTCTGTTCTTATAGCAGAGCTATATTGTCTTCACTACTAAACATGGTAATAAGATTCAAATCTAGTATGAGGGCTCAAGCTATACGATTTTAAAAAATTTCTCTGGCTGACCTGTATTCCTTGAATTTACATATGAGTTTATTGAGTAGGTGGAACAATTTTCTACAGAGATATCTAGATGTTTGATAGTCACTCATATTTTACACCTTGTGAAAACAAAAGACCCCAGATATATATATAGAAAAAAACTGTCTTTAGATAATGCTTGAAACAGCTAAATTTAATTTAGGAATGAGTTAAAATTTAGGAACACTATAGCATAATAGAGCTGAGTGATAACGACTTGAGCTGTACAACAGAGGAGAATGAGAAGGGATAGAATAGAATGATGGACCACATAGTAGCTGTATGTCATTGGTATTGTGTTTCAAAAATCAGAAAGACTTCAGAGAAGAGAAGGAGGAAAATAATCAAAGTTTCCTGAACCATTTCTTTTTAATCCACCTAATACTGTGCACTGAGAGACAGAGAAGATGGGAAAAAATAAAAGCATTTTATAGACTGTTACAATGTAAAGAGATTGTAATAGTAATATGATAATTAATTTCCAAAGAAATAAGAGAAAGAATAGGTAAACACTCAAGGCAAAAAGAATGTAGAGAGAAAAGAAGCAAAGTAAAACCTTTATCAATAGCAAACACAAACTGAATTTTACTCTTTCCTTATTTGTAAGGTAAGGTGGAAAATGTAAGGACTCTTCACTTTTCTTTTTTCTTGCTCTAGAAGTCAACAAATATATTCTCCATTATTTCTGGTAGATTACATCCATTTACAAATGAGAAATGTAAGACTAACAGTCAATGTAGTGAGTAAATAATACTAGAATATATGTCTGAGCTCTTCACTCTGTGTGCTTAGAAAGAGAGTAATTTGGTGATGGAGAGGACCAATATGAAAAGAATACAGGGAAAAAGCATACTTTGGAAATGGTTGTTTTAGGACTAGGTGACAGTGATGAGTAAAGAAACAGGCTGGTGTCAGGGGAATAAAAAGGAGTACATCGAAATCATCTTAGTGACAGAAACTCAGAAAATCTTGATCATTCATCATATATAATGGGAGGGAGTAGAAGGGTAAGAAGAAATCTAAAGTGCTTCCATAGGTCTGGCTGGCAACTGTGTTAGTGATATTCTTAGAGATAAGGACCACAGGTGGAAATGATGGATTTGGAAGTGGAGAGGCAGTGGAAATATTCTAAATAACAATAAAATAATAAAAATTGCTATAGTGGATAGAATATGGATCACATTTTATCATATATAATTTTCAAAAAACATACTAAGAATGAAAATTTAAAAGTAATAAAACACTATTTACATTAAAACTAGACAGGATAGTTCAGTGCTAAAACATTGGCCTAGCATATGTGAAACAATGGTGTGATCTCCCAAACACTACAACGTACACACAAAGCACACACACACCAAAACCACATAAACACACACACACACATACTACATACGCACATTTGGAATATTGATATTATCATATTAAACGGAGGAAATTATCACAAATAATAAAAGTAAGTTAATATATGAAATCATAATATTTCTCTTACTATGTAAAAGTTTAGTAGAAATAAAATAGTCACAATATACTTGGATTCTTAGAGACTAAATTGAAAATTAAGAAATAGAAGACATGAGAACCTTTGCAAACAAGTTTTAAATAATAAACATTTTGAAATATATTTCCTTATTTTGACAAAGATTGATGTTACTGGTGTTGTAACTCAAGATTTAGAATATAATAACCAGGTGCTCTATATCTCGCTATGGATGGCTATATGTCTAATCATTTCACTCTAGATATTTTTATAATAAGCTCTCAGTTTCTCAGGCTCTCCTGAATTACAAACCCTATTTGCATTTCCTACCATAGCTAGAAAATGGAAGCCATAAATCACCATGCCCAGCTCAAACTTTTTTTAAATTCAAGTACAAATATTTACAAAAAAGTGACCAGGTAATGAAGCCTTTCTTAATAAAGTATGTGCTTCTTGAAAATACAGTAAGTATTTATTACCTGAAAAATATGTTTAGAAGTATAAGAAAATAAATTTATTTAAATTCACCAACCATAAAAAAATAAGAAAATAATTTTTAAATATTCACATGATAAATATTTTAAAAGCAAAATATATGTGTCTGAATAATTTACATGTATAAAAATCATGCAAAATTAAATTAACTAATCCAACACTTTGAAAAAAGAATTACCCTAGGGAATCAAAAGAAAATATGTAAGTTCAAAATTTGAAACTTAGAAAATAAAATGAACTGTACACTTTAGTTGACTTAAGTAACTGTAAACCCTCTGTATATCAATTTTATAATAAAAAAAATGCATGAACAAAGAAAGCAAAAGTACCCATTGATCAATAGCAACAGCAAAAGCATCAGTAGTTGTTTGAGTGTACAAACAAAATTGATGGAGGGAGCATTTAGATTTCTAGGTGTGTTCTCCATCATGTCTGACACCCAGGACTCTCCCATGAAAGGAAAACTGGTGGCACATTTGGCTTCTTACTCCAAGATTAAATTTTTGGCAGTGCTAGGATCTGAACTCAGGGCCTAGCAGGCCCAATTCATGAATGATAGTGCTAAAGTTTATATTATATTAATATAATAATATAGAAATCATCACTATTTTCACAATATACTTGCCATTATTTTGAAAAACACATTATTTTAGTAATGTCTCATAGTAAAACAGAATACAGTTCAATTCTATGGAAACTCCTAACTTAAAACTGAGTAATTGTTAAGAGGAAGGAATATATGTGTTCTTCAAAATTCCTTTGACTAATAAATACTCATGTTCAAATTCTGAACATGCCATCCCAGATTCATTTAAAACAGTATCTGTTTGCATTTTATTTAATTCTGCAATAAATGCAGTTTCCAATGTGACGTTACATATTTAAAAGTCAACAGGAAAAAGACCCACATTCTGGTAAGGATAAACCTATGAACTATCTATAATAATTAATTCCAGAAGAGTAAACATTTGTTCATCAGAGTAAGCTATTGTTTCTATGACAATCATTCCCAAGTTTTTATGCCGTAAATTTATCCTAACCCAAAAGTTTCCAACATGTATGATGCACCATAAAATTCTCTAAATTCACCTCATGACTAGCTTAACATTATTGTGAAAAAATAGTACACTTCTGCTGTGATGCCCTCGCAATTGTGCAAAGAACACTACACTGAATTTTGCTGCATCATTTTCCCATAGTAATATTATTGAGATAAGAACACTTGCAAAGATTATTTATTTTTATTTTTATTTTATATTTATTTTATTATATATGATTATTATTGTATTGATCATTGCTATTCAGGAAATTTGAATATCTGAATATTAAGATCTGAAGATTAGGTTCAAAGCCCACCCTGGCAGGAAGGTTCCTTAGATTCTTACCTCCAATAAACTACTAAGGAAAAGCCAGACACAAGTGGCACTGAAGTTCAAGTAGTAGAGCAGTAGCTTTGAGCAAAAACAAGCTCAGGGACAGTGCCCAGACCCAGAAGTCAAGCCCCAGGACAAACTAAATAGCAAAACAAAATAAAAACAAACCTCAAACCTAGCTTTTTTTCTCATTGTATACAGAGTTACATAATTAAGGAAATTTCTTCCAGTGTTATGTGTTGGTTGAAGAAAAAAGATGTCACACAGTTACTCCCTTCATACCATGTTACACCAAAGTCTCAAAAAATTACTCTTTTTCTAAATTTATAAATTAATAGCATCCATTTGTTGGAAACTCTGTCTAGATTATTTACATTATTATGTCATACATGAACTGTTGGAATTAGCTACTAAGTTCTAATTATACCTCACTTGAAAGAATATTCTAGGCAAATAGAATGCCAGAATTGTCTGTGAATTTCTAAATTACATCTTCAACATGAAAACAATTTTGTAGTATCTGTTAGAATATGAAATTATAAACAAAATATTTATTTTAAATCTAATTTCTAATTTAGCCAGGTATACAAAGTCCTACATTAGATGAACTTTGCCATTTCTCCAGGCTTAAGCTTTTGTAATCTTTCATCATTTCTTTGGAATCCAACAGAATGATGCTTACTTTTTCAAATTTTTGATTGGGAATCATGAGCTGTTTTGCATCTAGGAATGTTCTCTAATGAAGAGATCATTTAAAACACAACTGAGTATTATATATGAGTTGCATTTCAATAGGAAACTTGACTTCTCAAAATATAATGACAAAATTAGCCCAAAGTTCCAACTGTGTAGCCCTTTCTTGTTTGGTATGTTTCACTGAGACAAAACTACACTATCTGGTCCAGGGTAGGTATCGCTATGTAATTCCACTCTCTAACCTCCTGTCTTAGTCTGAGTGCTAGCATTCCAGGCTTGTATCACATTGCCCTGCCATAATTTGTTTGTTTATTTACTCGAGTAACAGACTAGCAATTCTGAACTTCTCCGATGATCTTATCCACTAGACTGACTGCTCAGACTGTTTATGTACAATTTTCAAAGATGTTCTAACATTTGACACAAGATATGAACATTTTCAGATGCACCTGCAGGGGTCTCAGATTCATTCCTCCATGGATCCAATCCTTTTAATAATGATTACTTGACTTTCTTACAATCTCTGATCCTTACTTATGTAATATTCTCAAGCTTTTTTGGGAACTTTCTAATATTAAAAATTATCACTTTTTCTAGTCTTACTCAGGATATATTTTCTATTATTTTCTAACTTTTGTACACATTCTGAGAATTGTTTCATATGTGTGTTTGCACCTATAAGTTCCTCTGTGTGTATGTGCATACTTGTATGTATGTATGAAAAAAAATCCCAAGCTCTTATTCAGCAATCTTGGTCATAACTAGTATTCCATCACTTGAGCCATTCTTCCAATGCAGCTTTTGGCTGGTTAAGTATAGCTAGTGTCCCAAAGACTGTTCTGCTGAGGCTAGATGCAAAATGAAATTCCCATAATCCTTTATATTCTTAGGTTTTATCTTTCCAGGAGTATCAACTTTTAAACTAGATGCATTTTTGTGAGTGTATAGTCTAAGCTGTAGGAAAGTTTCTGAGGCACTTATGTCCAATTTACCACCAGAAAACTGGGAGTGGCACTGTGGCTCAAGTGGTAGACTGCTAGCTTTGAGCTGAGTAGTAGAGGGACAGTGCCAGGTCCAGAGTTCAAGCACCACAAACATAAAAATAAAGAAAAGAAAGAAAAAAGAAATGTGATCTTAGCCACCAGTTCATTGCTACTATAATTCCTGCTCTCTCAACACGGCATTTTTTCCAGTTAAGTCCATGCTATTAAATCTGACTTGCTTTGGAACTAGAATTATTCTTCCATTCTACTTTTTACAAATTTGCATGACTATCTGCCATGATTTAGAGCTAGTAGAAGAAACAGTGGCTTCATCCTTCATGTTCCACTTAGTAGTAATGTTTTCTCTATATCACTCCATCAATCTACATACTGGCCTTGGCTTTATTGTTTCAAAGTTGTCTTATTTGCAGTCTTCTATACTCTATTGAACCATTATACTTAAGCACAGAACTTCTTTTTCTTCTATTATTCGTATTGTTTCTTCAACTGTTAACTTACATACACTTGGGAAATAATACACAACACAAACAAAAAAAATATTTCTGAGAACCTTCTTCCCACTTATAATTGGTCTTAATTTACAGGGCACGTAGGAAATTTGAACTTAATGTAATCCAGGATAAAAGTTTTACATTTTTTTAATTTCTTTTTTATATAGTTTTTTTTATTATGAAAATACTGTACAGAGGGGTTACAATTACATGGGTAAGATAATGAGTACATTTCTTATCAAGCATTGTAGCCTCCTCCTTTGTTTCCCCTTCCCATCCCTTCCCATCCTCCCCTCGCCTCCCCCATGCTTTCCCCCCAACCAAAGTTGTAAAGTTCGTTTTCGACATAACATCTTGTACATCTCATTGATTCAATGGGTCCATTTGTATCCCTATTTAAACGAATTGTTTTCCCCTTTCCCCTCCACAAATTATACTGACATATAATACAGTAAAAACAACTCCTCCTCCTGTTTTTTATTGTAAAACTTCTGTATAGAGGGGTTAGTTATATAAGTAAGTTAATGAGCACATAATCTATTAAGCATTGTGACCTCCTCTTTTGGTTTTCCCCGTCATCCCTTTCCTCCTCGCTGCCCCAAATTCCTTCTCCCCTTCCCACGTTGTAAAATTCGTTTTCTACATATTGTCTTGTACAACTCATTGTTACAATGGGTCATGCTTGGGTCATGCTGTATCCTTGTTTCAGCATTTTGTTATTTCCCTTCCCCTTCCCACATTAGAAAAAAGTATATGCAAGTCATTAACATCATATACAGTAAAAACTGGATTTATACCATGGAGGAAGAAAATAGAAGAGAAACAAAAAAATATCACATAGTACATGTTAGATACATTAAAAACAATAGCAAGGAAAAAAAAAAACAACTTGTGTCCTATCTTGGGGTCCATTTCAGTTAACATCTTATAGGGCCACATGTACATGGATAATGTTATATAAGGCATGCAAATTCCATATTTTCTCATTACTAAGTTGTCTCTGAAACACGTGGTACCTCATGAACAAAGATGTACTTATGCTATTTCAATGAAGCCACAAAATGTTCACTTTACCTGGAGCAGCACCATAGATTGTTACTTGAAGCAAGTGGAAGGAACTGTTACTGCAAGTGGAAATTGATTCCAAGACAAGAATTGAACAGAGAAATGACAAAGTTCAAGTTAATTTGTGCTGTCGTTTTTACTGTACAAGAACAGAATCCAAGGCTTTAAGGAAACTCTGTCCCTGAATTTTTTCGAGTGTGTTATTTACTCATATAAAAATTGTCTGTACTCATATAAAAATTGTCTGTAAACTTCTAGTTTAGAGTATTACAAAAGGAAACAATACGCCATTTGAAGGCCAGTATAGAAAAAAAGGAAATAGCATTGTTTTAAAAGTGTTCTACTACAAAGAAACAAAGAAATGGAGATTTTAAAGTGCCTTATACATGGATATTTCAATCTTGACATGATTCTCTTGTTGAAGGAGTCAGTTATCCAAAACTTTAATCTGGTCCTGAGTTCCCCATAGCAATAAGGATTCCAAAGAGCAGTATCCAGTGAGTCTGATCAGCAAAAGGAGCCTGTTTTCAAACCAGTGCTTTAAGGATGGCCGCAAAGAAATATGTGTTTTTTTTTGTTTGCTTGTTTGTTTAGTTTGTGCTGGTTCTGGGGCTTGAACTCAGAGGCTGGACTCTGAGTTTTGTTTAAATGGACTCTGAGTCTTGTTTAAATGGAACTTTCTTAAGATGGCATTACATTTCATTCCATTAATATGTATTATAATTTAGGCCAGGTGGTAGAAAAGGAAGTGTAAAACAATACTAAGTCCAGTAAGGCTGACATTAATATCACATCACTAAAGAGGTAGTATTAAGACCTGCAGGACTCATAGGGTTGTTGCATGTGACATTATTATGTAAAACACTATTGGCCATTATCTCCGACATCCATAACATTCTGTTTCCATTTTCCAGGTCAAGAGCCAAATATCTAAGCTTTTTATAGATTTGATGTGTTTCCTAGGAAGGAAGAAAGAAGGAGGTTGTGGAAAGTGATGGTGGAAAAATATGTATATTGGCTCCCTGTCCACATATTTTCCATTTTTAAAAAGTGCTATTGTTGAACTCCCACTTCCATCTAATTGACTATATTGTCTGCACAAGATGCAGATAAATGAAGACATTTATTCTGGTGGATAGTCACATATATTAACAAAAACCATTTCTGGAAAAAAAAGATTCTAGGTAAGAAAGTATAAATTATTGTATATAAAATGGTTTCTTTTCTTTGCAGAACAAAAGGTAGTATTGAATGATTACTCCAGCTTTCTTTGAGATTTTATGCTGTCTCAGTATCAAAATTTTCTCTAATTCCAGTAATATCCAAGCATAAAAGACATGATTTGAAGATCTCAGTAGTTTTAGAAACAAAGGTACATAATAGTTTCCTTCCTGCAGAGACATGTGATGATTGCAAGTATGATTGATTTTACTATAGTTCTCTTCTTTTCCCTCTTTATCCCAAGTTTTGCATATCTTGACATATTACTCTTTCCTGCATCAGCTTCCAATAGGTGAGATTTACCTCTACTCTGCAATGTCAAGATGGGTCATGTGACTTACTTCAGCTTACAAAAATGAACCACAAATGTTCAAAGGATATTACTAGGGGAAGATTTCTATCCCATTGTCTGTGTCTAAGAGTTAACTTCTTTTCTCGTAGCTATAAAAATAGAATATATAGAGAGGGAATCTTCTTTCAACTTATATACTGGGAGAATATAGCTTGTGAAATTGTGGCAAAACTCAAAAACAGTAAGAATTAAGCTAATATTAGAATATGATAATAAAATACTAGTTTCTTACCATTCTTGTATACCTTTATGATAGTTGAATATAGCATACCAGAATTTAACAAATACTAAACATGTACTAAACAAATAGAGAACACTTTCTGTTTGATGTTATTACATTTTTTAATAAATAAGCATTCTTTACTTGATCACTTGTGGGGCTAACTTTTTCTATAAATGTGTTTAATCACTCTAGAGCACTGTATCTAATATCCACAATCATTATCCAGACCTTGTGATTGAGATAAGGAAGAACAAAATATCTAGATTTCTCCTCTTTTCCTCTTCTACTTTTTCTACTGTGAATTCTCATCCTTTCACCAAATTCTCCTATTTATAAAGGAAGAATGATACATTGTGGATATCAAGCAAAGGCAGAATTTCATTCTTTCAGAAATATATGAAGTATATCAGAGTGGCAAGAGGAAGAATAAAAACATGATTTTATTTTCCCTTTCTGGCTTCCATCATAGAATCTGAACATGACTCTAAAATATCTAATAAACCATTTGCCTTGACTAATTTTTTAACATATAGTTTTTTAAATAAATGATATTTTTTTAAATTTTTAAAAATAATTTTAAAATAAATAGTAATTTGTTGTTTGCTTTTGGGAGGCATTAAATTAGCTTTTAGATACTTTTTTAATGTGACATATCCACAGAGACATCTTTATTCTTCTTTTCCTCTCCACTCCAATTCAATTTCAATAAGCAGTTCATGTGATTCAAATAGCTGTGTTTCTTTCAGAAATAGATTAGACCGAAAAATGTGAGAAAAAGAGAACCAGTATTGGGTGGTGCATTCTTTAAAAATAGCAGTCAAATAAATATTTACCATAATTCCAAAATAATAATAATCAAATGGTCTTGAAAAGTGAAGATTGTAAGCAGAATGTATAAAAAGTGATAGTGCCAGAACTGCTTCAGGAGCTGCTCTCTGGCATTTAGTATTTCTAGTACTTGACAATATTTTAATCAGGATTAATTGCTTTCAGGGACTAAATTTTTTCTAGTTATATTTCATTGAGAAAACATGTTATTCAAAATTAATGAAAGGAAAACAGCTTATAGTAGAAAGAATACTACACTCATTCTAAAACCAAAACCTTCCCAATATATCTGTTTTCTCCACATACCTAATCCATCAAATGTAGATTTTTCTTTATACATATATCTATATAGATATATATAGATATATGTAAAATAATCACCTTTCATTACCCAAGGAACACAAATTTGAATAATTATCAGATGGGGAAAGTAACACAAATGGGTACTTAAAAATCCCAGCTGTAGTTGAAAAGGGAAATGATTAGGTAAGTACCATCAGAAAGATGTAAAGATAGAAGATAAAGGAAAAGACGACAACCCAGATTCTGAATTTCTGAAAAGTAGAACAGGAAGTAAATGCCCTTTCCACTAAATCATTTGAAAAATATTTTAACTTTGTAGTTGGCTCAAATTTAATCTAGTGAGACTTCTTTTGGATTTCTGTCCTTTAGAACTGTAAAATGATAAATACGGATTATTCAAGCCAATTAACTTGTAGAAATTTTTTACAGCAGATTTGGTTTAGTAAACTAATTCAACTACAACCTTTTCCTGATGCAACTACAGGGACACCACATTACTACATTTCCTAGTTTCTGAGAATAAGAAAATTTTGCTACTGGCTTTGTGCACATGTGTGATATGTACATACCACTAAGGGCCTTACATAAAGGAAGACTCGAAATTGTAAATAATATTTAAATAAAAAGCTCCCTATCTTTATTTTCACATTTAGGGAACACTAAGTTCCAAAGCTATGTACAAGGCTAGGGTATGATTATGGAAATCGAATCTGTCTCCTTATATTATAAAGATAATTTATATCATTTTGAGTTACATTTTCTAAAGCAATAAAAATTAAGGTAAAATGGAAACAGAAACTCAATTTTCTATCCTTCCTAACTTTCCAACAGAAATTAGAGAATCCAGTAAAGATATAGTCATCCCAGGATGGTGTATGATATTATAGGAGCACTAGATGTTGAAAAAGAAGATAACAAAAGTGGGTCCCCTGGAACAATGAAAAACAAAATCTACACCTACAAATTGTGGTATAGCTAGAAAATAGTTTCCTCTCTGCTAAGTTTTTGATATTTTGTTTGTTTACCCAACAACAATCCTCTCGTAGGAAATGACCCTTTATTAGTACTCAAGGGTTTGCAGTTTATAACCCAGAAAAAATAGTGCTTCAAAATGTAAACAAACATGATACTAAGAGTAACCCACGTTACTTCCATCACTATAGTTGATAAATAAGAATGATCTTGGGGAATAGTCAATCTTGAACTTTTTCATACTTTTTCTCTTCTCCAACCTGAGAAGTCCTAGTCAAGATAAGTAAAACATTAATACAAGATTTTCATATTTTTTATTGTTCATACCAAAGCAAATACACTTTCCTCTTTGCAAGCCTGACTTTGAAAATATAAGACGCTCACAATTGTTTTATAGCCAAAAGTTTACTGCTTTGGCTTAGGTGTTTTCCTGCCTTTGGGTGTTGTTAGCTATTATTTTGGCAACTACATAGAAAAACAAAATAAATCCATTATACTTATATTGAATTCTTCAAAGTCAAGGTGTCTTCAAATAAAGTTTTCTGTTCCCTTCTTCACTGCTAACGTTTAATTATTGCTCTTTTAATTTTTTTAATTATTGCTATTTGAATGCAACAAAAACGTGATACATTAAGGTATATTCTTGTTCGAACTGGTGAAAACAGGAGTGACTGTGATTTCTTTTTTAATTGTTTTGAAGTATTTTCCTTAGGTATTTTCATTATTGCCTTTGTTCCAGTCTTTTAATCAGGAAACACAGGGTTACCCAAAAAGATTTTCCTAAGATATAAGATGTTAGGAAGAAAAAAATAGATGTATCATTAAAGATTACCATCTATTAAGAGACTGATAAGCTCAGAAGACATTTGCTATTAATATGACTTCAATGTTTTGGTTCTTAAATTAAGTGAAATATATGTAAAGTGTTACAGTTGTTCCAAACAATGATTATGGCTTATACTTTTCTGCTCCAATGAGATGAAACCTCTGACAAGGTTGGAGGGCATATCAATTTTAGGGTAGAAGGGTTAACGTTAGAAAGCCAAGGAAGATTCCTAAAACAGAGTGGCAGGAAGATTGCAGAGGACAAGCTCTCGCATAGAAAGCAGTTTTAGTGTTCCAGTGGACAGTCCTAGGCTAGAGAAATACACCAAGTCTGGCATCTCAATACAGAGAGTTTGGCCAGAGAAGGAAAATCCAGGCAAGGAGACAGATCTGAGCACTTGCCTGCAGCCATGGCTGAAGTGGTGGCGGCGGCAGAGGCGGCCATAGCTGCCATACCTGCAACACAGAGACTCCGGGACAAAGGCGCCAGACATAGCAGGCCGACGCATTCTACTCAACACCAGCAAGAACTGACAAGGAGCAGATATCTTCATCCTGCAGATCGCAGACCAGAGATGACCCAGGAACCAACACTCCGGCAGCATGAGTAGAAGCCTGACATCCTCACTCCTTGTCAGGGAAGAGAGGAGGGAAGGCCACCCATCCACCCCCATCTACCAGAGATCTCCAGTTTTTGATATTGACAAATGCCCGGCTGAGCTGCTATCTCCAACTCAGGCTTTGGAAGATAACAAAAGGGTCATTTAGTATGTCACAGGAATCTGCCCAGACCTGTCAGGCTCAACTCAACAGGGCTCAACAGGGAAAACTCACCCAGCAAAGGCAGAGCAAAATTCGCCCCCAGGAGTGGTTTTCTTCACTGGGTAAACTGAGCCAGAGACTGCCAGTCCCTACAGCAGCCTAGACAATCAACTGAAATTCAGTAAACATAAACCCTGAGAATGGCTCCTGGCTGGCCTTTGTGAGTGTCTCAGAAGCTAGCCCCTCAGGGAAAAGCTACTGTTTGCTGAAAGGCCTCAACTCAACCCAGAACCTAGCCTTATCACAGCATCTCCAAACTAGAGGAAACAGCCAACTCCCTCTTTTGTGAACCTCAAAACAGTTCTCCCTCCCACTGAAGTAGGCTGGCAGGAGGATCAAAAAATCCTAGGTGAAGCAGAACATTATTCTGCTTGCACAAACAAACTGACTTAAGTAACCAATCAAGCCACAGGAAAACCAAACACCACAAGAAGATCAGACTCTCCACCACGAGACTGTTTATGGACACAAGGGAGATACAGAATCTTCCCATTCCCCCCCAAAAAAATAAAAATCAAAGAACTTTCTTTTTTTGTACCTTATTTTTAATTTTTTTATATTTAACTTTTAATTCTTTTTTTAAATTTTTGTTTTCTATTATTTTTTCTTTTCTTCCTCATATAACTTTTATTTTAGGTATATATCTATGTGTGCTTTTTTATTATCTCTACTAACCAATTGATCCTTTTTTCTCTTTCTTTCTTTTCTCATTCTTTTCACTTCTTCTCTTTTGTCCTTTTCTGCATGACTTAATTGCTGTTCTGCTCATCCTCAGATATACCCATCGTCGATTATTAGATCTTATCCCCCAACGTGTACACACTTAAACCAGAAATTTATTATTCAATTCAAAACCTCTTAGACTTCAATTCCTTAATAACAGTATTACCTACTTATACCCACATAATATTTTAAACATTTTTATTTTTCTAGTGTTTCATGTCTCCTTTCTATCCCTCCCCTCGTCTCATCCAATCCCCATTCTTCTCTGGATATTACATCTTCAAACTTGCAGTTTTTAAGGGTTTCAGTGTTTAATTTTTAATTTTTGTTTTTCCTTTTTTTCTTGTCTTTTTTATTTTTCTTCTTTCTTCTTCTTATTCTTTTTTACTTTTTCTTTTTTCTATTTTCTCTTTCTGCTATCATTCTGTCCAATATATTTCCCTCTCTGAGATTAGTACTTGGTTAATTCCACTCTCCCTCACCTTCCCACATTCCTCTAAGCCTATTTTACCCCACATTCTTCCTAAACATAATAATTTCTGTTTGCCAAATTCTCCTTTCTTGTTCTTAGGCCATTAAGACATGGTTGTGTGATGTTGAATAGATTGTATCTCTTGAACTAGATTGTATTTGCAGATTTTTGATTGTGGAATTATGGGCTTTGGTTGATGCTAACCTTAAAATAGTGTTCCACCAAAAAACTGGTGTTATTCTCATCCCAAATGGGCAGAACAAGCCAGAAAAACACAAGAAAAATGGCAAGTCTGGGGATCTCAACTCCCACTAATGACAATCAGGGGACAGAAATCATAATGAATAATGCAGAGGAGAGTTCCCCAAAAGCTCTACAAATGCTATAGATAGATAGTGTAAATGAAAAAAGTGAAAAGCTGCACAGGTCTCAGTGTGAGCATGATAGGGAGAGAGAGGAGGCAAACCAAAGATCAATACAGTAGTCTCATGAACGTGAAGAAGCTATTCAGATTGATACGGGAATTTCATGAGCAGATTGAGAACACTCAAAGAGAAAGAAAGGAATTGCATGAGCAGGTTGAGATCAGTCAAAAAGATAGGAAGTGCATGAACTGGCTGAGAAAAGACAAAGAGAACATAGTCAGGAATGGATGGTGTGAGCAGGCAGAGAACACTCAAAGAGAACTAGATAAATTGCATGAACGTGAGGAAGCAAATCAAAGTGAAATACTTGAACTGAGAATAGACAAAGATCAATGGAGGCATTCATGGAATCCATAACCAGATAGTGGAAAGAAATCAGGGAGACTACAAAGGGAATGCTGAATGGAGCACAACAGAAGGAATGGCAGTACAAGGAAACCATAACCAATCAGCTAAGTGATTTGAGAATAAACACAGAACACCAAATTAAGGAAATAAGGAAGTTCTTACAAGATCTAGAACAAAGTACCAACAAAGAATTTGAAGCCATCAAAGCCGACCAATTAGAATGAAAATAAGTTTAAAAAAAAAGTAGAAAGTCTTGACAGTAGGTTGGACCATGCAGAAGATGGAATCTCGGGGACTGAAGACAGCCTAGATATTTTAGAGAATGAACATACAACCATCCAAGACAAATCCAAGAAATGTGAAAAATCTATTCAACACTTGAAAGACACCATCGGATGGCCTAATCTGAGGATAATGGGTGTAGAGGAGAACCTAGAGACAGAAGTTAATGATCTAGGCAATTTGTTTAACAGGATCCTAGCAGAGAACTTCCCAAACATACAAAAAGATAGGCCTATTCAGATACAAGAAGCTTTTAGAACCCTAAATAGACCAGACCACAACAGGACATCACAATGTCTCATTATAATCTGCATAGGATCAATTCAGACCAAGGAAAAGATCCTGAAAGCTGTCAAAGAGAAAAGATCAATCACCTATAAAGGGAAACCAATTAGAATCACCTAAGATTTCTCAGCAGAGACAATTAAAGCAAGAAACGCCTGGAATGATGTATGCCATGCCCTAAAGACAAACAAGTATCAACCAAGAATACTGTACCCAGCTAAACCCTCCTTCAAAACCAAAGGTCAAATAAAAACCTTCCATAGCAAAGACAAATTGAAACAATATATCTCTACCAAAACAGCCCTAAAAAGATACTTAAAGATGTCCTACACATAGAAAACCAACAAGACCACAACAAAGGCCAAGAAAGTGCACACAAACTGAGAATCCAAGAACGATAGGAAGAACTCAGTTGCCCAGCCCCCAAAAAGGTGGATAAAATGGCAGGAATACCCAAATATCTCTCCGTCCTATCTCTTAACTTTAAAGGGCTTAAATATCCAATTAAAATACATAGACTCAATTTGGATTAAAAACCAAGATCATTCATTCTGCTGCCTTCAGGAGTCACAACTTTCCCATAAAAACAAACACATTTTGAAAGTAAAAGGCTGGAACAAAATCTACCAAGAAAATGGCCCCCATAAACAGGCAAAATTTGCAATAATAATATCAGTTGAAATGGACTTTAAATTAAAATTAGTTAGAAAAGATAAAGAAGGTCGCTACATACTTATTAAGGGATCTCTCCTTCAGGATGATATTGCAATTCTAAATCTCTATTCGCCAAGCAACGAAGCACACAAATTTGTCCAGGGAAGACTATTTTCTCTCAAATCTCATATAAATCCACAGATATTAATTGTTGGGGATTTTAACACACCATATCCACTTGGCAAAAACTCAATAGAGAAACCACAGACCTAAACAACTGTATAGATCAACTAGATTTAACAGACATTTACCAAATATTTTACCCAGCAACATCATAATACACGTATTTCTCAGCAGCACATGGAACATATTCCAAAATAGACTACATTTTAGGTCACAAAGCAAACTTGTCCAAATTTAGAAACATTGAAGTTGTACCTTGCATTCTCTCAGACCACAATGGAATAATATTAGAACTCAACAGCAAAAGCCATCAAAGAAAGTCCAGTAACACATGGAGGCTGAACAGCACACTGTTAAACCACCAGTTGGTCATGGAAGAGATTAGAAATGAAATTCAAGTGTTCATGATATTCAACAAAGATGATCACACAAACTACCAGCTCCTCTGGGACACAGCAAAGGCAGTACTCTGAGGCAAGTTTATAGCTCTGAGTTCCTCTATCAACAAATTAGGTGAGATCTAACAATTTAATGAGACAGCTGAGCCTCCTTGAAAAAGAGCAGCAAGATAAACCACAATCCAGTAGACAGAAAGAAATAATTAAAATTGAATGAATTAGAATAGAAAAACCATAAAAAGAATGAACAAAACAAAGAGTTTGTTCTTCGAAAAAATTAACAAAATTCACAGAATCTTAGCAATTCTTATCAGAAAAAGAAGAGGGCACACCCAAATAAATAAACTCAGAGAAGAGAATGCAAACATCACCACAGAAACAACCAAGATTCAGAACATTATAAGGGAATACTTCTCAAAACTTTATGCTAATAAGTTTGAGAACCTGGAAGAAATGGACCTCTTCCTAGCAAATATCAACATGCAGAAACTAAATCTAGATGAGTTAAACCATCTTAACAGGCCCATATCAAGCAATGAAATAGAAACAGCAATAAGTAACCTCCCATCTAAGAAAAGCCCAGGACCAGATTGTTTTAGAGCAGAATTGTACAAGGCTTTCAAAGCAGAACTTACACCAATACTCCTTTAAATCTTCAATGAAATTGAAAGAGAAAATTCACTACCAAATTCATTCTATGAAGCTATAATTACCTTCATCCCAAAACCAGGCAGGGACTCATTAAATAAAGGGAACTATAGACCAATATCTTTGATGAATATTGATGCAAAACTTCTCAACAGAATTTTGCCCTATCGACTTCACCAATTCAATCAAAAATCATACACCACTATCAAACAGGATTCATTTCAGGGATGCAAAGCTGGTTCAATATATGCAAATCAATTAACATAATTCATCACATTAACAAGAGCAAGGATAAGAACCACATGGTTATCTCAATCGATGCAGAAAAAGCATTTGACAAGATCCAACATGCCTTTATGATGAATGTTCTGGAAAAATTATGAATCCATGGAACCGTCCTCAATACAATCAAGGTTGTATATGTCAAACCTACAGTCAATATTATACTCAATGGTGAAAAACTAAAGCAATTTCCTCTAAACTCAGGAAGGAGATAAGGATATCCAATCTCCCCACTGCTCTTAAATGTAGTATTAGAATGCTTAGCTACAGCAGTAAGACAAGATGTAAACATAAAGGCGATGAAAATAGGGAAAGAAGAAGTAAAACTCTCCCTCTTTGCAGATGACTTGATCTTGAATTTAAAGAATCCCACAGACTTCACTCCCAATTTACTCAAGGTGATTCAAAACTTTGGCAAAGTAGCAGGGGATAAAATTAACCATCAAAAATAAATAGCTTTTCTGTATGCCAACAATGAGAAAAGTGTAGCTGAAATCAGGAAAGCAACTCCATTCAGAATAGTCTCACAAAAAAATAAAATACCTAGGAATTAACCAAAAAGTGAAGGACCTCTAAGATGAAAACTTTAAAAACATGAAAAAGGAAACCAAAACAGAACTAAGAAAGTGGCAATAACTCCAATGCTACTGGATTGGAAAGATCAAAATCCTGGAAATGTCAATACTTCCCAAGGCTATCTACAAATTCAATGTGATATACCTATCAATAGTCCAACCTCATCCTTCAAGGAAATAGGAATGGTAGTACAAAAATTCATATGGAATAATAAAAGACCCCGAATAGCAAAAATGATCCTTAACTGAAAGAACAGTGCTGGAGAAATATCAATAACAAATTTCAAACTCTACTAGAAAGCCATAGCAATCAAAACAGCTTGGTACTGGCACAAGAAGAGATCCCAGGACCAATGGAAAAGAATTGAAAACCCAGAAATGAATCTAAAGACCTATAGCCATCTAATCTTCGGTAAGGCAGCTAAAAAATAGAATGGAAGAAGACAGCCTCTTCAGTAAATGCTGCTGGCAAAATTAGTTAACTACTTGTAGAAAACTAAAGCTAGATCCTTATATATCATCCTGCACCAGAATCAACTCCAAATGAATCAAAGACCTCGGATTCAAAGCAGACGTTCTGAAAACATTACAGGATGGAATAGAAGAAATCCTAGGTCTCCTTGGCACAGGCCAAAATTTCCTTAATAGAGACCCAGAAACAGAACAAATCAAAGAAGGTTGTACAAATGGAATTGCATGTAATTGCAGAGCTTCTGCCTGGCAAAGGACATAGCTGGCAAGATCAACAGAAAGCATACGGATTGGGAGAAGATCTTCACTAGCCATACAACCGACAAGGGTCCTACCTACATAATTACTTATAAATTATTGAGTAGCAATCCCATTCATATATATGTTGTGTAATGATAAAATACATCATATCCAATTTTTCTGCATGTAACATTCCTTTTAGTGAGAATGCTCAAAAACGTATCTTCTGGCTGTAATGATATATCTGTCCTTAACTGTAATCACTTTCCTTCTTGTGGTATACAATTAATATATTTACTTTTACTCATGGAAGTCTGCTAATTAAAGTTATATAAAACATGAATTGTAAAGTGAAAGTAATTCATGGTTCCATTAATTGCTTTAAGAAAACAGTTATGCCTTTTGTTTTCAATTAAATTTCTGTGGGAATATGTAATATTCATTGATTTAACTGCTAAAAGTGATAAGTTATATTATATCAAGTTGATTCAAACTTTTATTTTAAAATTGCACCCTTAACACAAATATACTTCTACTTTCCTTTATCACATAATTAAAATAATAGTAAAGCAAAGACTGGTGTTAGCCATTCATGTGTACAATCCTAGAACTCAGGAGGCTGAGACCTGATAATTTTAGTTCAATGTCAGTCCAAACAGACAAAAATGTGAAAAATTATCTCCAATTATCAAGCAAGAAGCAGAAGGTGAGGATGCGGCTCAAGGATAGAGTGTCATCCACCATGAGTAAAAATTACGAGAGACCATTAAACATGGAGTTCAAGCCCTTAAAAATGGCATATACACACAAGGCAACAACAAAAAGTACTATGAATATCAATAATGAAGACAAAATGGTAGAAAAGATCATGAGAAATATGTAAACACCTGGAAGACAGAAATCATTTGATAGTTTTGATTCGTGAGAGGGAAAAGTCGCAATCACATTTGTACAATCACATAGTAGTCATTTGTATGAAACCTGGCTATTGGGTAACATGTGATAGAGTAGATTGGATTACCTGACATAGGAGACATTGCCTGTGACTATGCACATCCCACTCTGCAAAAATCTAAAATCGTGCTGGTTAACTGAGATAAAAACCTCATGTTAGAGACTGTTTGGTCCACACAGACTAGTGTCCTTATTTTGAGGCTTCAGACCAGTGATTTTGTTTATAACCACTCCTGTTTTACCCACCTTCCCTGGTGCAGCTATACCTTACTTAGCTAGCACCAAGCCAAGGCTTTGAACTAGAACCCCAGCCTTAATCCCTCCTTTTCTCCAGCTACAACACATTTCACATACTATCTCTGTCTTAGCATTAGTTGTTTTCTTACTAATCCCTACTAGAAAACCCTTATAGTCATGTAAACCCACTATAAATAACCTAGTTAGAAAAGGGAGGAAGGGTTTAGCATTGGCTGAGGCTCTCGTCTGTAAGTTTGCTACCTAAGAAATCTGTGTTACACTATCTCTTTTTCTCATGGCTTTTGAGTCTGACAAATGTTTTCCAGACTTACTTTGGAAGTTTTAACCTGTGCCAAGGAGCCCTCATGTTTCCCCTAACTGTAAGATTCCTAAGGCATCTGGACTTACATTGAGGTCTTTGATCCATTTGGAATCAATTCTGGTGCAGGGGGATATATAAGGATCTAATTTCAGTTTTCTGTGTACAGCCAATTATACCAGCACAATTTTTTGAAGGCTGTTTTTCTTCCATCCTGTGTTCCTGGCTCCATTATCAAATATTATGTGCCTATAGGAGTGGATTCATTTCTGGGTCTTCAATTCTGTTATATTGATGTAATTCTGTGCTTCCACTGGAAAGAATGGCATTATTCCATGCCTGAAGAAATGCAAAGACTGGGGAAAAATGGTATTAAGTGAAATAAGCTAGATCCAATTAAATATATGCTGCATAGTTTTCCTCATTTCTAATAAGAAGATATGTCCATAAATCTACAAAATAATCCAATAGATTGTAAAAGACAAATAATTACACTTGGATATGATTAACAGCACTCTAAGCATTCACATGGCAAGAACAAGGAAAGCTATTCTTAGGATAGGATCACAATGGCTCAATAGCTATATGTATCTGACCAGATAAATGCTGCTTATTGCAATGAACTCTAAGAATCAATCATATATATGAAATACATATATCTGTATATAATTTTTAAAGATGTCATAAAAATAACCACCTTATCTATAAACTCAAAAGCAAAATTCTAAGTTTAGAAGATAAAATTGAGGAAAGTTTTCAACACATAAACTAAAATACATAGGGGAAAATGTGGGAGAGAAAAGATAAGATGGAAAGTAGAATAGCTAACTATTGAAGAATTCATAGACAATTTACAAAACTGTACAAGAGAGCTGGGGTACAGCTCAGTTGTAGAACTAGACTAATATATAAAAAGCCATGGATTCAATCTCCAAGAAGGTCAAATAATAAGTTAATAAATAGTGGTAATACAATAATTACTTGAAATAAATGTTTTTATATTAGAGAGGCCTGAATACTAAAACAGTAAAAAAAAATACTTTCAATTCTTGTATCCAATGACATAAAACTTTTTTGTTTTCTTCTTTTTTTCTTTGGCAATATGGTGCTTGAAGTTACTAAGGCTCTAACCATTTTAGAATATTTTTCAGGCCAAGCCTCCCTTGAGCAATGATCTCTTACCTATGGCTTCCACAAAAAAAATATCAGGAAAATTACACTATATCTACCTTTCTTTATTTTTGTAGTTACTCACGATTTTTTTTTGTCAAAATTTCCCCTGATATCAGTCTTCCAAATCTTCTAATTAGCAAGGTATACTGCATCTCAAGCTTGAACTCAAACTAGTTTTCAATGCAAACATTCAATATTGCCTTCTGTTTTCTAGATATCATTAAATTCTATTGAGGTTAGTATGGATCTTTAAGATGTAAAAACACAGATAAACCACTTGAAAACTTTTTCCAACTTATTTAAATATTACTAGTATTCATCAGAAGTAGGACAATATTTAACAAGTACCTTATGCAAACTTTAGTTACTTTAATTACTTTGTGCATATATTAATTCCAATATAATTTTATCAACTCTATATGAATATACAATATTTACAGGTACATTACTTTACCAAAAATAAGTCTGTATCATGTTTCCCTTTTATACTTAAACCCACTACTTCTCTTTTTCCCATCCCAAACCTGTTTCATCCTGCCAACCAACACATTTTTTCTCTAACTTCTACATCATGCAATAATTAAGTTTTTAAGATTGCCTTCAAATCTATGGTAGATTATTCCCAGTTATTGTATGTCTTAATATGGTATTGTGTTCACTCTAATTGCCTTTTGGTTCTGTTATTAGAGAATGTAGCACAATTCGTTTCCCATTCACCTGAAGAAAGCCTGAATTGATTTCCATTTCTTAGACTAGAGGAAATAATGCTTCTATAATCCTCTGTGTTTTGGCCTTTGGGTGAATGTTACATTTTATTTTTATGAGACAAAGCCTAAAGAGCTCAATTCCTGTACTATTCTGTGGGTGGTTGCATATTTCTATTCTAGGGACCTGTCAAAATATTTTCAGAAGTGGCTTTCCCATTTGACATTCCTGCGAACATCCAGTTTCTGTGTTTCTTGACACCATTTATAATGGTCATTATTGTATTATGTGAAGTAATACTCGTACATGTTTTATGATGTCATTTTAGTTTCAGTATGCATTTACTTGAGGACTGATGATGATTTTCTTGTGCATATGTTTCACAAGATGTATTTTGCTTGTTTCTAATTTATGTTCTTTTTAACATTAGGTTTTTAAGAGTTATATGTAGAGTCTAGATTTGAGGCATTCTTCAGGTCTAGGAGTTGCAAATATTTTATCCTTGACTATGGGTACCCTTCATCATCATCATCATAGTATTACTATTATTACTTTTGTACATGTATGTATCGTCTTGAGGCTTGAACTCAGCGTCCCTGAGATTTGTTACAATTTGTTAATAATTTACCATTTCAGTCATGCCTCACATCTGACATTTTTGGCTGATCAATCAGAGATAAGATTCTCAGGAACTTTATTTTGTGGGCTGGCTTCAAACTGCAATACTCAAATCACAGCCTCTGAAGTAGCTAGGATGAGATACATGAACCACCTGCTCCCACTATTCACTATTTGTATATGAGCTTTCACAGACTAAATTGTTTTACACTTTTATGGAGTTGAACTGTATCATTTTCCTTTCTTACAATTTTAATGCCAAATTTTAGAATATTTCATCTCCAAAATTGCCAAGAAATCTTCCTTTGCTTTACATTTAAAAAAACTCTTTTTGTTTTATATACCACGTTTTAATCCTGTTTGAAGTTAATAAATAAATAAATCCTGCTTGAATAAATTGTTATGTTTAACTAAATGTTCACTTTTTAATTCTCCCAAATACTGTCTAATCTATCCCCCTTATTAAAGAGAATGTCATTCCACAAATGTTTGGTTTTACCCCTTATTAAATATTCCTTGATAATATTTATGTGGATCTAATCTGGTGCCCTACAGACCTATTAAGCTGTGTATTATTTCCTCTACAAATATAACAAATTTACACTAACAGCTTTAATATTAGAAAGAGCAATATATTCCAGTTTACTATTCTTTTTCAATGACTCAGAGTGCTGGTCAGGTGTTTTTAGAAATTGTCATAAACTTAAATAAAACTGTGAAGCTGAGCGCTGTTGGCTCATACTTGTAATTCTAGCTGTCTAGGAGGCTGAGATCTGAGGATTTCAGTTCAGAGTCAGCTGGAACGGGAATGTCCATAAGACTCTCATGTATAAATAATCACCAGAAAACCAGAAGTGGCACAGTTACTCAATGAGTAGATTATTCACTTTGAACTGAAGAACAGAGGGACAGTGCCCAGGACCAGATTTCAAGCCTCATGAATGAACAAAAAAAGGGGAGGAGACAATTTATATCTTTGCTGAATTGTATCCTCCAACCCACAAAAAAGATAAGTCTCAATTTATTTAAATTTTTGCTTTTATATTCAGCATTTTATAATTTTCAATTTAATACATTTTGACGATGTGTGAAGATAGCACAAAGAAATTCACAAAAAACAGTTGAAAAATAAAGGGCAATGGGAATGGAGAAAGACAGAAACAGGTTAATCAACCCCTTCATTAATATGTGAGAGCGTAAAATATTTCAATAAGATTTTTTGCACAATTAATATACACCAATTAATAAATATCTTCCAAAGACATTGGAATTCAAGTATGACATAAAGGAAAAATTGAGATTCTGTGGTGAAATGAAAGAAAGAGAGTTGAGAAAATACATACTTATAGTGATTGTCTAAATAAACTAAGAAATTCGGTCAACAGTTTGAAGGCTCATGGCTCATTGAACTAGAAGGCTGCTGTTATCTAAGATAATACTAAAATGTTAGACTTGAGCCCATCTTTAAGACTGCTTAATACTATTGCTTTTTGAGTCAGTATACTTTTTATTGTTGTTGTTGGTGGTAGTCGTGGGCCTGAAGTCTCCCTCAGCTATTCAGCTCAAGGCTAAATCTCTACCACTTAAGCCATAGTGCCACTTCTCATTTTCTGGTGGTTTATTGGAGATAAGAGTCTCATGGACATTTACTGCACAGGCTGGCTTTGAACCACCATCCTTAGTTCTCAGCCTTCTGAGTAGTTAGGATTACAGGCATGAGCCACCGGCGCCCGTCTTCTCTGTGCAACATTGTAACAATAAAATAAAATCAATAAAGGACATGTTTGATAAATAAAGTAAAATGATAACTTACAGACAAATGAAAATAATAATATACAAATATGTTTATATACATGTATGTACACATCTTTATATTCTTTTTTTTTTTTTAAATTAATTTAATTTTATTTGTGAACATACTGTACAGAGGAGTTACAGTTACATGGGCAGGATAATGTGTACATTTCTTACCAAGCATTGCAGCCTCCTCCTTTGTTTATCCTTCACATCCCTTCCCAGCCTCCCCCCTCCCACCCTAATCCCAATCCTTCTCCTTCCTCCCTCCCCCCAGCCCCCCCCCTCCACCAACATTGTAAAGTTCGTTTTGGACATGACAACTTGTACTTCTCATTGTTGCAACAGGTCCACCTGTATCCTTAAACAACTGGTTTTTCCCCATCTCCTCCACAAGTTATACTGACATCAAATATAGTGAAAGCAAGGATTATACTGTGGGGGAGGGACATACAAAGCAACAAAGAGATAATCTTATAAATGTGTTAGAAACACATGCATGAAAGAAAAAAACATTAAAATACACATCTAAGGGTTCATTTTCCTGACATCACATTATCTGACCTTTTCCGCTTGACTCATACATATACTATATATTACAAATAAGGGAAACCATGGGACCTACGTTTCTTTGGGCCTGGCTTACTTCACTTAATATAATTTTTTCCAAGTTTTTCCATTTCCTAACAAATGGGGCAATGTCATTCTTTCTGATGGAGGCATAGAATTCCATTGTGTATATATACAACATTTTCTTGATCCATTCATCTACTGAGGGGCATCTGGGTTGGTTCCATATCTTAGCTATGGTAAATAATGCTGCAATAAACATAGTTGTGCTGGTAGCTTTAGTGTGGTCTTGTTTGTAAACATTAGGGTAAATGCCCAAAAGTGGGATTGCTGGGTCATAGGGGAGCTCTATGTGGAGTCTTTTGAGGAACCTCCATACTGCTTTCCAAAGTGGTTGAACAAGTTTACATTCCCACCAACAATGAATTAAGGTTCCTTTCTGTCCACATCCCCTCCAGCATCTGTTGTTGTTAGAGTTCTTGATTTTTGCCGTTCTCACTGGAGTGAGGTGATATCTCAATGTTGTTTTGATTTGCATTTCTTTTATGGCTAGGGATGTTGAACATTTCTTCATGTGTCTATTGGCCATCCTTCTTTCTTCTTCAGAGAAGTTTCTCTTTAAGTCTTTCGCCCACTTATTTATTGGGCAGTTGTTTCTTTGAGGAATTGTTGTTGGGGGGTTTAATTTTTTGAGTTCCAAGTATATTTTAGATATGAGACCCTTGTCCGTTGTATGGCCAGTAAAGATCTTCTCCCAATCCGTGGGCTTTCTATTGATCTTGCTAGCTATGTCATTTGCCCTGCAGAAGCTCTGCAACTTTATGCAATCCCATTTGTCCAACCTTTCTTTGATTTGTTGTGTTTCCAGGTCTCTATTCAGAAAATTTCGGCCTGAGCCAAGGAGACCTAGGGTTTCTCCTATTCCATCCTGTAATGTTTTCAGAGTGTCTGCTTTGAGTTCAAGGTCTTTGATCCAATTGGAGTTGATTCTGGTGCAGGGTGATATATAAGGATCTAGCTTAAGTTTTCTACATGTAGTTAACCAATTTTGCCAGCACCATTTACTGAAGAGGTTGTCTTTCTTCCATTCTATTGTTTTAGCTCCCTTATCGAAGATTAGATGGCTATAGGTCTGTGGGTTCATTTCTGGGTTTTCAATTCTATTCCATTGGTCCTGAGGTCTGTTCTTATGCCAATACCAAGCTGTTTTGATTACTATGGCTTTATAGTAGAGTTTGAAGTTTGGTATTGATATTCCTCCAGCAGTGTTCTTTCCATTCAGGAGCGTTTTTGCTATTCGGGGTCTTTTATTGTTCCATATGAATTTTTGGATTGCCTCTTCTATTTCCTTGAAGAATGAGGGTGGAATTTTGATAGGTATTGCGTTGAATTTGTAGATAGCCTTGGGAAGTATTGCCATTTTCACGATGTTAATCTTTCCAATCCAGGAGCATGGGAGGTTTTGCCATTTTTTAAGTTCTGTGTTGATTTCCTTTTTCAAGATTTTAAAGTTTTCATCATAGAGGTCCTTCACTTCTTTAGTTAAGTTAATTCCTAGGTATTTTATTTTTTGTGGGCTATTACAAATGGAGTTGCTTTCCTAATTTCAGCCACACTTTTCTCATTGTTGGCATACAGAAAAGCCATTGATTTTTGGGGGTTAATTTTATAACCTGCTACTTTGCCAAAGTTTTGAATCAGCTTGAGTAATTTGGGAGTGGAGTCTATGGGATTCTTTAAATACAAGATCATGTCATCTGCAAAGAGGGAGAGTTTTATTTCTTCTTTCCCTATTTGGATCCCCTTTATGTCTGCATCTTGTCTTATTGCTGTAGCTAGGCATTCTAATACTAGATTGAAGAGAAGTGGAGAGAGTGGGCATCCTTGTCTTGTTCCTGAGTTAAGAGGAAATGGCTTTAGTTTTTCACCATTGAGTATAATGCTGGCTGTAGGTTTGTCATATACAGCCTTTATCGTATTGAGGAATGTTCCATGGATTCCTAATTTTTCCAAAACCTTCATCATAAAGGGGTGTTGGATCTTGTCGAATGCTTTTTCTGCATCTATTGAGATAACCCTGTGGTTCTTATTCTTGCTCCTGTTGATGTGATGAATAATATTAATTGATTTGCGTATATTGAACCAGCTTTGCAGCCCTGAAATGAATCCTGTTTGATCGTGGTGTATGATTTTTTGGATGAATTGTTGAAGTCGATTGGCCAAAATTTTGTTGAGAAGTTTTGCATCAATGTTCATCAAAGAAATGGGTCTATAGTTCTCTTTCTTTGATGAGTCCCTGCCTGGTTTTGGGATGAGGGTTATGATGGCTTCATAGAATGTGTTCGGTAGTGAGCTTTCTCTTTCAATTTCATTGAAGAGTTGGAGGAGTATTGGTGTGAGCTCTGCTTTGAAGGCCTTGTAAAATTCCGCTGTAAAACCATCTGGTCCTGGACTTTTCTTAGCTGGGAGGTCTCTTATTGCTGTTTCTATTTCAATGCTTGATATGGGCCTGTTAAGCTGGTTTAACTCATCTTGGTTTAGTTTTGGCATGTCAATATTTGCTAGGAAAATGTCCATTTCTGTCAAGTTCTCAAACTTATTAGCATAAAGTTTTGAGAAGTATTCCCTTATAATGTTCTGAATCTTGGTTGTTTCCGTGGTGATGTTTCCATTTTCATCTCTGAGTTTATTAATTTGGGCGTGTTCTCTTCTTTTTCTGATAAGATTTGCTAAGGGTCTGTCAATTTTGTTAAGTTTTTCGAAGAACCAACTCTTTGTTTTGTTGATTCTTTCTATAGTTTTTTTGGATTCTAATTCATTTAATTCTGATTTAATTTTGATTATTTCTTTCCGTCTACTAGATTGGGGTTTATCTTGCTGCTCTTTTTCAAGGAGGTTTAGATGTGTCATTAAATTGCTAGTTTCAGATCTCTCCAATTTGTTGATATGGGAGCTCAGAGCTATAAACTTGCCTCTGAGTACTGCCTTTGCTGTGTCCCAGAGGAGCTGGTAATTTGTGTGTTCATTTTTGTTGAATAGCATGAACATTTGAATTTCCTTTCTAATCTCTTCCATGACCCACTCTTGATTCAGCAGTGTGTTGTTCAGCCTCCATGTGATACTGGACTTTCTTTGGTGGCTTTTGGTGTTGAGTTCTAATTTTATTCCCTTGTGGTCAGAGAGAATGCAAGGTATAACTTCAATGTTTCTGAATTTAGACAAGTTTGCTTTGTGGCCTAAAATGTGGTCTATTTTAGAAAACGTTCCATGTGCTGCTGAGAAAAACGTGTATTCTGATGCTGCTGGGTGAAATGTTCGGTAGATGTCTGTTAAGTCTAGTTGATCTATGCAGCTGTTTAGATCTGCGGTTTCTCTGTTGAGTTTTTGCCGAGTTGATCTATCTAGTGGGGAGAGTGGTGTTTTAAAATCCCCAACAATTAATGTCTTTGGATCTATATGGGATTTGAGGGAAAGTAGTGTTTCTTTGATAAATTTGGGTGCTCCATTGTTTGGCGAATAGATATTTAGAATTGTAATATCCTCCTGAAGGAGAGATCCTTTAATTAGTATGTAGCGACCTTCTTTATCTCTTCTCACGAATTTTAATTTGAAGTCTATTTTATCTGATATTAAGATTGCAACTCCGCCTGTTTATGGGGGCCGTTTGCTTGGTAGATTTTGTTCCAGCCTTTAACATTGAAAATGTGTTTGTTTTTACGGGCAAGATGTGACTCCTGCAGGCAGCAGATAGAAGGGTCTTGTTTTTTAATCCAACTAGACAGTCTATGTCGCTTAATTGGAGAGTTCAGTCCGTTAACATTAAGAGATAGGACTGAGAGGTATTTGGGAGTTCCTGCCATGTTATCCACCTTCTTGGGGGCTGCGAAAACTAGGTTCTTCCTATGGTTCTTGGATTCTCAGTTTGGGTGCAGTTTCTTGGCCTTTGTTGCGGTCTTGTTGGTTTTCTATGTGTAGGACATCTTTAAGAATCTTTTGTAGGGCTGGTTTGGTGGAGATGTATTGTTTCAATTTTTCTTTGCTATGGAAGGTTTTTATTTGGCCTTCAGTTATGAAGGAGAGTTTAGCTGGGTACAGTATTCTTGGTTGATAGTTGTTTGTTTTTAGGGCATGGCATACATCATTCCAGGCTCTTCTTGCTTTGATTGTCTTTGCTGAGAAATCTGAGGTGATTCTAATTGGTTTCCCTTTATAGGTGATTACCCTTTTCTCCTTGACAGCTTTAAGGATCTTTTCCTTGGTCTGAGTTGATCCTGTGTGGATTATAATGTGACGGTGGGATGTCCTATTCTGGTCTGGTCTATTTGGGGTTCTAAAAGCTTCTTGTATCTGAATAGGCCTATCTTTTTGTATGTTTGGGAAGTTCTCTGCTAGGATCCTGTTAAACAAATTTCCTAGACCATTAACTTCTGTTTCTAGGTGCTCCTCTACACCCATTATCCTTAGATTAGGCCTTCTGATGGTGTCTTATAGGTGTTGAATAGATCTATCATACTTCTTGGACTTGTCTTGAATGGTTGTATGTTCTTTCTCTATAATATCTAGGCTGTCTTCAATCCCTGAGATTCGATCTTCTGCATGGTCTAACCTGCTGTCAAGACTCTCTACTTTGTTTTTTATCTCTTTTCCTTCTAATTGGTCAGCTTTGATGGCTTCAAGTTCTTTGTTGAAGCTCTGTTTTAGGTCTTGTATGAATTTCTTTACTTCCTTAATTTGGTGTTCAGTGTTTGTTCTCAAATCACTTAGTTGATTGGTTATGATTTCTTTGGACTCCCATTCCTTCTGTTGGGTTCCATTCAGCATTCCCTTTGTGGTCTCCCTGACTTCCTTCAGCTCTTTGTTAATGGATTCCATGAATGCCTTTACTGATCTTTGTGTGTTCTCTACGTGGTCTCTCAATTCCTGAATTACTCTTTGATTAGCTTCCTCCCGTTTGTGGGATTCCTGCAGTTCTCTTTCCTCCCGTTCCTGGGATTCCTGCAGTTCTCTTTGAGTGTTCTCAGCCTGCTCACGCCATTCCTCCCTTTCTCTTTGAGTATTCTCAAGTTGTTCACGCAAATCCTGTATCATTTTTTGAGTAGCTTCCTCACGCTTATGATATTCCTGCATAAACTTTTGGGATGACTCCTCTCTCTCCCTATCACGCTCATACAGAGTCCTTTGTAAGTTGTCAAACTTCTCATTTATCATATTTGCCACCAGTGTTTGTATAGCTATTCGGGAACTCTTCTCTGGATTGTTCATTAGCTGATCTGACCCCTGATTATCAAGATTGGGAATTGAGATACCTGGATTTGCCATTTTTCTTGTGTTTTTTCGGCTTACTCTGCCCATTTGAGATGAAAATAGCACCAGTTTTGTGCTAGAACACTATCTTAAGGCAACCATCAACCAACGTTTGCATTTATACAGTCAATAGTCTACAGATACAATCTAGTTCAACAGATACATCTATTCAACATCAAACAACTATATGTTAATGGGCTTCGAACCGCAGAGAAGAATTTGGGAAACCAGAAATTTTTAGGGTTAGGGAGAGATGTGGGTAAAAATTAGGAATAGATTGGTGTGGGGAGGCACAGGGAGAGTTAACTATGTCCTAATCTCAATGCAGGAAATAGGTTGGGTAGGATGCAAGTAGAGAGGGAGAGAAAAAGAAGAAAGGTAAAGGGAAATGAAAAGAGACCAGAAAAAAAATTAGAAACGTAAAAATTAATATAGTTATGGAGATTGAAAGATCATCTATTTAGAGAGGAATGTGAATATAATGAGAAAACAGGAGGGAGATAGAGGAGATGTGAAAAACTTAAAAAATGCTTAAAATATTATATAGGTATAAAGAGGTAGTACTGCTATTAAGGAATTTAAGTCTCAGAGGTTTTGGATTGAGTAATAAATTTGTGGATTAAGTGTGTACACAATGGGGGATAGGGTCTACTAGTTAACTATGGGTTTATCAGGATGTGCAGGACAAGAGTTAAGGCACATACAGAAGAACAAAAGAAAGGAAAAGGTGAAAAGGATAAGAAAGGGAGAAAAAAAAAAGATCAGAAGTTCAGTAGAGCTAGACAAAAAACAAAAAGATAATTGAGAAAGAAAGAAATAAAAAGAGAGAAGACAAGAAAAGAAAGGAAAACGTACATTCACGTATTCCTAAAATAAAAATTATAAGAGGAAAAAAAAGTTACTGGAAAACAATTATTTTTTCAAAAAAGGCGAAAATTAAAGACTAATAAAAGTTTTAGAAAAGCAAAAAAAAATTTTTTTATATATATATAAGGTAACAAAAAAAAAAAAGAAAGAAAAAAGAAAAGAAGAAAAAAAAAAGTTCTTTGATTTTTTTTTTTTTGATTTTTTTTTGGGAGGGGTGGGAAGAATCCTGTATCTCCCTTTTGTCTGTTACCAGCCTCTTGTTGGAGTCTCTGGTCAGCTTGAGGTCCTGTGGCTTGATTGGTTTCTTAAGTCAGTTTGTTCGAACAGGCAGAAAAATGCTCTGCTTTACCCAAGATTTTGAGATCCCCCTCCCAGGTTAGTTTAATGGGAGGGTGATCTGCTTTGAGAATCACAAAAGAGGGGTGATGAGGCTAGGTTCTGGTAGAGTTGAGGCCTTTCAACAAACAGTAGCTTTTCCCTGGGGCTATTTTGTGAAAAATTCACAGAGCCCACCCTGGAGCCATTCTCAGGGTTTCTGTTTTTCAATTGATTGTGGAGGCTGCTAGAGGGAGGGGCAGCCTCTGGCTCTGGTTACCCAGTGAGGAAAGCCACTCCAATGGCTGGTGCCTGAGCTGGGTGACTTTTCCCTGGATGGAGCTGAGTCTGGCAGGTCACTTCGCCGTTAAGTTCTTGTGACCTGTTAAATGACTCGTTTTATTCCAAGGCCTGAGTTGGAGCTAGCAGCTCCTCTGAGCTTTGTCGGTATCCAAGATGGAGATCACCGGTGCTGGGGGGGGAGGGGTGGCCTTCCCTCCTCTGCTCCCTGAGAAGGAGTGAGGAAGTGGGGCTACTCACGCCGAGTCTTGGATCCTGGGTCGTCTCTGGTCTGCAAAGTGCAGGATGAAGTTGTCCGCTCCTTGTCGGTTCTTGCTGGTGTTGAGTAGAATCCTCTCGCCCTCTGCGTCTGGCTCCTTCGTCCCGGACTCTCTGTGTGAGCGCTCAGGTATGGCCGCGGCTGCGGTAGCCGCTGCGACCCTGCCGCCGCCGCCGCGGCTGCTGGCAGGCGGTCAGATGTGTCTCCTTGTCTTGGCTTCCCCTCTCTTGTCTAACTCTCTGTCCTGTCATGGCACACTTGGTGTGATTCTCTGGCTTAGGACTGTTCACTGGAACTCTAAAACTGCTTTCTATGCGAGAGCTTGTTCAGATTCCAGCTTCTCCTCCGCCATCTTACCACATCTTTATATTCTTAAATATGTTTACATATATATAGGTATTTGTATATATACAGACATAGTGTGTACATATACATTTATTTAAAGAAACGAATCAGAAATATATTAAGAGCATATTAATGCCAATGAAAAACTTTAACCATCCTGAATAATTTATCAAAAATCCAAATACATATCTCTATAGTAATATAACAACAACCAAGGAATATATGGAAGTATCATAACATACCACGACATTGCATACATATAGAGATTAGTGGAAATAGAAACAATAAGATACCCTTGCACAACCATTATGTGCAAATTGGAATCCTTATACATTGGTGCTTGGCATTTAAAATGATATTTTCAGTTTGTTAAACATACTGGCAAACTTTAAGATATTACACGTAGAGTTGCCTCTATGATATAGCATTTTCAATCATAATTTTATATACAAAATATATTTCAACATATGTCCAATGAGACACATGTACAAGAATATACATAGCAAAACCTTTTACAATAACATATAATAAAATATTTAAATGCCCATTGAGGATATAATACCATTATATACATGCATACTAAACAATATGCTCTATCTATGAGAAAAATTTAGATGGACTTACTTTGGAAATAGTAACATTACATGGGAGAAATAGATAAAACAGACTGCATTTTCTAATTATATGAGCTTTTTAAAATTGGCACATCTGTAGAGGTAGAATATGAAATAATATCTGCTAAAGGGAGGGTAGGTTGAAATAATGACAGGAAGTGTTTACTAATAAATATTGGAGTATTTTGAGAGGATAGTGATGATAAAATGTTCTAGAACTGAAAGTGATGTTCTTACTCCAAATCTTTAACATTCTAAGAATCATTGTACTTTATTGAAGGATCACAGATTGCATTTGCATTATCCTTAGGAAAAATTTTAGAATAGTAGTCGGTGAATCTGTGTAAAAATTTACAATTTAAAATCACAGAATTATATAATGCATAACTTTAGTGCATTGATGAATATGATTATCAATAAAATGTGATCTGTGATATATTCTCTTAGTGACCATACATGACATTGCGAGTCAGTGAATATTCTACAAAATTATGTAAATTGAGGGATGAGATAGGATTGAGAAGGATGAGTGATAATGATGATCAATATGCGTTGTATTGACCATGGAATTTGTCTTAATGATAAACTGCTTGCCTTGAATGTGTGAAGCCCGGTGTTTGATTCCTCAGTACTACATAAACACAAAAGCTGGAATTGGCACTATGACACAAATCAGAGTACTAGCGTGAGGAAAAGAAGCTTAAGGACATTGACAAGGCCCTGAGTTCAAGCCCTGAGACTAGCCAAAAAAGTTCCTTTGTATTAAGCCGGGCACTAGTGGCTCACGCCTGTAATTCTAGGTAATCAGGAGGCTGAGGATTGAGGTTTGATTACGGCCCAGGCAGGAAAGACTGTGAGATTATTATCACCAATTAAATCTCAGAAACATCTGAAAGTGCTGCTATGTCTCAAGTGATAGAGTTCTAGCATTCATCCAAAGAAGTTCAGGGACAGCTCCCAGCCCAGCGTTCAAACCTCCGAAGACAAAAAAGTAAACAAACAAACAAAAAAAAACCTCACTAAACACTATTCATAAACTGCTTTGTCAAACAGCAATAACTCCCATAAGACTACTTAAAGTTAATTAAAAATGTGATAAAATACAAGTCATTTTGGGAACTAGAAATAGTATACAGGGGACAAAGTAAATTTTATATCATGCAGTTTGAGTTGAAATTTTTTCTATAGTCTTCTAACATTTATGAAATTGACAATACTGCCAATTATAGGTCAATTTCCTTGAGGAACAGATTGAATTCTGCTGTTTTGTCATAGCAAAGTGTAGATGTGATTTTTTTTGCCACTTATTGAAGTATATCTGATATTTTAAAGTAGATTTTTCCTAATATAATATTAATTTAATCAATCATTTCATTAGGGAGATGTTGGTCAAATTTTTTTTCTAGTAAATCTTATCACTTATAATAAATGAGAGCATGCTGTGATAGTCTCCTATTAACATGACAAAATACTTTATAAAATTCACTTAAAAGGGGGAAAGATTAATCTTGGCTTCTGATTTTATACATTTCAGTTTATGTTTCTTAATTGTTTTGGGTTGGTGGTGGCACAGTACCCCATGTCAGGAACACGTGATGGAGTATGAGTATTCATGGAATCCAGGAAGTAAAAAAGAAGTGACAGGGGGCTGGGAAGGTGGCTCAGTGGTAGAGCGCTTGCCTTGCATGCTCGAGGCCCTGGGTTCGATTCCTCAGCACCACATAAGCAAAAAGAAAAAAGCCGGAAGTGGTGCTGTGGCTCAAGTGGTAGAGCGCTAGCCTTGAGCTGAAGAGCTGAGGGACAGCGCCCAGGCCCAGAGTTCAGGCCCCATGACCGGACCCCCCCCCCCCAAAAAAAAAGAAGTGACATAGAAGTGGGAGAGGGAGAAACTAAAGGATGGAAAGAGGGAGAGGGAGAAGGAAAAGGAGAAGGAAAAGGAGACAGAGAAGAAAAAGAAGGAAGAGGAGGAAAGGACTTGACCTTAACATACTTTTTGACTACAAGTTCTCGGTGACCAAATCTCTACAACTATGCTGACTTGAAAGGGTTCACCTCTTTATGGAAACATAGTGAAAGTTAATTATTAATCTCAATCCTTTAAGATTTCAGATTTAATTTCTAGAGTGGTGGGTAGATATTCCTATACATTGTGATAACTTCTGTTCCTAAATATTTACTTGAATTAATCAGAGAAGCTATTTGGCATGGAGGTGTTTTGGTTATAAAATTGCTGGAGCGATATTTTGAGTGCAAATACATTTAACAGATAAGGAAGCTTCAAGATATTTCATTTTATGACCTAAAAAGTGACTACTTCATCTAACTCATAATGACTTGAATTTTTCATAATTTTATGACATTTTCATTCAAGATTTTGTCATCTAATGAAGTTCTTTCTAGTTGAAGGAAAAATAAATACTATTACAATCATTAATTTCTTAATTATTTTATAGAGTAGGTATAATATGAATTTCCTAACATTCAAAAATAAGTTATATTCAAGTCTATAGGATAAACGGATAAGTCATGGAATATCTTGCTTTATCTCATATTGAGATTGATTCAATGTCTAAAAATCACTGTTAACATAAAATACACGAAATTCAGTGTTTTGCTGAAGTGTCTTGGTAATCAAACCTCAGAAACACATGAGCAGTAACTAAGATTTTTATATATTCAAAAAAGTATGGATCTATATTTTATTTCAAAAAGATTAAGTTTAAAAGAAGAGAAAATCATGTGACCACAGTAGATAATCCTTAATGAAAAATTGCTTAATTCACCCTGACAGAGCCTATTGCTTTTAGTTTACATGAGAAATTTGTTTAACGATCCCATTGTTGCTTTTGAATTTAGAGTACTTCAATTTGTGCAAAGATTCTGTCATTTAAATCTTCGAGTATATATTTTTTCATAAAAATGAAAACTTTTTTTCACACTGCAGGTTCAGGTTTAATAACTAAATAAATATCTAAATGTTAATTTCTTAAATTGAGCCTCTAGAATTCAAAGAATAAGAAATTTATTTTATTGTTAAATGTATTATATGTGTGCTGAATATGAATATCTCAAGCTTGTAATCCTCACTACTCAGGAAGCTGGGGTTCAAAGTCAGACTTGGCAACAAAGAAAATATCTTATAAATATGTTAGAAACAATCACGAGAAAGAAAAAAAAAACATTTGAATACTTATCTTGAGGTTCATTTCACCTAACATCAACATATCTGACCTTTTCTGCTTGTTTCAGACATGTCCCACCCCCACGGTATATCCCCTGCTTTCACTGTATTTGATGATGGTATAATTTGTGGAGGGGAAGAGCAAAATTAAACCGTTTAAATAGGGATACAGGTCGACCCATTGCAACGATGAGATGTAGAAATCGTTATGTCAAAAAACAAACTTTACAAACTTTAGCCCCGGGGGGATGGGGGGCGGTGTGAAACGGGATGGGTTGGAAGAGGAAACAAAGGAGAAGGCAACAATGCTTGATAAGAAACGTACTCATTACCTTGCCCATGTAATTGTAACCCCTCTGTACGGTATTTTCACAATAAGAATAATTATTTAATTAAAAATAATTTTTTAAAAGCCAGCCTTGGGAAGAAAGTTTGTGAGACGCATCTCAATTAATCATAAACACTCATCACAACACACACACAAAGCCAGAAGTGGAGTTGTGACTCAAATATTAGAGCAATATCCTTGAGGGGGGAAAAAAACAACTAAGGGATAGGTCTTGGTTTTTTTTGTCGGTTGTGGGGCCTGAAATCTGGTCCTGGGTGCTGTCCCTCAGCTTTTCATCTTAAGGCTAGCACTCTACCACGTGAGCCACTTCCGAATTTTTCTGCTTATGTGGTGCTGAGGAATCGTACCCAGGGCCTCATGTGAGGAAGGCATGCATTCTAGCACTGAGCCACCTTCCCAACCCAGGGATAGGTCTTGAGTTCAAATCACAAGAACAACACACACACACTCACACACACAATATTATGTCTAAATTCTTATTTTATTTTCAAGAAATAAACAATATCATGAACAGTAGTATTTTTTACATATCCTGCAACTTTGGTGAGTTGCTTTTAGTAAAATTTTTCTTAGATTAAACATAGGTTATTAAAATTAAAATTAATCAAGTATATTTATAATTACTCATAACATCTTGTTGTACAATAGTTGGTATTATTGCTGTAGCCATAAGAAATATTCTGAGGGGCGGCTGGGAAGGTGGCTCAGTGGTAGAGTGCTTGCCTTGCATGCCTGAGGCCCTGGGTTCAATTCCTCAGCACCACATAAGCAAAAAGAAAAAGCCGGAAGTGGCGCTGTGGCTCAAGTGGTAGAGCGCTAGCCTTGAGCTGAAGAGCTGAGGGACAGCGCCCAGGCCCAGAGTTCAGGCCCCACGACCGGACCTCCCCCCAAAAATAAGAAATATTCTGAGTAAAAAAAGAAAGGAAGAATAGAAGAAAATGAAAGAAAGAAAAAGAGAAAGAAACAAGAGAAAGAAAGAAAAGAGAGAAAGAGAGATAGGTACGGATGGAGGGAAGGAGGAAGGAAAGAAGAAAGAAGGAAGGAAGGAAAAAAGGAAGGAATGAAGGAACAAAGGAAGGAAGGGAGGAAGGAAGGGACAAAAACAATTTAATTTATAAAATCTGCTATTTAGCCCAAAATAAACTTCATGTAATTAACCCTAGTAAATGCAAGTTTGCAATTTTCCTTTCTCTGCCTGTTCCGCATGCATGAATGAAACCAACAAAAGAAGGATCAGAAAAAAACAGGTGAATCTGTTTGCATCTTTAGTAAATATGTATACAAATCTTTTTCTCATTTTTAACATCATCAAATAACTATTTGCAAACAATTTACATTTAGTTATAAATATTCAAAAATTTGAGGTAACCAAAGGATGTCAATATATTATAGAATATGAATACTAGTAATAAGAGTGCTATTAATATTTATTAATTTATTATTATTGATATTCATTTAATATTACAGTCTTCATGTTATATTAATTATAAAATTTTTATTTTGTATTTTATCAGAGAAATTAACATCCTCTGATTTTTTCGTCTGTGAGAGTCTACTAGCAGACCGTAATTAAAATCAAAGGAGATCTGTATTTGTTGGCTCAAACGAATATTTCTGAAAGCAATTAACTCATCAGAGATTGTTCAAATACTTCATAAGGGCCTTCGAAAGGCTTTACCATGCTTACATGGTTACCTGTGATGTGATTCAAGAGCCACTAAACAATCTTACTTCACTTTGCCATCAGTATAATTATTCATTCACATAATTCACATGTTATAAGCTTGTCCTTAAGTTATTATCTTCTATGAAATAATATCCAAATGATATATCACACTGAGTTAAAGAAAAAATTTCAAATGTATTGGATGATGTAACTCCTTCCAGATACACATGTTGAAATTCTATTCCCCTGTCTGGTGGCACACACTTAAATTCCTAGTGGTATTGGAGGATTGAACCTAAAACACTATACTTGTGAAATAGCATCTCCATTAATGCCATACCTGCAGATTGTAGATGGATTGCTTATTTTGAGGTAGTATCACTATGCCTGGGCCTGATTGGACTGCAGTCCTACTAAAACAAGCATAAAACATTGCACCCAGCAAATGGTTAGTTTCTGAAACTTCTTTTTTTGTCTAGGCTTCCCTGGAACTGGAATTCTCTAATTGTTGATGCCCAAGTAGATAACATTACAGGTTTGAGCCACTTTATCCACTAAGCTATACAATTTCAAAATGTCTTGATATTGCCTATATTTGTGCTTAACATATATAGTTAACCTTAATTTTCTCCCTCTTAAGTTTAGTACTCTTGAGCTGCAAACATTGGCTTTCTTGATATACATGGCTTTGTTTTGGATGGAATCGGATCACAATAAAAAAACATCTCCCAAAAGTTTATTTCAAAAATCATGGAAAAGAAGGCTTCAGGTTGGAAAAAAATTGATCCTTAAGTTCTAAATGCAATACATTTATAGTGTTAGTCAATGCTTTCCTAATTATGAGAAGGAAGGAAGAAATGTGAAAGATGTTAGATATAATTTGATAACCTTCTAGTTCTCCATAGAAATTCTGTAGTCACCACTTCATGTTATCTTCCTTCCTTAAAGCTTGTTTTAAAACCCTCTGGGTGGATATTGGCTGGACTGATTGGTAATCTTCTCCAGGAAATGAAGCTGATTTTAGAAGGCTGATGGTGTAGTAAATAAAGGAATGATGAGAATGAGCACAGATATTGTCACAAAATGAGCAGACCTCCATTATATAATTTGCAAATATCTTTAGTATGTCTTAATTTTTATGTTGTAGTAGGAGCATCTATACAATGCTGAGAATTAGAATTCTACAAAATATACAATGAGAATTGGAATTCTATAAAATATGAAACATTGTTAGGTAAGAGTTGTTCAAGGATGTAATCTTAGCTAGGTAAGAGATTGAGATCTGAAGATTACAGTGTGAAGACAGCCTGGAGTAGGAACGATCATTCGATAATTAATTCCAATTAACCACCAAGGGAAATGGATTTCTAGGTCAAATGGTATGTAGAGCACTGGCCTTCAACATAAAAGCACCATCCAGGCCCTGAGTTTAAGCCCTGGGATCAACAGAAACAAAAACACAAAATACAACATAGAGTTAGATATTTTATAATGAAGCATATTCTAATGTACTCTTCAGTGTTAGAAAGACTAAACTTCTGTGTTAGCTTTATAACCTACCACAATAAGTGTTATTGTTCATTTATTAAGCAGGAAGGCTTACTCAGATTTAGAACTTTGAAGGTTTCAGTGTATGTTCAGTTGGTTTTATTGATTTTGGGGCCTGTGACAAGACAATGTCAAGGTCGGGAGTATGTCAAAGAGAAATGTTTTGACCTAGAATGATTAGAAGATAAAAGAAGAAAGTAGATGAGAATCTAGTTCTCATGTGTTTCACTCTAAAGAATTTAATTTCCAGAAGAACTATTCAGGTATTCTCCACAGTCTGGGAGGAAATAGAAAGTCATTTTTCTTTAACACGTAGGTCTTTCTGGGGCATTCTAAAAGCAAATGGCCATATCTTCACCATTGATAATGACTTGTCCAGGGGTGGAAGCAACTAGATATTTCTATAAATTCTAATCAGATCTCAGTAGAATAAATATTTTATGGAATTCCTATTAAAATATTTTCTTGCAGTCTTCATACAACATATGTGTTTATCTGTGTGTTTGTATGTGTGTATGAATAAACGAATACAACAATGTAGAGGATAAAAGTATTAGTATGGCCTTTTGTTTTTCTTCTCAAACCATGAAAGCCTGCCACAATCCCAATCAAATCCCATCCAAGATTCAAACATCAATGCTGTCCCAAAAGTTTTTCATGCAAACCCTAGTACATCCACCTCATTTAAGATAGCCATGGTATATGAGCATTTAAAGTCTTATAATTATGTTGTCATCAAGGAAACAATGTACAATATTTCTTTTAAAAATACCTAGATTTTAGAACACTTATCCAGAAAATTAAAGGAAATAATTATGGTATTAATTTAAATATTTAGTCACGTAAATGGGTATTCTATATCCACAGAGGCCTATTAAACCACATGATTGAAAACCTCATCTATTACCAACTTCCATGAAGACAGTTCTTGCTGAAAATAAACGAGATGTGGTAAACAAATAAAAATGTATGCCACTAACAAATGCTGCTGTTCTAAAGCATGGAAGTGACAGAGCAATTAATGCCTGTGAACAGCAGGTTCTAAGTAGTGGAATGTGATTATACCCTAAGTAGAAAAATCCACAGATATTTCAGGTTGTGCTTCGTTGTTGACATTTATGAGATATATTTTGGAAAGCACAATGAATGAAAGCACGTTGTTTGTAAAACTTTGCTGGCTGATAGAAACTTATTGAAATGTATCAAATGAGAAGACTGACAATATGGTGGATAAGATGTGGTATGCAGCTTTCAATACAGACTGAAGCAAACCAAAGAATTGGAATTATTTTTTTCCTTAACAAATACTTTCTGGGTATATTGGGCTATACAGTATAATGATGAAATAGTCATGTTTGTGAAAAAGTAAGGAAAAAACACTGTCACCTTTTGAATTTCTTTTTAAAGTGAATCTTAAATGAGAAAGATGAAGAAAATTTAAATGCGTTAATAAAATATTATCAAGTATTAGTTTAATTTTTGATTAAAAGTTAAAACAAACTGACAGACTTAGTCCTGGCACATGTTTTCTTTTGTTCTTGTTTTTTTGGGGGGTGATATAAATATTTTTTTCAGAAAGGCATCCTTGTCTTAACCATTTCCCATAAAATTTATGCTGTCATAGGATCAGAGTTTTTTTTTGGCTAAATTAAGATAATAGCAGGCTCATTTTATGCCAACACAATATATAAACACCAATGACATTTTTCACTGAACAAACACTCATAAAAAATCATAAAATAATAAAGTCAAAATCCATGTCAATTTTTTTGTCGGTCATGGGGCTTGAATTCTGGGCCTGGGAATTGTCCATCAGTTCTTCAGCTCAATGCTACCACTGTACCACTTGGGCCACAGTGCCATTTCTTGTTTTTAGGTGGTTTATTGGAGATAAGAATCTCACAGACTTTTCTGCTCAGGCTGGCTTTGAACCATGATCCTCAGATCTCAGAATCCTGAGTAGCTAAGATTACAGTCACCAAAGCTCAAATCCAAGTCAATTTTTTAAAAAGCAAGCTTATTGAAACTTCTGGCTTTTTCCAATAAACAATCTTATTTTTTCAGTATTAGTTTATAACTATGAGTTACTTTTAGATGTAACTGTGAATTTTTTAATAGAATCAAATATAATTCTTACCATTACTCTGTATTTCACAAAAATCCACTGTAATGGATTTTCACCAAAGTCAATTATTACATACTATCTCACACACTATTGTTATTACATTCTATATTGCATATAGTGTGAAGTGAAAATAATTTCGACAATTTCATATAAATTTTAGGTGCTATTTTAACATTACAAATTCACATCTGTGGTTTTAAACTAAGGAAAAAATTTAGAGTTAAAAATAAAATATGAATGGGAAGGGATGGGAAGGGGAGACAAAGGAGGAGGCTACAATGCTTGATAAGAAATGTACTCATAATCTTGCCCATGTAATTGCAACCCCTTTGTACAGTATTTTCACAATAAAAAAAAAGAAATGCAAAAAAAACAAATATGAATGTTTAGTGTGTCCCAATTAAACCAAAAATTCTGAGTTCATCCACATAAAATTATTTTCTTTCCACTAAAAAATTTGAAGTATTACCATTGAAAATAGTTAGGCAAGATGAGGCAGAATTCAAATCACGTCAAACAACGTCTCTGTTATTTTGCTAATCCCTCCACTAAGAAGATCTCCCTATTCCCAGTTGTCACAAAAATTGAAGTATCTCTTAGAATTCTATTTGGAAAACTTCTATATCATTGATTCTTTTTGTATTTTCTATTATATGAAACAAAATATAGACACAAAACAATTGAAATAAAATACACACATATGTTGAAGTCATCACAGCTGGAAAACAACCAACAAATTGGAACTTCACCAGGAACAAAAAGATATTGTGCCCACTTTATTTTTTTAAGTACAAAGCCTTCAAATACATGTTAATTTGAGTAGAACTATAAGGATAACTGTCTCTCACAAATAAGGTTGTGCTAATTTGTAATTAAATTCATGTGGATGAACCTAATATAGCAAGTCCCTTGAATGAATCAAATTGTTTAAAACAAATGTAACTGTATGTGAAGCAAAATCTGTACATATTTAAAAGAAAAGTTGCTACAGTATCAAATCACAAAAATCATGACATACTTAAAAATTTCAGAAATGCAATTACTAAGTCCAAAATATCCATAATGAGAACTAAATACTACTGACTTATCAAGAACAAAATATGCAAAGAATCTGAGCAGTGTACATGAAGTACATAATTTAAAACTACTCCAAATTACACTGCTTTTAGAAGACTGAATATGTATTATCTAAAGGAAAAATCAGCACATTATATAAATGAAATTAAAAATCTCATGAAAAGAGAGAATTGAAAATAATATTTTAATAAATGGTGGTCAAAATCTAGTACTGACAAAATTGCATACCTATTTAGTTAGATTCAAAAAAGTCCCAAGTTACTCAAGCTGATTTAAAACTTTGGCAAAATAGTAGAATACAACTGTAACATTATTATGGATGTTGACTCTGGCATGGAATTAATTTCCTCTTTAATCTGACAAATTAATATATCAAAGAACATAACTTCTCCAACTAAATATCAGACCTAACTAAACATACAACCAGAAAAGTCATCATGCAAGCCATATTGCAGCTGGGGTAAAAGAAAAATTTGGAAAAAAATGTAAGAGAGGAGATGAAGAGAAATATTGTGGAGTAAATATGTTCAAATATTTCCTAGGTTAGTATAATGACATAATAAAACATAAGTATAAAAATAGGATAATGAAATTTATAAAAGGAAAAAATTTAGCAAGCTACATTATATGGATGTTTGTGTATAACACAATAAAATACTTTGTGAAATTAACATTTGCTAATAAAAAGTCAAAAATGCATTGGAGTTGTTGTACAGTCATATGTTATTTTCCATTTTTTGTTAACATATTTCCCTGATAAAGTAATAGGAGTAATAGGTTTTGCTCATTTAGAAAGACAATCTTGTCCAATTAGCATAAAGATACTCTAGTTAATTAATGTCAATATGAAATTGTTAAATTAATTATTGTATTAGAATATTTCCAATGCACTGTTCAAATATTACCCTATAGGTATATACTTTTTGCTATTTATTTAATAAGTTGTCTTTACTTAATTACTATATGCCATTTTCTGAATGTAGTTTGGTAAATGCAACTAGGATATATTATACCTGAACAGGAAATCAATTATTCAAACAGTTTTATCAAAAATGCGTCTAACGAAAAAAAGAGGTTAACCCAAATTATGTATATTTGAAAATAATACTTGCTTAGTCCTCTTCTCACATTCCCCATTCCCTTCTTGAGAATGCTACACATTGTAGGGAATTTGTTAACATGTTTTAGAGACATAGGTTGACTTTAAAACAATGAGTTAGTTTATGCTGCATTTTTGTTTACTTTATATCCAGAAAAGCTAAATTCTTACCTTATCATTTTCCTTAGACTTTATACTCAGGTTTCATCTTTGATGGGTGAAAGATAGAGATATAAACATTTTTTAACAGTGGCTAAATTTAGGTTGAGGAATCTATGTACAACTATACTCATGCAGATAGACCTCATCAGTCACGTGACCACAATATCAAAATGTTAACCTATGCTTCCTGAAATCATGCTTATGAGATCTTGTGTATTATAAACAGTGGTTATTAGCATTTGTTTTCAAACAACCTCATTTCATGGGTTAGGAACTAAAGTGAGATATTTTACTCAAAATTTAAGGAGGCATCCAAATTTAGTTACCAAGATATACAGCATTTAACACAATGTTTGAAAAATGCAAGATAAAGGAAATAATTTATAAAAAAAACAACGTTCAAAATAAATAGAGAATCAGTATGACTGATTTTTCTTTTACCCCAGCTGCAATATGGCTTGCATGATGACTTTTCTGGTTGTATGTTTAGTTAGGTCTGATATTTAGTTGGAGAAGTTATGTTCTTTGATATATTAATTTGTCAGATTAAAGAGGAAATTAAATCCATGCCAGAGTCAACATCCATAATAATGTTACAGTTGTATTCTACTATTTTGCCAAAGTTTTAAATCAGATTGCAACCCAAGCGAATGTAGAAGATATTGGACCCTAACAAAACTGACAATTGCATAAACCCAGTCCTCTATGACAGATTTAACAAGGCCTATCTTGGAGATTCTTGTTAGGGACATGATAAAAATTTATAGTTTAGTTGTGATTACAGAACAGTTTTACACCTGTCACTAAGTCATTACCTTTATTTAGCACAGTCCCTTTTTCTCTAACTTATATTTTCTTGGCTCAGGAAACTGTTTTTTGCTTGTGAAAACCTGGCTGTTTACAATATAGAAATGGGTTTTTCATCCTTTTGAAATTACTGTCTGTATAGTGTTCTATGAGATGATCTTCCTACGATATTCCATATCATAGGAATAAATTACTCTAATTCAAACTTGGACAACAGCTAGCTTGTTCACTCTCCTAGGAAACCATCTGTATAGATTTTTTACATGTAAACAGACCCTCATTTACTTACAAAAGTCTGTCAGTGAGTCAAACCTAACTCACCCAAGTGAGGTGAATTCCTCTCTCATGCTTCTTTTACATTAAAAATGGTAAGAACTGTTCAACAATGCATATACTTTTTAATGTGAAGTGTGACTCCTATTTTCCATAATGTGAATCAAGGAGAGGAATCAGTTTAAGATGTGAAAGAACCTTTCGAAGAGTTTTGGACCTTGAAAATTGTCCTGGGTATTCATTTTTGGAAAAATATCCCTTTTCAAAGACAAAGGACTCCTTTTTTTTATATTGTGCAGGTACTGGGATTTGAACTCCTGGCCTTGAGCTCTACCTGGGCTTTAATTCTCTATGTTTAATCTATAGACCTGAGACACACATTCACTTCTTCCTTTTACCAAGAGTGGAGAAAAGAATCTCCTAGGTTTATCTACTTGGAATAGCTTCGAATTGCAATGATCAAATTTGAAATGGTTCCAAGCATTCCATCTAAGGCATATTCAACAACTAGTGAAAATTGTGTTGGCTATAATTATGTATCTTTCTCTATGTGTGCACGTTTACATTTGTATATATATGTGTGTATTTGTGTGTATGCTAACGTGCAAGTGAACCTACATAAGGGCATATACACACATATATGCATATATAAATGAATATACAAATATAAATATATGTGCATATATATGTATATCAGATGTTCAGTGATTTAATCTATAGTTCCTAGCACATTGTCATTCTCACAAAATGTACATGATAAATTGCTCTGCAGATCTGTGATCTATTATGGATATCCTTTTGTACTCACTTCCCCATTAGTTTTTGAACATCCCTGTGAACAACTTCGGTCTACTTTCCATAGGATAGATTTTTTTCATTACAGGTAGTTACTAACTGATAATAAAAGAAAAAAGGTTGCTTATAAAAGAAAAAAATTCTTGATTATAGCCATTCTACCTGGGGTGAGGTGGTATCTCAATGTTGCTTTGATTTGCATTTCTTTTATGGCTAGAGAGGTTGAGCATTTATTCATGTGACTATTGGCCATCCTTTCATCTTCAGAGAAGTTTCTCTGTAAGTTTTTAGCCCACTTATTTATTGAGTAGTTGTTTCTTTGAAGATTTGTTGTTGGGGGATTTAATTTGTTGATATCCAGGTAGATTTTAGATATGAGACCCTTGTCTGTTGCATGGCTAGTGAAGATTTTCTTCCAATCCGAGGACATTCTATTGATCTTGCTAACTATGTCCTTTGCCATGCAGAAGCTCTGCAATTTCATGCAATCCCATTTGCCCAAATTTTCTTTGATTTGTTGTGTTTCTGGGACTCTATTAAGGAAATTTTGGTTTGTGCCGAGGAGACCTAGGGTTTCTCCTTTTCCATCCTGTAATGTTTTCAGAGTGTCTGATTTGACTCCAAGGTATTTGATCAATTTGGAGTTGATTCTGGTGCAGAGTGATATATAAGGATCTAGCTATTTTTCTGCAAGTAGTTAACCAATTTTTCCAGCACCATCTACTGAAGAGGCTGTTAGATGTTGGAGGAGATGTGGACAGAAGGGAACCTTACTGCATTCTTGGTGGGAGAGTAAACTTGTTCAACCATGTTGAAAAGCAGTATGGAGGTTCCTCAAAAGACTCTACATAGATCTCCCCTATGACCCAGCAATCCCACTTTTGGGCGTTTCACCAAATGATCACAAATAAGACCACACTAAAGCTACCAGCACAACTATGTTTATTGCAGCATTATTTACCATAGCTAAGACATGAAACCAACCCAGATGCCCCTCAGTAGATGAATGGATCAAGAGAATGTGGTATATATACACAACGGAATTCTATGCCTCCATCAGAAAGAATGACATTGCCCCATTTGTTAGGAAATGGAAAGGCTAGGAAAAAATTATATTAAGCGAAGTAAGCCAAGCCCAAAGAAACATAGGTTTCATGGTTAACTTTATTTGCAACAACTGGTATATGTCTGAGTCAAGCAGAAAAGGTCAGATAGGTTGATGTTAGGGACATGAACCCTAAGATATGTATTCAAATGTTTTTAATGCGATTTTTTCTAACATATTTAAAGATTATTTCTTTGTTGCTTTGTATGTCCCTCCCCAACGGTATAAGCCCTGCTTTCACTGTATTTGATGGTGGTATAATTTGTGGGGGAGGGGTGGGAAAAACAATTCGTTTAAATAAGGATACAGGTGGACCCATTGCAACACTAATATGTACAAGTACTTATGTCGAAAAACGAATTTTACTACTTTGGTTGGGGGGAGTATTTGGTATGGGGGACAAGGAGGATTGAAAGTTCTGGGAAGGAAAAACAAAGGAGGACGCTACAATGCTTGATAAGAAATGTACTCATTATCTTGTCCATGTAATTACAACCCCTCTGTACAGTATTTTCCCAATAAAAAAGAAAAAATAATAAAAAGAACAAAATTTTTAAAAATATATAAAGTAATCTTGTAGAAGATTAAAAAAATAAAAGAAAAATAATTTTAGGTCACAGGTTAAAGTATCTTATCCATTCCAATGATTCCTATGAGATAAAATTTATAGTAGAAGTAAAAGTGAAAAGGAACTAGTAGATATGTTATTTTACCATTTAGAATGACAAAGAATAATATCATGTCACTGTCATAACTCTTAAAGAATCCAAGGTTAACTGATGGTTGCTTTTATGTTCCCACAAAACCAGTAGATCCTGAAGCATAATAGTAGCCCAGCAGAAATTCTAAGTAGCAGACATGGGGCATGGAAGAGAAAGAGAGGAAATGAGACAGAGTGAAAGAGAGAGAGAAATATCATAATATTGAAAGTGAATAATAGATAAACAAGAGCTGTATGAGAATATTCATACTGCTATCTTTAGACTCTATGTGTACATTTGCAGGTATTTGATATTTGTAATCCATCAACATGAAATATAAAGTTATGTTGATAAAAATAAAAGTGACTCAGAAGAAATTATAAATGCAAAAACGATCTTCACAGCAGCAAACTCTCAGAGATATTTCATGACTTTGAAAAGGATAAAGTGGGTGAAGTTACTATAAATTTAGAAGTACAACAATTCACAAAAATAGAAAAAGATATTTATATATTTCCTTATATAACCCAAAGCAAAAGGAAAATGTTGTTTAGATGATTTTTTTAAAAACACAGTCTCTCAAGTGCTAGGAAGTTGGCTCAGTGGTAGAGTGCTTGCCTTTCATGCATGAGGCCCTGGGTTTGATTCCTCAGCACAACGTAAGTAGAAAATGTTGGAAATGGTGCTGTACCATAAGTGTTAGCGCTAGCCTTGCCTGAGGAACAGCACTCAGGCCCCAGAGTTCAAGCCCCATGACCAACAAAGTCAAAATAAAACAAAACAAAACAAAACACAGTCTCTCACATTTGTGGCCTCAACTCTGTAATACTGTTGCTTCAACCTAGGGGTAAGATTTTAGTTGTGGACATGTATCAACTCTCCTGATTCAGACTCTACTTGATCATTTTTTAATAAATATTTTGTTCTTAATTTTCCTAGTTGTAAATTCACATGCACCTATAAAAAAATGGTTTGACCACCCCAGTAACCTTCTCAAAGTACCTCCTAATGATGACTAACAAAAAGTTGTATTATATAACAAGTAAAACAATGCTACAAAGAAAACCAATAATTAAATAATGATTAATAAAATAAAAAACAAACCAATTACCAGTGTTTTTAGTATTTGAAGTGCACTACATATTAGATTTTACTATTTTCTCATATTCCTGTACATTTTAAACTGCCTAAGATTATGATGTTCAACAAGATTTTTATAGGCTATGAATAGTCTTCAAAGTTACACACTAAGGTTATTATTTATGGCTCATCTCATTATTTGTTTATGGCTTATATGATCTCTTGTTCCTCACTAAAATATAAAGTAAGGAATCCCTAAATTTTAACAAGAACTGTGTAGTTAGCAAGTCTTAACCCTTCATTCTGCTTCTTTACACAAAGACTTGCAACTTCTCATTAACAAAGTTTCTATAAATTCTGAAATGTACATACTTAGTAGTATATGTCTGCTAACATAAATCTTAAATACTTTATAGAAAATTTTATACCTGCCAAACAGTCTTAATTTTGGCATATATAAGCAAATTCCTAAAATTAAATAGATATAAAACACTAAAATTTTTAACAACCCTTAACACTTGCTGCTGTGTTCATTATGACATGTGCCTTGTATAGAACAATTGAATTATTTCCCCTACACATCTCTTGAACCGCAAATATCTGGAATTATTTTGTTTTTGACATGTCCATCTTGACATTATTCTTAAATGTGTGCTTATGTAAGAAGTACATGGTTCTAAAATTTCACAATTCTTCTAAACTTACTTTTTGTTGAATTGCCTAGTTTAAGAAAATCAATTACACTTTATATATAAAAAATATTCTGTGCTCAATTCAGCATCACATAAACTAACATTGTAATGATACTGAGAAGATTAGCATGGCTCCTGCGCAAGGATGACAGGCAAATTCCTGAAGCATTCCATAGTTTTACAACAATAGATGCTGGAGGGGATGTGGCCAGAAGGGAACCTTACTGCATTCTTGATGGGAGTGTAAACTTTTTCAACCATTTTGGAAATTAGTATGAAGGTTCCTCAAATGACTCCACATAGATCTCCCCTATGATCCAGAAATCCCACTTTGAGGCATTTACCCAAATGATCACAAACAAGACCATCCTAAAACTACCAGCACAACTACATTTATTGCAGCATTATTTAAGATAACTAAGATATGGAACCAACCCTGATGCTCCTCAGCAGAAGAATGGATCAAGAGGATGTGGTTTATATAAACAATGGAATTCTATGCCTCCATCAGAAAGAATGGCATCACCCAATTTGTTAGAAATTGGAAAGATATGGAAAAAATATTAAGTGAAGTAAGCCAAATCCAAAAGAACACAGGTTCCATGGTTTCCCTAATTTTCAATAACTTTATATGTATAGTATAAGCAGAAAAGGTCAAAAGCTATGTCCATATGACCAGATAACATAATGTTACGGGAAATGAAACCCAAGATAGGGATACAAGAATTTTTCTCTTTTTTGCTATTGTTTCTAATGTACTTATAATGTGCAATGTGATTTTTTGTGTCTTTTTATAGGTTCCTCCCCATGCTATAACAACTGTTTTCACTGTATTTGAAGTTGGTGCGCCTATATCTTGTATATATGCTCTTCTAATTTGGGGAGAGGAAGGAAAAAACAAAATGCCTAAATAGGGATACAGGTTGACCCATTGTAACAATGAAATGCACAAGACACTATGCTGAAAAATGAACGTTACAATTTAGGCAGGGGAAGGGGGGAGCGGAGTGCACTTGTGGAGGTGCGAGGGAAGGAATGGTAGGGGAAAAATAAAGGAGGAGGTAACAATGTTTGTTAGGAATTGTTCTCATTACCTAGCTCATGTAAATATGACCCCTGTGTACAGTATTTTTACAATAAAAAGTATAAAACTTTTCTAAGAGGAGGAGTTTATTACCTTTATTTTGCTTATATAATATCGTTAACAAAGAAATTAATGCAAAACACTGATATGAAGATATTTAGAATGGATGTATGTGTGTATGTGCATGTGTGCACGCACGCGCAAGTAGCATGTGTGTACAGGAAATTTCATTTCTGTTGGCATGCTCAGAATTTGAAATCGCGGCTTCAAGGTCTTGCTAGGCCTTTCCTCTTAGATTGGTGAGGTACTATATAAGCTACATCTTCATTCTTGGCCCTATGCTAGTTCATTAAATTTTTGAAAAATTATATCATGAATTTATTTTGCCCTGATTGGGTTCCAACTGTTATCCACAGATCTCGGGCTCCTGAGTAGATGTCCGGAGGAGTTAGGATTACAGGTGCGACCATCCAGCACAAGGTTTTCAGAATAATTTCAAAAGTAGAAGAAAATTTACTTCACAGGGTCCTGTTTTATCATCTCCTACTTTGAAAGCATTTTGTGTGATTGTATATGAATTTTTTAGGTTTTTGATTCTTAAAAGTCAGTTAATGATAATATTTAAAAGTTTTAGTACTTTTTAAAAAGGAAACTGGAAGTTTCCTCAATTTATAAGCTCAACTCTCTACATGATAACCCAATCTCACCAACACAGTCTGTGTTGAAGACAAAATGTAACAGAAAACAATCACCATGGACATTAATTGCTATGCTATTATTTCTTGGACAATATGAATTTTGAATTGAGAGTGTAAGAGAATGGAGAGATTTTACCTACCTTTTGTGTACTGCTAAAAGGCTTTTGGAAACTTTGCCTCATTTCCTTTCTCACTGTATGTCTTGGGGTCATCTACTTAAGGCATTTAATTACAATTTTTCCCAACACTAAAATGGTAATAACATTAGCATTATAACAAATATTATCTTAAGAATTAAGGGAAATAAAACTTGTGAAGTACTTAACCTAAACTTCTGTGAAGGAGCTTTGAGTTTAGCCAGCAGTTTTTTTTAAATACTAAATAGAATGCAATAAGCATTACAAAAGCCATTACATGTAGTGAGAAACCAAAAGTAATGTTATCTATTGACCATGTTCTGCTTCCAAGGAAACCAGGGTGATAACTTCTTATTCTGTAAATCAAACTGTTTATCTTATATCTTACGTCTTGGTAGTGTAAAAGTATCAGGGAAAGAATAATGAATGAATGTTGTAGACTGAGGTGAAGTCCATATGAAAATGTGAAAAACTGATAAAACATAAAAGTACCTTCGCGATATGTTGTGGTTTACATTTTAAGGAAGACCTAGAAGAATGAATTCTCTTTTTGATATCCTAGCATAGCTCCTTATAAGTAGGTACTCTTTCTTCCTTCTTGTAGAGGCATCATCAGATGAGAGGAACTGTATTTTTTTTGTTTGCTTCCTTCCATTTATTCTTCAGTTTGAAATCTGAACTATTGAGACTGAAAGAGAGCAAGGGAAATTAGACACATAGACTTTGGAAAGAACAATTAACGTAAAATAAATAAAATGCACATAGTCTTGTTAAAGGTCTAACTAAATTGAAGTATATGGTCTCAAGCATTAACAGAAAATGATTTAAGCAATATCATTTTATTGAAAATTGAAAAATGTTAGGAGTGGCTTAATATTTTTCTATCTACTACCTTGAATTAATTATTGATTTTGTATAGAGAGATTAAAGATGAGATTAACAAGAAACTTGATTAAAATTGGACAAAAGTTCTGAATAGACATCTTTTCCATAAAGCCCTGAAAATCGCCAGTGGGCTAACAAAGTTGTGTTTAATACAACTTCTACGCTGGTTTAATGGTTTGTGAACTGAAATCATTAGAGAAATGTAACTCAAAATTACTATGATAAGGGGTTCCGGGAAGATGGCGGAGGAGAAGCTGGAGGCTAAACAAGCTCTCACAGAGAAAGAAGTTTTATTTTATTTTTTTTAAATTTAATTTTTTTTTGTGAACATACTGTACAGAGGGGTTACAATTACATGGGCAGGATAATGTGTACATTTCTTATCAAGCATTGCAGCCTCCTCCTTTGTTTACCCTTCACATCCCTTCCCAATCTCCCCCCTCCCCCCACACCCAATCCTCCCCCCTCCCCCCCACACCAATGTTGTAAAGCTCATTTTCTACATGACAACTTGTACTTCTCATTGTTGCAACAGGTCCACCTGTATCCTTAAACGACTTGTTTTTCCCCATCTCCTTCACAAGTTATACTGACATCAAATATAGTGAAAGCAGGGGTTATACTGTGGGGGAGGGACATACAAAGCAACAAAGAGATAATCTTATAAATGCATTAGAAACAAATGCATGAAATAAAAAAGCATTAAAATACATATCTAAGGGTTCATTTTCCTAACATCACATTATCTGACCTTTTCTGCTCGACTCATACATATACTAGATATTGCAAATAAGGGAAACCATGGGACCTATGTTTCATTGGGCCTGGCTTACTTCACTTAATATAATTTTTTCCAAGTTTTTCCATTTCCTAACAAATGGGGCAATGTCATTCTATCTGATGGAGGCATAGAATTCCATTGTGTATATATACCACATTTTCTTGATCCATTGATCTACTGAGGGGCATCTGGGTTGGTTCCATATCTTAGCTATGGTAAATAATGCTGCAATAAACATAGTTGTGCTGGTAGCTTTAGTGTGGTCTTGTATTTAAACATTTGGGTAAATGCCCAAAAGTGGGATTGCTGGGTCATAGGGGAGGTCTATGTGAAGTCTTTTCACGAACCTCCATAGTGCTTTCCAAAGTAGTTGAACAAGTTTACACTCCCACCAACAATGCAGTAAGGTTCCCTTCTGTCCACATCCCCTCCTGCATCTGTTGTTGTTAGAGTTCTTGATTATAGCCATTCTAACTGGGATGAGGTGGTATCTCAATGTTGTTTTGATTTGCATTTCTTTTATGGGTAGGGAGATTGAGCTTTTTTCTTCCTGTGTCAATTGGCCATCCTTCTTTCTTCTTCAGAGAAGTTTCTCTTCAAGTCTGTAGCCCACTTATTTATTGGGCAGTTGTTTCTTTGAGGATTTGTTGTTGGGGGATTTAATTTTTTGAGTTCCAAGTATATTTTAGATATGAGACCCTTGTCCGTTGTATGGCTAGTGAAGATCTTCTCCCAATTAGTGGGCTTTCTATTGATCTTGCTAGCTATGTCCTTTGCCATGCAGAAGTTCTGCAACTTCATGCAATCCCATTTGTCCAACCTTTCTCTCTGGGAAGATGGCGGAGGAGAAGCTGGAATCTAAAAAACTCTCGCATAGAAAGCAGTTTTAGAGTTCCAGTGAACAGTCCTAAGCCAGAGAATCACACCAAGTGTGCCATCACAGGACAGAGAGTCAGGCCAGAGAGAGAAAGGAATTTTAGAGTTCCAGCGAACAGACTTAAGCCAGAGAATCACACCAAGTGTACCATCACAGTACAGAGAGTTAGGCCACAGAGGGAAAATCCAGGCAAGGAGACAGATCTGAGCACTTGCTAGCAGCTGCCACTGCAGGCTACAGTGGTGGTGGAGGTGGCAATAGCCTCCATACCTGCAACACAGAGAGTGCAGGACAAAGGAGCCAGACATGGCGCGCGAGTGTATTCTACTGAACACCAACAAGAACCGACAAGGAGCAGACATCTTCATCCTGCAGTTCACAGACCAGAGATGACCCAGGAACCAAAATGCGGTGTGAGTAGAAGCCTAACGTCCTCACTCCTTCTCAGGGAGCAGAGGAGGGAAGGCCACCCCTCCCCGCCATTACAGGAGATCTCCATGTTTGATACTGACAAAGCTTGGCTGACCTGCTAGCTCAAACACAGGCCTTGGAAGAAAACTAGAGTCATTTAGCAGGTCACAAGATCCTAAAGTGACATGCCAAACTCAGCTCCATCCAGAGAAAAGTCACCCAGCTCGGGCCACCAGCCCCAGCAGTGGGTTTCTTCACTGGGTAATCAGAGCCAGAGGCTGCCCCTCTCTTTAGCAGCATGGACAATCCATTGAAATTCAGTAAATATAAACCCTGAGAGTGGCTCCAGGCTGGGCTCTGTGAGTCTCTCACAAAGTCTCCTCAGGGAAAAGCTACTGTTTGCTGAAAGGCCTCAACTCTACCCAGAACCTAGCCTCATCAGAGCATCTACAAACATGAGGAAAAAGCCATCTCCCTCTTTTGTGATACTCAAAGCAGATCTCCCTCCCATTGAACTAGCCAGGGGAGAGGATCACAAAATCCTTTGAACAGCATAGCATTATTCTGCCTGTTCAAACAAACTGCTTAAGAAACCAACCAAGCCAGAGGAAAATCAAACACCACAAGCAGACCAGAGACTCCAACAAAAGGCTGGTTATGGACACAAGGGATAAAAAAGATCTTCCCACCACTCCCAAAAAAATCAAAGAACTTGTTTTTTTCTCTGTTTCTCTTCTTCTTCTTCTTCTTTTTTTTTTTTTTTTGGTTCCTTTTATAAAAATATTTTTCTTCTAAAACTTTTTTTTTAATTTTTAATTTTTACCATTTTGAAAAAAAAATTCTATACTAGTAACTTTTTTCTCTTCCTCTTATAATTTTTATTTTAGGGGTATATGTGTGTGTGCGTTTTTCTTTCTTTTTTGTTCTTTCTTTTCAAAAAATATTTTTGTTTTTTGTTTAGCTCTACTGAATGTCTGATTTTTTTTTTCTTTTTTGCTCATTTTTTTCACCTTTTCTGCTCTTTTGCTCTTCTTTGTGTGACTTAATTGTTGTTCTGCACATCCTCAGATATACCCATAGTCGATTATTAGACTTTATCCCCCATTGTGTACACATTTAATCCACAAATTTATTACTCAATTCAAAACCTCTTAGACTTAAATTCCTAGCAGTATTACCTCTTTATACCTATATAATATTTTAAGTATTTTTATTTTTAAGATTTTCATGTCTCCTTTATATCCCTCCCGTTCTCTCATTATACCCACGTTCTTCTCTGAATATTTCATTTTCAATCTGCATATTTTTAATCATTACACTTTTTATTTTTTTAATTTTTGCTTTTCTATTTTTTCTTGTCTCTTTTTTCTCTTTCTCTTTCTTCTTTTTTTTCTCTCTCTACTTTTAACCTATCCAACCCCTTTCCCACTTTGCGATTAGGACTTAGTTAAGTAAACTCTCCCTGCTCCTTCCCATATTTCTCTTTTCCTATTTTTACCCACATGCCTCCCAAAAACTAATAATTTCTGGTTTTCCAAATTCTACTTTGCGGTTTGTAGCCCATTATTATATAGTTGTTTGATGTTGAATAGGTATATCTGTTGAACTTGACTGTATCTGCAGACTTTTGATTGTGGATCTACAGACTGTGGTTGATGCTTGCCTTAAGATAGTGTTCTAGCACAAAACTGGTGTTACTTTCATCCCAAATGGGCAGAGTAAGCCGAAAAAAAAGAAAAATGGCAAGTCTGGGTAGCTCAAATCCCACTCATGACAATCATGGGACAGGACAGATAATGAATAATCCAGAGAAGAGTTCCCAAATAGCTCTACAAACAATACTGGCAAACATGGTAAATGAAAAGATGGAAAACATACAAAAGGACTCTGTATGAGCGTGATAGAGAGAGGAGGCAAACGAAAGGTCAATACTGGAAAAGATTGAAAATATACAAAGGAATCTATATGAGCATGATAGGGAGAGAGAGGAGGAAATCCAAAGGTTAATACCGGAATATCATGAGCGTGAGGAAGCTAATCTAAAACTGGTACAGGAATTGCATGAGCAGCATGAGAACACACAAAGAGAAAGGCAGAATAGCGTGAGTAGGCTGAGAACACACAAAGAGAACTTCACGAATGGCATGAAAGTGAGGAAGCTAAGCAAAGAGTAATAAAGGAATTGAGAGAGCAGGATGAGAATACACAAAGATCACTAAAGGCATTCATGAAATCCATTAAGGAAGAGCTGAAGGATGTCAGGAAGACCAAGGAAACCATAAAAAATCACCTAAGTGATTGGAGAATAAACACTGAACAACAAATTAAGGAAGTAAAGACGTCCATACAAGATCTAAAACAAAGCTTCACCAAAGAATTTGAAGCCATCAAAGTTGACCAATTAGAAGGAAAAGAAATGAAAAACCAAGTAGAAAGCCTTGAGAGCAGGTTAGACCATGCAGAAGATCGAATCTCGGGGATTGAAGACATTCTAAATAGTATAGAGAAAGAACATACAACCATCCAAGACAAGTCCAAGAAATATGATAGATCTATCCAACACTTGGAAGACACAATCAGAAGGCCTAATCTAAGGATAATGGGTGTAGAGGAGCACCTAGAAACAGAAGTTAATGCTCTAGGAAATTTGTTTAAAAGGATCCTAGCAGAGAACATCCCAAACATACAAAAAGATAGGCCTATTCAGATACAAGAAGCTTTTAGAACCCCAAATAGACCAGACCAGAATCTGACATCCCACCATCACATTATAATCCACATAGGATCAACTCAGACCAAGGAAAAGATCCTTAAAGCTGTCAGGGAGAAAAGGTTAATCACCTATAAAGGGAAACAAACTAGAATCACCTCAGATTTCTCAGCAGAGACCATCAAAGCAAGAAGAGCCTTGAATGATGTCTGCCATCCCCTAAAAACAAACAACTATCAACCAAGAATACTGTACCCAGCTAAACTCTCCTTCATAACTGAAGGACAAATAAAAAACTTCCATAGCAAAGAAAAATTGAAACAATACATCTCCACCAAACCAGCCCTACAAAAGATTCTTAAAGATGTCCTACACATAGAAAACCAACAAGACCACAATAAAGGCCAAGAAACTGCACCCAAAATGAGAAACAAAGAACCATAGGAATAACCCAGTTTTCGCAGCCCCCAAGAAGGTGGATAACATGGCAGGAACTCCCAAATACCTCTCAGTCCTTTCTCTTAATGTTAAAAGACTGAACTCTCCAATTAAGCGACATAGACTGTCTAGTTGGATAAAAAAAAAAACAAGACTCTTCTATCTGCTGCCTTCAGGAGTCACATCTTGCCCGTAAAAACAAAAACATTTTCAATGTTAAAGATTGGAACAAAATCTACCAAGCAAACGGCCCCCATAAACAGGCGGGAGTTGGAATCCTAATATCAGATTAAATAGACTTCAAATTAAAATTCGTGAGAAGAGATAAAGAAGGTCGCTACATACTAATTAAGGGATCTCTCTTTCAGGAGGATATTACAATTCTGAATATCTACTCGACAAACAATGGAGCACCCAAATTTATCAAAGAAACACTACTTTCTCTCAAATCCAATATAGATCCAAAGACATTAATTTTTGGGTATTTTAACACACCACTCACCCCACTAGATAGATCAACTCGGCAAAAACTCAACAGAGAGACAGCAGATCTAAACAGCTGCATAGATCAACTCGACTTAACAGACATCTACTGAACATTTCAGCCAGCAGCATCAGAATACATGTTTTTCTCAGCAGCACATGGAACGTATTCTAAAATAGACCACATTTTAGGCCACAAAGCAAACTTGTCTAAATTCAGAAACATTGAAGTTATACCTACAATTCTCTCTCACCACAAGGGAATAAAATTAGAACTCAACACCAAAAGCCACCAAAGAAATTCCGGTATCACATGGAGGCTGAACAACACACTGCTGAATCATGAGTGGGTCATGGAAGAGATTAGAAAGGAAATTCAAATGTTCATGCTATTCAACAAAAATGAACACACAAATTACCAGCTCCTCTGGGACACAGCAAAGGCAGTACTCAGAGGCAAGTTTATAGCTCTGAGCTCCTACATCAACAAATTGGAGAGATCTGAAACTAGCAATTTAATGACACATCTAAACCTCCTTGAAAAAGAGCAACAAGATAAACCCCAATCCAGTAGACGGAAAGAAATAATCAAACTTAAATCAGAATTAAATGAATTAGATCCAAAAAAACTATAGAAAGAATCAACAAAACAAAGAGTTGGTTCTTCGAAAAACTTAACAAAATTGACAGACCCTTAGCAAATCTTATCAGAAAAAGAAGAGAACACACCCAAATTAGTAAACTCAGAGATGAGAATGGAAACATCACCACGGAAACAACCAAGATTCAGAACATTATAAGGGAATACTTCTCAAAACTTTATGCTAATAAGTTTGAGAACTTGACAGAAATGGACATTTTCCTAGCAAATATTGACATGCCAAAACTAAACCAAGATGAGTTAAACCAGCTTAACAGGCCCATATCAAGCATTGAAATAGAAACAGCAATAAGAGACCTCCCAGCTAAGAAAAGTCCAGGACCAGATGGATTTACAGCGGAATTTTACAAGGCCTTCAAAGCAGAGCTCACACCAATTCTCCTCCAACTCTTCAATGAAATTGAAAGAGAAAGCTCACTACCGAACACATTCTATGAAGCCATCATAACCCTCATCCCAAAACCAGGCAGGGACTCATCAAAGAAAGAGAACTATAGACCCATTTCTTTGATGAACATTGATGCAAAACTTCTCAACAACATTTTGGCCAATCGACTTCAACAATTCATCCAAAAAATCATACACCACGATCAAACAGGATTCATTTCAGGGATGCAAAGCTGGTTCAATATACGTAAATCAATTAACATTATTCATCACATCAACAGGAGCAAGAATAAGAACCACATGGTTATCTCAGTAGATGCAGAAAAAGCATTCGACAAGATCCAACACCCCTTTATGATGAAGGTTTTGGAAAAATTAGGAATCCATGGAACATTCCTCAATACAATAAAGGCTGTATATGACAAACCTACAGCCAGCATTATACTCAATGGTGAAAAACTAAAGCCATTTCCTGTTGACTCAGGACAAGACAAGGATGCCCACTCTCTCCACTTCTCTTCAATCTAGTATTAGAATGCCTAGCTACAACAATAAGACAAGATGCAGACATAAAGGGGATCCAAATAGTTAAAGAAGAAATAAAACTCTCCCTCTTTGCAGATGACATGATCTTGTATTTAAAGAATCCCATAGACTCCACTCCCAAATTACTCAAGCTGATTCAAAACTTTGGCAAAGTAGCAGGGTAGAAAATTAACCCCCAAAAATCAATGGCTTTTCTGTATGCCAACAATGAGAAAAGTGTGGCTGAAATTAGGAAAGCAACTCCATTTGTAATAGCCCCACAAAAAATAAAATACCTAGGAATTAACTTAACTAAAGGAGTGAAGGACCTCTATGATGAAAACTTTAAAATCTTGAAAAAGGAAATCAACACAGAAATAAAAAAATGGCAAAACCTCCCATGTTCCTGGATTGGAAAGATTAACATCGTGAAAATGGCAATACTTCCCAAGGCTATCTACAAATTCAACGCAATACCTATCCAAATTCCACCCTCATTCTTCAAGGAAATAGAAGAGGCAATCCAAAAATTCATATGGAACAATAAAAGACCCCGAATAGCAAAAACGCTCCTGAATGGAAAGAACACTGCTGGAGGAATATCAATACCAAACTTCAAACTCTACTATAAAGCCATAGTAATCAAAACAGCTTGGTATTGGCATAAGAACAGACCTCAGGACCAATGGAATAGAATTGAAAACCCAGAAATGAACCTACAGACCTATAGCCATCTAATCTTCGATAAGGGAGCTAAAACAATAGAATGGAAGGAAGACAACCTCTTCAGGAAATGGTGCTGGCAAAATTGGTTAACTACATGTAGAAAACTTAAACTAGATCCTTATATATCACCCTGCACAAGAATCAACTCCAAATGGATCAAAGACCTTGAACTCAAAGCAGATACTCTGAAAACATTACAGGATGGAATAGGAGAAACCCTAGGTCTCCTTGGCTCAGCCCGAAATTTTCTGAATAGAGACCCGGAAACACAACAAATCAAAGAAAGGTTGGACAAATGGAATTGCATAAAGTTGCAGAGCTTCTGCAGGGCAAATGACATAGCTAGCAAGATCAATAGAAAGCCCACGGATTGGGAGAAGATCTTTACTAGCCATACAACGGACAAGGGTCTCATATCTAAAATATATTTGGAACTCAAAAAATTAAACTCCCCAACAACAAATCCACAAAGAAACAACTGCCCAATAAATAAGTGGGCGAAAGACTTAAAGAGAAACCTCTCTGAAGAAGAAAGAAGGATGGCCAATAGACACATGAAGAAATGTTCAACATCCCTAGCCATAAAAGAAATGCATATCAAAACAACATTGAGATATCACCTCACTCCAGTTAGAACGGCAAAAATCAAGAACTCTAACAACAACAGATGCTGGAGGGGATGTGGACAGAAAGGAACCTTACTTCATTGTTAGTGGGAATGTAAACTTGTTCAACCACTTTGGAAAGCAGTATGGAGGTTCCTCAAAAGACTTCACATAGAGCTCCCCTATTACCCAGCAATCCCACTTTTGGGCATTTACCCTAATGTTTACAAACAAGACCACACTAAAGCGACCAGCACAACTATGTTTATTGCAGCATTATTTACCATAGCTAAGATATGGAACCAACCCAGATGCCCCTCAGTAGATCAATGGATCAAGAAAATGTGGTATATATACACAATGGAATTCTATGCCTCCATCAGAAAGAATGACATTGCCCCATTTGTTAGGAAATGGAAAAACTTGGAAAAAATTTTATTAAGTGAAGTAAGCCAGGCCCAAAGAAACGTAGGTCCCATGGTTTCCCTTATTTGTAATATCTAGTATATGTATGAGTCAAGCGGAAAAGGTCAGATAATGTGATGTCAGGAAAATGAACCCTTAGATGTGTATTTTAATTTTTTTTTCTTTCATGCATGTGTTTCTAACACATTTATAAGATTATCTCTTTGTTGCTTTGTATGTGCCTCCCCCACAGTATAACCCCTGCTTTCACTATATTTGATGTCAGTATAACTTGTGGAGGAGATGGGGAAAAACCAGTTGTTTAAGGATACAGGTGGACCTGTTGCAACAATGAGAAGTACAAGTTGTCATGTCCAAAACAAGCTTTACAACGTTAGTGCAGGGGGGGGAGGGGGGGAAAATGCGGGAAGGAGAAGGATTGGGATTAGGGGGGGAGGGGGGAGGCTGGGAAGGGATGTGAAGGGTAAACAAAGGAGGAGGCTGCAATGCTTGGTAAGAAATGTACGCATTATCCTGCCCATGTAACTGTAACTCCTCTGTACAGTATGTTCACAAATAAAATTAAATTAAATTTAAAATAAAATAAAATAAAATAAAATCATTAGTGAAAAGAAAAAAAAAATCAATGGCTTTTCTGAATGCCAAAAATGAGGAAAGTGTGGCTGAATATAGGAAAGCAACTCCATTCGTAATAGCCCCACAAAACATAAAATACATAGGAATTAACTTAAGCAAAGAAGTGAAGGACCTCTATGATGAAAACTTTAAAAACTTGAAAAAGGATATCAAAACAGAACTTAAAAATTGGCAAAAACTCCCATGCTCCTGGACTGGAAAGATCGGCATCGTGAAAATGGCAATACTTTCCAAGGCTACCTACAAATTCGATGCGATACCCATCAAAATTCAAAACTCATTCCTCAAGGAAATAGAAGAGGCAATCCAAAAATTCATATGGAACAATAAAAGACCAAAAATAGCAAAAATGATCCTCAAGAGAGAACACTGCTGGAGGAATATCAATAACAAATTTCAAACTCTATTATAAAGGCATAGTAATCAAAACAGCTTGGTACTGGCACAAGAACAGACTTCAGGACCAATGGAATAGAATTCAAAACCCAGAAATGAACCTACAGACCTCTAGCCATCTAATTTTTGATAAGGGAGCTAAAAAAATAGAATGGAAGAAAGACAACCTCTTCAGTAAATGGTGCTGGCAAAATTGGTTAACAATTTGGAGAAAACTAAACCAAGGTCCTTATACATCACCCAACACCAGAATCAACTCCAAATGGATCAAAGACCTCAGAGTCAAAGACGACACTCTGAAAACTTTAAAGGATGGAATAGGAGAAACTGTAGGTCTCCTTGATGCAGGCCGAAATTTTCTTTTAATAGAGACCCAGAAACACAACAAATCAAATAAAGGTTGGACAAATGGGATTGCATGAATTTGCAGAGTTTCTGCATGGCAAATGACATAGCTAGCAAGATCAATAGAAAGCCCACGAATTCGGAGAAGATCTTCACTAGCAATACAACAGACAAGGGTCTCATATCTAAAATATACTTGGAATTAAAAAAATTAAATCCTCCAACAACAAATCCTCAAAGAAACAATTGCCCTATATATAAGTGGGATAAATATTTAAATAGAAACTTCTCTGAAGAGGAAAGAAGAATGGCAAATAGACACATGAAGAAATGCTCAACCTCCCTAGCCATAAAAGAAATGCAAATCAAAACAACATTGATATAACACCTCACACCAGATAGAATGGCTAAAATAAAGAACTCTATTAACAACAGATGCTGGAGGGGATGTGGACAGAAGGGAACATACTTCATTTTGGGTGGAAGTGTAAACTTGTTCAACCAATTTGGAAAGTAGTATGGAGGTTCCTCAAAAGACTCCACATAGATCTCCCCTATGGCCCATTAATGCCACTTTGGAGCATTTACCCAAATGTTTACAAACAAGACCACACTAAAGCTACCAGCACAACTATGTTTATTGCAGCATTATTTACTATAGATAAGATAGGGAACCAATCCAGATTCCCCTCAGTAGATGAATGGATCAAGAAAATGTGGTATATATACACAATGTAATTCTATGCCTCCATCAGAAAGAATGACATTGCTCCATTTGTTAGGAAATGGAAAGGCTTGGAAAAAATTATATTTAGTGAAGCAAGACAGGCACAAAGAAATATAGGTCCCTTGGTTTCCTTTATTTGCAATATCTAGTATATGTCTGAGTCAAGCAGAAAAGGTCAGATAAGGTGATGTTAGGGAAATGAACCCTAAGATATGTATTCAACTGTTTTTTTTTCTTTCATGATATTGTTTCTAACACATTTATAAAATTATTTCTTTGTTGCTTTGTATGCTCCTCTCCCACAGTATAACCCCTGCTTTCACTGTATTTGATGTCAGTATAATTTGTGGAGGGGAAGGGGAAAAACAAGTCGTTTAAATAGGGATACAGGTGGATCCAAAGCCACAATGAGAAGTACAAGTCGTTATGTCGAAAAAGAACTTTACAACTTTGGTGGGTGTGTATGTGGAGGATTGGGTGGGGGGTGAGGGGGGAGGATGTAATGGGATGGGAAGGGGAAACAAAAGAGGGTACAATGCTTGAAAATAAATGTACTCATTATCTTGCCCATGTAATTGTAACCCCTCTGTACAGTACTTTCACAATAAAAAATTAAAATTAAAAAATTACTATGCTACTACTTCATAACTATTATAACTCATCGAAAAAAAATCAAAGGAACCAGGTGTGGTGGTAAAGACTTGTAATTCCGAGCGTTTAGGAGGTTGGATTTAAGTCTAAAGCAACGCTGGGGGCTACTGCAGAGAGTAAAAATCTGCCCTTTATTACCTTTTGAACAAAAGCTAAGAATGTTGATGAGAGTGTGGAGAAAAGGAAATTTTCTACACTCTTGGTCAAAATAGAGGTTAGTAGAAAATAGTATGCAGTTTTCCAAAGAGGCTGTGATCTGATGATTGTGGTTCAAAGCCCGCCCAGGCAGCAAAGTCTGTGAAAATCTTACCTCCAATAAACACTCAGAAAACCAGAAGTGATGCTGTGGCTCAAGTGGAAGAGCACTAGCCTTGAGCTGAAAAACTGAGGGACATCGCCCAGTCCCAGAGTTTAAGCTCCACGACTGACAAAAAAAAAAAAAAAAAGAAAGAAAGAAAAAGAAAAAAAAGACAAATAAATGCAAAGTTGAAATATCATCTGATCCACCAATCATGTGATTATTTCTCTCTGGGTGACTCGTAAATATTCTGTAGTTCATTGCCATTCACATTATTCACAACAGCCAAGATATAAATCGAAGTTCAGTGTTCAACTATACACTAATAAAGCAACCGTGGTACATGCACAATCATGTTTTTCTGTTTCATCCTTAAAACAGCAAAAGACTTCTCGCATTAGCCACAACTTACAATAACCTGAAAGATGTATTCTAACTGAAGAATAATGTTATCCTCTGCTCTTTGTAAACACTCTCTCTCTCTCTCTCTCTCTCTCTTAAAAACCTCAAATATTAAGAGAGAAATCTTTTTAAAAAGTAAAGCAAAGTGGAATTGCTGGGCATTTAGGTCACAATGTAGAAGATAGTAGATATACAGGATGACCAGGTATAGAGTTGTGATGTACCGTATGAGGATACAGGGGACAACACTGGCTTTACATAGGAATGAAGCTAAGTAAGTAGGAGTTGTTCTTCCTAGTAGGGATTGCTTTATTAGTTGTTTTTCCTTCAGTAATGGTTTGGATGAATGTAATTCTTTAAATACCTGCTTATTTGCAGAAATTATAACAAACAATATAGCAATAATGTTGCATGCTCAACATAGAACAAAATGTCAAATTAAAATGCATGAGATTATCCTTGATGTAAACTAATTGTTACAAATAAAGGAAATCATGGGACCTATGTTTCTTTAAGTCTGGCTTACTTCACTTAATATGATTTTTTCCAAGATCTTCCATTTCCTTACAAATGAAGTGATATCTTTCTTTCTAATGTAAACATAGTATTCCATGTGTGTGTATCTGTGTGTGTGTCCCATTTTCTTGATCCATTCATCTACTGAGGGCCATCTGGGTTGATTCCTTATCTTATCTCTGGTAAATACTACTGTGATAAACATAATTGTTCTGGTAGCTTTAGTGTGGCCTTGTTTTGGGTCACCTAGTTAAATGCCCAGAAGTGGGATTACTGGGTAATAGGGGAGCATTATTGTGTACATCAAGTATAATCTTTGTAGATGAGCAGAATAGCTCAATAGCTAAGTACATATCAGCATATAAGGTGATTCCATGTGAAATGAACTACAAGACATGTTCTTTGTTGGTGTTCTTAATATTCTAGGTGATTTCTTTTTTTTTTTCTTTTTTTTTTTAAATTTTATTTTATTTTATTTGAGAACATACTGTACAGAGGGGTTACAATTACATGGGCAGGATAATGCATACATTTCTTACCAAGCATTGCAGCCTCCTCCTTTGTTTACCCTTCACCTCCCTTCCCAGCCTCCCCCCTCCCCCTCACCCAATCATACCTCCCCTCCCCCCCCCCCACCGACATTGTAAAGCTGGTTTTGACATGACATTTTGTACTTCTCATTGTTGTAACAGGTCCACCTGAATCCTTAAATGACTTGTTTGTCCCCGTCTCCTCCACATGTTATACTGACATCAAATATAGTGAAAGCATAGGTGATTTCTTTATATCCTTTGTGTTTTCCCACCTAAGCATTATCCCCTGTAGTCACTGTATTTTGATTTTGATACCCTGGGTATTGTAAATATGTTGATATGAACTATGGAATGGTAAGGGAAAAAACAAAATGGTGAGACAAAGGACAGAGGGGGAACCTATGCAACAGTGGTATTCACAAGACAATATGTTAGAAATAATCTTGGGCGTGTTGGGAGTGAAGAGGGAGAAAAATTGGAGAAGGGATAACAAGTTTGAAAAGAAATGAGTTCATTAACTTACTTATATAGCTAAAGCCCCACTGTACATTACCTTGACAATAAAATGTAAATATAAATAAAATAAAATATATGAAAGCAGCAACACGAGATGGGAGAGGGGAAATACTGTATGTAGTAGAGTAGAGTAGAACAGTTTGGAGAGCAGTAATTTTATATCAACATAGCAAGTAATAAACTAGCATACAGATTTTCAGCCTCATGTCAGTCACTAAAAAGGAAAACAGAATGCAAAATCAGCAAACCCATAGAGAAAATAGAATACTAAGCAAGGTGAAGAGATGACTTGGACCAAGAATAACAAATGACGCAATTAGGAAACAAATAACAAACTGGTAAGTTTAAAAAATATTACCCATAATTCTATTAAATGTTGTTTACATCACAATTAGTTAGAACTATAATTCAAATCACAGTTTAATAGTATATCATATTAATAGTAAGTTACTTACTACTGATTTCTTAATATTGAATGTTTAATATAAAATTTTAACAAAAGAATAATGTGAAACTAACTTTAATAATATATTTCATGAATTGTAAATTTGAGAAGCTTTAGAATTTTAACAAATAATATATCATTATTGTTTCATTTCTGTGAATTAATGTAATAATTCAAAGTGTATTCTACACCTAGCACTCATTTAACATCAAATAATAAATTATTTCTCATAATAATTTATTGCACATAATAACTCTTGGTATTAGGTAGAAGGGTTCAGCATTGTGGAAAAATTCATACCACACAATACAAGAGGGTATGATTCCTCTCAACTAGCTTAAATTGTGGAAATTTTATTTTTACATACATATTAAATTCCTGTCTATATGTTATCTATATAAATATATATAATTATATACATGAGGAATATTTCAGATGATACTTAAAAGTCATATTCATTAAATAAATTTTTATTATTTTGTACAAAATAAATGTTTATAGACAGACTGAATTTATGAGTAGATGATGGTGTATGAGTGCCAGATGATATGTATTGAGGCTTATTTTATATTCCTGACATTGTTTCTATAATTGGATTTAATTTTCCATAATGGGTTAAATGTATTATATTGGATATATGAAAGTAAACTGTATATTTATTCCATTGATACTTTGCCACTTGTCTAATTCCAATATAATTTATCCATGTGTTTGAAGTAATGAGAATAACAACAAATATAAGCAAGATAAATCAGTCTGAAGTAGAAAAGTATTTTCACCTTTGTTTTGATAGTTGGTCCTCTTTTACACTACAGAATATGCTTGTGAAAATGTGCTCCACGCTGGCCACAACTGCAGAATATTATGGTTTGATCTATCATAAGAGAAAGAAGGAAGGGCAAACTTCCTTCCAAAAGTCTGCTCTCAGGGATGTGATCTGCTTTATGGTAGTGACTTGGAAATGAACATTTTTTTACAGTAAGCCTTGAAAAACCATCTGATAGACCATTTCTGTAAGTGGATTATTACAGAAGATTATTGATATCTTTGCAAGGATACCAGATTGCTTCATTTTGAGAGAATTAAAATAGGAATTTAGTTAGCTGATATTTGTATCTTTAGGAGAAAAACCAGTTGACTGTAGGCCAAGGGATGACTGGGGCCCAGAGAAGTTACTACGTTGAATAGTAATCCTAGACCTTTAAAACAACACACACACACACACACACACACACACACACACAAATCAACCAAACAAAAAAACCTCCAGTTAGCACAGCCAGTGAGGGCTGCTATAACAGCATACATGAAGGCAGGCAAAAAACAGAAGGTGAGAGCCATTTAGCTGATAACTAACATATTTTTGAGGAGGCAGACTGAAATGAGACTCCAGAGAGAGAGACAGTCAGAAAGACTGATTAGAGAGAACTAAAATTGGTCACACAAAGATTGGAAAGTAGAATTCCTTGTAGAAAAAATAAATCATAGAAAGTGTATGCATGTAAAAACAAGACAGAAATCAACTCCAAGTGGATCAAAGACCTCAGAGTCAAAGAAGACATTCTGAAAACATTACAGGATGGAATAGGAGAAACCCTAGGTCTCCTAGGCACAGGCCGAAATTTTCTTAATAGAGACCCGGAAACACAACAAATCAAAGAAAATTTGGACAAATGGGATTACATGAAGTTGCCGAGATTCTGCATGGCAAAGGACATAGCTAGCAAGTTCAATAGAAAGCCCACAGATTGGGAGAAGATCTTCACTAGCCATACAACGGACAAGGGTCTCATATCTAAAATATACTTGGAACTAAAAATATTAATTCCCCAAACAACAAGTCTTCAAAGAAACAACTGCCCAATAAATAAGTGGGCTAAAGACTTAAAGAGAAACTTCTCTGAAGAAGAAAGAAGGATGGCAAATAGACACACGAAGAAATGCTCAGCCTCCCTAGCCCTAAAAGAAATGCAAATCAAAACAACATTAAGATACCACCTCACCCCAGTTAGAATGGCAAAAATCAAGAATTCTAATAACAACAGATCCTGCAGGGGATGTGTACAGAAGGGAACATTACTTCATTGTGGGTGGGAGTGTAAACTTGTTCAACCATTTTGAAAAGTAGTCTGGAGGTTCCTCAAAAGACTCCACATAGAGCTCCCCTATGGCCCATTAATGCCACTTTGAGGCATTTACCCAAATGTTTACAAACAAGACCACACTAAAGCTACCAGCACAACTATGTTTATTGCAGCATTATTCACCATAGCTAAGATCTGGAACCAACCCAGATACCCCTCAGTAGATGAATGGATCAAGAAAATGTGGTATATATACACAATGTAATTCTGTGCCTCTATCAGAAAGAATGACATTGCCGCATTTGTTAGGAAATGGAAAGGCTTGGAAAAAATTATATTAAGGGAATTAAGCCAAGCCCAAAGAAACATAGGTCCCATGGTTTCCCTTATTTGCAATATCTAGTATATGTCTGAGTCAAGCAGAAAAGGTCAGATAAGATTATGTTAGGAAAATGAACCCTAAGATATGTATTCAAATGTTTTTTTTCTGTCATGCATTTGGCTCTAACACATTTATAAGATTATTTCTTTGTTGCTTTGTATGTCTCTCCCCCACAGTATAACCCCTGCTTTCACTGTATTGGATGTCGGTATAATTTGTGGAGGGGAAGGGCAAAAACAAGTCGTTTCAATAAGGATACAGGTGGATCTGTTGCAACAATGAGATGTACAAATTGTCATGTCAAAAATGAACTTTACAACTTTGGGGGGGTTATTGGGGGGGTGGGGTGATCCTGGGAAGGGATTGGAAGGGAAAACAAAGGAGGAGGCTACAATGCTTGATAAGAAATATACTCTTTATCTTTCCCATGTAATTGTAACTCCTCTGTACAGTATTTTCACAATAAAAAATAAAAATTTAAAAAACAAAAACAAGACAGAAGACCAAATTCCAGAAATGCATATTTTCTTAGAGGTCATCTTAATCAATTATCAATGGTAATCTTTGAATTCTTAAATATTTGACCACATGTGGGAGATGGTTGAAGAGAAAGAAAATGTCACCACTCTGTTAGGAGTTCCAATATCACAATATGAATTAATCAAACACAAATTTGTAAGAAAAAGGGAAAACAATTATTCCAACTGAGGGATTCGTTTGTTTTGATGTAACAGTTCTTGATTTAGATGCTAGCAATTACCATTCAATTGATCCAGTCCCACAGCTGAGTTGATATTGACTGCAGTATTCCCACATGAAGGAAAAGAAGAAATTTACAAAAGTCTGATGAATTGAGTTGAAAGTGTTGTAATAGGGATATCTGAGATTTAGACACAGATGAAGAGGTGGATTTTCTTTTCTAAAAATCTCCCATTTTTAGTCTGGTGCCAGTGGCTCACAGCTGTAATCCTAGTTGCTGAGGAAGCTGAGATCTGAGGATGGTGGTTCAAAGCCAGCCTGGGCAGGAACATCCCTGAGACTCTTATCTCATTTAACCACCAGAAAACCAGAAGTGGCACTGTTGCTTGAGAGGTAGAGCACTCAACTTGAGTGGAATAGCTGAGGGACAGTGCCCAAGCCCAGATTTCAAGCCACTCGACCACAACTACAAAAATCCCCCCTTTCTTGGACTGCCTACATTTTATCCTAACATTCAACAAATAAGCCATTTTATCACCCACTACCTTTAAGTCCTAACCTAGATACTGAAAATAAAATGATTTGGTATCTTTTGTCAAAAGATTCATATTTGAGGAAACAAATACCATTAGTAGTAACTTTTTTGCCAGTCCTTGAACTCTGGGCCTGGGCCCTGAACATGGGTATGCTGGTAGCTTTCATGCGAGCTTCTTGTTATTTTTTGGATTACTGCCATTGAGGGAATTACTGGATCTTAAGGGAGATCTACATTTAGTCTTTTCGGGAAATTCCGTACTGCATTCTAGAGTGGTTGAACAAGTTTAATTTCCACCAACAGTGTAATAGAGTTCCCAATTGGCTACATCCATGCCAGCATTTGCTATTGTTTGTTTGCTTGATAATGGCATTCTAAATGGGATGAGGTAGAATCTGTCTTGTTTACTTGTAGAATTGTGGGCACCTTCTAGCTATCATAAATGAATGAATCCATGAAACCTATATTGTTCTGAGCCTGCATTCCTTTCTCTTTTCTTTTAGTATAATTTTTGCAAGCCTTTCAGTTTCCTTAATACTGGTGAAAAGTCATCCTTTCTCATGGGGGAATGGAATTCCAGTGTGTGTGTGTGTGTGTGTGTGTGTGTGTGTGTGTGTGTGTGTGTGTGTGTGTATGATGACTATAGGCCCATGAGTTTATTTGTAAGCCTTCTGTTTTATGTGTAATTTTGTAATTCCATATTAAATTTTGGTTACTTTCTCTACTGCATTGAAGTATATTGTAGGGATTTTCATGTGTGTTGCATTGGCAATTATTTGGGGACAATATTGCATTTTTCTCCATGTTAACTCTTCCAACCTGGAGCATTGAAAGACTTTCCATTTCCTTGAATCTCCTTCAATTTCCCTTTTTATATTTTTAAAGTTTTCACAGTAGAGGCCCTTCACATTTTTAGGTAAATTAATTAATTCCTTGTTTTGTTGTTATTGTTGTTGTTTTGTTTAGATTTGATTTTATTTTGAGACTAATACATATGAGGTTGTTTTTTGGATTTCAGCCTGGATCTTCCCATTGTTGGTAACACAGAAATAATACTGATTCTTGTGGTTTTTATACCCTGCTGAATTACTGAAAGTTAGCATCACCTTTACTAAATTGAGGGAGGAAGCTATAGGGTCCTTTAAATACAGGATCATTACATATGAGAAAAGGGATACTTCCCCTATTTGGATCTCCTTTATGTTTTTCTCTTGCCTATTGTTCTTGCTAGAAAGTCCACAACCATTTTAAAGAGTAGTAGAGAGAGTGGACATCCTTGTCTCATTCCTGATTTTAATGTCTTCATGCTTCCACCATTTGGTAAATGCTAATTATCTCTGTCACATACATACTGAGGAATGTTCCATGTATTCCTAGTTTCTCAGACCTTTTAATCATAAAGGGCTATTGGAGGTTCTTAAAAGCTATTTCTACATCCATATAGACGATTATGTATTTCTTGTCCTTGCTTCTGCTGATGGTTTGTATTATGTTTATTGACAAGAATATTGAATCCAATTTTATCCTAGGATGAATCCTATTTGATCGTACCATATGATTTTTTTTGTTAATTGCTGAAATTGTTTGGTGAGAATTTTATTAAAAAGGTCTGCATCAATGCTTACCAAAGAGTTGGGTTAATAGTTCTCTTTCTTTGGTGAGTCTCTATGTGATTTGGGGAAGAGTCTAATTCTAGCTTCAAAGAATGTGTTTGATAATTCCATTTTCCGTTCTATTCCATTGAAGAGATAGGTCTGAGAATTGTAAGTTCTTTTCAGGCCTTAATTTCATGGTAAATTAATTCAGTCCTAGATTTTTCTGGAATGGATAGTGGTTTATTGCATTTCATTTTCATTACTTCTTAGGTGTAACTACTTGGTTCAGATTGTGTATAGGAAAGCATCAATTTCTCCAGGATTCTCCAGGCGATTGGCATAAGGTTTTCAAAGTACTCTCTTATAACATTCTCAATTTTGCTTATATCTGTTGTGTTGTCTTATTTTTACCTCTAATTTTCTCTCTTTGGGTGAGTTCTCTTATTGTTTTTGGTGGGATTTTATATTATGAAGGTGATATATAGAGAGATGGGTTACATTTACATAAGTAATAAGTATATTTTTAATAGTGCTATCCCTCCCTCAGTTTTTCCTGCTTCCTCCAACCCTGACATCCCCCTCCCCCAAAGTAGTGAAGTTCATTTCTAACATAGTTCTACTGTATATCACTGGTGCTTTGGTTGATCTTTGTCCCACCATTTCTGTGATTTCCCTTCCCTTCCCCAAATCAGATTAACATGTATAAGACAAAGGGTTGAGAAAACAAAAACAGTTACTACAGAGAGTAAACCAAAAGGTGAAAACTAAATAGAAATAAGTAAAAAGAGTTCACTATACAATCATCTTTTATCCATTTTTTGGAGCTCCTTTCGATAAGCATCATTTTATATGGTGATATTCATATTGCTATTGAGCTGTTGTAAATAGCCTAGACATATTCTAGTTTTTCCAAATGAGTGAAAACCTGTAGCCTATGATTCTTTGGGTCTGGCTTGTTTGACTTATTATGTTTTCCAAGTAGTTCCATTTCCTTACAAATGGGGCAATGTCATTCATTCTGATGAATAGTGTTTTGTTGTGAATATATACGACATTTTCTTGATCCATCATTGCTGGGTCATGGGGAGCTCTATTGAGGAACCTCTATATTTCTTTACAGAATATTTGAACAAATTTACATTTCCACCAGTAGTGTAATAATGTTCCTTTTTGGCCACATCCCCACAAGCCCAGTATGTTATTATTAGTTTTCTTCATAATGGTCATTCTAACTGGGGTGAAGTGAATTCTCAATGTTGCTTTGATTTGCATTTCTTTTATGACTAGATGTTGCATATTTCTTCATGTGTCTATTGGCCATGCATATTTCTTCTTCAGAGAAGTCTCTCTTTAAATCTTTAGCCCACTTATTAAGAGGGTTGTTGGTTCTTTGAGAATTTGTTTTTTTTGGGGGGTTAACTTTTGGGGCTCTAAATATATTTGAGATATGAGGCCATTGTGTGTTGTAGAGAAAGTAAAGATCTAACAATCTGCTGGCTTTTTATCTATATACCTATATAAGTTCTCTTCTTAGTCAGATTTGGTAAGGGTCTCTCAAGTCTGTTAATTTATTTAAAAAACCAACCCTGATTTTTTGATTCTTTCCATGTTTTATTTTGTCTTTATTTAGTTATTTCTGATTTTTTTATTTGTTTCTGTGTACTGCTTTGTGTCTGGGTTTGTTCCTGTTTTCAAGGAGCTTGAGGTGCATAATTAAAATATTCAATTGAGATTTCCCCAGTTGCTTGATGGAGATCCTCAGAGCTATGTATTTTCCTTGAAATACTGCAAATACCAGAGGAGCTGGTAATTTGTGTGTTCATTTTTGTTAAATTCCAGAAACTTTCAGATTTCTTTTTTTTTTTTGGGGGGGGGGGTCCGGTTGTGGGGCCTGAACTCTGAGCCTCGGTGCTGTCCCTCAGCTCTTCAGCTCAAGGCTAGCACTCTACCACTTGAGCCACAGTGCCACTCCCGGCTTTTTTTCTTTGTGCTTATGTGGTGCTGAGGAATCGAACTTAGGGCCTCATGCATGCAAGGCAAGCGCTCTACCACTGAGCCACCTTCTCAGCCCCTCAGATTTCTTTTCTAAGACCTTCAGTGTCCAATTGTTCATTCAGCAACATGTTGTTCAGTCTTCATGGGTTTGACAATTTTTTATTTGCTTTAGCCATTTAATTCTAAGTTTGTTCTCTTATGATCTGACAAGATATGGGAATTCAATTAATTTTTCTTTGGACAGAATATCCGTGTGACATAGGATATGTTCTATTTTGGAAAATCTTCCATGAGCTGCTGTGAAGAAAGTATATTCTGACGCTGAATGTATATTCTATACATGTCTGTTAGGACTAGGTGGTCAATGTAGTTATTTAGGTCTGCAGTTTCTTGGTTGAGTTTTTCCTTGGATGACAATGATTTGTTGAGATGTGTTTTTAGGTTAAGTAATATTTGGTTGATGAAGTGGTATGCTCCAGGATTCCGGGTTTTGATATTTAGACTCTACATATCCTACTAATGTAGAGCTGCCATTATCAGAATGTAATGTCTCTTCTAACTAATTTTAATTTGAATTCTATTTTATCTTATGTTAGTAATTCTACTTCAGCCTGTTTAGGGTATCCTCTGCTAGAATTCTGTAATATGTTTCCTATCCATTTTGTTTCCTGCTCTTCTCCTTGATACCTATCTCCCCCATGTTTTATCTTCTAACTGAATCTTGAAGTTCCTGCAAGATCATTTCTTATTTCTTTGATTGGTTCTAAATGATTATCTCTTCTTTCCTATTAGACCTATTCAGTCTTCGATGCTTGAGATTATCTTCTATGTAATCTATTCTCTGTGGAGAGATTCTTCATAGTTTTTTATTTATCTGTCTTCAAAACGGTCACTTTATAAGGCTTTTATCTTTATTAAGGTTTTGTTTTTGTGCTTGTGTGGACTTTCTTTACATCTTTTCTTTGAATAGGGGGGTTGGGAGTTGGTCTTTTAACTGTGTCTTCTCTCATGTTTTAACTAGACATCTATTTTTTCCTAGGACTCCCTTGCCTTCTCAGAATTTACTTATCTTTCTCTTTGTAGTCTCCCTGAATTATTTTCCTAATATTTGGTTGGTCTCATCTTGTTCACAAATTTCCTTGTAGAGGTTTTGTATCTTTTTGGTAATCACATTTTTCAGCACTATTTGTAATGTATTTTGAAAACTACCTTCTATGTCCTTGATTGCCTGTTGTAATGCCTGCTTATTTACTGTGTGAATTACACTACCTTGACATCACTTTTTTTTGTATTTTTCTGATTGGTTCTGTACATTTGAAGGATGTCTTGGCTTTCATTTAGAGCATCTATGATCTTAATATTTGGCTCTCTATGTTCTTGGTTGGTTTGCCAGGTGTTGGTATAGATTTCTCTTATGATTTTCTAGAATTAGGTTTTTGTCTAACCCATTAAGTGTAGGAGGAGAGATCAGTTGTGGTGAGATGTTGTCATGTTAATACTTGTGGTTCCAATGACAGTTTGAGTTGTCCAGTGGTAAGGTGAAGTGTGTCTGTGTTTGGATGTGGCTGTCTCTGTCCCTGATTTTTTTCTCATGTGGCCCTTTTATTTCCACCTGCAGCTCTGCTTTTGAACATGTTCCCCCACCACAGTCACAGCAGTCACCTGACTAACTAGGTAACTTTTCATAGATTTGTGTTTTTTTGTGATGATAATATAAAATCTTTTTATGTATTGTGGATCTATATATAATTATAGCTGACTTGCTTTGACCTTCTAGAAGTGGAGTACCTGCTAGGACTCTAAATCTCTGTTTCATTAGATAGAGCTAGGGTAATTTTCTATTGTTTCTCTGCCATTATTTTTCCACTTCCTCATGTTCATTTTTTATTGTGGAGTTTTTCACCTAATTTTGGGTATGCGATGGTTGTACCAGGTTATTTTCTTTTTTTCTGTTTGTGTTACTTTGAAATAGTGATTTCAGCCTTGTATGAAGAGACAGTAATAATATGAATTGGAAGTTATTACATCGAATGAAAGGGAGCAGACATTGTAAGCTATTTGCTATAAATGCATTAATATTAAGCAAAGCTAATAAAAATGATTACTTCTTTACTCTTCAGAGGATGAGTATAGTACTCTTGGATATCTTGTAGGAAAAGAAATTAGACTCATTACAAATGATGCCTTACATTGAAATTACAGGCTAAACTTTCTCCTTCAGCAGGCAAATTTTCATTTCTTTCATAATAGTATTATAATATCATAATAACTGAATGTTGATTTGTTTTCGTCTGCTGTTTTCAATTCCATTCTTCATCCATTAGGAATCCAGGTCTTTGAATGACCAGTTCTTTAAAATACCTATATTGCTTATATTATTTTTTGAATCTCAGTAAAATAAATATGAATTTATGTCTGAGTCTCATCTTTACCTACATTCATGTGAAATGTATGCAGTCTCAAGCAAGGAAACTATTTTACTCTTTTCTGTTATTTAATCAATAAATCTTTTCTCTTCAGAAATATGTTCTCACCTTTTAGTGTTGATTTTTTTCTTTTTTCTTTTTTCTTTTTTTTTCTGTTTGTTCTCACCTTTTATGTTGCTCCAGTGAACCTGATGTATTTCCAGTACTTTTATAGAAATACATTTAAAGTTTTGAACATGGAGACAAGCCCCCTCCATTATTTCTTTAAACTAAACCCTTTGAGACTCTTTTAGATATAAAAATTAAAAAGTTCAATGCTCAGGTTTATACATGAATACTCTAATGGTTCAGTCAATTAGACACAACAACTACAATACCACAATAAGTCTTAAAGGCACCAAAATATTAGTGTTCATGAATTAGAAAATGATTAGTCAAAACAAAGTTTATATTATATTTGAAAGCTAAAAAATGAAAATTACACTCAGATTTACTGTCAATATCCTATTTCCAAGAATACATTTTTCAGCAATCCGGGAAAAAAAACATAAGGGTTTGTCACAGAATGAAAGATGTAAAAACAGACTGTATTTCCTTAAGATGATAAGTATATGCAAATCATTTTATTTTTTCAAAGATACTATAAAATTTCATAAGAGGATTTGTGATCAGAAGTGATAGGTAAGCAAAGTAACTGGAAATCTGTATATGGAAATTTTGCTTTCAATAGAGGATGACAAGTTTCACTAAATGAACCTATAGAAGATGATTTTGTATCTGCAACACACATCCAGTATTCTACACTGTAGACATATTCTGATTCTCTTCCCTCAGTTCCTGTTCAATATTCTTCTACTTTCATGTTGGAGATTCATTGTTCCAAGTTCTCTTTGTCAAAAATATTTTTATATATCCTTTAAATGTAAAGGAGTGTTTGGCTTGGGACCCTATTTACGCTTGGTATTTGTTTACCTTTAATGTTTGCCATTTATCATCCCAGGCTCTCCTTTTGACCATATCAGCTAAGAAATCTGTAATTATTCTGACTATGTATCGCTTTTGCATAGATTCTCCCTTTGTCCGTTGTCTCACCATTTTGTTTTTCCCTTTACCTTCCCTAGTTCAGATAAACATATTTACAATACTCAGGGTATCAAAATCAAATACAGTGACTACAGGGGATAACCATAGTTGGAGAAAAGAAAATGATAAAAAGAAATCACATAGTACATTAGGATCAGCAACAATAAAGAACATGCCTTGGAGTACATTTCTCTTGGAATTACCTCATATGATCTTATGTACATAGCTATTGAGCTATTCTGCTCATCTACTAAAATTATCTTCACTGTAGACAATAATGGTCCCCTATTATCCAGATATCCCACTTCTGATCATTTACCCAAATGATCACAAACATGGCCACACTAAAGCTACCAGCACAATGATGTTTATCACAGTAATATTTACCATAGCTAAGATAAGGAACCAACCCAGATGCCCCTCAGTAGATGAATGGATCGTGAAAATGTGACACAGACACTCACTCACACACACACACACACACACACACACACACACACACACACACACACACACACACACACATGGAATACAATGCTCCCATCAGAAATAATGATATCACCTCATTTGTAAGGAAATGGAAGATTTTGGAAAAAATCATATTAAGTGAAGTTTGCCAGACTTAAACATAGATCCTATAGTTTCCCTTATTTGTAATAACTAGTTTATTTCAAGGATAATCTCATGTATTTTAATTTGACATTTCGTTCTATGTTGAGCATACAACATTATTGCTATATTGTTTCTTATTATTTCTGCAAACAGGCAGGTTTTTAAAAGAATTACTTTCATCTCATCCATTACTGAAATAAGAACAACTAAAAGAGCAACCCCTACTAAGAAGAACTCGTACTTACTTCGCTTCATTCCTATGTAAGGCCAGTGTTCTTCCCTGTATACTTAAGTTGTACATTACTACTCCATACTTGGTCATCCTGTATATCTACAACCTTCTACATTGTGACCTGATGTCCCAGCAATTCCACTTTGCTTTAATTTTTTAATAAATTTCTCTCTTAATGTTTGAGGTTGATGTGTGTGTGAGAGAGTTTGTGTTTGTGTGGCTTTACAAAGATCAGAAAATAACATTTTTCGTCATTTAGAATACATCTTTCAGGTCATTGTAAGTTGTGGTTAATGAGAGAAATCTCTTACTATTTTAAGGATGAAACTGAAAACTATATATGTGCATGCACCACAGTTGCATTATTAGTCTGTAGTTGAACACTTAATTTCTATTTTTATCTTGGCTGTTGTTGTGAACAATATGAATAAGAATGTACTACAGATTTATTTACATGTTACCCAGAGAGAAATAATCATATGATTGGTGGGTCAGATGAGATTTCATCTTTGTATTTCTTTACAAAACTGCATACTACTTTCTAAAGCGAGAATACTAACCTGTATTTTGACGAAGAGTGTAGAAAATTTCCTTTTCTCCACACTCTAACCAAAGTTATAGCCTTTTAAGTTTTTTTTTAATGGCAGGTTTTTACTATGTGCAGTACCCCAGACTGGCCTTAGACGCAAATGCACTTACTCCAACCTCCTAAGTGTTTGGAGTTAAAAGCCTTTACCACCACAAGTGTTTCCTTTGATTTTTTTGATAAGAGTTATAATAGTTATGAAGTAGTATCATAGTAATTTTGATTGCATTTCTCTAATGACTTCTGTTCACAAAGAATTAAGCCAGCATAGAAGTGGTACAACAAAACTTAGTAATCCCACTGGCGATTTTCTGCGCTTTTTGGAAAATATGTCTATTCAAAAAATTTGTCCATTTTTAATCATTTCTTGTTAATCTCACCTTTAATCATTCTATACAAAATCAATACTTAATTCAATGTAACAGAAAGGAAAAAATAAAGCAACTCCTAACATTTTTCAATTGTCAATAACATGATATTGCTTAAATCATTTTCTGTTTATGCATGAGATTCTATAACTCCATTTAGTTAGACCTTTTACAAAGCTATATGTATTTTATGTAGTTTATGTTGATTGCTCTTTCCAAAGCCTGTGAGTCTAATTTCCCTTGGTTTCTTTCAGTCTCATGCAGTTCACATTTCAAACTGAAGAATAAATGGAAGGAAGCAAACAAAAAAATAAAGTTCCTCTCATCTGATGATGCTTCTACAAGAATGAGGAAAGAGTTCGTCCTTCTAAGAGCCTATGATAAGATTTCAAAAAGAGAATTTATTCCTCTAGGTTTTCCCTATCTTTTCAATGTAACTTAAATGATATAAAACACAATATGCTGCTCATTTACTTTTACATTTGATCAGTTTTGCACATTTTCATATGGACTTCACCTCAGTCTACAACATTCCTTCGTTATAATTTCCCTGATATTTTTGCACTATCAAGACATAAGATAACCATTTTGACTTACAGCATGAGATGTTATCCACTTAGCTTCCTTGGAAACAGAGCATAGCCAATAGATAAGATTATTTCTGATTTCTCACTACATGTAATTGTTTCTGTAATACATATCACATTCTGTTTAGTATTTAAAAAACTGCTGGCTAAACTCAAAGCTAATTCATAGAAGTTTATGTTAAGTATTTCACAAGTGTTATGTCTCTTAACTGTTAAGAAAACATTAGCTCTAATGTTAATGTTATTACCATCTTAGTGTTGGGAAAAATTGTAATTAAAGGCACTAAGGTCCTGGCTCAATGACCAACAGTGAGGTGGGAAATGAATCAGTTTCCAAAGTCTTTTAGCAATATAAAAAAGTAGGTAAAAATCTCTCCATTCTCTTACACTTTCAATTCAATATTCATATTGTCCAAGACACAATAGCATAGCAACTATTGCCCATGTAATTGTTTTCTGTCACATTTTGTCTTCAACACAAACTGTGTTGGTGACATTGGGTTATCATGCACAGAGCTGAGCTTATAAATTGAGATCCATAGAGAGCCAAATTTCTTCTGTCCCACAGTTCCAGTGTCCTTTGTAAAAAGTAGTAAAGCTATCTGAGCGCTGGTGGCTCATGCCTGTAATGCTAGCTAATCAAGAGGCTGAGATGTGAGGACCGTGGCTTAAAGCCAGCCCAGGAAGGAAAGTCCATGAGACTCTTATTTCCAGTAAACCACTAGAAAACCAGAAGTGGCGCTGTGGCTCAAGGGGTAGAGTGTTTGCCTTGAGCTGAAAAGCGCAGCAACAGAGCCCAATCCCAGAGTTCAAGTCCCACGACTGACCCCAAAACAAAAAAGTACTAGAAACTTTTAATTACCATCACTTACTGTCTTTTAAGAAGCCAAAAAAGAATAAACTCACATATAATCATTCCAAAATGTTTTAAAATTAGGAGATGTAAAAACAGGTCCCAGTGAAGTAAACTTTCTCCTACTTTTAAGATTATTCTAAAAGCCTTGTGGTGGTTGATCACACCTGTAATCCTCTATACTCGAGATATCTACACAGGAGGCTGAGATATGGGGATAACAGTTGAAAGCCAATCAGGGCAAAAAAAAAAATTCATGAGATTATTTTTCAAAAATGATAATGAATTAGCAAAGAGTTAGGAATGGAGATGTAGCTTATATAATAACTCACCAATCTAAAGAAGAATGGCCTAGCAAGACTTTGAAGACCTGAGTTCAAATTCTGACCATGTCAACAAGGAGAAACACACACAAACACACACACACACAAACACACACACACACAGTCTTATTCATTATATCTTCATGTCACTGTTCTGCATTAATTTCTTTGTTAACAATATTATCTTGTAACATTTTTACACGTTTTTTATTGTAAAAATATTGTACAGAGGGGTTACAGTTACATGAGTGAGATAATGAGTGCATTTCCTATCAAGCATTGTTTTCTCCTTTGTTTTTCCCCCACCGTTCCTTCACTCACACCTCCACAAGTACACATCCCAACTCCTAACCCCTCACTCCTCTCTCCCCTGCTAAATTGTGAAGTTCATACATCTCATTGTTACAATGGGTCAACCTACATCTCTATTTAAGCATTTTGTTTTTCCCTTTCCCTCCCCAAATTAGCGAAGTTTATATACAAGATGCAGGAGCACCAACATCGAATACAGTAAAAACAAGGGTTATACTATGAGGGAGGATCATATAAAAAAGAAAAAATCACATTGTACATTATAAATACATTAGAAACAACAGCAAGAAAGAAAAAAACACTTATGTCCCTATCTTGGGGTTCATTTACCTTAACATAATTTTATCTAGTCATATGCACATAGCTTTTGATCTTTTCTGCTTATCCAAGACATATATTAGTTATTGCAAATAAGGGATACCATGGGAACTATGTTTCTTTGGGCTTGGCTTACTTCATTTAGTATAATTTTTAATACGTTTTTTTATTGTAAAAATACTGTATAGAGGGGTTATAGTTACATGAATAAGGTAATACGTACATTTCTTATCAAGCATTGCTACCGCCTCCTTTGTTTTTCCCTAAGATCCCTTCCTTCCCACCTCCACAAATACACTCCATAATCCCCACCCCCCACCCCTGCCTAAATTGCAAAGTTCGTTTTTTACAATACTGTCTGTACATCTCATTGTTACAATGGGTCAACCTGTATTCATATTTAAGTATTTTGTTTTGTCCCTTTTCCTCCCTAAATTAGATAAATGTATATACAAGATGCAGAGCATCAACATCAAATACAGTGAAAACCGGAGTTATTCCTTGGGGAAGGAACATACAAAGAAACAAAAAAAATCGCATGGTACATTATAAGTACATTAGAAAAAATAGCAAGAAAGAAAAAAAAAACCCTTGTGTCCCTATCTTGGGGCTCATTTCACTTAACATCATCTTATTTGGTCATTGTACATAGCTTTTGACCTTTTCTGCTTGTCCCTGACATCTACTAGTTACTTTTATCAAGTAGAGTCTGAATCAGGAGTGTTGATAAATGTCCACACCTAAAATCTTAGCCCTAGGCTGAACCCGCAGTATTACATAGTTGAGGCCACAAAAGTGAGAGATTGGGTTTTGTTTTCTTTTTTGTTTTGGTTTTTGTAGGTTGTGGGGCTTGAACTCTGGATCTGGGTCTGTACCGCAGCTCTTCAGCTCAAGGTTAGTGCTACCACTTGAGGCACAGAACCATTTATATCTTTTTCTGCTTATGTGGTGCTGAGGAATCAAACCCAGGACCTCATGCATGCAAGGCAAGCACTATCCCACTACGCCACCTTCCCAGCACCTGAGAGACTGTGTTTTAAAAAGCATCTAAACAACATTTGCTTTCTACTTTGGGTTATATAATGAAATATATGAATATCTTTTTATATTTTTGTGAATTGTCATATTTCTAAATTTTTAATAACCGAAGCTACTTTATCCTTTTCAAAGTCATGAAATATCTCTGAGATTTTCCTTCTGTGAAGATTGTTTTAGCATTTATAACTTCTTCTGAGTCTTTATTTTTTATCAAAATTACTTTATATTTTATGTTGATGGGTTATCATACATCAAATACATTCAAACGTACATGTAGAATCTAAAGATGGCAGTATGAGTATTCTCATATAGCTCTTGTTTCTCTGTTATGCACTTTCAGTATTATGATATTTCTCTCTCTTTCACTCTCTTTCATTTCCTCTTTTTCTCTTTCATGTTCCATGTCTGCTACTTAGAATTTCTGCTAGTTTACTATTATCCTTCAAGTACCACTGATTTTATGGGAACATTATAACGACTGTCAGTTACCCTTGCATTCTTTAAGAGTTATAACAGTGACGTGATATTATTCTCTGTCATTCTAAATGGCAAAACAGATCTAAGATTCCTTTTCACTTTTACTACTATTATAAATTTTATCTCATAGGAATCATTGGGATGAATATAATACTTTTAACCTGTGACCTAAAAGTTCTTTTTCTTTTACAACCTTTTTATTTTATTATCAGTAAGTAACTACATGTAATGAAAACAAAGCTATCAAATGGAAAATAGACTGAAGTTGTTCACAGGGAGGAGATACAAGGTAATGGGGGAAGTGAGTACAAAGTGATACACATCATATACCACAGATACTCAGAGCAGTTTATCATGTGCACTTTGTGAGAAAGACAATGTGCTGGGAACTATAGGTTAAATCACAGAACACCTGATATGCATAAATATACATATACATATCTATGTATATATATGTGTGTGCACATATATTTATAAATGTATATTTATTTATATATGTCTATACGTGTATATGCCCTTATATATGTACACATATATGTTAATATACACACTAATGCACACATACTTATACCCATGTATACATGCGCACATGGAGGAAGTTACAGCCAACAGAAGTTTTACTAGTTGTTGAATATGCTTTAGATGGAGTGCTTGGAACCAAATATTTTGAAGATGGATTGGTATCTAAGAGAACTTTTACCTCTCCTCTTATCTCTTAAAACTGGCAGGTTTTAAAACTGGTAGGTTATAAGAGATAAGATTCGACTTCAAATGTTTTTTTTCTTTCTTGTGATTGTTTCTAACATATTTATAAAATGATTTTTTGTTGCTTTGAATGTCCCTCCCCCATGGTATACCCCCTGATTTCACTGTATTTGATGTTGGTAAAATTTTGGAGGGAAAGGGCAAAAACAAATCCTTTAAATAGGTATACAGGTGGACCCATTGCAACAATGAGATGTCCAAGTAGTTTGTCGAAAAATGAATTTTACAACTTTGGGGGGAGGTGAGGATTGGGTGGGGGGAGGTAGGAGGATTATGAGAAAGGATGGGAAGGGGAAATAAACAGGAGGTTACAATGCTTGATAAAAACAGTACTTGTTATATTACCCATGTAATTGTAACTCCTCTGTACGGTACTCTGCCAATTAAAAAAAAATAACTCCAATCAAAAAAAAAAAAAACTCCATGCATTTTTAGAGATCATTGTCATAATGATATCTTAGAATTGTGTTCGAAACTAGCCCAGACAGAAAAGTACTTGTTAGATTCTTTCTCCAATTAACCACTAAAAACAGGAATTAGCTATGTGCCTCAAGTTGGAGACTGCTGGCTGTGACCACAAAAAGGCTTAGGGAAAATGCCGAGGCCTTGCAAACAACAACAACAAAAACAACAACAAAATATAGCACATTAATTTCACAAAAGCATCTTTTAACTGCTGTGAACATTTCTAAGAAACATGAATATATGTCCGTGGAAAATGATAAGTAAAAATTATAGAATATTTGGGGCTGAGAAAATGGTTCAGTGGTAGAGCGCTTGCCTTGCATGCATGAGACCCTGGACTTGATTCCTCAGCACCATATAAGAAAAAGAAAAAAGCCAGAAGTGGCTCTGTGGCTCAAGTGGTAGAGTACTAGTCTTGAGATGAAGAGCTGAGGGACAGTGCCCAGGCCCAGAGTTCAGGCCTCACTACTGGAACCGCCCCTCCCCCGCCCCCCAAAAAAAACAAAGTATAGAATATTTGCGTCTACGTTAAAGACATGACTATATAGATTGTTTAAGATATTTAGGTAATGATTAGAAATTAAGAATAATAATAATATATTGGGACATGTCTTTTATTCTATTTTAGATTGCAATAAAATGATATTTGTAATGATTATATAAAATTACTCTTGCTTGGTATTAAATTATAAGTGATAAACATTATTAACTGATTTCCATAGGAATGGATCATTTTCTTAATGGTATCAATTCTTTTGTAATTTCACAACAATAAAGAAAATTAGTCCAATCAATGGATGTTGGCATTCAGGAACATCTTCATAGATACCAAATTTGGAGTCGATTAAGTAGAATTGTTTTATTTCATTTGATACTTTCACAAATAAATCAAGATGATTGTGTATTTTGTTTCTTTTCACTGCTATTGGCTCTTAACGTGAGAATACATTTTCTTCCTAGCAAAGTAGAGAAAAGCAATTGGATTGAGGAAGTAACATATGGCTTTCATGAAATGCAGATTAATAGATTTGGGTCTTCTATCATTTGCCAAAAGTTTGTTCCAGAAATAGTTATCAATAACTCATAAGTGATGCATAATTTCTAGATATTCCATTTATCACATAAACTTTTTGATTGAGTTATATCTGCATAAAATCAAAACAACAGATCAAAAAAACTCAAAATAAAGAGAAATCACATCTTTGTTTTAACAGCCGTAGTTTACAAAGATTTTTTAGCCAACACCGAAGATATCTTTTCATATATTCTGAAATTTGTGTGAAGTATTTTTAATAATTTTTTTTGGCTGTCATGTATTTCACATGCAATACATTATCTCCTTTTATTGTATACATTTTAGTGCTTTGGAAGTGAATTGTACAATCACAGGTTTTCCAAGCCTAATTTTCACAAACTTGCATTTCTTCAAATAGAAATGCTGTAAACTTTAGAACAGACATTAAAATAGATACAAAATTCAGTTACAGGAATTTGTTCAGCATACATCCTCTATAATGTGTCTTTTCAAAATTTGTTTTGAGGCATTATTTCCAGGGTGTCACACATACTATTCAAGTGCACTGTCAATTAACTACATTCTCTGTCCAAGTTTTTTTTTTTCTTCTCTTTAATACATACATAGAAGTGTGATCGCTGGATCATACAATTCTCTTTGACCTTTTGAATACTTCAAAATTTGCTTGCTAAAATGATTGCAGTTTTATAAATCATTCTGCTATGTGGAGAGTATATATTTCTCCACAAATGCATTACTATATTTTGTGTCATCTTTTTATATGATGGTCATACCAGTGAGTTTTTTATATTTTTTCTTAGATCATAAAGAGGAGCTTAATTCATATGCCCCTCTAATTGACTATTAATTTACATATGTTCTTTAAAAAATATCATGTTTGGGAAAAATTTTATATGGAGTTAGAAGTTATAAATGTACGTAAGACTCAGTATCATTATAGCATTAATATTGTAGCATTAACAAATATGTGTCCTCTATCTGTTGGATATGTTTTTACTCCTTTCTTAGAATTAAGAACAGTAATCAGTTGATATTAATCAGTTTATTCTTGCTTTTCTTTAGCAACTAATACTTTCAATGTCAATCTTTTAGAAACCTTTACTGATCCAATATCATGAATGTTTACATTTATGTTTTATAGATTTTTACACCTCACATTTAGTTTGATAATTATTTTTTACTTTAAATTTTTGTATAAGGTTAGATGTAGTAGTCTAAGATCATTCTTTAAATCTAGGGAGGCAATAGTGCCAATATACCCATTTAAGATTATATTTTTATTTGATAAAGTCATGGCATCCTTGTCAAAATGTATTGACCATAAAACTAAGAATTTATTTTTGATAAATCTGTTACATTCTTCTATGTGTCTCTTCTTTTTTTCTTTTCTTTTTCTTTTTTTATTGTGAAAATAATGCACAGAGGGGTTACAATTACATGGGCAAGATTGAGTACATTTCTAATCAGGCACTGTAGCCTGCTCCTTTGTTTCCCCTTCACAACCTTTCCCATCCTCCCCCCTATCTCACCGAATCCTCCCACCCAAGAACCAAATTATAAAGTTCTTTGTCGACATGACAACTTGTACTTCTCATTGTTGCAATGGGTCCACCTGTATCCCTATTTAAATGATTTGTTTTTCCCCTTCCCAGGCACAAATTATACCAACCGCAAATACAGTGAAAGCAGGGGTTATACTGTGGAGGAGGGACATGGAAGGCAACAAAGAAATAATCTTATAAATCTGTTAGAAACAATCGAATTAAAGAAAAAAAAACATTTGAATACATATCTTAGGGTTCATTTCCCTAACATCACCTTATCTGACCTTTTCTGCTTGACTCAGACATATACTAGATATTGCAAATAAGGGAAACCATGAGACCTATGTTTCTTTGGGCCTAGCTTATTTCACTTAATATAATTTTTTCCAAGTCTTTCCATTTCTGAACAAATGGGGCAATGCCATTCTTTCTGAGGGAGGCATAGAATTCCATTGTGTATGTATACCACATTTTCTTGATCCATTCATCTACTGAGGGGCATCTGGGTTGGTTCCATATCTTAGCTATAGTAAATAATGCTGTAATAAACATAGTCATGCTGGTAGCTTTAGTGTGGTCTTGTTTGTGAGCATTTGGGTAAATGCCCAAAAGTGGGATTGCTGGGTCATAGGGGAGCTCTATGCGGAGTCTTTTGAGGAACCTCCATACTGCTTTCCAAAATGGTTGAACAAGTTTACACACCCACCAACAATGCAATAAGGTTCCCTTCTATCCACATCCCATCCAGCATCTGTTGTGATTATAGTTCTTGATTTTAGCTATTCTAACTGGAGTGAGGTGATATCTCAATGTTGTTTTGATTTGCATTTCTTTTATGGGTAGGGAGGTTGAGCATTTCTTCATGTGACTAATGGCCATCCTGCTTTCCTCCTCAAAGAAGTTTTTCTTTAAAACTTTAGCCCACTTATTTATTGGGGAGTTGTTTCTTTGAAGATTTGTTGTTGGGGGATTTAATTTTTTTTGAATTCCAGGTATATTTTAGATATGTGACCCTTGTCCGTTGTATGGCTAGTGAAGACCTTCTCCCAATCCGTGGGCTTTCTATTGATCGTGCTAGTTATGTCCTTTGCCATGCAGAAGCTCTGGACCTCTATGATGAAAACTTAAAAAATTTGAAAAAGAAAATCCAAACAGAACTTAGAAAGGGGAAAAAACTCCCACGCTTCTGGATTAGAAAGATCAACATCGGGAAAATGGCAATACTTCCCAAGGCTATCTACAAATTCAATGCAATACCTATCAAAATTCTATCCTCATTCTACAAGGAAATAGAAGAGGCAATGCAAAAATTCATATGGAACAATAAAAGACCCTGAATAGCAAAAATGATCCTCAACAGGAAAGAACACTGCTGGAGGAATATCAATTCCAAATTTCAAGCTCCACTATAAAGACATAGTAATCAAAACAGCTTTGTACTGGCACAAGAACTGACCTCAGGACCAATGGAATAGAAATGAAAATCCAGAAATGAACCTACAGACCTATAGCCATCTAATCTTTGATAATGGAGCTAAAAAAAGAATGGAAGAAAAACAGCCTCTTCAGTAAATGGTGCTTACTAAATTGGTTAACTACTTGGAGAAAAATAAAGCTAGACCCTTATATATCACCCTGCACCAGAATCAACTCCAAATGGATCAAAGGCCTCAGAGTCAAAGCGGACACTCTGAAAACATTACAGGATTGAGCAGGGGAAGCCCTAGGTCTTGTTGGCACAGGCCAACATTTTCTTAATAGAGACCCAGAAACACAACAAATCAAAGAAAGGTTGGACATATGTGTCTATTCTTATAGTAGAGATATGTTTTCTTCACTACTAAACATGGTAATAAAATTCAAATCTAATATGAGGGCTCAAGCTACACCATTTTTCAAGATTGTTCTAACTGACCTACATTCCTTGAATTTATATAGGAGTTTATTGAGCAAGTGGACCAATATTCTGTAGAGATATCTACATGTTTGATAGTCACTCATATTTTTCATCTTGTGAAAACACATGACCCCAGATATTATATATAGAAAAATGTCTTTATGGAATGCTAGAAGCAACTAAAACTAATTTAGGAATGAGTTAAGATTTAGATAATACTATAGCCTAATAAATCTGAATGATAACGACTTGAGATGTACTACAGAGGAGAGTGAGAGGGAATAGGATGATGGACCACATAGGAGCTGTATGTCATTGGTATTGTGTTTCAAAAAACAGAAAGACTTCAGAGAAGAGAAGGAGGAAAATAATCGATGTGTCCTGAATCAAGTTTTCTTTTAATACACAAAATAGTGTGTACTGAGAGTCAGAGAAAGTAGGAAAAAATAAAATAGAAAATAAAGCATTGTATATACCTCTTACAATGTAAAGATATTGCAATAGGAATATGATAATTAATTTCCTAATAAATAAGAGAAAGAATAGGTAAACTCTGAAGGCAAATTCAATGAAGAGACAAAATAAGCAAAGCAAAACCTTTATCAATAACAAACACAAGAGTTTGTAAGTGGAAAGGCAGTGGAAATATTCTAAGTAACACTAAAATAACAATAAAAATTGCTATCGTGGATAGAATATGGTACACATTTCATTATATATTACTTTGAAAAAACATACTAGCAAAGAAAATTTAAAAGTCATAATTTAAAAAACTATTTGCATTCTAACTAGAATATATGGTTCAGTGGTAAAACCTGGCCTGGCATATGTGAAACAATGGTGTGATCTCCCAAGCATTACAAAGTACACAGAAAGCACACACACATAGAAACCACATAAACACACACACACATAAACACCACATCCATTTATTTGGAATATTGATATTTTCATATTAAACAGAGAAAATTTTTACAAATAGTAAAATAGGTTAATATATGAAATCAAAACATTGCTCATAATATTTAAAAGTAGTAGAAATAGCTGGGCGCTGGTGGCTCACGCCTGTAATCCTACCTACTCAGGTGGCTGAGATCTGAGGACCGCGGTTCAAAGCCAGCCCAGGCAGGAAAGACCATGAGACTCTTATCTCCAATAAACCACCAGAAAACCGTAAGTGGCGCTGTAGCTCAAGTGGTAGAGTGCTCGCCTTGAGCTAAAGAGCTGAGGGAGAGCGCCCAGGCCCAGAGTTCAAGCCCCACGACCGACAAAAAAAAAAAAAAGTAGTAGAAATAAAATAATCACAATATACTTGGATTCTTATGGATTAAGTAAATTGAAAATTAAGAAATAGAAGACATGAGAATCTTCGCAAACAAGTTTTAAATAATAAACATTGTGAAACATATATGCTTTTATTTTGACAAAACATTGATGTTACTGTTGTTTTAACTCAAGATTTAAAATATGATATCCATGCACTCTATATCCCGCTATAAATGGCTATATCTCTAATCATTTCACTCTGGATATTTTTATAATAAGGTCTCATAGATTCTCAGGCTTTCCCGAATTACAAACCCTATTTGCAGTTCCTACCAGAGCTAGAAAATGGAAGCCACAAGTCACCATGCCTATCTTAAACATTTTTAATTCAAGTTCAAATATTTACAAAAAAGTGACCAGGTAATGAAGCCTTTCTTAATAAAGTATGTGCTTTTTGAAAATACAGTAAGCATTTGTTACCTGGAAAAATATTTTTAGAACTATAAGAAAATAAATTTATTTAAATTCACTGACCATATAAAAATTAAGAAAATAATTTTAAATATTCACATGTTAAATATTTTTAAAGCAAAATATATGTGTCTGAATAATTTACATGTGTAAAAATCATGCAAAATTAAATCAACTAATCCTACAACTCTGAAAAATTACATTAATGAAACAAAAGAAAATAAGTAATTAAGTTCAAAATTTGAAATTTAGAAAATAAAATGAACTGTTCATTTAGTTGACTTAAGTAACTGTAAACCCTCTGTATATAAATTTTATAATAAAAACGCATGAACAAAGAAAGCAAAAGTACACATTGATCAATAGCAACAGCAACAGCAACAGCATCAGAAGTTGTTTGAGTATACAAAAAAAATCGATGAGGGGATAACAATGTTCTTTCCATAAGAAATGTACTCATAACCTTACTTAAGTCACTGTAACCCCTGTATACATCACCTTTACAATAAAATTAAATAGAAATTAAAAATAAACCAAATAATATACCTATTAAAATTCTTCGAAGATATTGGTTAAAAACTTTGAAAGAAACTGCCCCAAGTACTCAAGGAATATACGTTGGTGATAATATTTAAATACTTAAATTTCAGCAGAGAAGAAAAAAGTTTAAAAACTGTTACAAAGTAAAGTAATAAATCAGAATATATTACTATAATAAACATTAGATTAATTTTCAGTGGTAGTCAAATATGTACGAAATGAGGCAATTTGACATTCGTTTGAACTTAATAAGAGAAAAAGAATTTTCTAGGTCTTTTAAATATATAATAAGTTTAATGAAGAAACTATTCTGTCACATTATATGATAATGAGATAAAGATGATATTAGAGCAAACAACAGATTGTACTAAGTTTTTGGATGAAAATGTATATACTTATTTTGGTTGTAGTAAATTGTGGGGATTTCCACTTGGGATATTGTTCTTGCTAGGATGGCATAATATCAGTGATTAATATTTTTTTTTTAATTTAATTTAATTTTATTTGTGAACATACTGTACAGAGGAGGCTGCAGTGATTAATATTAAGACAGTGGTTCCCTTTCCACAAGAACATGAACCTGATCTGTCCTTTGTGCCTTCATATCATCAATGGCATCGGCGTTGCACACCAACTTGTCTAGTTTCCTACCTTGGCTGGCCTGGATCCTGCAGTCCTTCCCATCTGAGTCTCTAGGATAGTGCAGGATGGTGGAAATGATACAATGAACCCAGCTATAGATTGAGAAGGAAGTCCACTAAAATTTGTCCTGGGTTCTGTTCTCAAGCCTCCTCAATTGTTAAGAGTACAGATGGGAACCTCTGATGCCAAGCAGTAACAATATTTTTAAAGCAATTAGACATATACATGACTTAGACTTGTGATTACCTCAAGAAAAGAATAAAAGAGCAGTGAAGCCTAGTGGACAGGCAGAATTTTAACTAGCTACTTAGAGGCTGAATCAGCTTAGCTAGCTACTTGAGAGACTGAGATCTGAAGACCACTGTTCAAAGCCAGTCCCATCATGAAAATACATGCGATTATCTCCAAAAAACCAGAAGTGAAGCAATGGCTCAAGTGGTAGAGCAATATCCTGGGGCACAGAAGCTTAGGCATAGTGCCCAGGCACTATCAAGCCACAAGAATGATGAATGCATGCATGAGAACATGAACACGCGCATGTGTGTACAGGCACATGCACATACTCACACACATACACACAAATATGTATTTCAATGCAGAGTTCTTTAATTTTTAACCTTGCTGTACTTTATTTCTCTGTATTAGTTCACAAATTAACAAACCAACTAAGCACCAGTTTACATACAACTCGTTACGTTTTTCTAAAGTGTACTCTCTTTTTGGAAGCCTGCTTTTATTTGATCCAAAAGTAAATTATTCAGGAGGTCAAATCATCTCCTTCAACTCGGTAGTGTTAGATGATTGCTTAGGTTCTTCCTAGCAATTTGATTTTGTGAAATCCTGCATAAAGCAACATATTTCTTTCATGAGAAGGGAAGCCACTGTCAAACAATTAATGATAGGTTTTTCTCCTCCAGGCAAGCATCTGTAGTTTTATTATCTTCATATAATTCATTGTCTGTCTGTGTATCCCAAAGACAACTGTGAAAATAAAAATACTTTTCTCAGCAACTTAGCATTTGTATACATTAATAAATATGAAGGTGTTTAAATATTACTGATATTGCTTTGGACTAAGTAATGTTCACCTTCACTATCTTGCGAAAGAAGTATTGGTTTCTCAGCACTTTAGGTAAGAACTTGCGTGAAAGAAACAAAAGGAAAAGTGAAGAAAAACTCAACACATACATTCAAATGAAAGAAAACAACCCCCCACAAAAAAAAAAAAAACAAATTAATTCAGTACTTAAGAACCTGCAGGAAATGCAAAGATTTTTTTAAAAATCAGCTATGATAAGCTTATGAAAATCCTGACTATATGAGAGTGTACTGTTGTGAGGATAGTGGTTAAAGTCCAGACTGGGTAGAAAGATCTGTACACAAGTAGGAAGCCAGATTCTATCTGAAAATTAATCAGGATCATTTAGGGCTGGGGCATGACAAAGTGGTAAGAACACCCATTTATGAGACACAATTCAAGCTCTAATATTATGGGTATTAAAGAAAAAAGCTATGACTTTAATGGAATAATTGTAAAATTTGAGTATTTGGGTGGACTAAAATCCATGAAAGAGATAGAATGAACCCATGTTGCAATGCTTTCTACTTAAGTGATAATGTATGTGGTACTCCATACATAACAGTGTTACCTTGCAAATGAAAATGGATGTGAATTTGGGTGATGGAAATACTCTATTTACACAGGGGTAAATTAAATAGACTTTTTAGGGTAGATTGTAGTTCTTGAACTAAGAGCCTGAGTGATGTCCCTGAGCTTTTTCTCTCTAAGCTACCACTCTACTCTTCTGAGCACAGTTCCAATTCTGATTTTCTTTTAGTTGTTTGGAGATAAGAGGCTCTTGGACTTTCCTGCCCAGGATGGCTTCAAACTATGATCATTATATCTCAGCCTTCTGAGTAACCAGGATTCCAGGCATGAGCCATTGATGTTTTTATAATTTAGTAAATTGTTACAGAAGTTATAATTTATCATTATAACCTGTATAATATATGTGTGTACGTATATATCAATGCATACAGATATAAATAATTTTGGGAGGTTTGTTCGTGGGGCCTGAACTCTGGGCCTGGGTGCTGTTCGTCAGCTCTTCAGCTAAAGGCTAGCGCTCTACCACTTGAGCCACAGCGCCACTTCCAGCTTTTTCCTTTTTTTGCTTATGTGGTGCTGAGGAATTGAACCCAGGGCCTCATGCATGCAAGGCAAGCGCTTCAACACTGAGCCACCTTCCTATCCTCAGATAGAAATATTTAATATATTTTTGTATCTATAGTAGGTTTATGAAATCATCATTCGTTATAAAATAAAATGGAAACAAAAGTTAATGAGGAATAAAACAAGGAATTGTCAAATGTTTCTTGTTGAATTGAATATGTATTGCAAGAATCAGTTTGGGAAAACCAATTTTACTTTAACAAAATAAATAATGGCTATTAATTTCAATCCATGTATTGCCCATATCATGGATCCTCACACATGAGTGTCAAAATCAAACTACACTTTTTTGCCTTTGTAATTAAATCACCTGTTATAATTTAGGAGATAGATGAAGCAATCAAATAAAGATTAAAATAATAGTGGGTCTATGAATTAGAGCTGAAAAAGATTTTAAATATGATAATAGGCAATTACATTGCATATTTCTTACTTTTACTCTATTGTCATGTCCCTCATTCCTACATTAGGAAAGTACATCGAAGGTTCTCACTAAATTATGTGTACAATTATGAAAAAAATGTATTGAAAAATATGGGCACCGTGTGGTTTTAGCTTATTGAGACCATTAGGGGTTAGTTTGTTTTTGAAAACTTGCAACATGTTGTGATGGAGATGAAGGGAGGGATGTGCATATTCTGTAAAATTGGCTAGAGGATTGCTCCCAAAAAGATAGTGATGAATTCTTCAAAAGATTACAGTAAAATCACTTTCACAACCATGTTCACTGCTGCATGATTCACCATAGGCCCGTTATGGAAACAGTCCAGATGCCTTTTGGCGGATGGAGGGTTGGAGAATGTGTAGCACATATACACAATTGAATTGCATCCATCCATTATAAAGACTGTTAAATCATTTGTGATGAAATAGATAGATCTAAAAATGTGTTAAGTAAGTTAATTCAGAGCCAGTCACACAAAGGACCCATGTTCTGTCTGTATTTTGAAGCCAAAATTTATGCAAGTTTAGACAACAGTATTAACCAACCCATGCTATTTGCTGAGGATTAGTTAAAAGGTTTATTTTCTTATAAAATGGAACTTTTAATCCTACAAAATGAATATCAGAAAACTATCACTTGGAAGGTGTGAGGGGAAGTCAAAGGGAAGGAATAAAGAGAGCTATGAAGGAAGACAATGAAGGCATAATATTCAATGCAGATAGTATGAAACTAGAAAAAATAAAGTGGGGTGAGGTTTGGAAGTGTGTGGGAAAGTTATTTAGCGATCCATTGTACTTATAAACTGATTTGTTAAAGGGAAATTTCTTCATACAATTATTTAATAAAAATATAATTAAAAACAATGGAGATATCTGATCTTAAACTGTGTTCTCTTACACCATGAGTCAATATAATAATTTCCTCCTCAGAAATTTTATCTGCAGGTATTTTTCTCACAATGCAATGAATATTAATTCAGCACATTGCATATCCTAAATAGACACAATATAAAAATCACAGTAAAAATATTAGAATCATCACATTATAAAATAACAAGTAGAAAGTATCAAATACTGCTTGTTTTTCCAAGCACTTTACCTATGATATCTAATTTAATACTCATAATAATACCATAAAATGGAACTACTTCTATTTTTAATTCTCAGATGATGATATTGAAGACTTCTGAGTTGGAATTACTATTACAACATTGCACACATGGTAAGTGTTAGCATGTGGCTCATTCCCACCATACCAAATAAACTCATTCTATTTTATGACTAAAATACCAGCATTCAGTCTACTAATTCTAAGAAAATTTCCCAAAATTGTTGGGCACACTCTAATAATATCTCCCTTTAACTTTGTTAGGAAATACTTAACAGGTAGATGCCGGTGGCTCACGTCTGAAATCCAAGCTAGTCAGGGGGCTGAGATCTGAGGATCACAGTTCAAAGCCAGCCCGGGCAAGAAAGACTGTGAGACTCTTATCTCTAATAAACCACTACTAAACTGGAAGTGGCACTGTGGCTCAAGAGGCAGAGCGTTCACCTTGAGTGGAAGAGCACAGGGACACTGCCCAAGCCCCGAGTTCAAGCCTCATGACTGACCAAAAAAAAAGAAAAAAAGAAAAAAAAGAAAATAAGTAACTGTAATATGAAAACTCTAAGTTCATAATCAATTTATACTTCCCTGGTGAAAGGAACTGCTAAACTATAACATTCTTGATTTCTCGCTGAAAATAGTAGAAATCATATACTATCCCATGACTGAACTCTGCACTGCCTGGGGACCACATCTCTGTTTAACACAGTCATAGTGAAAGAACGACCTGCCAAATCCTGTTGGAAACAGACTGCAGATCTTATGGAAACAATCATTTCCACATTGCTCACCTAAGTTGTTTACCATTAGAAGTATTTTGATTGCTTTTACACCCAACATTTTGAGAGAAATGTATTACTTTAAAATGTTCTTAAAGCAAGACTGATATAAAAATCACATTTGAACCAGATAAATATTTTACGTTTCATATACCCCAAAATGCAGTCTGACCTATCATTAATTAATTAATGTTAGGAACAAGAGGTTAAAACTCATAGACACCAAGACTTACGTATGAATTTAAGACTCTCCAACTTGTGAATACAATTGGTTTAAAAAGACATCAATACTACTGCATTTTTTTCAAAATGTATTATGATAATGATAATGATGATGATAAACTATTAACACTTGAAAATAACTTATTTTCTTGGGCGTAGGACACAAAACACAAGATTAATCCTAATCATTTTAAAGACCTTTATACTATAAATTCACTCTTCTACGTATACAGATTCTAAACTAACTAAAGTTAAGAGACACAAAGGAAATAATTTAACTGCATCATCTACATTCAAAGGACTGTGTTAATAGAAAATAAAGTTATACTAATAATTAGCTTATGAAATTCACTTACATTCTATTATTCTATTTCATTTACTTTCATAAAAATTGGGTTTTCATAAAATGATGCATAAAAAGCCTATATACCTACTTACATTTTCAGATCTTAACAATATTTATTTCAAAATGTCTTTAGCTCTACAGTCAATGAACTGAAATAATACTTAAATAGTCAAAAGTTTTTTCAGAAATTTAAGACTCGCTCTGGAATGTTATTTATATTGGAAAAGATATTTAAAAAGCCTTATTTGTTAAAGTTGCAATAGTTAATCCCACAAAAGAGCCATTCTTGAAGATCCCTTTGCATGTACAAAACAACTTCAAATACATCCACCATTTGGAGATGACACATGATTTTGTTTGTTTGTTTTTGAAAGGAATATCTAACAAGCATATCCACAATACTGATTTTCGGGCAATAAGATGGGATATTCAAATGTAATATGGAGTTGATTATCTCTTAGAATAGATATGATCTTACTAAGAAAGTTATTTTCAACAGAAATCTGGAAAGAATTTATCGATCTTGTGTTTCACAGGAATAACCAGAGAGTAATACTTGTTTGGTCAAGTCAGGCAAACCCACTTCATGAGTATATCTTAAATGTATAAACAATTTAAGAGATCAAATACATATTTTGTACTGACAATCAGCTTACAACAATAACTTACTACCTAATTATGATTGTATCTTCTCACCTAACATATAATAAGAGCTGAAAGCAGTCTCTTTTATCTAACTTAATGTTGTAAATGCTTTGATTATGATGATGTTATTATTTGACAACTAAAATGTACAGAAGGGTGGTTCCATAGAGATGACATGACAGATACTGATAAATAAAATATTGCAACACAGTTAGATCTTTTCAGGCTTAACTTGTTCACATTGGCAAGCAACATTGCAACAGCACACACATACATATACACATACACACATGTGTGCACATGTACACACACACATATACAGGCATGCTAAATTCAGGGTTTATTGTACAAAAAAGTTCAAATAAAATATTAGTGATTAGGACAAACGATAATTTACCTCATTACAAAATAATACACAATCCAGTCACCACGGGTGTTACATTTTACTTGCCTTGACACATGTGACCACTTAATTTATTTTAATTAAGTAATTCATTCATTTGTTTGGTGCTAATACTAAGGCTTGAACTTAGGGCCTGGGTCTGTCCCAGAATTTGTTGTTTTTTTTGTTTTAGTTTTCTCAAGGCTAGCATTTTACCGCTTGTACCACAGTACCATTTCTAGCTTTTGCTGGTTACCTTCAAATCAGAATCTAATGGATTTTTTTACTTTTTTCTTTTTTTGGGGGTGTGGGTCCGGTCTTGGGGCCTGAACTCTGGGCCTGTGTGCTGTCCCTCAGCTCTTCAGCTCAAGGCTAGCGCTCTACCACTTGAGCCACTGTGCCACTTCTGCCTTTTTTTCTTTTTGCTTATGTGGTGCTGGGGAATCAAACCCAGGGCTTCATGCATTCAAGGCAAGAGCTCTACCACTGAGCCACCTTCCCAGCCCCTGGACTTTTTGTTTCTTGGTCTGGTTTCAAACCTCAATCGTAAGATTTCATCTGTCTGATTAGCTAGGATTAAAGACATGAGCCATCAGCGTGGCTTCTATTATTCTTTTATGCTTATCTAATGCACATATTTAAATAGTAATTTAAAACGTAGATGATAAAAGTAAGATGTGCAGTGATGATGTTGTTCTGTCAGAAATTCAAGTTAGTAATGTAAATTTCTTCTTAAGATCATACACAAAAATATCATGATATAGTGTAAGAGAACTTACTATTGAACATATAAGCTTTAAGAGCTTTCTAATGGATCCAATATTTATTGTTACCCAACATTATAAAAAAATGTATAGTGCTGTAGTAAAATCTAAGTCCTTTGCATGACTACTTAAATTCTTTTGTTTTTTCTTTTAAAGACACTTGTTTTCATCTAATAAAGTAGGCCTGTCTATTGTTTTCATGTAATTTTGGTGATTGAAGGTGCTTAATGAGAAGTCAAACATATTAGTAGTGCTTTGCTATCTATTCTCACTTTTTCTTCTTAGAGAATATAATCAAAACAATAGATCGGGCTGGGAAGGTGGCTCAGTGGTAGAGCGCTTGCCTTACATGCCTGAGGCCTTGGGTTCTATTCCTCAGCATCACATAAGCAAAAAGAAAAAAGCCGGAAGTGGCACTATGGCTCAAGTGGTAGAGCGCTAGCCTTGAGCTGAGGGACAGTGCCCAAGCCCAGAGTTCAGGCCCCACCCCCGGACCCAAAAACAAACAAACAAAGAGCAGTTCAGAATCAGCATGATATTATTGCTACATAATTATCCTAATTTATTTTGCTTTTATGTTTTTGGTTTCTTCATTTCACTTTCTGCTCTGACATTTCCCAGATCATTTTTATAGAAGTCATTATTTCATATTTTCTAATTCCTAGAATAAGCTGCACTTAAAGACACCCATGGTCCTCACTTTGAGTCTGTACCTTTGAATATTGAGGAACATTTTTCCTCTGCTCTCCATAAATTCCCTACTCTCAAGTTAGAATAATTTTGAGTAGTAATAATGGAAAAAGAGAATAGAAATCATGGTGAAAAAACATGCAGAAAATTCACTGGATATTTCTGACCAGTTCAATCTATGTAGGGAAATACATGGACACCTTATTCCCATTGGCATTCAAAGTCTCTGGTTAGGCAATTATGATGAAAATGAGGAATAAGATGAACAAGTGAGGAATGATATCAATTGCAAGAATTAAATGGAGAAGGATCGAAACAAATTTTTTCTTTGGGCTGCTGAAAATAATCAGCTTACTACAGTGTGGAGACTACTTTCCTAAAAGGCCACTCATGTGAATACTAGGGATGACGATGAATATACCCAACTTCATCAGGAAGCCTACAGTGGACACTTAGACATTGTCCATGAGTTGATGGCTCAGCGGCAGATGCAGTAACTGTAGATGGCTGGACACCCCAGCACAATGCATATATCTGGAATAATACCATTGTGGCTTCTTTTTCACTTCATCATGATGCAGATACCAATGCCAAAACTAAAGGCCTCTTGACCAACTTGCATCTTGATGCTGAGTATTGAGATAGCAAAGATACTTTGGATCTACTTCTGTTGAACCCTTATGTCAATCCAGGCCTGAAGAACAACTTGGAAAAAACTGCATTTGATATGGCCAAACGGAAAAGTATGTATCACTACATCTTTGAAGTTGTGGAAGGCTGTACAAATTGTTCTCCTCAGTCCTAATGGTTTGGTTAAGTTTCTTAAATTTCAAAAATGACAGTCCATCCTTTTATGTCCATACAAAATATTTTCACAATCTAAATAAAAGAAATCTCGTTGCTGTTGTTGTTGTTGTTTTTGGTTGGTTGTGGGGCTTGAACTCTGGGCCTGGGTGCTATCCCTGCCCTCTTCGGCTGAAAGAGAGTGCTCTACCGCTTGAACCACAGCTCCACTTCCAGTTTTCTAGTGGTTTATTGGAGATAAGAATCTCATGGACTTTCCTGCTCGGGCTGGCTTTGAACCAAGATCCTCAGATCTTAGCCTCTTGTGTAGCTAGGATTATAGGCGTGGGCTACTGGCGCCTGGCAACAACAATCTCTTACTGTAAAAATTCATGGATTCTGTGGAATACTTCCAAGTGAATTGCCTGCATTTGATGTCAAAATATATTCAAGAGTTTTTATATACATCTATAATGATTTCTGCAGAGTTGGTTATTTTTTAATCAGAAATAATTTTAACTTATCTTTTGAAATGAGTAGTAGAGAAACTAAAGTATTTCTGGTCATTGTCTGAAAATAGTATATTTTAAAATATTCTATAATCTATGTTTGTATAATGTCCATAATCTTTTTTTATTCTCTCCTAGTTATACTCTAAATTCTACATTGTTTTATAATATATAGGTTCATTTGTATGTCCTTTCAGATTGCATTCCAGATAGAAACAGTTTAAGATTCTTTTTTTCCTAGGTCCTTATACTATTTTATTTCTTTGGAGAAAGTGACAAAGTTGTCTATTTTCAACAGTTTTGTAAAGGTTATGCTATGTAAAGGCCTTTCTAAGGTGAAGATTTTATACACTGAGGTCAAACTAACTTTTAATTATATGAATTACATGTATTATTACATTTGTAATTTTGTAATCAGCTTTTTAATAACTGTTTTTCATTTCTTGAATCTGAAGAATGAAAAATATGCAATACTTCACAAATTTTCATATCATCCTTGTGCAAGTGCCATGTTAATCTCTGTATTTTAATTTGGGTATACGTGTTGCTGAAGCATGTAGTGTCCTCTAAATTTAAGTAGTTAATGATGCAATCTTTAAACAGGCTTATATCCTTGGGTGCCTATTTGTAACAAGGAAACCTTATTGTTCCTAACAATGCGATTGATCTTATTTCCCTAAAATTCTGTGAATACTGGAAAAAATTATATTGTTCAGTCGATTGCTCATATTTGAAATATTTTGTGTCAATAATTATTTTAAGTCTTTTTCATTTGGGATTTGATTGTAATTTCAAGAATTTATAGCTAGGTCCAAAGGTGATGGCTTTTTCAAGTACTTATTTATCTAACTGAGTTACCTTTGTGGAGCTAATGGATTGAAAGTAAGCCTTGCTTAAGAGCTACTTCTAAACCTCTACAGCTGAAATTTTCCCAAATGAGGTCTTACAGGCACAAATATCTCCCTGACGCTTTACCCTTCTTCCATGTAGGAGCAGACCAACCAGAATATCTTACCCTGACACCCTAGATTGTCTTACTTGAACAAAACAAATCTTAGTTACAAGGGATCATAGAGAGATGAACATTTCAGACAGAACTGTTCAGACTAGAACGTATTTATCAAAATATAATTGTTTATTTTACCTACCATTTCAAAAGTAGCTAAAGACAAGGGGGAGAATAAATTGTTCATATGCATTTATTACCTAATGTCCTGGCCTGTCTACCATCCAACCATGCAGCAATTACACTACTGCCTTTCTATCATCAAATATTTTCATAGTTGCAGTGGAAGTCCCTATGTTTCTCCTCATTATTAGGCCTTAAATTGTTAATGTTTTAATCACCATGTTTCCTCTTGCTTCTAGGCTATAAATTTACAAATGGTAAAGCTTTAGGTCTAACTCTATCAAACACTAAGTTAGAGAAAATAGAATAATATTTTGAAACATAGTTGCCTTTGAAACCCTAACCACAACAGAACAATGCAAAACATGTGCCTTTTTATTATATTATACATAGTTATCTATTTTATATTTATATGTGCTGATTTCATATTTCACACAGTGAAACTTACTAGAATTAGTTGATAATTTGGCAAATTGATATTTATTTATTACAATAAATACAATTGGAATATGAATAATTAGGTTTAGAAAATATTTTAGAATATAAAATTTATCAGTACCATGTCTTCGGTATAAACTTGTGATACTTTGTAAGTGTTCTTGATCTTCTGAATTCACATGGTAAAAAACAATGTTTTCCTCTAATCTATAAGGGATTTTACTCTGCTTCTCATGCATCATGGAAACAGAAAGTAATTCAAGACCCATCTCAATTTCTCATTTCCTATATTTCAGGGCCCCAATTTCTTGAGATGCAGAAATTAGCAGTAAGCAATTGTGAAATTCAAGGCAACTTAAAAGGAAGGATGAGATCACAAATCTGAGAGAATGTACTGTAATTCAAATTTTCAATTTACAGATGACCAGCCATTATGAGTGAACAAGATCTCAAAGTGTCATAAGATTATTTTTAGTACCTCTCCTCTAATGATTAATGAAAGATTTCAGTCCAGCATAAATTGGTTAAAAAATAGTTCCTGGAAAAATAGATCCATAATTGGTCTACCAAGTCATGGAAAACTTGACTTAGAGGTCAAATGTAATTCAGAAAAACATTAATTGAAAAGCTCCTTAGTGCTTCAAAACACAGGTACTTCAGTACAACTTGGTTCTGTGCTATAAAAATGTTGTCACACTCAAACCAATGTTAACATGCATTTAATCTCCTGAAAATGTATTCCTTTTCAAATAAACTTTTTAAAATCACATTCTCCAAAATAACATTTGACAATTAGATGATACTTAGTGACATTACAAGTTTTTTATGTGTAGAGAGGAAGTTAAATAGAGTTGATTTATTTACCCAGCACTAATGCCAAATAGGTTCCACCATTTATTAAACTGTAGAAATAGTACAACCCACCACTTTTGTTGTTCAGTAGGTACCTTCCAGAAATGTGTTAAACAGATCAGCCTCCCATATTTCAAACCCAAAAGTTAGCTAATATATTAAATTTCATCGCTTAATAAGGTACATTTTAAAAAGTCACAAATAATTGCCTTATCATATGTTGTTTTATGTTTTCCCTATCTGTCTAACATAGTAAGAAATATGACTTTATGTCTTGAATTTGGATACTCTTCAGAGATATGACATAAAATCTGTCTTCCATTTCTATCATATTTCTCTATAGTAGTAAATTTTAGTTTACCTCTTTTTCCGAAACTCATACATAGAATAAAGTATTATCCCATGTTAAGTTAAATAATCACACACTATTTTACAAAGCCATTTATAAAAATTTGTAGTTAGGAATACATTCTAAGCCATTTTTAAACTTTCTTGTTGACTAAAGATGAATCTTCCAAATGGATGAGAATAACAGCATGTCTAGGTGTTTCACGTCTCCAGACTTGCAAATTGTTATTGCAGATGAATGAATTATGGAAATAAAAGCTGACATCAGTTCAAGTATATGCAGCATTGACATTCTATGGAATGTATATAAACCTGTCAAAATATCAACAGACAGTTTAACAGAATGACTATTAGGAATTTGAAACCAGAGAGGAATAATAGTAAAGACATAGAATTAATGAAAAATGGAACAAGGGAGATGTACAAGTACTTACGTTGAAAACAAAAATTGCAACTTTGGTGGGGGGGGAGGAAGATTGTGTGGGGGTCGAGGGGAGGATGGGAAGGGGAAACAAAGGTGGAGGCTACAATACTTGATAAGAAATGTACTCCTTATCTTGCCCATGTAATTGTAACCCCTCTGTACAGTATTTTCACAATAAAGAAAGAAACATAGAACAAGGGGAAAGTACAGCTATAATACTCAATGTACACATGCGATAAAGGAAGTGTTAAATCAGAACTAAATCTTGGAGAAGGGGTAGGAATGATAGAAGGAGTGACTCTGATCCAGGAGCATGGGACAATTTGATATATTTAATTGTAACACACTTGCACAACCTTTTGAAATTCAGTGAAAAAACACAAAAAGCAAAAACACATAAAAATCACAACCAAACATCAATCTCTAGAGAGTATGAATATGATCCCTCAAAATTTTAAATAGTTAATGAAGGGCAGTCTTGGGAAAAGCAAACAAAGCTTTTAAAAGAGGGCAGTTTGGGGTAGGGGAGAATTTTCAACAGATTTAAGTAGATTGTCTAAGATTATAAATCACCTACATCTGCTGCAAACCTTATCTTTCTTCTTCGAGTTCTCTGTCTGAACTGGATAGTCCTGTCCTCAGCCACACTTGATAGCTTAAAGATACTATGGAAGAAACAAGATCAAGAACATATTACCATAGATTGTTACTGGAAGTAAGTGAAAGTTATTGTTAATGGATGTGGAAACTGATCCCAGGAGAGGAATTGAACATAGAGGAATTTAAAAGTTCAAGTGAACTTTTGCTTTCCTTTTTACTGTACAAGAAAAGAATTTGAGGCTTGAAGGAATCTGGCTGTTTTGAGTGTCTTCTTTACTTACATAAACTTGTCTGTAATCTTCTAGTTGAGAGTATTACAAAAGTAAACAATGTGCCATTTGAAGGCCAGCATAGAAGAAGAAGAAATAATGTTGTTTTAAAAGTATTGTACTGCAAAGAAACAAAGATATGGAGGCTTTAACGTGTCTTATGAGTGGATGTTTCACTCCTGAGCTGATTCTCTTGTTGTAGGATTCAGTTATCAATTCCTTTAGTCTGGTCCTGAGTTCTCCATAGCAATAAGGATTCCAAAAAAGCAGATTGCAGTGAGTATGATCAGCAAAAGCAGCCTCTTCTCAGACCAGTACTCCTTTAAGTAGGGTCCCAAAGAAATACCTGGGGTTTCTTTTATTTGCTTGTTGGTTTAGTTTGTGCTGGTTCTGGGGCTTGAACTCAGAGGCTGGACCCTGTAACTGATCAATTGTCTTTTCTGTCCACCTACCTCCAAAGCTAGTACTCTACTAATTGAGCCAAAACTTTACTTCTGGATTTTTTGGTGTTTAATTACAAATAAGGGTTTGACAGACTCTCGTGCCTGGGTTGGCTTTGAACTAAGATATTAAGAAACCCAAGTGACATCAACTGTATGGACTTCTGTCTTAAACCAAGAAATATAAGATGAAATTTATTATAAAGCTAATATTTGACAATTTTTAAAAGAAGAGAATATGTCCAGCAAAGAAGCCGTAACTTTAAAAACTCAGCAAAAGTAGGTGCACTGAATCATTTTGGAATTTTTTTCTCTGCTTACAAAATTACTGTTGATGTCATCATTCCTTTTGGGGAAACTTAAAGTCATATTTGCACTTTTTTGTTAGTTGTGGGGCTTGAACTCTGATCCTGGGTGCTGTCCCTCAGCTCTTCAGGTCAAATTGAGCACTCTACCACTTTAGATACAGCAGTACTTCCAGATTTCTGGTGGTTAATTAATATCAGTGTCTCATGGACTTTCCTGAACAGGCTGGCTTTGAACCACAATCCTCTGGTCTCAGCCTATTGAGTAGCTAGGATTACAGGCATGAGCCACCAGCACCCCTCTCATATTTACATTTAGTGCAGTTAATGACACTAAGTAGACAAAGAATGGAAATCTGAATCAAATGATGTGACATTGCAGGTTTTCAGAATAATAGAGGTAGCAATAAATATGTCCTCTTTTTCCATTTTATTACATTAATGACTTATGAGCTATGAGACCCTTGCATTAGCATCCTCTTCCATCTGTGTAGGTGTATTTTGTGTCAGGAAATGTTCATAGAGAAAGAGAAAGACAGATTATTAGAAAGCAAAGGAGATCATGTATGAAAGAACAGCATAGAAGGAGATACATTTATCACCCAGAGATTAAGAACTAGCTTAAGAGGTTTAGAATGCTAAAGGCAACGAGGAATATTCCTAGGTGACAACAAGTTCTTCAATAACTGAAAATGATTCCCTGGAACACTTTCTGCTATATCTTAGTTACTATCATTTATTCCTTCCATCTGGAGTTATTCCTTCTGTTCTGTCACAACTGTTAACTAGCCTCTGCCTTTTTGGTGCCAAGACTGGCCAAGAAGGTTTCCAAATCTCACTTAGACTCCCTTTCTCATTCTGATTAGAAGTGACCACTCAAAACCCTGGAATCTTTGAATTTACAGAATTAATCTTCACCTGACATCTAAGCACATTCCTGGCATTAATTGCTGTGACCTAATGAACAAAACATTTTTTCAACACACTATCCTAATATAGGTAACGTACATGAATTAGGGACTATTGTCAGGTATCAGTATGGAAAGAGCAATTATATATTCCAAGTATGGGTTCTTTATTTTTTTTCATTTACTAACTAAATGTTGCTGTTGTTTTTGTTTTTGTTGCTGTTGTTGTTTTGCCAGTCCTGGGACTTAAACTCAGGGCTAGGGAATTATTCCTCGGCTTTTTTTTTTTCTAAAGGGGAACACTCTCCCACTTGAGGCACAGCATCCCTTCCAGTGTTTCTTTTTCTGTTTATGTGGTACTGAGGAATTGAACTCAGGGTTTCATGCATGCTAGGCAATCACCATACCATGAAGCCACATTCCCAGAGCCCTTAATGACTTTCTTAAGATGGCATTACATTTTCATTAGGTGACTATGTATCATAATTTTGGATAGAAATTTTTGATAGAAAAGTACATAGAACAAAATACTAAGTCCAGTAAGGCTAGATGGACAATGAATGATCGTCACGGTCTAGCCAGGGCACAGAGGGGCTTACTTCATGGACCTGGTACAACAGAATGAGTGAAACAGCTCCTGACCCACAACCCACCTCCAGAATGAGAGGTAAACCTTGGTTCCAGCCACTTGGGGACGCTGGGCCACCTCCTCCAGCACCCAGTCAAATCAGTTCCTATGAGGGAGAGAGATTGAAAGAAGGAAGATCAGAATTACACTTAAGCCAGGTGCTGGTAGGTCAGGCCTATAATCCTAACTACACAGGAGGCTGAGACATGAAGATCATGGCTCATAGCCAGCCCGGGCAACATGAAGCACCTGCAATTTTCCAACTGATCACTCACCTGAGCACCATCAGGCTGTACAAGGAGATAGATGATCTGTCTCTCTCTTTCTTTCTCTCTGTCTATGTCTGTCTCTGTCTCCGTCTCTGTCTCTGTCTCTGCCTCTGTCTGTCTGTCTGTCTGTCTGCCTGTCTGTCTCTCTTTCTCTCTCTCTCTCTCTCTCTCACACACACACACACACACACACATATAAACTCAGAGCAGTGCCTCTCCTGAGTTTGTTGGAGACCAAATGGACAGGGAGCACCAGCAGAAGCTGGCAGAGCTGGAAAATGTGATCACCCACAAGAACTGTTGACAGCTGGGGAGGAGGGAACAGGCCAGTTGTATGTGTGTGTGTTGGGGCGGGAGCGTTCCTCCCAGATATTCACATCAGTTCTAACCACCGGAACCCTCACCTCCCTACTGGGTTTTTCTGGGACCCTCTTCAAGTGAAAGGGTGACCCAGCACAGAAGACAAGGGCTCACACATCAAGGGGGGGTCTATCTTCATAATCCAACACATTCCACCCAAGTAAAAAGGAAAAGACCCCAGAAGGCAGGTGTGAACATGCTGCACTCAAACTCTGACTAAAGACACCAGGTTCCCACCAGGGAGAGGAAGGGTGCAGATACGCCTCTGTGTGGCTCCCACTAATCCAGGTCAGGGGCTCTGTTGTGCCCACTCCTCACCCAACCCTGCATCTCCCCGTTTCCTGGGACTCTGGCTGCTAGGGATGGGAGTGGGATCCTCGGGCCAACACTTACCCCCATCCCTTGGGTGCATTTGTGGCAGGGCCTTGGCCAGACTGTGGGACATGGGACAGGCAGGGTTCACGGTGGTTGGGAGGAGAGGAGATATGGGGTCGTGGAATACGGGCTTATGTGGTGGCCACTCACATATGCTGCTGGGAGAAGCTATTGGAAACTGCTCTGGGTAGGGCAAGCAGCGATGGAAGAGACATGGTAGACACTCAGGCCCAGAGCAGAGGACAGGGGTGCCATGATTAGATCAGGGCCACAAGATGGCTGGCAGCACACCATTGCACCTTTGACTGAGGACTCCAAAGAGGCACTGCAGTTCTGAGCCAGCAGCACCAAGTTTGAAACGCTGTGCTGAGGTGAAGGTGGTGAGGGGGCCGGGGCAGGGGTGGGCACGTGGTGGGGCTGACCAAGGCCTCTCCTCCTAGGCCTCGAGTCTCTTACCACTCAGCCACCTCTAGCTTCCTCAACTGCTGGTTGTGGTTTCAACCAACAGAGGGAATCCCAGTACTATAGGGCAGCAGGGAATGTGGGCGTGGCCACCATTCTTTTATCCCATTGGTCAGAAAGAACCAAGAAATAATGTAGGTGAGGCTGGAATCCTGTGATGCAGGCAGAATTGGCAGAATCAAGATGACAGCAGCCCCTTTCCCAGGGAAAGCTGTCCAATCCAATTGGGGAAAAGAGGGTGACCTGCTTTAGCTGGATGCCTGCACAGATTGTTCTGTATGTCTGTTTGTTGCCAGTCCCGGACCATGAACTCAGGATCTGGGCACAGTGCATGAGCTGCTTTTGCTCAAGGCTAGCCCTCTACAACTGGAGCCACACGCTCCACTTCTGGCTTTGTTGGCACAAGTTGGACAGGGGTCTCAAGGACTTTCCTGCTTAGGGTGATTTTGACCATGATCCTCCTATAACAGCCTTGTATGTATCAAGGAGGACTGGTGAGAGCCACTGGTGCCTGGTTAATCATTGGTCTTGCTGATGTTTTTGGACAGACTGGTGAGTTCCCTATCCTGAGGTTTAAGTGGTGAGAGCTGGAGCCCACATTTGGAATCCTGGTCCTGCCACTTCCAAATGGCAGGAGACCAATTAACGAATAGTTCAAGGAGAACACACCAGCCTGTGAGCAACTAAGGAATTAGGCCATTCCCAAGATCTGACATTGATCCCAGGGTGGGCCATGATAGTCATAAATTCATTATTTAAACATAGGATTTATATTTACATACATGTGTGGACAGCATCTTGCATTTGGTGTACTTCTTCTCCTTATTTACTGTCTTATCCATGGAGTAGTGTGTATTTTACTGAGAATGGTGACAGATATAACAGTGCTAACGTGGATGGCAACCTATTTCCTTGGCTATAAGGTTTCCCATGCATTCTTCATCTTAGCTGAGACTCAGATCTTTCATAGGACAGGAAAACAGGTGAATCGATGGGCTTCTCACATCAGGATTCATCTTTTGGCAGTGTTGGAATTTGAACTCTGAGCCTAGCAGGCCCAGTTGGGGAAAGGTTCAAGGTGAGGACACCAGCCTGTAAGCAACAAAGGAGATAGGCCGTTCCCAGGACCTGACATTGAGTGCCAGGGAGGGCCAGATAGTCACAAATTCAGAATTTTGATATAGAATCTATATTTACATACATGTGTGGACAGCATCTTGCATTCGGTGCTCTTCTCCTTACTTTGTGTCTAATTCATGGAGTTATTGTTTATTTTACTGAGTATGGTGACAGGTATAACTGTGCTGACATGTATGACAACCTGTTCCCATGGTTATAGGGTTGTCTATGCATTCTCCATCCTAGTTAAGACACGGGACATTCACAGCAGAGGGAAACGTGCAATGCCTGACTTCTGACAACAGAATGAATCTTTTGTCAATGCTGGGATTTGAACTGAGGTCTGGGTAGCTCTGTTGCACTTTGGGGAAAGGGGAAGCTCACCATCCTTCAAGACTAGAATGTCAGACCTGGTCCAGAGCCTAATTTGAAGCCCCAACACTGGACAAAATAGCAAGCCCACCTTTTGTAATCATAGGATCTCTCTTTACCTATAGATGAGATATGCATCTTGTATTCAGTGTAATTATTCTTCTTATTTTGTGTCTTATTCAGGGATGTATTGTGTATTTTATTGAGTATGGTGATAGATATAACTGTGCTGACATGGATGACAACCTATTCCCGTGGCTATAGAGTTGCCTATATAGAATTCTCCATCCCCACTGAGACCCAGGACTTTCACAGGACAGGAAAACAGGTGGATTGATTGGCTTCTACATCAAGGTGAATCTTTTGGGGCTGAGATTTGAACTTAAGGCCTACCTGGCCCAACTCGTGAATCAGTCATGGTCAGTACACCAGCCTGTGAGGCACTAAGGAGCTAAGCTGTTCTCAGGACCTGAGATGGAGCCCTGGTTGGGGCCAATATAGTCATAAATTCATCATTTAAACATAGGATCTGTATTTCCATACATGGTTGGGCAGCATCTTGCATTTGATATAGTCATTCTCTTTATTTTGTGTCTTATTCATTGATGTATTGTGTATTTTCTTGAGAATAGGATGATAGATGTGGGGCACATGAGCAGCAAAGATGATGCTGAGAGGAAGGTGAGTGGGCAGAGCCCGAGTTGTTTATGTTAAAATCTGATTGCCTACCATTATTAAGCAAAGTGATGTCAGTGCCTGAACAGCTCGTGAATGGCAGGGAAAGTTCAGAAGCACTAGGGCCAATTAAACCCTGGGCCCCAGGTGAAAAGCATATGATATGGTGACCTTTACAGTGATTGATTGGTTTCTTTTCCTCCCCCTCTGTGCTCTGAAGTCTTTTGCTTTAAAAAGGCTTGCTATGTAATAATAAACAAGTTCTTGCTTGCCTTGACTCTCCACTGCATCTGATTGTCTCTGGGACTAAGGGAGGTTGGGGAATGGATGAGCAGCACACTTCTCTTTCCTTGGACCCCATCTGTCTTTCGCAGGGTGGACGAAGGACCAATAGAGAGATATAACTGTGTTGACCTGGATGACAACCTATTCCCATGGCTATAGAGTTGCCTATAGAGAATTCTCCCTCCTCGCTGAGACCCAAGACTTGCACAGCACAGGAAAACAGGTGCAATGACTGGCTGCTCACATCAGGGTGAATTTTTGGCAGTGCTGGGATTCGAACTTTGGACCTAGGTGGCCCAACTTCCCAATGGGTCTACATGAGCACACCAGCCTGTGAGCCACTAAGGAACTGGGCCATTCCGAGGAACACATTAGGAGGCAGAATGTACACACTCAACAATGAAGTGAGCTGCAAAACCAGTTCATTCATTCCAGGCACAGGAAGCAATGAAACCTGAAACATTTGTTAGAGTTACACCAGGGTCAGGCTTTTCTCAGCCCCTTCAAACAATGACTAATTAATCTTCCTCCTTCACGTGAAGGGAGCCTCAGGCTATCTTTACGTTACTAATACAGAGCCAGTTTAGTGGGGGAGAAGGGAGGAACAGAGTAGAAAACCCTGCTCTCTGGTCTTAGGGAGTGGGTTTTTGACTCTCCATCTGTCAGGATTGAAGACCCTTCTTCTACCTCTGCCAGTCTATTCTCCTTGCTTTCATTCTCCACATCATTAATGGAAATCCCCAGTCCAAGGGGAGGCAGGGCTGTTTCTCCTCTGTCTCCAGGCATCTGAGTTAGAACCTGGCTCTGCTCTTTTGACTTTGGGGCTCTTGGCTGCCTGAGAAATGGGACAGAGACAGTCTTCCTGCTCTGTGGTTATGTGAAGGTGATGCTGGTTTCCTGGCACACTGCAGAAGGCCTCATGATTGGGAAGTGTTCCCTTCTTTCCTCAAGATATCTAAGACCAGATTCATCTATCAACTTTCTATCTATATTTCTACCTATCTATCTTTCTACCTATCTATCTTTCTACCTATCTTTCCTTCTCTCTTTCCTTCTTTCTTTCTTCTTTCTTTCTTTCTTTCTTTCTTTCTTTATTTCTTTCTTTCTTTCTTTCTTTCTTTCTTTCTTTCTTTCTTTCTTTCTTTCTTTCTTTCTTTCTTTCCTTCTTTCTATCTACCTACCTAACTAGTTATCTCTTTGCCAGTTCTTGGGAACTCAAGGCCTGAGCACTGTCTAAAGCACTCTGCTACTTTGAGCCACAGTAACAATTCTGGCCTTGTCTGTGTATGTGCATCTGAGGAATCAAACCCAGGCCTTCTTGCATGCTAGGCAAGCACTCTCTCACTAATCCATACTCCCAGCCTCCTCATTGTTTCTTAATGGTAGTTTATACATAAGTATGCAATCATTTCATGTTCCCAAGTTTAATTTTCTGAATACCGGTTACTTCTACAAATCCTGATCTTCCATTCTTCTACCTGATTTGTGACTGTTGCTGCCTTCGCCTCATAATAAAATGTAAATAAAGGCTGCTGAGAGCTTAACTGTGCATCATATAAGGACACAGGCCTGGAAACCTGGAAGAGAAAAGAAATGGCCTGAAATGAAGAGAATGATGCAGTGTGAGCAACTACCATATCTGAAAACTAAACCAGTAAATAAAAGCAGAAGAATTGCATAGGTCTGTTTGCACTCGGGGAGGTAATATGTATACACACATAAGTAGGCACTGATACATTAACTTGGCCTGCTCTTTTTGATTTTTTGTAGCCACCCCAAGGCTTAAACTCAGGCTCTGATGTGTTCCTGAGATGTTTTGCTCATTGCTGAGGCTCTACCACCACCACAGCTCCACTTCGAGCCATCTGGTCATTAATTGGACATAAGCAACTCTCAGGCTTTCCTGCCTGGTCTGGCTTGTATCTCCTGCTCGGTTTTCTCTCTCAAAGCTGGAGCTCTACCCCCTGGGCCACTGCTCCACTTCTGGTTCTTTGGTGTTTTATTGGAGACAAGTGTCTCACAGACTTTCCTGTTCAGATAGCTTTGAATGGCTATCTCCTGAGGAGGTTTCAAGTAGCTTTTCTCAGGGATTTGCTGAGGAGCTGCTCCACAGAAACTCTTAGTCTAAATCTCAAGATGTACTAGAGAAAAATGGAAACATGAAGATGCTACTAGTGGGTTCTAGATAATTCAGGTTGGAGACACAAAACACTCATAATTATTAGATCATTTTATAGGTAAAATGAGAAATTCAGACAGTATGAGGATCACTCCAACTTTCGTTCCTGTCATCCTGAGACAGTAAATTTACCTCAGCTCAATGCTAAGTGGCAGAACTGGCATGTCCTGTGGATATTTGCTCCCAAATACTGTGACACTCATTTCTCACTTTTGGCCTCAGACCAGAGGGTGAGATGAAGAGAGAAAATCATTCTCAGTGAAAACAGCTCTAATAAACATTGGATAGTTTACTTATAAATTCAAACCATTGGAATAACCTTGTTAAGAAGTCAGATTGTCCAGATTATAAAATTAAAGAAGTAAATTTCTATTAAAAAAATTTGTCTGTCGTGGGGCTTGAACACTGGGCCTGGTCATTTTCGCTCAGTTCTTCAGCTCAAGGTGAGTGTTCTACCAATTAAGCCACAATGTCACATCCCCATTTGTTAAGAAATGGAAAGACTTGGAAAAAATTATATTAAGTGAAGTAAGCCAGGACCAAAGAAATATAAGTCCCATGGTTTCCCTTATTTGCAATAACTAGTATATGTCTGAGACAAACAGAAACTCTCAGACAAGTTGATATTAGGCGAAATGAACCCCAAGATAAGGATTTAAATATTTTGTTTTTTCTTGCAATTTTTTTCCAACATATTTCTTTGTTGATTTGTATGTACCTCTCCCAGGGTATAAGACCTGCTTTCACTGTATTTGATATTGATATAATTTTTGGAGAGGAAGGGAAAAAACAAACTGTTTATATAGGTTTACAGGTGGACCCATTACAACAATGAGATATACAAGAAATTATGTCGAAAAATGAACTTTACAACTTTGGTGGGGTGCGGGGTTGGGGTGGGGATGGTGGTGGTAGGGGGCTGGGAGTAGAGGGTGGAGAGGGGAAGAGATAGTATTGGAAACTATCTTGCCCTTGTAATTGTAACCTCTCTGTACAATGTTTTCACAATAATAAAAATTATAAAATTAAAAAAGTGAAGAAAAAAAGAAAGAAGGTGACAGTGGCTGCTGACTGTAATCCCAGGTCCTCTGGAGGCTGAGAAGTAGAGAATCACAGTTTGAATCCAGTCCATGACACTATTATTTCTAAGAGATCACATAAAAATGCAAAAATGTGGCTGTGACTCAAGCTTAATGCATTACCCTTGAGCAAAAGGAGCTTGAGGACAACGCCTAGGTTCATAGTTCAACCTCAGGACCTGCTCCCTCAAAAAAAGCCTGTACTTCTATGTCTTTGTCTATGTATGTGTGTATTTCTATAGGTGAAACTCCTGAGTAGCACTGATGAATGGCACCAAGCTAGGAAATTTGTATTCAATACAATGAGCTCAAAACACAGAGACTTCTTTCAAGACACTGCATGTTCTGGGGCTCCCCTCACCGTTCCCAGTTTAACCTCAGGATTTTTCTGAATCTCAGACCTCCTGGGATATATATATATATATGTATATATATGCACATACATCCATATATATAATTACATATTTTATACATGAGACAGATATCTATATATAATTAAATTATGTATGAATCATGTGTTACTACCAATTAGGTATTTAATTATGTCTCCATGCAATTTTTATTCTGTTAATGCTTAATAAAATATTGATTAAACTTAATGCACTTCTATACTTATTGCACCTAATTTTATCCTAGAAGGATTCACTACTATTTCAATACTCATCATTTATTATAGTGACAATTCTTCCATCTATGACACTTTTTACATTTATTACAACCTATTACATAGCATATAGATTTGCATCGGAATTATACATCCTACCTGACACCGAGCACATTCACAGGAAAGAAAAATATGTGTCATGCTCCACTTCTCACTCCAAGGTTAAATATTTGGCAGTGGTGTGATGTAAACTCAGGGCCTACAAGGGTCAGTTCATGAATGGGTGACTCCCAGCATAGCAGCCTCTAGCCAATTCAGCTGACAGGTGGTGTCCAGGCCCTGAGATCAAGCCCCGTATGTTGACTCCAAATTACGCTTAGTGCAGTTATTCATTTTATTTTTCGTCTCATTCATTTATTTACTATTTATTTTATTGAGTGCTATTACATATAGAATATTTACTGCATTTTTTACATAGGATATAGATTATTTGCCTATGTATGAAACTTCACACCTGACACCCAGGACTTTCACAGAAAAGGAGAACATGTGTCACCATGGGCTTCTTACTCCATGATTCAATTTTTGTGAATGCTGGCATCTGAACTCAAAGCCTAGAAGGCCCAATTCATGAATGGGTGAGTATCAGCACGCCTGCCTGTGGCATATGGAGCTGATAAGCTGTTTCCAGCACCTGAGATAGAGTCCCAGGGGTTGACAAAATAAGAACATATTGACATGCAGATGGCAGTACACAAATAAATATAGATGTTAATAGAGTGCTAGAGATGTGTATACATTATTCAGTTATATAGGCTAGATTCCTACCAATTCTTGGGTATTTATTATGCTTGCATGTAATTAATATTACTGTTTTCATCCTTAATGAATTGTTAATTAAATCAATCACTGTTCCGAAATGATTGTGTCCATGTAATTAATAGTATTCTTTTAATGTGTCACAAATATTCATTAAAATCCATCGGCCTTCTAAAATCTCTTTCTAATTTTATAGTAGTATCGTTCAGGAACAACTAATTCAAACTTCACATTCATAACCTTCCATCAGTATTCCTATGAATAGGAAGGAGACTCTTAGGATCTCCCTCCATTGGTAGGGTTCAGGACCCGGCTTTGAACACAAGGCCTATGTTGCCGTGTTGGCCTACGGCTTCCTTAGAAGCCTGCCAGCCTTCAGCAATGCCAGGTTATGAACATTTTTCATCTGTGTCATTCAGACCCAGGATGGTCACCTTGAAAAGAAAACAAATGTAAAACTGGCAGCCATCTGCAAGTTTCTGTATTTTTATTCTGTGTCGTTTTAATTTTTTTTTTCCTTTCAGCCATTGAGGCCCAGGAACCCAGGTTCGGCTGTGGATCCAGTGGCTGCAACCCAATCTAGGGTGATCAATGCTGAGGCAGAGTTGCCACGCCCTGAGTTCAACCTTGTACTTGACAAAATGAAAATACATATATACATTAAAAATATTTTAAAAATTATGAGAGCTCCTTGGCTTGGAATTCACACCATTTTTTCTGCCAGGACTGTTATTTGAACTCAGGGTCTGGGTAAATCTGCAGCACTGTGTGAGAAGGGGAAGCCCACCGTGCTAGAAGACAAGAAAGTCAGGCCTGTGCCCAGGGGCTGAATTCAAGCCCTAGCACTCGAAAAAATAATATTCGTATATATTTTAAATACCTGATTTATACTTAATATACATGTTTACTGCATATTGCAGTTAGTGTAGTTATTCATTTTCTTTTTTTATGTATTTATTATATATTTTAGAGAGTATGATTACATGTATAAATTTTTTTACATCCTATTACATAGGGAATAGATTTGCCTATGTATTATCCATCATTCCTGAGACACAGAACTTTCACTGATAAGGAAAGCAAGTGGGACAATTGGCTTCTTTCACCAGGATTAAGTTTTTGAGAGTTCTGTGAATTGAACTCTGGGTCTAGATGGCCCACTTCATGAATGGGTCAATGTTAACACAGCAGTCTGATGCGAGTGAAGTTGTTGGGCAAATTTGAGCACCTGAAATCAAGCCCTAGGAGTGGCCAATATATAAGCAGATGTGTATACTGCAGAGTGTGTATATGTATATGCATCTATAAATAAATTTATGTAGAGAGACATACATTTATGTAGATTCTAGTGTATTACTTTATATAAAGAATGATGTCTATATCTTATTTTTATATATTCTATTATTACCAATTATTTGGTATCAAATTATACCTCCATTAATTTATCACGGTAGGAGACTTAATAAAATATTAATTAAATTAATCAATGGCCTATATTTATTGTGTACAATCTTATACTAGAAAGACTAGCTAATTAGTAATTTAATTAGTTCATGTCAAACATTCTACTAGTGTTCCTATAGATAGGAACGAGTTCTTTAGGATCTTCAGTTGTGTGTAGTTGGCATTCCCATGATCGAACCCAGGGCCGAGCTGTCTGGGTTGGGCTCAGGCTTCACTGAGAGCCCACCAGCCTTCGGCCATGCAAGGTCAGGTACAATTTCAACCGAGTCATTGAGATCGAGGATGGTCACAGTGCAAAGGAAACAAAGGTAAAACTGTTGAGTAAAACTTCCTGGTATTTCTTCCTCCATCTTGGTTTTTTTTTTTTTGCAGGGCTGGGAGTTGAACTCGGGTCCTAGGATCCCTGGATCATCTGTGTGTGTAAAAGCTGCACCCCAGCCTAGGGTAATCAAGGCTGAGGCAGAGTTGTGATGACCTGAGTTCAAGCCCCGTGCCTGCCCCCCAATAAGATAAGGTCCTGGCTAGGAATTTAGGCCATTTTATCTGCCATACCTGGATTTGAACTCAGGAACTGGGTAACTCTATTGTGCTCTGGTGAAGTGGAAGCTAACCCCCTGGAAGAAAAAAAATCCAGGAGCATTTCCAGGGTGTGAATTCCAAGCCCAGAGCTGGCAAAAATAATATTTATATACATTTGTATAATACATATCATATATGTATTTGCATAAATGTTACATATTGTACCTAGGACACAATATTTCCACAGAAAGGAAAACAGGTCAACATTGGATTCTTACTCCACCTATTGCCTTTGCCACTGCTGGAATTTGAACTCAGGGCCTGGAATGCCCAAATCATCATGGGGTCAGTGTAAGCACCACAGCCTCAAAAAAATTCACCTCCAGGCAGTTCCCGGGACATGAGTTCTAGCCCCAGGAGTGGCCAATATATAAATGTATAGGTGTGTAAATTATTGCAAATACCTATATATATATATATATATATGTATATATATAGAGAGAGAGAGAGAGAAAGATGTAGATGTATCTTGCACTGTATATTTAAATATATAAATATAATTATTGAATGTGATGTCTATATATTATTAAATTACATATATTACTAATAGTTATTAGGTATTAAATTATGCTTCCATTTAATTATGTATCATGGATTAAGGCACAATAAAGCAGGAAATAGGTTGGATAGGATGAAAGTAGAGAGAGAGAGAAATAAGAAGAAAGAGAAAGGGGAAAAAGAAGACCCCAAAATTTAGAAAAGTAAAAATTAAAAATTAACATAGCAATGCTGAAAAATTATACAGATTTGAATATGAAATATTCAGAGAAGAACGTGGATATATTGAGAAAAGGGGAGGAATATAAAGGAGATGTGAAAAACTTAAAAATAAAAATACTTAAAATATTATATAGGTAGAAAGAGGTAGTACTGCTATTAAGGAATTTAAGTCTAAGAAGTTTTGAATTGAGTAATAAATTTCTGGATTAAGTGTGTACACAATGTGGGATAAGGTCTATTAATCGACTATGGGTGTATCAGAGGATGTGAAGAACAGCAATTAAGTCACATAAAGAAGAACGAAAGAGGAGAAAAGGTGAAAAGAATGAGAAAGAAAGAGAAAAGATCAGAAGTTCTGTAGAGCTAAACAAAAAAACAAAAATAAAATAAAATAAACTTTTAAAAGAAAAAGAAAGAAAGAGAATGCACACACATATACCCCTAAAATAAAAATAAAAGTTATAAAGGAAGAAAAAAAAGTTACTAGAAAATAATTTTTTCCAAAAAAGGTAAAAATTAAAAATTTTAAAAAGTTATAGAAAAAAATTTTTTATAAAATGTACAAAAAATAACAAAAGAAAAAAATTCTTTGTTTTTTTTTTGGGAGAGGTGGGAAGATGCTGCATCTCCCTTGTGTCTGTTACCAGCCTCTTGTTGGAGTCTCTGGTCTGCTTGTGGTGTTTGATTTTCCTGTGGCTTGGTTGGTTTAAGTCAGTTTGTTTGAGCAGGCAGAAAAACGCTCTGCTTTACCCAAGATTTTGTGATCCTCCTCCCAGGTTAGTTCAATGGGAGGGAGATCTGCTTTGAGTATCACAAAAGAGGGAGATGGCTATTTCCTCAAGTCTTGGAGATGCTGTGATGAGACTAGGTAGAGTTGAGGCCTTTCAGCAAACAGCAGTTAGTTTGTGAGAAACTCACAGAGCCTAGCCTGGAGCCACACTCAGGGTTTCTGTTTAGTGAATTTCAATTGATTGTTGACACTGATAAAGGGAGGAGCAGCCTCTGACTCTGATTACCCAGTGAAGAAAGACACTCGTGGGGCTTGCCCCTGAGCTGGGTGACTTTTCCCTGGTGCAGCTGAGTCTGGCAGGTCAGTTAGGTTCTTGTGACCTGCTAAATGACTCAAGTTTTTTTCCAAGGCCTGAGTTGGAGCTAGCTCATCCGAGCTTTGTCAGTATCAAAAATGGAGATCTCTGGTGGTGGGGGGGAAGGGGTGGCCTCCCCTCTTCTGCTCCCTGAGAAGGAGTGAGGACGTTAGGCTTCTACTCATGCCAAGTCTTGGTTCCTGGGTCTTCTCTGGTCTGCGGCGAACTGCAGGATGAAGATGTCTTTTCCTTGTCGGTTCTTGCTGGTGTTGAGTAGAATCTGCTCTACCACCGCATCGGGCTTCTTCATCCCAGACTCTCTGTGTTGCAGGTATGATGGCTAGGGCCAACGCCTCGCAGCGGTGGCTGCTGGCAATTGCTCAGATCTGTCTCCTTGCCTGGATTTTCCCTCTCTGGCCTAATTCCCTGTCCTGTGATGGCACACTTGTTGTGACTCTTTGGCTTAGGACTGTTCACTGGAACACTAAAACTGCTTTCTATGCGAGAGCTTTTTTAGCCTCCAGCTTCTCCTCTGCCATCTTCCCCGAACTCTAAAGATATTTGTAAAGTGTATAATGAAGGAAAAATTTTCATCCTTTACAAAATCTATGCAAGATCTATGCTAAACTATTTATATTTTACTGTACCTTTCCTGCAACCAATTTCATATAGATTAACACTTGTCATATCAAGTTTCTATATATTCTACTGGTTATTTAAATTTTCATGTATGTATGTATATGTATATTTATATGTATGTGTTTATGTACTATCTATATATGTTCCAATGTGAATAATGAGACTTGAAACTTTGCTTAGTTTTGCTGTTCAGCAGTTAATCTGATCTGCTCAATCTGTGACAATATCAGTGCTTATTCTGATCATTCCTTTATTTACCACACCATCAGCCTTGTAAAATCAGCTTCATTTCCTGGAGAAGATTACTAATCAGTCCAACCAATATGCACCCAGAGGGTTTTAATAAAGCAAGCTTTAGGGAAGGAAGATAACCTGAAGTGACAGCTACAGTATTTCTACAGAGACCTTACATCTTTCACATGTCTACCTTCCTCCTCACACTAAAGAAACCATTGACTAACACTATGAGTATACTGCATTTATAAATTTATTAACAGTGTGTTTTTTCCAACCTGAAGCCTTCTTTTCCATGATTATTGACATAAACTTTTGGAAGAATTTTTTGATTGAGATGGGATTCCATCCAAAACAAAGCCACTAATATCAAGAATGCCAATGTTTTCAACTCAGAGTACTAAAAAAAGCGGGTGAAAATTAAGGTTAGCCATACATTTTAAGCACAAATATATGCAATATCAATATATTTTGAAATTGTATGCTTTTATTGGTTAAAGTGGCTCAAACCTAAAATATTATCTACTTGGAAAACAGAGATTAGAGAATTCCAGTTTTGGGCGATCCCAGACACAAATGTTTCAGATGTTCCAGATGTTTCAGAAATTCTAACCATTTGCTGGGTGCAATGTTTTATGCTTGTGTTTAGAAGACCGCAGTCCAAGCAGGCCCCGGCATAGTGATACTAACTCAAAGTAAGCAATCCAATTATAATCTGCAGGTATGATAGTAGTAGAGATGCTGTTTCACAAGTATAGGGTTTCAGGTTAAATCCTCTGGTACCTCTAGGAATTTAAGGGTGTGCCAGTGTAAGAATTTGGCATGTCTAACGTCAAGACTTCATACTCTTTTTACAAGCTTTAATAAAACGTTTACCTCTTTTACTATTTTGTACAGTATAACCATAACTTCCATGCCCAAAACAAATAATTTTCTATTAGAGTTTTTCTTCTATCAATTAAGTAATATGTAATGTGTTGGGTTCTGTCCCACTGAAATCATACTAAAGATCAAAAACCCATTGTCTTAGCAAGTGACTGCAGATGGAAACAGAATCTCAAAGGTAGCATTTAAGTTGAAGTCTCCTCCAAGAGTAGCAGAATGCTTTGAATATGCCAAGGAAAGAGGAATCAGAAGCCAACTCTGATCTTGCAGTTCTAGTTCCACCAACTCAGAGGCAATGTATTTACAGTGTTAATCCTAAACCCAATCTGTGGTAGTTTATTATTACAACTACTAGCAAACATGTGCAATCTATAAGATATGAAAAATCATTGACTCTTGGGGTCCATGACTCAAATCTATAATCCTAGTGATTAAGAAGGATGAGACTCGAGGGATAATGGTTTTCAGGCTGGGAGGAAAGTTCATGAGGTTATTTCTCCAATTAACTACAAAAATTTCTGGGCTGGATACATGATTCAAATGGTAGACTGACTACTGTAAGCAAACAAACTGAGAGCATGAGGTATGTTCAACTCCAAACTGGGAAAAAGAAAAAGTCCTTAGAATAATACTATGAGAAACAGAATCATGAATAGGAAAGCAGAAACAAAAGAAATAAACTTTTTGATACAGACAAAGTTTCCCAATGTGAAATACGGCACAAATTCTAATAATTACGGTTTTCCTTCCTATACAGAAGCAATAAATAGTACTTTTACTTGACGAAACTAAAATGTAAAACTGTATACAATAATCACATTACTTTTATGTTTCCATAATTTAACTGGTTTTCCTACAAATTTCTAGAATATTGTAGCCTTGGAAATTCAATGAAAGTTGCATTTCATATAAATTACAGATCCTTGCAAGGGTTGTCTAAAATTGATCTATACTGAAATGTTTGCCATTGATATCTTTCTCAAGATTCCAAATGCTTATACTTTCAGCTGACATTTCAAAAACTCATAGCCAAAACATAAATTTTAGTTTGTTCATGCAATCATAGGAACATATAAATATGTCTCAAAATGTTAATGTACTGTCATTAATGTATTATAACTAATAGAATTAAGTATATACCCTGAGGGAATTAAGGTACTGCCGTCTAAATATAAACTTGCAGACACACGCACACACCCATATATATTTAACACTCTGACTTAGGTTAGTTTCTTAACATTGGGTATCAGACAATGATCTAATAATCAAACTTTCTTGTCCAGACATAAAATTCATTCATAATTTTGCACATACAAAAACATCAGATCATTCAAACTAATGAGAATATTTAACAGAACCAACCAGCTCCTGAGCCATCTACTTCCTGATTTCATTCATTCATGATGATGCATTTTTCATATCATAATTAAAAATCTTTTTGAGTCTTTCTGATTAGCAGACAAAAATATATCATCATATAATAGAAAATGTAGGTAAAATTACTTGTCCCTAGGTAATGTCTAATATATCTTAACAAAGACTTCTGTTTCCGTCTTGCAGAGTCTGTTTCTGGCATTTTGCCCTAATGTCTTGCGGCGAACGCCTTCTCGGCCAGCGAGGAAGAACGACCACCACACCAGGAGTCTTCTCAGATCACACTTTATTGGAGAGCCTTTTAGTTGAAGGGAGAGCTTGAGCGCAAGAGAGCGAGCAAGGAAATGCAGCCGCTTATATAGGGTTTGGAACACGGGTCGCTTCAGGATTGGCTGTCCGCCTTCTACCGTTACCAGGTGCCACGGGATTGGCTCAGGATTTACAATGATGGCGCATGCGCAAAGCTAGGAACCCGCAGCCCCGCCAAGCACTTGCCTAATATGGAGTCGTTTACCTCTAAGCTGAAAGGAAGTGGGCGCCATCTTGTAATGGCGTTTGTCCCGGCTCCCTGCAGTTCCCCCTTTTTGTTTTGGTAACAGGTAAGAGTAGAGGTCGGGCCTCTGCCTCAAAAATAGGACCTTGCACTGGCCTTCGCCTGGGGGGCGCCTTCCCCAGTGACGACCAGGCCCGTCCGATGCCTTTTTTGCAGAGGTGGGACCTTGGGCATCAACCCACTTGCAGCCCAACGTGCTCTTCTTGAGAGGAAAATTCTTCTCAAGTGCAGTGCACTTGCCTTGCACCCTGTTCCAAGTTATCAGTCACATACCCGTCCCGGTGCAATGGGATCCCCAGATCCCTCGGGGTGCTAGGGCTATGCGAAATGATAAGGCTTAATGACCTCTCAGGGCCGACAGCCAAATTTGGGGTGAGGATCCACTCTCCAAAGCGGCTAGTGCTTGCGAAATAACAACTTTGTCCCTACTGGTTTGGGCTCGAAGGCGACAGACCAACCATAGGTAGACCACGCATCCACCCAAGCAGCAAGCTAAAAATAAACCCCACCCCCACCCATTCCTTGAACCAGGAAACAGCGGAGGAAATCCAGGACTGGAGCCCCTCCACAAATCCGGGATCCATTTGCGTGGAATTGACAGTCACAATGGCAATCCGCAAAAAGGCGGGCATCATGCCTAACTGGCATCGGCCTCGGGAACACCGATAGGATCCCCCATCGTAGCTCTCCTTGACTGTGATAGGTCTTGACCATCAATAATATTATCACGCTCAACGCCTTCTTGATCATCCTGTTTTTCGTCCTGAGTTTCCTTGACCAATCTTGTTAGCCGAGTTGGGACCCAATGTGGTGTTTCTTGATCCTGTGGAAAAACACAAACAGCTCCCCTGGATCTCGTAATAGCCGGATCCGGTCCATACCATTTGTTATCAATGACATCCTTCCACATAACCATGTCTTTATTGTCTGTAGAGTCTCTTGTCACATGCCGGTCTGCTGCAGACTGGTCTTTATCATTTAAAATTAAAAAATTGAGGGTAAAGAGCGCAAGGGAAAGTCTTTCCCTGGGGGACGCTGACTCAGCAATTACCCCTTTTTGTTTTTGAAGCATTTCTTTTATGCTTCTATTGGCTCTTTCCACTATACCTTGTCCTTGAGGATTATAAGGCAACCCGGTAGTGTGGGCAACTTGCAGTTGTGCACAAAAGGCACGAAAACCGTGGGAAGTATAAGCAGGGCCATTATCTGTCTTAAGTCTAAGGGGCTTTCCCCAAGCTGCCCAAGCTTCCAAGCAGTGTATTTTAACGTGAGACACCTTTTCTCCTGCCAAAGGTGTGGCATGAATGACACCAGAAAAGGTGTCCACAGACACATGCAAATATTTTAACTTACCAAATTCTGTCAAATGAATAACATCCATTTGCCATAAGGCGTTAGGTCTCAACCCCCTGGGGTTTACCCCCACATGGGGAGGATGAAGAAAGGTAACACAAGATTTACAGGCTTTAACAATTTTCCTAGCTACATGTCTGGGCAAATTATATCTTTTCCTAAGGGTATTTGCAGGCACATGATACAACCTATGAAAATCCTCTGCCAATTTTACAGGATCAGCAGCGACCAGAGCCACAGCCCGAGTTGCTTGATCCACTAAGTCATTACACTTTGCCATTGGGCCCGGCAACATAGAGTGAGCACGAATATGTCCAATATAAAAAGGGTGTTTTCTGTCTAAAATAAGGGATTGAATCTGTAGCAAAACATTAGAAATTGTACTAGCCTGTTTAATTGAAGCAGCAACTTCAAGGGAAGCAACAGCATTTACTACATATAGTGAATCAGAAAATAAATTAATAGGTTGATCAAATCTTTTAAAAACTTCAAGCACAATTAAACATTCAACAGCCTGTGGGACGTTTGGCCGAAAATTAAAGACCACCGGCTGTCGGCGTCCTTGAACAAGGAAGGCACCTTGTCCAGATTTTGATCCATCCGTAAAAATGGTTAAAGCATCAGCCAAGGGTTTCTTTAAAGTAACAACAGGAAAATATATTAAATCTTTTTTAACTATGGCAAGCAAAGGATGTTTAGGATAATGATTATCAATAATATTGGGGAATGAGCAAACAAGAATCGCCCACATATCCACTGTAGCGGCCAAAATCTCAACTTGCTCACGGGTATATGGAATGATTAATTTATCTGGGATCTTTGCAAAGTGCATCAAACAATACTTTATGCCCAAAAGTGCTTGTTTAGCCACTAATTCAGGAAAATATTGGACTGTCTTTGTTCCCACCGAGTTGCCATGAAGCCACCACAAGGGGCCATTTTGCCAAAGAACCCCCGTGGGATAATTTTTCGTTTTTAATATACATAAATCGATAGGTAATTTTAAATCAACCCGTGAAAGTTGAGCCCTAGACAAAGCTGCCTCAACCTTTTGTAGGGAATTTAGTGCTAAAGGTGTCAGGGACCTAGAGGAGGTGACTTCAGGGTCACCCTCCAAAATGGCAAACAAAGGTAACAACTCTGACCGAGGGAGATTAAGAAATCCCCTTATCCAATTAATGTCTCCTGCCAATTGCTGAAAATCATTAAGTGTTTTAAGGTGATCAGTTCGAATAAAGAGCTTTTGCGGCTTAATCTCATTGGGAGAAACAATGGTTCCCAGAAATTGAACAACACTAGTCTGTTGAACCTTTCCAGGGGCAATTATCAATCCCTTCTCAGCTAAGGTCTTTGTTATCTGCCCAAATACTTTATGAAGAGTCTCTTTTGAAGGAGCAGCCAACAAGATATCATCCATATAATGGATAATCCGTACCTTTGGGAAGTTTTTTCTAACAGGGGCCAACACAGCTCCTACAAACAATTGACAAATTGTTGGGCTATTAGCCATCCCCTGAGGGAGAACCTTCCACTGGTAGCGAGCATCCGGAGTTTCATGATTAACTGAAGGTAAAGTAAAAGCAAAGCGCTCCCTGTCCTTTTTATGGAGCGGTATGGAGAAAAAACAATCCTTAATATCTAAGGCTAAAATAGGCCATTCTTTAGGTAATGCCGAAAGCAGGGGGAGCCCCCTTTGCACCGGTCCCATGATCTGCATCTGAGCATTTACTGCTCGAAGGTCATGTAGCAGTCTCCATTTTCCAGAGGCCTTTTTTATTACAAAAATTGGGGTGTTCCAGGATGACACGGAAGGCTCAACATGCCCCAACTGTAGCTGTTCCTGAACAAGGGTTTGTGCTGCTTCCAACTTTTCTTGAGAGAGGGGCCACTGAGGAACCCACACTGCTTTTTGGGATAACCAAGGTATGGGCACCGCACCTTTAGTGGAAGCTTTGTTTTCAGGGGCCCCTAAGAAAAACCCAAACCCTTTCTATCCTGCTTAGGAAGTGGCTCTATTGGCTCCTTGCATCCTTGGAGACATCGTCCAAGTCCCAAGGCTGGAACAAATCCTTGTTGTTTCATCATGTTCTGACTGGCCTCTGAATAATCATTAGTCAAAGTTAACTTTAGCTGTTGCTGTACATCTCTTCCCCAAAGGTTAACGGGGACATCAACCACAAAGGGTTGCATCCTCCCAACCTGGCCTTCGTCCGTTTTCCAAGTCAATTCTTTAGCACTTAACAGTGGGGCCTCAGCATAGCCCAGCCCTTGCAAGGTTTGGGAGGATTTTTGAGTTGGCCATCGCTTTGGCCACTCCCCTCTTCGGATGATGCTTCTATCTGCCCCTGTATCCACCAGTCCCTCAAATCTTTTTCCTTCCACTTGAAGAGTTAACATGGGCCTTTGGTCCAAAGCTAAGGACAGACATGTAAGGTCGACTCCAGTGGAGCCTAACCCTCCATCACCTCTCTTTATCTCCTTAGCAGGGAAGTTGCCGTGCAAGGAAGGCAAAACCAGAAGTTGTGCAATTCTGTCTCCGGGGGAAATAGACACTACCCCGCGGGGGACATGACAGAGGACCTTAATGGTTCCCGTATAGTCTGGGTCAATTACCCCTGGGTAAATTATTAGCCCCCTCATAGTAGAGGAGGAGCGTCCTAGAACTATTCCTACAGTGTCCTTATCCAGGGGCCCTGTCATGTCCGTCTCCACAATCTGAACTCCCATCTGTTGGGTTAATACCAGTCCGGAGGTGGCACAGAGGTCCAACCCTGCGGAGCCTGAGGTTGCTCTCTTTGGTTGGAGGGTTGTTGTGGGGGTTGTTCGGGAACCGGACTCTGAAATGCCCCATAAATTTTCGGGCCCTGGGGACGAGGGCCCCTTTTCCCGTTTTTTGGCTCTGGTTCCGAATGAGTGTTTGAACCAATTTGGGGGAGGAGATGTCCATCAATATCCCTAACTGACCTGCATTCGTTGGCCCAATGCTTCCCCTTTTTACAACGAGGACACACCCCCGGAGTCCTTAGCGGCCTGGGCGTGTTTTGTGTAGGAGCACCATTTTGTGGGCACTGCCGTTTAAAATGTCCCAACTGACCACACTGAAAACATCCTTTTCCCTTATTATCTTTTGCGGCCCTGGCAGCCGACAAAACAGCAGCCGCCAGCCCTGCATTGGTCAGGGGGCCACCCACCTCTCTACAAGCTTTTACCCACGCTTCCAGGCTTTGAGTTCTAACTGGGGTGATTGCCCTCTGACATTCCTGAGTACTTTGTTCAAAAATGATTTGTTGCACAAATGGCATGGCTGTCTCCAAATTTCCTAACACCCGCTCAGCTGTCTCCAGCATGCGAGCAACAAAGTCGGAAAATGGTTCATTAGGGGCCTGAGTGATTTTTGTTAAATTGCCCGCCGCCTCCCCCTTGTTTGGAAGAGCTCGCCAGGATTTGTAAAAAAGGGTATTCACTTGCTGGTACACTTCAAAGGGGTACCCTAGTTGATCCACGGCAAAGGGTCCCTGCCCAAGAAGCATGTCTACAGTCCAATCAGGATGCCCATCATGGACGTTTTGTCTATATTGAGCTTGAGCCTTATCATGAACAATAGATCGAAAATCAAGAAATTGACCGTGGTTAAGGCAGGTGCGGGCCACCTCGAACCAGTCTGTAGGCGTCATGGCATTAACAGTCAGCCTTCGGAGTAAGGCTATGGTATAATTAGCCGTCACTCCATAAGTCCGGACTGCCTCAACTAAATCCTTAAGCTGGGAGTAGGAAACCGGCTCAAAATTTCTTTCATTAGTAATTGGATTTTCAAAAACTGGAAAGGCGGCCGCCAGCCGCGACCAGGTGCTCCCTTTTATAAAGTGACTCCGCCCCGCCGGCGAGTACGGCGGGGGAGGGGGGGGGCCTACGGGTGAGGGCCAGCTCCTTTCCTCCTTTCTGGCTGCTGCGGTACTCTTATCGTTTGGGGACGCTGCCCCCCATATCTGTCTGCCTCATACTCAGCCGCAGCCTCTTCTAAGTCTTCATTATCAGCTGGATCGAGCTGCTCTCCTTCCTCCTCTAACATTTCTTCCCCTGAGTCACTCACAGGATCACTGCATTCTTGGTCCTGCCCTTCCACATGTAGGGCTGAGAACCAGTTTGAAAATTCCTTCAAAAAAGGGTACAGGGGTCTCCTTGAGACCCCCTCTTTGTGGTCATCCCCACAACGCAGACAGTCACAGAGAACCACCAGAAAGACAAACCACAAAGGAAGCAGCAATGCAAACAACCAATAGTCCATAGTAGAAAACAACATACCTAGGGATACTTACCGACGTCTCCTCTCCGTGTGTTGAGTTCTGGCTCCTGTTCGACCTCTTGCGCAGGTCCCGGGTTTCGGCACCACTTGCGGCGAACGCCTTCTCGGCCAGCGAGGAAGAATGACCACCACACCAGGAGTCTTCTCAGATCACACTTTATTGGAGAGCCTTTTAGTTGAAGGGAGAGCTTGAGCGCAAGAGAGCGAGCAAGGAAATGCAGCCGCTTATATAGGGTTTGGAACACGGGTCGCTTCAGGATTGGCTGTCCGCCTTCTACCGTCACCAGGTGCCACGGGATTGGCTCAGGATTTACAATGATGGCGCATGCGCAAAGCTAGGGACCCGCAGCCCCGCCAAGCACTTGCCTAATATGGAGTCGTTTACCTCTAAGCTGAAAGGAAGTGGGCGCCATCTTGTAATGGCGTTTGTCCCGGCTCCCTGCAATGTCTAATATTAAATAACAAAGGACATGCCCTATTCCTTAATTCATTTTCCCTAAAGGGTATGCTATGGAGTTGAATCTGATTTGTTTGCTTAATCTAAATTAAGTTTTCTCAAAAATTGAATTACTGTTTATGTCACTCCTAAGCCATTTGAAATATCAAATAGAACTAGACATTGCCCTCGGCAATGATTTGTGAAAGGCATTAATGGTTGTGCAGGGATGAAGGATTTCAATTATCTAGAGTGCCTTAAAAATGGCACTGTTATTCAAAGGGCTGATCGTTTAGTAAGCTGTTAAAGTGTGGTCTTCTAACTTCATCTAAGAAGATAAAAGTTTGTTTTTCATCACATTCTTGCCTCCAAATCAGTAGTATTAGTACCTTTGTACAGTTGATGTCTAGCTGTGACTGTAGTGAAACCTACAAACAACTGCACAGCTGTGTTAGCTGCTCTAGATTTTGAAAATTTCTTCTACTAGCCCTTGTGATTTGAGCCAAGATTCATGGGATAGTCACAAAATCCACACTTGCAAAGCACCACAATATACAAAAACCACGTACAAAATGGGGTTCAATTTTTTCTTTGTTGTTTCCTTTTTTTTATTGATTCTCTTTTAAGGAGCTAGGAGATATTTATTTCTCATTAATGTTGATGTGACTTAAATAAATTTTCCAGATTTTTCAAATAAAATAGATATAAAACGAACATATTACTCACAAAATACAGCTAAACATTTGCATGATTTTTTTATTCTAATCCGGTTCTCAGTTCAAATAATATTGAGATGAGACAAGCATATGTGTAAATTCACATGTATCAAGCACACAGAACTCTGGAATCTTTGGGCTTTGATTTCTATATCAACTACACCTAGAAAAGAAAATTATCACTTACTTCATGTCTTAAGTAATCTACTTAAAACAAGTTTTATTAATTTTATCAATAGATATGATCTATGGAATTGATGCATTGAATAAGTTTTTTATTCCTTATTTCCACTGAATTAATATTGCATTTAGTTTCTTCTTTGCACATGAAATAATGACATTCTTGAGGATAAAACATGCGTTTTTCATTTTCATTGCCAAAATGGAACTATTAGCCATTTTGAAACTTTAACTTTAAATCTGAACCTTCAAATTTCACTAAAACTTGAATTGGGTTATTTTCAACCTTAATATTAAAATAAAAAGCATTATTAAATAGAAAGGAAAATTATGTTATCACACCTTAATCCTTGAATTGACTTTATGATAAAAAGCAATTATATTTAAATAACAAGATAGACATAATTAAACAGGCCGTGAGTCGTGAAAACAGAAAATTCCTTTTTGGATTTGTGCTTGTTGTTGTTTACAGTTTGTGATGATTTGGTCTTCTTTAACTTATGCCTGGTCTATTCATTGTACGTCTTCAGAAAAGTGGGGAGGTGGGCACAGAGCATTAGGGAAAAGAGTGAAAAATTGCAGCAATGGAATTCATTGAACATTGATGAAAGTTATCTATTTAACACATGGGTGGGGGACAGCAGGGTGAGACTGGGAACAAGGGAGGGGAATGAAGACATTTCACAAAAGGAAATGTACTCATTACCTGACTCATGGAATTGTAATCCATCTATAAATCACCTTAATAAGAACAACAGAGTAAATTTATTTTAAAAAGGTAAACAAAATATTTTTTCTTAGAATCTTAGAAGTTTGTTTTGTTCACTCATTTGGGCTGGGTGAGTCTATCTCTGAAAAAAGCTATGTTGACATTAATCTGTCAAATTTTTGAGCTACTAGTAGATAAAATTCAATCATGACTGTGTTTTTTTTTAGACTCTGATTCATTTATTTCTTTAATCTAATTTGTATTATTTCTGTATACAGGTTTTGGTTTGGCTTGTTCCTGCTCTTCAAGGACCTACTGGTGCATCATTAGTGCTGGTTCAATATTGTTCTAATTTGTTGATGATATACTCAAAGAAATTTTTCTCTGAGTATTGCCTGTGCTATTGTGTCCCAGGGGTAGTAGTATTTTGTGTGTTCAATTCCACTGAATTCCATAAATGTTGGAAATTCCTTCCATATCATTTCAGTGAGTCACTGATGATTTAGCAATGTGTTATTCAGTCTGTGAGTTTCAGAATTTTCTGTGATTTCTTTTGATGTCGAGATTAAACTTGGTCCCATCGTGGACTGACAAGATACAAAGAGTAATTTTATTTTTTATTTTTGAATTATGACATATTTTTCTTGTGATCTAGATATGATCTATTTTGGAGAACGTTCCATGGGCTGCTGAGAGGAATATATATTGTGACACTGCTAGGTGAAATATTCTGTAGATATCTGTTAGGTATAGCTTGTCAATGTATTTATTTAGCTCTGACTTTTTTTGCTAAATTTTTATCTGGATGGCCTGTCCAGAGGTAAGAATAATGTATTCAAGCAACCAGCAATGTATTTGGACGTATGCATGTTTTTAGGGTAAGTAGAATTTGTCTGATGATTTTGGGAGCTCTGGAATATTTAGAATTGTTATATCCCTGTGATGGAAAGTTTATCAATATTTAATGTCCTTCTTTGTTTCTTTTTACATTCATACCACTTTTAATTTAAAGCATATTTTATCTAATATTATTGAGGTACTCTGGCTACAATAAAGATGATGTACTGAAGGGTTGCAATTACTTAAGTCACATAGTGAGCACATTTCATTTTGAACAGTGTCCCCTCTTTCTTCTTGGTCTCCCAGTTTTTCCCTTTCAACCTCCCTCCCCAAAAAGTTGTATAGTTCTTCTATAATGTAGTGTCCATTGAGTAGCACTGATGCATTTGTTCACCCTTTGTCCCTCCATTTCTGTGTTCCCCCTTGCACTTTCCAAATTACATATAAGACCAAAGGTGCAGAAATTAAAAAAAAATAACACTATCACAACACAGAAGGAAAAAGCAAAATATTAAAAAAAAACTCTCATCATTTCTTGGAGATCATTTTAATGAACAATATTTTATATCATAATATTCATATAGCTATTGAGCCTTCGTGATCCTATTCAAAGGGCATCCTCCCTTGATCTCACCGTATAAATGTTTAGAATCCCATAAAATTTATCATGTTTAAGTGTAATGTTTTTTCTTTTACCATCCAACTGTGTTTACTTGCAGAATTAGAGGCACATTCTACTACAAGAAATGAGGTAAATTAGGAAATCTATATTTCTCTGAGTCTGTCTTTCTTCTCTTCGTATAAGTATGTTCCAAGTCTTTCCATTTCTTATTAATGGTGTATTTTCATTCTTTCTGGATCAATAGAATTGCATCATACTGAAGATTTTCTTCATGGCAAAGGAAATAGTTAGCAGGATATATAAAAGGAGAACAGAATGGAAGAAGATTTTTACTAGGTAAGCATCAGACAAGGGTTCACATAACTAACCCATATTTAGAGATCAAAAAGTTAAGCCCAACAAAAATAAACCCTCAAATAAACAAGAATCCAATTAATATATGGGGTAAAGACTTAAAGAGAACTTCTTAGAAGAAGTAAGAATGACAAATAAGGGGCTAGGAAGGTGGCTCAGTGTAGAGTGTTTGCCTTGCATCCATGAAGCCGTGGGTTCAATTCTTTAGCACCGTATAAGCAGAAAAAGTTGGAAGTGGTGCTGTGGCTCAAGTGGTAAAGTGCTAGCCCTGCGCTAAAGAGCTGAGGGACAGTGCCCAGGCCCTGAGTTTAGGCCCCACAACCAATTAAAAAAAATGACAAATAGACACATCTCTCTCCATAAAAGAAATGCAAATGCAAACAACACAGTTTCATCTCACCCTTGTTACAATGTAATTATGAAAAAAAATGAACAATCAAAGATACTGATAGGGTTGTGGCCCAAAGAAAACTCTATTACACTGTTGGTGGGAATGTAATCTTGTTCAACTACTTTAGAATATACTATGGAAATTTTGTGTTATAAAGGTTTAATTTTACTTAAGTCAGTGACCTAATGTGATTTTTTTAGCGCTTCCTTGATAAACACAAAAAAGTAGAGATGTATACAGTTGTTAACTATGCCATGGAAGCATTTCCCATCTCCTGAGGAAAAGTGACTTTCTCATCAGAATATCTGGCTGGTCCTGTAATTTAAATTAAAATAAAATTTTGCAGAAACAATCAAACAAACAAAAAAAGAAAAGACAAAAAAGACTAAGTCAAAGCCCAACAAAATAAATACCAGTAAATATGTACTACAAGACAGGACAACTGGGGAGGGCAATATAGAAGGGGTAGGAAATTGAAGGTGAAAAGGATAGAATACGGGCAAGAATCCATTGTATAATTCCCAGAATTGAAATATACAAAGCAAAGGGTAGTGTGAAATGGGGGTGAAGATGTTGAAGTGGTAACTCAATTTCAGGTGCATTGTACACATAAACTGCTTGGTTAAATGGCAAGTAATTCCATAACATAATCTTGAGTTACATAAGGACTGGGTTGATTGGAAGGGATGGATGAGAATGTTGAAAGAGGTGACATTGATCAAGATGCACTGTATCCATAAACTGTTTCAGTGAATGGCAATTCCATTGTACAACTACTTAAAGATAATAAAAATATTGAAAATATTAATTATGATAGTTGAATAGAGTTAAACCTCAAATCAACTCCCATTTTAAAATATTTTATGTTGGAGAATTGGAGATTAAAATTCAAATAATAAAACATTATGAATCTCTTTTTATCAGAATTTGGGATATTAACTCAAAACTACTTTGTCTTTTGTCAGCCTTTGAGCTGTTATAAGAGAATACTTCAAAGTAAGTGTTTTAAAACCATCAGGAGTATATTACCCATATGCTCGAAATTTAGACATTGATTATAAAAATGGTTGTTCAAAGCAATTCCTTGTCTTATGGGGGTCCAATTTCTGGTTCATCATTTGCTGGACATTCACATGTCAGAGTAGTTATATAAGGTTTCTTTTATCAGGATCATTATTGTAGTGTTATCTCTGAAATATTGATTCTAATGTCACCAGACAGGGGAATAGAATTTCAACATGTATATATGGAAGGAGTTACATCGTCCAATACACTTTGCAACTTTTGCTTTAACTCAGTGTAGTGTATCATTTGGATATAATTTCGTAGAAAATAATAACTTAAGGACAAGCTTATATCATATGGCTTATGTGATTGATTCTTCTTACAATGGGAATAATTACAGTGATGGTAAAGTGAAATATGATTGCTTAGTGGCTCTTGAATCAATCATAGGTAATCATGTAAACGTGGTACAACTTTCTAAGGCCCTTCTGATATATTTGAACAATCCCCTATGAGTCAATTGCTTTCAGAAATATTCGTTTGAGCCAACAAATACAGATCTCCTTTGATTTTAATTAAGGCCTGCTAGTAGGACTCAGACACCAAAATCAGAGGATACTAATTTCTCTGATAAAATATGTAATAACATTTTTATAATTAATATAACATGTAGACTGTAATATTAATAGCACTATAAATACTTGTATTCACATTCTATAATATATTGACATACTTGGATTTCATCAGTTTTTAGAATATTTATACCTAAGTGTATATTGTATGCAAATAGTTATTTGATGATGTATAGAAAATGAGAAAAAGATTTGCATACATATTACTACAGATGCAAACAGATTCAAGTGGTTATTTATGATCCTTCATTTCTTGGTTTCATTCATGCATGGAGAAAATGCAAAGAAGTGAAAATTGCAAAGTTGAATTTACTAAAGGATCAATTAGATGAAGTTTGTGTTGGGCTAAATAGATTTTTTTTTTATTTTATTTTATTTGAGAACATACTGTACAGAGGGGTTACAATTACATGGGCAGGATAATGCATATATTCCTTACCAAGCATTGCAGCCTCCTCCTTTGTTTACCCTTCACCTCCCTTTCCAGCCTCCCCACTCACCCCCACCCAATAAAACCCCCCTCCCCCCCCACACCGACATTGTAAAGCTTGTTTTGACATGACATTTTGTACTTCTCATTGTTGCAACAGGTCCACCTGAATCCTTAAACGACTTGTTTGTCCCCATCTCCTCCACATGTTATACTGACATCAAATATAGTGAAAGCGGGGGTTACACTGTGGGGGAGGGACATACAAAGCAACAAAGAAATAATCTTATAAATGCGTTAGAAAAACATGCATGAAAGAAACAAAAACATTAAAATACATATTTGAGGTTCGTTTTCCTAACATCACATTATCTGACTTTTTCCGCTTGACTCATACCTATACTAGATATTGCAAATAAGGGAAACCATGGGACCTATGTTTCTTTGGGCCTGGCTTACTTCACTTAATATAATTTTTTCCAAGCCTTTCCATTTCCTAACAAATGGAGAAATGTCCTTCTTTCTGATGGAGGCATAGAATTCCATTGTGTATATATACCACATTTTCTTGATCCATTCATCTACTGAGGGGCATCTGGGTTGGTTCCATATGTTAGCTATGGTAAATAATGCTGCAATAAACATAGTTGTGCTGGTAGCTTTAGTGTGGTCTTTTTTGTGAACATTAGGGTAAATGCCCAAAAGTGGGATTGCTGGGTCATAGGAGAGTTCTATGTGAAGTCTTTTGAGGAACCTCCATACTGCTTTCCAAAGTGGTTGAACAAGTTTACATTCCCACCAACAATGAAGTAAGGTTCCTTTCTGTCCACATCCCCTCCAGCATCTGTTGTTGTTAGAGTTCTTCATTTTTGCCGTTCTAACTGGAGTGAGGTGATATCTCAATGTTGTTTTGATTTGCATTTCTTTTATGGCTAGGGATGTTGAACATTTCTTCATGCGTCTATTGGCCATCCTTCTTTCTTCTTCAGAGAAGCTTCTCTTTAAGTCTTTCGCCCACTTACTTATTGGGCAGTTGTTTCTTTGAGGATTTGTTGTTGGGTGGTTTAATTTTTTGAGTTCCAAGTATATTTTAGATATGAGACCCTTGTCCGTTGTATGGCTAGTAAAGATCTTCTCCCAATCCGTGGGCTTTCTATTGATCTTGCTAGCTATGTCATTTGCCCTGCAGAAGCTCTGCAACCTTATACAATCCCATTTGTCCAACCTTTCTTTGATTTGTTGTGTTTCCGGGTCTCTATTCAGAAAATTTCGGGCTGAGCCAAGGAGACCTAGGGTTTCTCCTATTCCATCCTGTAATGTTTTCAGAGTGTCTGCTTTGAGTTCAAGGTCTTTGATCCATTTGGAGTTGATTCTTGTGCAGGGTGATATATAAGGATCTAGCTTTAGTTTTCTACATGTAGTTAACCAGTTTTGCCAGCACCATTTACTGAAGAGGCTGTCTGTCTTCCATTCTATTGTTTTAGCTCCCTTATCGAAGATTAGATGGCTATAGGTCTGTAGGTTCATTTCTGGGTTTTCAATTCTATTCCATTGGTCCTGAGGTCTGTTCTTATGCCAATACCAAGCTGTTTTGATTACTATGGATTTATAGTAGAGTTTGAAATTTGGTATTGATATTCATCCAGCAGTGTTTTGCCGTTGAGGAGCGTTTTTCTATTCAGGGTCTTTTATTGTTCCATATGAATTTTTGGATTGCCTCTTCTGGGCTAAATAGATTTTATAAATTAAATTGTTTTGTTCCTTCCTTTCTTCCTTCCTTCTTTCCTTCCCTCCATCCCTACTTCTCTCTCTTTCTCTCCTTCTTTCCTTCCTTTCTTCCTTCCTTTCTTTCCTTCTTCCTTTCTTTCTTTTGAACTTTCTATCTTTCTTGTTTCTTCCAACTTCCTCTCTTTCTTTTACTCAGAATATTTCTTTTGGCTATAGAAAAAAATACCAACAGTTGTACTCAAAAGTGTTATGAGTAATTATAAATGTTATCTAGATTAATATTAATTTTAATAACTTATGTTATATCTTAAGACAATTGTACTAAAAACTTCAGAACGGGGGCTGGGAAGGTGGCTCAGTGGTAGAGCTCTTGCCTTGCATGCATGAGGCCCTGGGTTCGATTCCTCAGCACAACATAAGCAAAAAGCAAAAAGCCAGAACTGGCGCTGTGGCTCAAGTGGTAGAGCACTAGCCTTGAGCTGAAGAGCTGAGGAACAGTGCTCAGGCCCAGAGTTAAGGCCCCACGACTGGACCCCCCCCCAAAAAAAATGAAAGAAAAAGAAATGTATTCATTACATTGGTCATGTAATTGTAAACCCCCTGTAAGTTATTTTCACAATTAAGAAAAAAAAATGAGGCCAAAATATCACCTCTATGGTTTCCTATGAAAATACAGCAGAATACAATCTGTTCCTCAAAGAAATTGACTCGTAATGGACAATATATTGCCAATTTCATAAATGATGTAAGAATACTGAAGGACAAATTTCAACTCATAATGCATGATATAAAATTTACTTTGTCCCCTGTAAACAACCTTTCAATCCTATCTATGTCTTATTCCTAAAATGATTCATATTTTATTCTAATCATATTTTTAACTTAACTTTATGTTGTTGTATGGGAATTGCTGTTTGAAAAAGCAGTTTATGAATAATGTTTAGTGAGTTATTTTTCCTCTCCTGAGGTTTGAACTCTAGTTCTGAGCGCTGTCCCTGAACTCCTTTCAATGAACGATAGAGCTCTACCACTTGAGGCACAGCAGCACTTTTAGATTTTTCTAAGTTTTAATTGGAGATAAGAATCTCACAGACTTTCCCGACAGGGATGGTTTCAAACCTCAATCCTCAGCCTCCTGAGTATCTAGTAAAACAGGCATGAGCCGCTAGTGCCCGGCTTAATACAATGCATCCTTTTTATTTTTGACTAGTCCTGGGCCTTGGCAATGTCTTTGAGCTTCTTTACCTCATGCTAACACTCTATGACTTGTGTCATAGTGCCAATTCAAGCTTTATTGTTTATGTAGTAATGAGGAATCAAACACAGGGCTTCACACATGCAAGGCAAACAGTCTACAATTAATCCACATTTCATGGCTAATACAATGCACCTTGAGGTTCATTATCGCTCATCCATCTCAATTCTATCTTATCCCTCAATTTACTTAATTTTGTAGAATATTCACTGACTCACAATGTCATATATAGTCACTCAGAGGATATGTCACAGATTATATTTTATTTATACTCTTATTCATCAACATGCTAAACTTATACCTTACAGAATTCTGTGATTTAAAATTCTAAATTATCACTCAGATTCACTCACTACTATTCAAAAATTTTTACTAAGGTTAACGCAAATGCAATCTGTAATTCTTTGATAAAGTACAATGATTTTTAGAATGTCAAAGAGATGTACTATGAACATCACCTTCAGTTCTAGAATATTTTATCATCACTGCCCTCTCAAAATACTCCAATATTTATTAGCTCACACTTCCTGTCATCATTTCAACCTACTCTCCACTTGACCAACCATTACTTCATAGTCTACCACTACAGATGTGTCAATTTTAAAAAGCTCATATAATTAGAAAATGTAGTCTGTTTTATCCATTTCTCCCATGCAATATTAGTGTTTCCCAAGTAAGTAAGTCCATGTAAATTTTTTTCATGGATAGAGCATATTGTTTTGTATTCATGTATATACTTGTGTAACGTACTCAAGGGCAATTTCAATATTTTATTATATGGTATTCTAAAAACTTTTGCTATGTATATTCTTGTACATGTGTCTCATTGGACATATGTTGAAATATATATTGTATATAAAATTATGATTGCAAATGCTGGATCATAGATGCAACTCTATGGGTAATATTTTAATGATTGCCAGTATGTTTAACAATCTGGCTATATTGCTTTAAGTGTCAAGCCACAATGTACAAGGATTCCAATTTCTACATAGTTGTTGTGCAGGTATATCTTATTGTTGTTTCTATTTCTACTAATCTCTATATGTATGTAATGTCTAAGTATGATATAACCTTTCCATATGTTCTTTGGTTGTTGGTATATTATTACAGAGATATATATTTGTATTTTTTGATAACTTATTCAGGAAAGTTAAAGTTTTTGATTGGCATTAATATTTATGTTTATGATAATTTCTAAATCACCTGACCAGCATTCTTTGACTCACTGACAATTGAATATAAACTGGAATATATTTCTCTGACCAATATTAAGCTGTTAGTGTAAAATTGTTACATTTGTAGAGGAAAGATTACACAGTTCAATGGGTCTGTAAAGCACCAGATTAAATCCACAAAATTATTATCAAGGAATATTAATAAGGAGTAAAACCAAAAGTTTGTCGAATTACATTCTCTTCAATAAGTAGTGATAAATTAGACAGTATTGGGGAGAGTTAAAAAATGAACATTGACTTAAACATAACAATTTATTCAAATATTAGCTACAAGCAAGATTAAAACATGGCATATAAACGAAATAGAGTGATATAAATGTAAAGCAAAGAAAGATTTCTTGACAATTTTGGAGATGAAGCATTTTTAACTCAGGCAATAAACTTATAGGAAAGAAAAACTTGATGCGATAAGGGAGCTAAAAAACTAGAATGGAAGAAAGACAGCCTCTTCAGTAAATGGTGATGGCAAAATTGGTTAACTACTTGCAGAAAGCTAAAGCTAGATCCCTATATATCACCCTGCACTAGAATCAACTCCAAATGGATCAAGGACCTCAAAGTCAAAGCAGACACCCTGAAAACAATACAGGATGGGATAAGAGAAACCCTAGGACTCCTTGGCCCAGGCAGATATTTTCTTAATAGAGACCCAGAAACACAACAAATCAAAGAAGGTTGGACAAATGGGATTGCATGAAATTGCAGAGCTTCTGCATGGCAAAGGACATAGTTAGCAAGATCAATAGAAAGCCCACGGATTGGGAGAAGATCTTCACTTGCCTTATAACAAACAAGGGTCTCATATCTAAAATATACCTGGAACTCAAAAAATTAAATCCCCCAACAATAAATCTTCAAAGAAACAACTGCCCAATAAATAAGTGGGCTAAAGACTTAAAGAGAAACTTCTCTGAAGAGGAAAGAAGGATGACCAATAGACACATGAAGAAATGCTCAACCTCCCTACCCATAAAAGAAATGCAAATCAAAACAACATTGAGATACCACCTTACCCCAGTTAGAATGGCCATACTAAAGAACTCTAATAACAACAGATGCGGGAGGGGATATGGACAGAAGGTAACCTTACTGCATTGTCGGTGGGAGTGTAAACTTGTTCAACCACTTTGGAAAGAGGTATAGAGGTTCCTCAAAAGACTTCACATAGAGCTCCCCTATGATCCAGCAATCCCACTTTTGAGCATTTACCCAAATGATCACAAACAGGACCATAAGAAAGCTACCAGCACACTATGTTTATTACAACATTATTTACCATAGCTTAGATAGGGAACCAACCCAGATGCCCCACAGTAGATGAATGGATCAAGAAAACATGGTATATATACACAATGGAATTCTATGCCTACATCAGAAAGAATGACATTGCCCCATTTGTTAGGAAATGGAAAGACATGGAAAATAATATAGTAAGTGAAGTAAGCCAGGCCCAAAGAAACTTAAGTCCTATGTTTTCCCTTATTTGCAATAACTAGTACATGTTTGGGTCAAGCAGAAAAGGTCATATAAGTTGATGTTAGAGAAATGAACCCTAAGATATGTATTTAATTGTTTTTTTCCCTTTCAGGTGATTGTTTCAAACACATTTATAAGATTATCACTTTGTTGCTTTGCATGTCCCAACCCCATGGTATAACCCCTGCTTTCACTGTATTTGAGGTTGGTAAATTTGTGGAGGGGAAGGGAAAAAACAAATTGTTTAAAAATAGGGATGCAGGTGGATCCAATGCAACAATGAGATGTACAAGACGTTATGTGGAAAACGAACTTTACAACTTTGTTGGGGGGGAGCCTTGGGTGGGGGGACGGAGTATGGGGGAGAGTATGGGAAGGGATGGGAAGGGGGCTACAATGCTTGATAAGAAATGTACTCATTACCTTGTCCCTGTAATTGTAACCCATTTCTATAGTATTTGAACAATAAAAAGAAAAAGAAAAAAAGAAAAACTTGATATAGTAGAACTCAATAAAATTGTAAAATAATTTGCTGTGTGGAAGCTCATATAAACGTAGTGAATAGAATTTGGGAGCACAGGGCTCATGTATCTCATCCCAGCTACTTGGGAGGCTGTGATATGAGTATTGTTTTTTGAATCCATCACACAAAATACAGTCCCTGAAAATATTATCTGTGACTAATCAGCAAAAATGCAGAAGTGAGGCTTCATTTAAAGGGTAAATTTTTAAGAAAATGCAACAAATCTCAGGGACCCTGAGTTCAATTTTCACGAGCATACATACATGTACAAAAGTAATAATAGTAATAATAATAGTGATGATGATGATGATGATGACGACGACTACGACAATGATGATGAAGGGTAACCATAGTCAAGGATAAAATATTTGCAAATCTTGTACCTGAAGAATGCCGCAAATCGAGACTCTACGTAGAATTCTGAAAACCTAATGTTAAAAAAATCAATTAGATGGAGGCATAGAGCAAGTTTACACTCCCACCAACAATGCAGTAAGATTCCCTTCTGTCCGCATCCCCTCCAGCATCTGTTGTTTTTAGAGTTCTTGATTTTACCCATTCTACCTGGAGTGAGGTGGTATCTCAATGTTGTTATGATTTGCATTTCTTTTATGGCTAGGGAGTTTGAGCATTTCTTCATGTGTCTATTGACCATCCTTTCCTCTTCAGAGAAGTTTCTCTTTAAGTCTTTAGTCCACTTATTTATTGGCCAGTTGTTTCTTTGAGGATTTGTTGTTGGGGGATTTAATTTTTTTGAATTCCAGGTATATTTTAGATATGATACCTTGTCCATTGTATGGCTAGTGAAGATCTTGTCCCAATCCGTAGGCTTTCTATTGACCTTGCTAGCTATGTCCTTTGCCATGCAGAAGCTCTGCAAGTTCATGCAATCCCATTTGTCCAACCTTCTTTGATTTGTTGCATTTCTGAGTCTCTATTAAGAAAATGTCTGCCTGGGCCAAGGAGTCCTAGGGTTTCTCTTATTCCATCCTGTATTTTTTCAGGGTGTCTGCTTTGACTTTGAGGTCTTTGATCCATTTGGAGTTGATTCTAGTGCAGGGTGATATATAGGGATCTAGCTTTAGTTTTCTGCAAGTAGTTAACCAATTTTGCCATCACCATTTACTGACGAGGCTGTCTTTCTTCCATTCTATTTTTTTAGCTCCCTCATCGAATATTACCTGGCTATATGTCTGTAGGTTCATTTCTGGGTTTTCAATTCTATTCCATTGGTCCTGAGGTCTGTTCTTGTGCCAGTACCAAGCTCTTTTGATTAATATGGCTTTATAGTAGAGTTTGAAATTTGGTTAATGATATTCCTCCAGCACTGTTCTTTCTATTGAGGATTGTTTTTGCTATTCGGGGTCTTTTATTGTTCCATATGAATTTTTGGATTGCCTCTTCTATTTCCTTGGAGAATGAGGTTGGAATTTTGATAGGTATCGCATTAAATTTGTAGATAGCCTTGGGAAGTATTGCCATTTTCACGATGTTGATCTTTCCAATCCAGGAGCATGGGAGTGTTTTTCTACTTTCTAAATTTTGTTTTGATTTCCTTTTTCAAGTTTTAAAAGTTTTCATCATAGAGGTCCTTCACTTCTTTGGTTAATTCCTAGTTATTTTCTTTTTTTGTGGGGCTATTATGAATGGAGTTGCTTTCCTTATTTCTGCCACACTTTTTTCATTGTTGGCGTACAGAACAGCCATTGATTTTTGAGGGTTAATTTTATACCCTACTACTTTGCCAAAGTTTTGAATCATCTTCAGTAATTTGGGAGTGAAGTCTATGGGATCTTTACATACAAGATCATGTCATCTGCAAAGAGGGAGAGTTTTACTTCTTTCCCTATTTGGATCCCCTTTATGTTTACATCTGGTCTTATTGCTGTAGCTAGGCATTCTAATGCTAGATTGAAGAGAAGTGGATAGAGTGGACATCCTTGTCTTGCTCCTGAGTTAAGAGGAAATGGCTTTAGTTTTTCACCATTAAGTGTAATGCTGGCTGTAGATTTGTCATATTCAGCCTTTATTGTATTGAGGAATGTTCCATGGATTCCTGATTTTTCCAAGACCTTCATCTTAAAGGGGTGTTGGATCTTGTCGAATGCTTTTTCTCCATTTATTGAGATAAGCATGTGGTTCTTATCCTTGCTCCAGTTGATTTGATGAATTATTTTAATTGTTTTGCGTATATTGAACCAGCTTTGCATCCCTGAATGAATCCTGTTTGATTGTGGTGTATGATCTTTTGGATGGATTGTTGATGTACTCATTATCTTGCCCATGTAATTTTAACCCCTCTATATAGTATTTTCACATTTTAAAAAAACTGCAAAAAGTAAAATAAATAAAAAAATCAATCAGAGACCAGTAAAATACATCTTGTGCAAAATAAGCACAAGAAAAACATCATCAGTCATCAAATAAATGCACATTAAAACTAAAATGACATCATAATAAATAATTAGGCTTAGAATATATATGAGAATATAAAAAGTCTCGATGCAATGTCTTCAGTATAAACTTGTGATACCTTCTAAGTGTACTTGTTTTTCTGAATTCACATGGTAAAATAAATTGTTATTTTCCTTTAATCTGTAAGGAATTTTACTCTGCTTCTCTGTTTATTGTTTTAACTCGCTAGTCCCAAAATGTTTTTCTCCATATTTCTGAAGCATTCCTACAGATCATACCCAAATTTTGCTGATATGATATCTAAAAGCTATTATACTTCTGCAGAACCCACGGGTGCTAAGATCCAGGTCCCAAGTATCTACAGCATCAGATAACAAGATCAAGACTTCTCACCTAGGCCCATGCAACATGCCAACAGAAAGTAATTGAAGACCCATCTCAATTTTTCATTTCCTATAATATTTCTGGGCCCCGATTCTTTATGACAGAGGAATTAGCAGTAAGCAATTGTGAAATGCAAGGCAACTTAAAATGAAAGATGAAATCACAAAATCTAAGAGAAAATACAGTAATTCAAACTTTCAATTTATAGATGACCAGCCCATATGAGTGAACAATTTCACAATTGTCATAAAATAATTTTTAATACCCCTCTTCTAATGATTAATGAAAGATTTCAGTCCAGCATAAGTAGGCCAAAAAAGTTCCTGGAATGATATATCCATAATTGGTCTACCAAGGCTAGGAAAACTTGACTTAGAGGTCAAATATAATTCAGAAAAACATTAATTGAGAAGATCCTTATTGCTTCAAAATACTGGTTCTTCAGTAAAACTTGGTCCTGTAGTATTAAAATGTTGTCATTCTCAAACTAATGATAAACTACATTTAATCTCGTGAAAATATATTCCTTTTCAAATAAACTTTTTAAAATCACATTCACCAAAATAACATTTGACAAGTAAATGATGCTTAGTGACTTTACAAGCTTTTCAAGAGTAGGGTGCAAGTTACAATAGAGTTGATTTATTTACCCAGCACTAATGGGAAACAGGTTCAACCATTCATTAAAGTGTAGAAATAGTACCACCACCATTTGTAATTTTCAGTATGTGCCTTCCAGAAATGTGTTAAATACATAAGCCTCCCAAATTTCAAACACAAACATTGACTAATGAAGTAAATTTCATCACATAATGAGGTATATTTTAAAAAGTCATGAATAGTTGCCATATCATATGTTGTTTCATCTTTTCCCTATCTGTCTAACATAGTAAGAAATATGACTTTAAGTTTAGAATATGGGTTCTCATCAGAGATATGACAAACATGAAATCTGTCTTCTATTTCTATCGTATTCCTATATAGTAGTAAATTTTAATATTATCCCATATAAAATAAAATAATCACAACCCATTGTACAAAGCCATTTATAAAAGCTGGTAGTTAGGAATATATTCTAAGCCATTTTTTTAACTTTCTTGTTGACTAAAGATTAGTCTTCGAAATGGATAAGAATAAAATCATGTCTAGGTGCTTAACGTCTCCACTCTTGCAAATTGTTATAGCAGATGAATAAATTATGGAAATATAAGCAGACATCGGTTAAAGTATATGCAGAATTGAAACTCCATGGAATGCATATAAACCTTTCAAATTATTACCAGACAGTTTAACAGAATGACTATCAGGAAACTGAAACTAGAAAATGAATAATAGTACAATAATGGAATAATGAATAATGGAACAAGAGGCAAGTACAACTAGAATACTCAATGTACACATATGATAAGGTAAGTGGTAAGTCTGAAATAAATCTTGGAGAAGGGGTTGGTTGAGAATAATAGAAAGAGTGACTCATCTAGGAGCATTGGACAATTAGATGGACATATTTAATTGTAACACACTTGCACAACCTTTTGAAATTCAGTGAAAAAACACAGCGAAAAACAAAAACACATAAAAATCACAAGGAAACAGAAATCTCTAGAGTGTATAAATATGACCTCTAAATTTTAAATAGTGAAGGGCAGTCTTGGGAAAAGCAAACAAAGCTGTTCAAAGTGGGCAGTTTGGGTTAGGGGAGAATTTTGAACAGATTTAAATAGATTGCCTAAGGTTATAAATCACCTATATCTGATACAAATATTTTCTTCTGCGAGTTGTCTTTGTCTGAACTGGATACTCCATTCCTGAAACATACTTTATAGCTTGTGAGGATAGAATGGAAGAAACAAGATCAAGAACCAATTACTCCACTGGAGAGAAAACAGTCCTCTATGTTTTCTCTCATCTCTCTTCACTACTCTTTTTTCATACTTTTAAGTCAAGTGATTTGGAATTATATCTTTCCTTCTTTGTTCTGGCAAAGTAAATGGTCAAACTAATTCCCTAAATATTAATGGCCATTTTAAGTCTATCATGCTGTTTACTTGTCCAAGTGAGTCCATTAAACTTCCCCCTTGCATTTGGTTGCCACAAAAACCCAACATCTATGTTAATGAGGACAAAATCTAATGTAAAATTTTGTCTCCAAAAAACCAGTCCAAGATGCTGTGATCACAAATATTTAGCTATACTTTTTTTCTTTTACCTTGAAAGTCTTCTTGTGTCTAAAGTGCCCAGAAAAATAAGTACTCTACCACTATTTGCTTCAATTACTTCTAAACTCAAAGATATATTTTGCTAACACGATGCTTAGATGCCATATCAGGAACAGTGAAGTCATTCTTTGCAAAATTATTTCAATGGATTATTTTTCTCTTGTTCTTGCATTTGCTCAACAAGATGTATGGAGAAGAATAGAGTTAAATCACCCATACCTTGGATGACAGGGTCTGTTAAAACGGACAATACTTCTATGTCCTACTTCTATGTCCTCCTCTTAGCTCTTGCCTGATTTCCAACTAATCACACCTTCTTGGCTTCAAGTCTTGTGAAGCTGAAAGACTGTAAGGCCTCCCCCACTGCTACATCTTCATGGTTTCTCTTTTAAAACCCTTTTATTTGGATGTGGAATTTATTTTCATGTGTTCATTCAATCTGTCCTTCATTGTAGTGAGCCAAATAGGCTCTGTAAAATCACTTTAGGTAGCAAAAATATTAAGGCAATCCATGTCAAAAAGTTTTGGCTTTCCTCCACTTCTGAAGCCAATACGCTCAGCTAGGTCTTCTAATAACACCGTTTTCTTACCTTTTCAATTTGCTAAATTTTTTTCTGATCCCAAAACTTTTTGGCTTATGTAATAATGGAAGTCTTCACTATTTGATGTTAATAAGGATATTATATATTTGAGCTACTTAGAAATGTGAAATTATTGGTTTGAAGTATTCAATCAGATTTTTTTCTGTGTTTCAGTGCTTCACGTGCAAAGACATTGAGCAAAATTTTACAATTAGAAAAGTGTAAATGCAATATCTTCTTTCATTGTGGAGGGCACTTTCTACTTAAATATTTTGACCCAAATTATCTTTTTCAGGAAATTACTGTTTGGTAATTAAAGGTCAATTCACAAATTTTGATGTCTTTTTTAAAGAACTTTGAATTTAAATTCCACTACAACCTTGTTTCACATATGGGAGTATATTTCCTTGGTAAGGACAATTCTCAAGGGAAGCTACAGGATTTATAGCAAGGTTTCTGAGGTTTGTTTGTTTAGTGTGAAAATGAGCCATCTTCACCCACATTGCTCTCTATCCACTAAGTCTCCATGGATTTCTTTGCATGAAAGCCTATGTTCCCAGACAATTTTAAATTTTCTTCATAGGCTAAGTTGTTAAAAATGTTTGAACAATTAAAATTTACCTTTCATAATTTTAAAACTTTTTGAAATTCCTTTATCAGAATCATGAATTCACCACCCTTAATTCCACTTTTATCATCAAAAACATTTCACATGTTATTTTCATGATATAGTGTCCATGAAACTATTATTTTCCAGTGGCTCTGTTATGCATATATATGACCATATAAGCTGATGTTGAGCAAAATGAACTCCAAGATATGAAAACAGAAATTTTTATTTGCGGTTGTTGTTTTTAATGTACTGTGTGATTTCTATTTTCTGTGTGTTTTTCCCTTATGGTTTATCTCCTGCTGTATTTGATTTTGGTACCCTTTGTATTGTGTATATATTTACCTTAATTAGGGAAGGTAAGAGAACAACAAAATGGCGAGACAAAGGACAAAGGGCAAACCAATGCAACAGTAATACTCAGAAGACAATATGTTGGAAATGTACATTACAACATGTCACAGGTGAAGCGGTGAAGCAAAACTGTGAGAAAAATGAAAGCAGAGGTAACAAGTTTGAAAAGTTATGTGTTCACTTCCTTACAATTACTGTAACCCCACTGTACATCACATTGACAATTAAATTAAATTTAAAAAGTAAGCTGCATGAAATAAAATTTCGCTGTATTCGTATAATAAATATTATTCTTAGTGTAGTAACTTTTTAAAAATAAATTCTATTTGACATCTAATTAGAATTAATTACCCCTTTTTAACAGAGGACCATCAACTTGAATGTTATCTAACTAGACAATATTTTCACAATATAATTACCAATATTTTGAAAAAAAATATTTAATACATACTCATACTAAAACTGAAAACAGTTTAATTCTATGGAAACCCATAACTTTTAAAAGTAAATAAGTTGTTAAGAGGACAGAATATATATTTGTTCTTCAAAATTCCTATGACTGATAACTACTCATTTTCAAATTTTGAACATTCCATACCTGAGAGATTCAAAACAGTACCTGTTTGCATGTTATGTAATTCTACTATAGATGTAGTTTCTGGTAGAAAATAAAACTATGAAGCATCTCTAATAATTAATTCTTGAAGAGTAAACAACTGTTTATCAGAGTAAGCTATTATATCTAAGACCATCAATCAAGATTTATGCCATTAAGTCATCCTAGCCCAACACTTTTAAGGGAAATTCATTCCCTTAAAATTCCCTTAATTCACATCAAGAATAGCTTATCTCTATTGTGAAAAAATACTACACCTATGCTAATGTGATGCCCTTCCTGTTCTGGAAAGAACACCACAATAATCTAGGTTGCATCATTTTTCACCCACGTATTCTTGAGATCAGAATACTTGTAAATATTATTTATATTTATTCTTTTTTAAATATCATAGATATTCTGGATGCTAAGATCGGAAGATTACAGTTCAAAGCCTACCCAGGCAGGAAGATTCCCCAAATTCTTATCTCCAATAAACTTCACAGCAAAAGCCAGACAAAAGTGGCACTGAGGTTGAAGTGCTACGGCACGAGCCTTGAGCATAAACAAGCTTAGAGACAGTGTCCAGGCCCAGAGTTCAAGCCCTAGTACAAAACAATAAAAAAAAAAAAAACGACCCCCAAACCTAGCTTTTTTCTCATTGTATAAGGAGGCACGTAATTAAGGAAACTGATTCCTTTGTTACATACAGGTAGAAGAAATTAGATGTCACACAATTATTCTCTTTGTTGGCAACTCTGTCTACATTATTCACATTATCATTTTATACATGAATTGTTGGTATTATCTATTAACTAAGTTCTAATTATAACTCACTTGAAAGAATATTCTAGGCTTATAAAATACAAGAATCATTTGTGAATTTTTTTTTTAAATTTCATGATATTTTTATTGTGAAAATATGTACAGAGGGGTTACAATTACATGAGCAAGGTAATGATTACATTTCTTATCAAGCATTGTTGCCCCCTCCTTTGTTTCCCCTTACCATCCCTTCCCAACTCCCCACCCCCAAACCAACCCATGTGTCAAAGTTGTAAAGTTCGTTTTCCGACATAACGTGTTGTACATCTGATTGTTGCAATGGGTCCACCTGTAACCCTATTTAAAGAATTTATTTTTCCCTTCTCCTCCACAAATTATACCAACATCAAATACAGTGAAAACAGGGGTTATACCATGGGGGAGGGACATACAAAGCAACAAAGAAATCATCTTAGAAATATGCTAGAAACAATAGCAAGAGAAAAAACACCATTTGAGTTCTTATCTTTGGGTTCATTTCACCTAATTACAACTTATCTGACCGTTTTTGCTTGTCTCACAAATATACTAGTTATTGCAAATAAGGGAAACCATGGGACCTATATTTCTTTGGGCCTGGCTTACTTCACTTAATATAATTTTTTCCAAGTCTTTCCATTTCCTAACACATGAGGCAATGTCATTCTTTCTGATGGAGGCATAGAATTCCATTGTGTATATATACCACATTTTCTTGATCCATTCATCTACTAAGGGGCATCTGGGTTGGTTCCATATCTTAGCTATGGTAAATAATGCTGCAAAAAACATAGTTGTGCTGGTAGCTTTAGTATGGTTATGTTTGTGATCATTTTGGTAAATGCCCAAAAGTGGGATTGCTGGGAAATAGGGGAGCTCTATGTGGATTCTTTTGAGGAACTTCCATACTACTTTCCAAAGTGGTTGAACAAGTTTACACCCCCACCAACAATACAGTAAGGTTTCCTTCTGTCCACATCCCCTCCAGCTTCTGTTGTTATTAGAGTTCTTTTTTTTTTTCAATTTAATTTTATTTTATTTGAGAACATACTGTACAGAGGGGTTACAATTACATGGGCAGGATAATGCATATATTTCTTACCAAGCATTGCAGCCTCCTCCTTTGTTTACCCTTCACCTCCCTTCCCAGCCTCCCCCCTCCCCCCCACCCAATAATACCCCCCCTCCCCAACACACACCGACATTGTAAAGCTGGTTTTGACATGACATTTTGTACTTCTCATTGTTGCAACAGGTCCACCTGAATCCTTAAACGACTTGTTTGTCCCCGTCTCCTCCACATGTTATACTGACATCAAATATAGTGAAAGCGGGGGTTACACTGTGGGGGAGGGACATACAAAGCAACAAAGAAATAATCTTTTAAATGCGTTAGAAACACATGCATGAAAGAAACGAAAACATTAAAATACATATTTAAGGGTTCGTTTTCCTAACATCACATTATCTGACCTTTTCCGCTTGACTAATACCTATACTAGATATTGCAATTAAGGGAAATCATGATCATTTGTGAATTTGTCAATTAAACCCTCTACTTAAAAAGAATTTTGTCGTATCCTATAGTATATGAAATTACTTACAAAACCAAATATTTTAAATCTAGATTATAATTTAGCTTTTGTAATCCATCATTTCTTTGGAATCCAACAGAATGATGATTACTTACTTTTTCAAATTTTGGATGGGAATCATGAGCCATTTTGCATCTAGGAATGTTCTGTAATGAAGAGAGCATTTAAAACACAACTGAGGATTATATATGAGTTGCATTTCAATAAGAAAGTTGACTTCTCAAATGATAGTGACAAAATAAGCCCAGACTTCCAACTGTGTATTTCTTTCTTGTTTGGTTTGTTTTAATAAGACTAAATTATACTACCTGGTCCAGGGAAGGTATCACTATGTAATTCCACTCTCTAATCTCTTGTCTTAGTCTGAATGCTAGAAATTTAGGCTTGTATCACATTGCCCAGCCATAGTTTCTTGGTTTATTTACTCTAGATACAGACTGGCAATTCTGAACTTCTCCCGTGATATTATCCACTAGACTGCTCAGAGTGTTCATGAACTATTTTCAAAGATGTTCTAACATTTGACATAGGCTATGAACATTTTCAGATGCACCTGCAGAGGTCTCTGATTCATTGCTCCATGGATCCAATCCCTTTAATTTTGATTACATGACTCTCTTACTATCTCTGATCCTTACCTAGGTAATAGTCTCAAACTTTTTCGAAGAAAGTTCACTTGAGGACTTTCTAATATTAAAACTTATCCCTTGATTCTAGTCTTTCTCAGGACATATTTTCTATTGTTTTCTAACTTTTCTACATATTCTGAGAGTGTTTCATTTGTGTATTTGTGTGTGCACATAATAGTGCCTCTGTATGTATGTGTATGTTTGTATGTACGTATGCAAAAGCCTTAGCTCTTATTCATCAATCTTGCTCATGACTGGTATTTAATCACCTGAGGCATTTTTCCAGTCCAGCTTTTGGCTGGTTAATTATAGATAGTGTCTCAAAGACTGCTCTGCCCAGGCTGGATGCAAACTGAACTTCCCAGACTCCTTTACATTCTTAGGTTTTATTTCTCCAGTAGTATCAACTTTTGAACTACAAACATGTTTGTGAGTGTAAAGTCTAAGGTGTAGCCCAGTTTTTAATGCACGAATTCATATAAAGATAGATGAACATACATGTTACATATGCTGAGTGTACAGTGTTAGAAATGTAATCTTAAGATGGGTGGCAGTAAGATTTCAGGATTGGGGTTCAAAGCCAGCCCAGATAGGAAAGTCCCAGAGACTCTTTTCTCCAATTAACTATAACAAAACTGGACGTGGCACTGTGGCTCAAGAGGTAAAGCATAAGCCTTGAGCTGCATAGCAGAGGGACAGTGCCCAGGCCCAGATTTCAAGTGCCAAGACTACCAGCAACAAAAAAAATATATATATAAGTGAAGGAAAGAAAAAGAAATGTAAGTTTAGCCACCAGTTCATTGCTAGTATAATCCCTGCTCTCTCAAGATGGACATTTTTCCAGTTAAGTCCATGCTCTTACATCTGACTTGCATTAGAGCCAGAATTATTCTTCCATTCTACTTTCTATAAAGTTGCTTGATTTGGAAGCATGATTTAGAAAGGGAGTGGCCTCATACTTCGTGGTCCATGCAGGAGTAATGCTTTCTCTATATCACTCCCACAAATCTACATACTGGACTTGGCTTTATTGTATCAATGTTGTCTTATTTGTAGCGTCTTTTATTGTTGGGAGCCAACAGTAAAGTTCAAAGGTCATCTTGACCCTTGTCCTCGCTTGAAGGCACGTACAAGGAACTGGCTTATTTGAAAGACACCAGGTGCCCGGGATTGCTTTGCTATGTCTGCAGAATTTGTTTTACTTTCAACCAGTTGAACTTGTCTTGTTTTTACTGCACTCTGTTTTTACTGAAATTTTCCTTGTTTTTCTGGACTATAGTAACCTTATACTACTTCTTGAACTCTAACAGTATATATTAGGGAAAGTTAGAAGTAAAAGGTGCTGCAGTCTTGAGCTGCAGACCTCCTGACCCCAACCTTTGCCTTATGTCTTTTTTTTTTCTTATCCTTGCTCCATAAATCAGTATTCCCTTTTGTTGCTGGAAGGCTCTGGCATTCATTCTATAGTGAATTGAATCCTTATACTTAAACACAGGACTTCTCTTTCTCCTATTATTGCTATTGTTTCCCTTACTGTTAACTCATGTACACGGGAAATAATGCGCAGCACATAAACTCACAAAAAGAATGATCTGAGAACCTTCTTCCCATTTAAAATCCACCTTAATTTACAGAGAACTTACAAAGTTTGAAGTCAATGTACTCATGGATAATGTATTTATAAGCAATAAAATTTCATATTTTCCCTTTACTAAGTTGTCTCGGAAACACGTGTTACCTCAGGTACAAAGGTGTCCTTGTGTTATTTCAGTAAACCCAGAAAACACTCATTATGCCTCAGGCAACACCATCGATTGTTACTGAAAGTAACAGTTACTGGATGTGGAAACTGATCCCAGGAGAAGAATTGAATATAGAGGAATGACAAAGTTCAAGTTAACTTGTGCTTTCCTTTTTACCCTATAAGAAAAGAATCCAAGGCTTGAAAGAAATTCTGTCCCCGATTTTTCAAGTGTGTTCTATATTCATATAAAACTTTTCTGTAAACTTCTATTTGAGAGTATTACAAAAAGAAATAATGTGCCATTTGAAGGCCAGCATAGAACACAAATATAATGTTGTTTTAAAGGTGTTCTACAGCAAAGAAACAAAGACATGAAGGTTTTATTATGGATGGATATTTCACCCCTGAGATGATTCTCTTGTTGCAGGAGACAGTTATCAAGTACTTTAGTCTGATTCTAAGTTCTCCAGAGCAATAATGATTCCAAAAAAGCAGAATCCAGTGAGTATGATCAGCAAAAGGAGGCTCTTCTCAGACTAGCACTCCTTTAAGGAGGGTCCCAAAGAAATATTTGGGATTTTTAATTTGATTGTTTTTTTAGTTTGTGCTGGACCATGAGGCTAGACCCTGTCCCTGAACAGTTGACTTTCCTGCCCACCTGCCCCCAAAGCTAGTACTCTACTGCTTGAGCCAAAACTCCACTTCTGTTTTTTTTTTTTTTTTTTTTTGGTGTTTAATTAGAGATAAGTGTTTGACAGACTCTCCTGCCTGGGTCGGTTTTGACCTAAGATAGTAAGAAAGCTAAGTGACATCAACTGTATAGTTTTCTCTTTTGAAACAAGAAATACTAGATGAAGTTGACTGTAAAGCTAATATTTGGCAATTTTAAAAAGAAGAGACAATGTCCAGAAAGGAAAGCTGTAATTTAAATAACTCAGCAAAAGCAGGTGTACTGAAATATTTTGGAATTATTTTTTCTGCTAGGGAAGATTATTGATCTTGTAGTTCTTTTCACGGAAAATTAAATTCATATTTGCACTTGGTCATGGGGCTTGAACTCTGATCCTGGGCACTGTCCCTCAGCTCTTGAGCTCAAGTTGAGCACTCTACCACTTTAGCTATTATCACTTCTGGGTTTCTGATGGTTAATTGAAAATATGAGTCTCATGGGCTTTCCTGGCGAGGCTGACTTTGAACCACAATCCTCTGGTCTCAACCTCCTGAGTAGCTAGGACTACAGGAGTGAGCCACCAGCACCCGGTTCATATTTGCATTTATGTGCACTGAATGACACTATGTAGCCAAAGAATGGAAATTTGAACCAAATGATAACATTGCAGCTTTTCAGAAAATTTGAGGTAGCAATAAATATGTCCTCCTTTTCCATGTTGTTACATTAATGACTCATGAGCTATGGGACCCTTATATTAATATCTTCTGCCATCTGTATAGGTGTTTTCATTATCAGGAAATGTTCATAGAGAAATATAAAAAGATTGAGATTTTTAGAAAGCAAAGGAGATCAAGTATGAAAGAACAGCATAGAAGGAGATACATTTATCACACAGAGATTAAGAGCTAGCCTAAGAGATTTAGAATGCTAAGGGCAATGAGGATTGATAACTAGTTCTTCAATAACTAAAAATGGTTCTCTAGAGCAGTTTCTAGTATACCTTAGTTACTATCAGTTTTTCCTTCGGTCTGGAGTAATTCCTTCTCTACTGTCACAACTGTTAATTACCCTCTGCCTTTTTGGTGTCATGACTGACCAAAAAGATTTCTAAATCTCACTTAGACTACCCTTCTCTTTGTGATTAGCAGTGACCACACAAAATCCTGGAATCTTTGAATTTCCCGAATTAATCTTCACCTGACATCTAAGCATATTCATGGCAATAATTGCTGTAACCTAATAAACAATACTCTTTTTTCAACACAGTATCCTAATATAAGTAAAGTAAATGAATTAGGGATTATTGTCAGGTGTCAGTATGGAAGGGGCAATTATATATTCCAAGTAAGGTTTTTATATTTTGCATTTACTAGCCAAATGCTTTTTTTTTTTGCCAGTCCAAGGGCTTAAACTCAGGGGTAGGGAATTATTCCTGAGCTTTTTTTTTTGTTGTTGTTTTTGCTCAAGGTTAGCATTCTACCAGTTGAGGCACAGAACCACTTCCAGGTTTTTTTCTGAGTAACTGAACCCAGGGTTTCATGCATGCTAGGCAATCACTGTATCATGAAGCCACATTCACAGAGCCCTAAATGACTTTCGTAAGATGGCATTACATTTTCATCCCGTACTTATGTATCATAATTTTGGCCAGGTGCTAGAAAATGATGTAGAAAACAATAAAATACAATAAGTCGAGTAAGGCTGGATGGACAATGAATAACCATCACGGTCTAGCCAGGGCACAGAGGGGCTTAGCTCGTGGAGCTATTTCAACAGGCTGAGTGAGACAGCTCCTGACCCACAGCCAACCTCCAGAATGAGAGGAACACTTTGGGTACCAACAACATGGGGACTCTGGGTCACCTCCTCCAGCACCCATTCACCCATTCACTCTCTCACCTGTGAGAGTGAGAGAGAGAAAGAAAGTCAGAATTACAGTTAAGTCGGGTGCCGGTGGCTCAGAACTCTAATCCTAAATACACAGGAGGCTGAGATATGAGGATCATTGTTCATAGTCAGCTGGGCAGGAACATCTGTGAGACTTTTATCTCCAAAGAAATACCAGAAACCTGGAAGTGGCACTGTGTGCTCAAGTGATAGAGCACTAGCCTTGAGTTGAGGAGCTGGGGAACCATGTCCAGGCCTAGAGTTCAAGCCCCACAACTGACAAAAAGTGTACTTCCCACCAAAAGAAGTAAACTGAATAGCACCCATTGTCCTAGGGAGCATGGTAGAGAAGTCAGGCTGAGCTTCCTGCGAATTTGACATCATAAATAGGTCATCTAGCTTCTCAGTGCCTCGGTTTCCCCAGCTGGAAAATTCCACAGAATGAAGGATCCCCTTCCTTATGGGGACAAGGTAATGATGGAAGAGAGACATGTTTTGTTTCATAATCCCACAAATTGCACGATTAATAACAGGCCCCACCTGAGCCCTTTCTGGGTATCTTCCTATCATATGCTCACAGAATTGCTGAGAACCTTATCTGAAGGCCGCTCCCTCTTTGCCTAGCCATGCTCCAGAGGTCCCTCTGTATAAATCCCTTGGTTCCTCACAAATGTCCTGTGAGGAGACTGATGTCCGATGGTTGAGGCCCTACCCAGAGCTTCACCTGTGGTGGACTAAGAGTTTAGGATAATCCATCTAAACTGATGACTGAGCATGGCGCTACATGTCTACCCTCCCAACAGAGGACCAGGCCTGGTGGATCATACCTGTCACAGATAGGAAGACCACGATCCACCCCAGCCTGAGCATAGAGTCTCTATCTCAGAAATGCCCAAGACAGAAAGGTTGCTCTTCAGAGTCAGGGAGGGAAAACAAGCAGGGGATCGATCATGGTGGCCCCAGAGGGGTGTCTGACCCGGGCTGGGGTGGTGTTAGGGCAGCAACTCACCTGAGTTTCTGGGAGAAGCTGTTGGCTGCTGCTCCAGGTGGGGCAAGCAGCCAAGGTGGCAGCATTATGGACTCATGGGTCTAGAACAGAGGACCAATGGCAGGGACCAGGTTGGGCCTTAGGCCGGCTGGCAGCGGGCCATTGCCTGAGGTTTAAAACCCTGCACCTCGGGAAGGTGGGAAGGGGGTGGGAGATAAGGGTGGGCTAGTGCATCAATATCCTACTATACTCTAAAGTCACATCGAGTCTCTTGCTCACCACTCAGCCACCTCTACTTTCCTCAACTACTGGTAGTGGTGTAAACTAATAGAGGGAATCCTGGTGCTACTGGGCATCATGGAATATGGGGCATGGCCACAATTCTTTTATCCCATTGGTCAGAAAGAAACATGAAAGAATGGGGATGTGGCCAGAATCCTGTTATGCAAGCAGCATGGGCAGAGTAATGATGACAGCAGGTCCCCCAACTCTTTTCCCATGGAACTCTGTCCAATTCAGTTGGGGACAAGAGGGTGACCTGCTTTAGTTGGATGGCTGCAAAGATAGCGGTGTATGTCCATTTGTTGCCAGTTCTGGACTTTGAACTCAGGATCTGGCCACAGTCTGTGAGCTGTTTTTGCTCAAGACTGGCCCTCCACACTGGAGCCACAGGGCTTCTGGCTTTGTTGGCACTATAGTTGGACAGGGGTCTCAAGGACTTTCCTGCCTAGGGTGACTTAGACCATGATCCTCCTATCAGAGCTTGTAAGTATAATGGAGGACTGCTGAGAGCCACTGATGCCTGCCTAACTATTGGTCTTGCTGATGTCCTTGGACAGACCGATGAGATCCCTATCCTTGGGTTGAAGTGGTGGAAGCCGGAGCCTGGTCCTGCCACCTCCAAATAGCAGGAGATCCTAAGAAACTTCTTCCTATCCATATTATTACCAACGGAATGTGATGTATGTTATGATTGAATGAGCAGTACTTGAATGATTATAGGATAAAATTATGCACAAATATATTATAGGACACTGATCGATTTTAGTTAATACTTTATGAGGCATTTAAAGAATCACATTAATTTCATGGAGGCATAATATTCATTATGGACCTCACATAGTATAGAGGTGCCATTTTTTCTGCCAGGCCTGGGATTTGAACTCATGGTCTGGGTAACTCTGTTGCACTACACACACACACACACACACACACACACACACACATATATATATATATATATATATATATATATATATATATGTTGACACCATATTGCCTTCAGTGTAGTTTTTTGTTTTATTTATTTATTGACCATTTATTTTATTGACTATTATGGTGCACAGAACATTTATTACATTGATTACATAGGTTATAGGTCTGCATATGTATTTCATTTCATACCTGACACACAGGACATTCACAGAAAAGGAAAACCTGAATCGCCATCAGGTTCTTACTCAACGATTCATTGTTTGGGAGTGCTGGCAACTGAACTCGTGGCCTACAGGGCCAAATTAATGAGTGGGTCAGTGTCAACACAAAATCCTGGGGCAAATTGAGCGGACAGGCAGTTTCCAGGATCTAAGATCATGCCCCAGGGTTTAACAAATTAAGAACAGATTTACATGCAGATGGCAGTATGCTAATAAATATACATCCTTATAGAGTGCCAGAGATGTCTATACATTATTCAGTTATATAGACTACATTCATACCAATTCTTGGATATTTATTATACCTCCATGAAATTAATGTTATTGTTTTCATCCTTCAACTATTAATGAAATCAACCAGTGTCCTGAAATTATTGCGTTCCTGTAAGTAATAATATTCTTTAATGCTTCATAAATAATAAATAAAATAAATCAGCCTCCTGAAATGATGCTGTCTAATTTTATAGGAGCATCATTCATGATCAACTCATTCAACCGTGACACTGATAACATGTCACTCTTATTCCTATGGATGGAAACCAGTTTCTTAATATTTCCTGCCATTGGTTTCAGCACGGAGACTCAAAATCCGGGCCTATGTTGCCAGGTGGGCCTATGGCTCCCCTGATAGTCTGCCATCATACAGCAATGCAAGGTGAAGTACCCTTTGCAACAGTGTCATTCAGACCGAGGAGGGTCACCATACAAAGGAAGAAAACATAAAAAGGCCACATTTTTTTCTGTGCATTGTTTTCCCTACAAGGCCTGCGGTCTAGCATCCCAGAAGCAGCTTTAGGTCCAATGCCTGCACCCCCACATAGGTTGATCAATGCTCAGGCAGAGTTGCCATGACCTGAGTTCAAGCCCCGTGCTGAGAAAAATTAAAAGATAAAAATTAGCTCCCTGGCTTGCAATTCGTGCTGTTTATTCTTCTAGGTTTTGTATTAGAACTCAGGATGTGGGTAAATCTGCAGCAATGTGGATGAAGGGGAAGATCACCTTACTTGAGGATTAGAAAGTCAGGCCTGTTGACTAGTCATGAATTCAAGCTCCAGCCCTGGAAAACGTACTATGTGTATACATTGTAAAGATAGGGTTTATACTTACCTATAGATTTTCAATCCATACATATATGGTGTGGTTGTTCCATATAATTTTTGTTTCATTTACCGTTGATTTTACTATGATGAAACCCATTCCGTTCATTACATTGATGACATCCTATCACAGAGCATGTAGATTTGTAGAAATGTTCTCCATCATGCCTGACATCCAGGATTCTCAGAGAAAAAGAAAACAAGTTTCACACTCGGCTTCTTTCTCCATGAACCAATTGTTGGTAGTACTGGGATCTGAACTCCGGGCAAGGTGAACACACCAATTTGTGAGCAACTAAGGAGCTAGGCCATTCCAAGGATCTGCCATTGATCCCCAGGTACACCATAGTCATAAATTCATAATTTAAAAGTAGGATCTATATTGACATACATGTGTGGACAGGAATTTGAGTTCAGTGCACTTCTCCTTATTTTGTGTCTTATTCGTGGAGGTATTGTGTGTTTTATTAAGTATGGTGACAAGTATAACTGTGTTGACATGGATGACAATCTGTTCCCATGGTTATAGGGTTGCCTATGCATTCTCCATCCTAGTTGAGAGCCAGGACTTTCACAGGAGAGGAAAACGTGTGTAATAACTGTCATCTGACATCAGGATGAATTTTTTGTCAGTGCTGGGTTTTGAACTCAGATATGAGTAGCTCTGTTGCACTTTGGGGGTAGGAGAAGCTCATCATCCTTGAAGACTAGACTGTCAGGCCTTGTCCAGAGCATGATTTGAAGCCCCAGCACTGGAGAAAATAGCAAGCCCACCTTTCTTAAATATAGGCTCTTTCTTTGCCTACAGGTGTGGTATGCATCTTGCATTCCGTGTAGTTATTCTTTTTATTTTGTGTCTTATTCATGGATGTATTTTGTATTTTATTGAGTATGGTGACAGATATCACTGTGCTAACATGGATGACAACCTATTCCCATGGTTATAGAGTTGCCTATATAGAATTGTCCATCCTCGATGAGACCCAGAACTTTCACAGGACAGAAAAACATATGCAACTATAGGCTTCTCACATCAGAATGAATCCTTTCGTTGTGCTGGAATTTGAACTCAGGGCCTAACGGGTCCAATTGGTGAATGGTCATGTTGAGCACACGAGCCAGTGAGCCCCTAAGGATCTAGGCCATTCCTGGGACCTTTGATGGAGCCCTGGTGGGGGCCAATATAGTCATAAATTCATAATTAAACAGAGGATCTATATTTCCAAAGAGGTGGGCGGCATCTTGCGTTCAGTGTAGTCATTCTTTTTATTTTGTGGCTTATTCATTGATGTACTGGGTATTTCCTTGAGTATAGGATGACAGAAATAAATCTGGTGAACTGGATGACAACCTATTCCCATGAGTAGAGAGTTGTCTATACATTCTCCATCATCACTGAAACCCAGGACTTGCACAGGTGCAAGGAAAATAGGTGTAACAATTGGCTTCTGACATGAAGATGATGAATGTTTTGGCAGGGCTGGGATCTGAACTCGGGGCCTAGCAGGCCCAATTGGCGAATGGGTCCACATGAGCACACCAGCCTGGGAACCACGAAGGAGCTAGGACGTTCCCAGGACCTGAAATTGAGCTCCCACTGGGGGAAAGTGGAGAGGATAATGTTCATCTATTCATAAGCTGAAGGTAGTATGCAAATAAGTACATATTTGTATAAAGTAGTAGAGATAGTGACCTGTGATGGGATTCAATCTGTGTGACTACTGATTCTTGGATCTTTCCTTATGTCTCCATTTCATAATGCTGATGATTATTGTCATGCTTCATCAACTCTTCTTTGGAAATAATCAATACTCCATGAGTCTTGCCCATCATTTCCTACTTGCATCATGCACGAACTACTCATTCAAGGATGAGATCGATGACATTCCATGACTCGTCATAGGTCCAGAAACGAGTATCTCAGGGTCTCCCGCCATTCCCTCTTCATAGAGGGGCTGAACTCAAGCCTCATTCCTGGAAAAGATACTTCTTATATACATTTTAAAGATACGATTCATAGGGGATTGGAAGGTGGCTCAGTGGTAGAGTGCTTGCCTTGTATGCCTGAGGCCCTGGGTTCGATTCCTCAGCACCACATTACCAAAAAGGAAAAAAGCCGGAAGTGGCACTGAGGCTCAAGTTGTAGATCGCTAGCCTTGAGCTGAAGAGCTGAGGGACAGTGCCCAGGCCCAGATTTCAGGCTCCATGACTGGACCCCCCCCCCCAAAAAAAAATAACCAAAAAAAGATAGGATTTATACTTTGGTACAGATGTTCAGTCCATATTGTGTTTTGTGTGGTTATTCATTGTATTTCTTGTTTTAGTCATTTAGTTACCATTTTATTGACTCTGATGACACCTATACCACTTAGTACATTGTTTACATCCTATCACATAACATCTAGATTTGTAGATATGTTCTCCATCATGCCTGACACCCAGGACTCTCCCAGAAAAGGAAAACATGTGTCACACTCGGCTTCTTACATCAAGATTAAATTTTGGCAGTGCTAGGATCTGAACTCAGAACCTAGCAGGCCCAATTCATGAATGGATGAGTTTGAGCATGGCAGCCTCTAGCCAATGAAGCTGTCAGATGGTCCACAGGTGCTCAGATCGACCGCCAGGTTTGGCCAAAACAGTGATACATGAATAGGCAGACAGTGGTATACAAATAAATAGATATAGGTAAAGAGTGCTAGAGCGGTCTATTTATGATTGAATAACACCTACTATGTTTCTACCAACTCTTAGGTATTTATTATACCGCCATTGAAGGAATATTATTCTTTTCATGCTTAATAAACTATTACTTAATATCAAGCAGCATTCTAGGTTTATTGCATCCAATCTTAGACTAGACCGATGCATGAACTACTCTTTCAATCTGTATTCCTAAGCATAGGAAAGAGTCTCTTGTGATCTCCTGCCATTGGTGTCAGGACTGGGATTTGAACCCAGGGCTTATGTTGACAAGTTGGCCTATGGCTTCACTGATAGCCCACCTGCCATCCGCAGGTCAGGTCCACTTTGCAGCCGTATCATTCATACCCAGGATGGTCATCGTGTAAAGAAAAAAATTGTAAAAACCCAGTCCTCTGCAGCTCTCCATTTTTTTGTGCTTCCCATCTTTTTTTTTTCTTCCTGAAAGCCCTCTGGGCCTAGGATCTCAGGATCGGATATGGGTCCAGAGACTGCACCCCAGCCTAGGTAGATCCAAGCTGAGATAGAGTTTCCACAAGCTGAGTTCAAGCCCCATGGTTGGCCAAAAAAAAAAAAAAAAGAATAAATAAAAAATTAATTATTTAACTAAATTAAAAAAATAATGCCCCCAGTTTTTCAATTACTGCCAGTTTTCATTCCCAGCCTGGGATTTGAACTCAGGGTCTTGGTAAATCTGTAGAATTGTGAGGGAAGTGTTGCCACTACTTGAGTGTCAACCAAAAATGAAAAACTAAGTCACTGACATCGGTAGGGGGAGGTAGTTGTGGAGATGGGAGGGAAGGGATGGTAAGGGGAAAAAAAAAGAGGAGTCAAAAATGCTCAATAGGAAATGTACTCATTACCTTGCTCCTGTAACTGTAACCACTCTGTACAACATTTTTACAATAATAAAATGTACAAAAAAAGATTGTAGTTCTCAGAGAAGCACTTTGAGGTAAGGGAAGGATGTCTGAATAGCTCTACAAAATTCTACACTGTTTTTTTTTTTTTTAATGTTCAGTATGGAACTGAATAAACATAACTGCTTCCATTTAAAAAAATTAAGTCACTGTCTTGGAACTGGGGCTAGTATTTCTGCCATTGCTAGGATTGGAGCCCACCGTCTAGGTAACTTTTTTGCACCATGGGTGAAGGTGAAACTCACGGTCTTTGAGGAAAAGAAATTCAGGCTAGAGTTCCCAGGGCCTGAATGAAGGCCCTGCAAAGGAAAAAAATATTTCTATACATGTGGAATATAAGATATATACTTACATACATATGTTAATTTCATATTATAATTTTTATTATTGATTTGGTATTTTATTTTACTTTGATTCATTAATTTATTATTGTATTTATTATTATTATACACATAATATTTATTAAATTTTGCACTTCTATTATAAAATTATACACAATAATTTAGGACATTAATTAATTTTTCATTAGTATTTTATTGTGTTGAAACATAATACATAATTAAATGGAGCATTTGTCACAGTCCTCACATGTTTAGAATCTCTCCCAAGTATGAGCTTTATCTTATCTTTGGACTTCTTCCTATTGGGATTTCTTTAGCTGGTTTGTAGTCAGAAGCCTTTTCTTGAGGATAGGCAAGTGAGGAGGAAAATTGTCAGGGTGGGGCTTAAAATGTTGCTTAGTAGAAAAGAGTGCACTCAGTATGCGTGAATCCCAGGGTTTGAATCCTCAGTGCCACATACTCAGAAAAAGCCAGAAGCTGTGGAGTGGCTCAAGTGGTAGAGCGCTAACCTTGAGAAAAAGAAGCTCAGAGACAGTACACAGGCTCTAAGATCAAGCCCCAGGACTGTCAAAAACAATAGGCCAGATGCCAGTGGCTCACACCTGGAACCCTAGTATCTCAGGAGGCTGAGAGCTGAAGAACACAGTTCAATGCAGCCTAGGCAGGCAAAGCCTGTTAGACTCTTCTCTTCAGTGTACCACCAAAAGACCCCATGTGGTGCTGTGGCTCAAGTGGTGGAGTATTCGCTTTGAGCTGAAGGGCTCATGGACAGTGCCCAATCTTGAGTTTGAAACACAATTGGAAAAAAGTGAGGGTTAATCAAAGTACTTTTCCTACTTGTTAATTATGAGAACATTCTTTGGAAAATGAACACTGATGTACACCAGAATTGGAGTCAGAGCTCCCGGTTTGAGTGCAGCACATCCATATGCTCAGCCTCTCAGACTCTAGCATTGTAACCTTGTGTCCTACATGGTACTGAAAGGTCCAATGTTGAAAAGCTTAATATGCTCCCCAAGCTCTTTGTGATAAGCAGTTGACTTGTATTGTCAATTTCATTACAGTTCTAAACCTAGCAGAGAACCAGTAGCTCAGGCCCATCCCCCTAGCTCAGGAAGCTGAGGTCTCAGGATTCACAGGGTGAAGCCAGCCAGGACAGGAAAGTCTGTGACACTCTGACTTCCTCTTCTGAAAATTGTTCAAGATGTTCAAGAGCTTCCTGTGTTTCCCTTGGTGTTGAGAAGTACTTGCACTCTAAATGTTCTTAGAGTTCTTGAGCTATAGAAGCAAGAAAGAAACATTATTGACCCATCCTGGGTTCAGATGAAGTTCTCAGGATCCAAGCCCTCGCACTATTTGCAGGAAGGACTCCAGTGTAACACTGTATTTGAAGGACAGAAAACAGTTTCAAAAGCCAGGCTAGGTACAGAGAACAGGCCTGTCAGATTAAGAGCAGAATGTACACACTCAACAGGGAAGTGAGCTGCAAAACCAGTTCATTCATTCCAGGCACAGGCAGAAATATGGGGAAACCTGAAACATTTTTTAGAATTACACCAGTGTCAGGCTTTGCTCAGCCTCTTCAAACAATGACTAACCTTCCTTCCTCAGGTGAAGGGAGCCTCAGTCTATCTTTAGCTTGCCAATAGAGAGCCAGTTATGTGGGGGAGTGGGGAGGAACAGAGTAGAATAACCCCACTCTCTGGTCTTAGGGCGTGGTTTTTTGACTCATCTGTCAGATATACAGGCCCTTCTTTTAGTTCTGCCAGTCTATTCTTCTTCCTGCATTCTCCATATAATTATTGTAAATCCTCAGACCAACTAAAGGCAGGGCTGTATCTCTTCTCTCTCCAAGCACCTGAGTTAGAATCTAGTTCTGCCCTCTTGTCTCTGTGGCCCTTGGCTACCTGAGAAGTGGAAAAGGGACAGTCTTCCTGCTCTGTGGTTGTGTGAAGGTGATGCTGGTGGCCTAGCACACTGCAGAAGTTCTCATTACTGGGAATTGTTGCCAACTTTACTTCTGACATCCAAGACTAGATTCATCAATCATCTATCTATCATCTATCTATCTATCTATCTATCTATCTATCTATCTATCATCTATCTATCATCTATCTATCTATCTATCTATCTATCTATCTATCTATCTATCTATCTATCTATCTATCTATCTATCTATCTATCATCTATCCATCTATCTCTGTCTGTCTGTCTGTCTATCTATTTATCTATCTATCTAACTTTCTATCTACCTACCTACCTACCTACGTACCTAACTAGATATCTGTTTGCCAATATATCCTATGTGTTAGGATGTAATAAATGAAATGTTATATTGTAATAATACTAAACAAATAAGGGTACTAAACTTCATACTCACTCAAACCATGTATGTAAATAGATATCATATATGAAGATTATTTTTCCAGTGCTAGAGCTTCAATGCAGGCCCTGGGAACTGGTATGAATTTCTTATCTTCAAGGATGGTGAGCCTTTCCCCTTTACCCACATTGCCACAGTATTATCCAGACCCTGAGTTCAAATCCCAGGCCTGCCAGAAAAATGGAGCAAATTCCAAGCCAGGGCCTTTTTTTTGGCCAACCATGGGGCTTGAACTCAGATCTTCGCATCTCTGACACAGCTCACCCTGGGATCCTAGGACCCAATTTCAAATCTTGGGCAAGGCAAAAAAAAAAAAAAAAGGGAGAAGGATAAAATGGAGAAGTTCAAGAAGGTGGTTTTACATTTTTTTTTCCCCTTGCATTGCGACCATCTTGGGTCTAAATGACAAGGCCCAGAAAGTGTATACGACCTTGCATGCTGACATTTGTCTTTCTATTAGGGAAGCCATACCCCAAACCTCAACTTAGGCCTGGAAGTCAAATTCCGGTACTGCCACTAATGATTGGTGGGAGATACTAAGAAACACATTCCAATATACATGCATACAAATGGAATGTTAAAAAAGTAACAATTAAATTAGTAGTTAATGAGTTTATTGTAAAATTATACACAACAATTATACTACATTGACTAATTTTCAACTAATACTTATTATGTATTCAATCATGATACTTAAAAATGGAAGGAATAATTTAATTGTAAATAATTGGTAGTAATATAAGATATGTAATTTCATAATATACAAACATCTTTCTCTTGTTTTATACATATATATATATATACATGTTTATGTATATATATGCCAATCTACACATTTATCTGTTTATACACTTGTCACTCCTGGGTCTCAGTGGTATAGTGAAGGCTAGTACATACAAAGTCCTGGATTCGATTCCTCACTACCACATGCACATAAAATTCCAGAAGCTGTGCTGTCGCTCAAGCAGTCTAGCACTAGCTTTGAGCATAAAAGGTTAAGGGATGGTCTAAACACTTACTCAAACCCGGGACTGGCACCACAAAAAGATTGAATGTGGTGACTGCAACTCTATAAGGATAGGACTTCAAGTACCTCGTCACAGAGCAAACCAGGAGTCTGGTGCTGACAGCTGCCATCTAATCTGATTTAGCCAGAGGTATACCACTGGAACCCAGCCACGGAATCAGATGTCTGCTGGCTCGCTCACCCCTGTCATCCAAGATACTCGGGGGCTGAGATCTGACATTGGTGGGTTTAAAACCCAGCCCCGGCAGGATGTCTGTCAAACTCTGATCTGTGGCTCAAAGTGGTAGAGCTCTAGCCTTAAACAAAAACTCTTAGGGCAGTACAATCTCCGTGGCTGACCCCCCCCCCCCACACACACAAAAAACCCACTCCTCTGAATCATTAGATGTGAACTTTGTGCACTTTGTGATGTGTTTCTGAAAGAATGGCAATACTGATGAAAGCACCCTAATACTAATGACAGCTTGTGGGATACAGCTATGTGATGAGTCCTTCCTGGGGTGCTGGGTCCTTCATGGGGTGCTGTGTGTTGACTCTTGCACAAGATGTTACGTGCTGAGTCCTTCACAGTGTGTAGTGTGCTGAGTCCTTCATTGGGTGCTGGGTGCTGAGTCTTTCACAGGATGCTGTGTGCTGAGTCCTGTAAATAATGTTATGTGTTTTGTCCTCCTTCAAAGGGTGAATTCTTTCTTCCTGTCCTTGTAAGAGCTCCACAACTAAGATGATTATGCAGACAAGAATATTGAGGCTCAGATAGGTCCCCATGGCAGGGACAAAATTATGTATTACTGAAAACTAATGAGTTGTCTACTGTAGACAATTGTTTGTTTTGTTTTTTTCTCAGTCATGAACCTTGAAATCAGGGCCTAAGCACTGACTGTTACTTCTTGGGCTCATGGCTAGCAATCCACCACGTGGAACCAATGACCCCATTGGAGCAAAGTGCCACAGCTTAGGGTCCTATAGTCGAGGTCTGTCATCCTGCCGTCTCAGGAAGTTGAGATCTGAGGATCTGGGTTCCAAATTATCACGGACATAAAATATACCATGAGACTATTATCTCCCACTCACCACTAAGAAACCTGAAGTGGAAGGTGGGTGTTTTTGGGTCATGCCGGTCATCCTAGCTACACGCGAGGATGAGATCTGAGGATCATGGTTCAAAGCTAATTTGGGCAGGAAAGTCCTTGAGACACTTAGCTCCAATGAACCACTAGAAAACCTGAAGTGACTCTGTGGCTCAAGTGGTAGAGCACAAGATTTGAGCTGAATTGCTCAGGGACAGCACCCAGGCCCAGACTTCAACTCATACAACTGACAAAAACAAAAAAAGACAGAAATAAACTAACAAAAACGTAACTAGAGGGCTAGGAATGTGCCTTGTGGGTAGAGCGCTTTGCATATATGAAACCTTGGGCTTGATTTCTCAGGGCCACATCACTAGGAAAAGACCTGAAGTAGCCCTGATTCATGTAGGAGAGGGCAATCCTTGCATGAGAGAAACTAAGTACAGTACTCAGGTCCTCAGTTCAAGCTCCAGGACTAGTGTATGCACATACATACACACACACAGAGAAAGAGAGAGAGAGAGAGAGAGAGAGAGAGAGAGAGAGAGAGAGAAAGCAGAAGTGAAGCTGTGACACAAAATGGTAAAGGACTACACTTCTGCTCAGAGCTCATGGTCAGCACCCAGGCCCTGTGTTTAACCCCAAAACCCAGCCACCCAGGGCACAACTAGGAGAGGCCAAAGGTTTCAAAACCTGATGAGCTTCACCAGCTTTATCTGACAGGAAGCTTTGTGATATCAGACATGTGCTTGGATTTCCCAAGCTTCTGGAAACCTAGGAGAGGCATCATAGGCGCATCATCGCCAGCAATGAAACATTTCATTAGGTTCAGTGCCCTAATTGTCTGCCAGAAGAACTCCTGAATTTTATTGAGCATGTATCTGAACACCGGAATATAGTCCCACAAAGGCAGGATAAATGCACAGAACTTGGCCTGGCATGGGAGGTAGCACAAATGAAGGCTTCATTTTAAGAGAGAGCACTGGGGATAGACATAACTTGGAGTACAAAGAGGCCTTTTTCTCCTGACCTTCAGAGCCCGCCCACACTCTTCCTCACTATCTGACCCAGATGGATTTGTTTGTTACCCAGTGGTACAGGACTGAGGCATATTGTCTGCCTGTCCAGACAATGAGAGTGACTTCTTCCAGCAATCCTGGGATACAGAGAAACCCACAGGAAACAGTGAAGGAAGCCCCGGAACATGCACTGTCTGGAAAGAAGTCTCTGTGTTATGAACTCATTGTATTGAAAACAAATTTTCTAGCTTGGTGCCATTCATCATAGCTACTCAGGAGCTTCACCAATAGGAATACATCCATACATACACAAAGACATAGAAGTACAGGCTCTTTTTGAGGGGGCAGGTCCCGGGGTTGAACTATGAGCCTAGGTGTTGTCCCTGAGCTCCTTTTGCTCAAGGGTACTGCATTAAGCTTAAGTCACAGCCTCATTTCTGGTTTTTTCTGTGATCTCTTAGAAATAATAGTGTCATGGACTTTCCTAAGCTGTTTGGATTCAAATTCAGATTCTCTACATCTCAGCCTCCTGAGGAACGGGGATTACCGTCAGCAGCCACTGGCACATTCTTTCTTTTCTTCTTCATTTTTTTAATTTTTAATTTTTTTATTATTGTGAAAATACCATATAGAGGAGTTACAACTACATGGGCAAGATAATGAGTACATTTCTTATCAAGCATTGTTGTCTGCTCCTTTGTTTCCCCATACCATCCCTTCACCTCTCCACCTCCCCACCCCACACCCCTCTATTACCCGTATCCCCACTCCCCAAACCCTCCACACCACCAAAGTTGTAAAATTCGTTTTTCGACATAATGTCTTCTACATCTAATTGTGTAATGGGTTCACCTCTAACCCTATTTAAGCAGTGTGTTTTTTTCCCTTTGCCTCCACAAATTATATCAACATCAAATACAGTGAAAGCAGGGCTTATACGATGGTGGACATACATACAAAGCAACAAAGAAATCACCTTATAAATATGTTGGTAACAATTGCAAGTAAGAAAAACATTTGAATCCTTATTGTGGGATTCATTTCAACTAACATCAAGTTATCTGACAGTTTCTGTTTGTCTCAGAAATATATTAGTTATGACAAATAAGGGGAACCATGGGACCTATATTTCTTTGGGCCTGGCTTATTTCACTTAATATAAATTTTTCCAAGTCTTTTCATTTCCTAACAAATGGGGATGTGACACCGTGGCTTAATTGGTGGAACACTCACCTTGAGCTGAAAAGCAAAAGGACAATGACCAGTCCCAGTGTTCAAGCCCCATGGCAGACAAAAATTAAAAAATACAAATTTACTTCTTCATTTTTTCACCGTGACAATTTGACTTCTTAACATGGTCATTCCAATGGCTTGAATTTATAAGTAAACTACTCCAATGTTCTTTATAGCTGATTTCACTGAGAAGGATTTTCTCTCCTCATCTTACCATCTAGTCACAAATTTGAGGCCAAAAGTGAGAAATGAGTGTCAAAGGATTTGGGAGCAAATATCCACAGGACATGCCAGTTCTGTCAGTTAGCATTGAGCTGCAGTGAATTTACTGTCTCAGGATGTGAGGACTGAAAGCTGCAGCGATCCTCATACTGTCTGCATTGCTCCTTTTGCCTATAAAATGAACTAATAATTATGAGTGTTTTGTGTCTCCAACATTAAGTATCTAAAACACACTAGTAGCATTTTCATGTTTCCATTTTTCTGTAGTACCTCTCAAGATTTAGACTAAAGGTTTGTGTGGAGTGGCTCTCTGGCGAATCCCTGAGTAAAGCCACTTGAAGCCTAGTGAGAGATTGCCATTCAAAGCCAGCTGAGCAGGAAAGTCTGTGAGACTCTTGTCTCCAATAAACCACCACAGAAACAGAAGTGTATCAGAGGCCCAGAGGGTAGAGCTCCAGCTTTGAGAATGAAAACCGAGCCGGAGATACAAGGCAGACCAGGCAGGAAAGCCTGGGAGTTGCTTATGTCCAATTAATGGCCAGATGGCTGGAAGTGGAGCTGTGGTGGTGGTAGAGCCTCAGCCTTGAGCAAAACAGCTCAGGAACACATCAGGCCCTGAGTTTAAGTCTTAGGATGGCCACAAAACATTCAAAAAGAGAAGGCCAAGTTTATGTATCAGTACCCTACCTACTTATGTGTGTATATATATTACCTCCCCGAGTGCAAACATACCTATGCAATGATTCTGCTTTTATTCACTGGTTTACTTTTCAGATATTGTAATTGTGCACACTACATCATTCTCTTCATTTCAGGCCCATCGCTTTTCTCTTCCAGGTTTCCAGGCCTCTGTCCTTATATGATGCACACTTAAGCTTTCAGCAGCATTTATTTACATTTTATTATGAGACCAATACAGGAACAGTCAAAAATCAGGCAGAGGAAGAGAAGATCAGGTTTCATAGAAGTAACTGGTATTCAGAAAATTAAACTTGCGAACTTAAAATGGTAGCATACTTACGTAAAACTACCATTAAGAAAAATATGAGGGGGCTGGGAATGTGGATTATTGAGAGAGTTTTTACCTAGCATGCAAGAAGCCCTGGGTTCGATTCCTCAGCAGCACATACACAGAAAAACCCAGAATTGGTGCTGTGGCTCAAGTAGCAGAGAGCTGTACACAGTGCCTAGGCCTTGAGTTCAACCCAAGGACTGGAAAAGGGATAGCTAGATAGGTATGTAGGTAGGTTGGTAGGTAGGTAGGTAGGTAGAAAAAGAAAGAAAGAAAGAAAGAGAGAGAGAGAGAAAGAAAGAAAGAAAGAAAGAAAGAAAGAAAGAAAGAAAGAAAGAAAGAAAGAAAGAAAGAAAGAAAGAAAGAAAGAAAGAAAGAGAGAAAGAAACAGAAAGAAACAGAGAAAGAAAGAGAAAGAAAGAAAGAGAGAAAGAAAAGAAAGAGAGAAAGATGATAGAAAAAAGAAAGTTGATAGATGAATCTGGTTTTGGGTGGCAGGAAAAGAAGGGAACACTTCCCAATCATGAAGTCTTCTGTAGTGTGCCAGGAAACCAGCATCACCTTCACACAACCACAGAGCAGGGAGATGGTCTCTGGTCCACTACTCAGGTAGCCAAGAGCCCCCAGAGTCACGAGGGCAGAATCAGGTGCTTGGAGACAGAAGAAGAAAGACCCTGCTTCTCCTTGGACTGGGGATTTGCATTAATGATGTGGAGAATGAAGGAAGAAGAATGGATTTGCAGAGATGAAGAAGGGCCTTCAAATCTGATAGATGGAGAGTCAAAAACCCGGGGCTGGGAAAGTGCCTCAGTAGTAGAGTGCTTGCCTTGCAAGCATGAGGCCCTGGGTTCGATTTCTCAGCACCACATAAGCAGAAGAGGCACTGTGGCTCAAGTTGTAGAGCGCTTGCCTTGAGATAGCGCCCAGGCCCAGAGTTCAAGCCCCGTGACGGGCAAAAAAAAAAAAAAAAAAAACCAACAAAAACCCAGTCCCTAAGACCAGAGAACAGGGTTTTTCTACTCTGTTCCTTCCCTCTCCCCCACTAATCTGGCTCTCTATTGCTAACTAAAGATAGACTGAGTCTCCCTTCACCTGAGGGAGGAAGGTTAATTAGCCCTTGTTTGAAGAAGCTGAGAAAAGCCTGACCCTGGTGTAACTGTAACAAATGTTACAGGTTTTCCCCCGTTGCTGCCTGTGCCTGGAGTGAATAAGTGTTTTTGCAGCTCAGTTCCCTGTTGTTGAGTGTGTACATTCTGCCTCCTAATCCTGCAGGCCGAGGGCTCTGCACCTAGCCTGGCCTTTGCAACTGGTTTCTGTCCTTCAAATACAGTGTTACATTGGACTTCATCTGCTAACAGAGCTAGGTCTTGCATCCTGAGAACTTCATTTGAACCCAGGATGGGTCAATGATATTTCTTTCCTACTTCTATAGCTCGAGAAATCTAAGAACATTGAGAGTGCAAGTAACTTCTTATCACCAAGGGAAACAGAGGAAACACACCTTTCAGAAGCAGAAGTCAGAGTGTCATAGACTTTCCTGCCCTGGCTGGCTTCACCCTGTGATCCTGAGACCTCGGTCTCCTGAGCTAGGGTGATGGACATGAGCTATTGGTTCTCTGCTAGGTTCAGAACTGTAGTAACATTGACAATACAAGTCAACTGCTTATCAAATAGAGCTTGGGGAGTATATTAAGCCCTTCAACAATAGACCATTCAGAACCCTGTAGGACACAAGGTTATAATGCTAGAGTCTGAGATGCTGCGAATATGGATATACTATACTTGAACCTTGAGCTCGGACTCCAATTCTGTTGTACATCAGAGTTCATTTTCCAGAAAATATTCTCATAATTAGCAAATAGGAAAAGGACTTTGATTATCCCTCACTATTTTTCCAGTTGTGTCTCTCAAATCGAAGCCTGGGCACCATCCCTGAGCCCTTCAGCTCAAGGTGAACACTCTGCCACTAGACTCACAGGGCCCCATGGGGTCTTTTGGGGTTCATTGTAGGTAAGAGTCTAACAGGCTTTCCATCCCGAGGCTGTCTTCAAACTGTGGTCTTCATATCTCAGCCTCCTGAGATGGAACGATTCCATGTATGAGCCATCGGCGTCTGGCCTATTGTTTTTGCCAGACCTGGGGCTTGAACTTGGACCTGGGTACTGTCTTTGAGCTCCTTTATCTCAAGCCTAGCACTCTACCACTTGAGCCATTCCACAGCTTCTGGCTTTTTCTGACTATGTGGCACTGAGGATTCAAACCCTGGCATTCATGCATGCTGAGCAAGCTCTCTACCACTAAGCCACATTCCCAGCCCCAAGCTTACAATTTTATCCCTCAGTTTGCCTATCCTCAAGAAAAGGCTTCAGAGTATAAATCATCTGAAAAAATCCCTATAGGAAGTTGTCCAAAGATAAGACAAATCTCATACTGGTGGCAGACTCTAAACACATGTTGAATGTGACTAATGGTTCAATTTAATTATGTATCATGATTCAACACTTAATAAAGTATTAATGAAAAATGAGTCAATGTCCTAAATTATTGTGTATAATTTTATAATAGATGTACAAAACATAATAAATATTATGTTTATAATAATACTAAATACCATAAAAATAAAATGTATAAAATAAAAATAAATACAAAATCAATAATAATAATCATAATATGAAACAAACATACATATGTACATATATATCAAATATTACACATGTATATAAATACCTTTTCCATTGCAGGGCCTTAATTCAGGCCCTGGCAACTCTAGCTTGAATTTTTTTTTTCCTCAAGGACAGTGAGCTTCCCCTTCACAAATGGTGTAAAAGAGTTACCTGGACGGTGATCTCAAAACCCATCAGTAGCAGAAATATTGCCCCAGTTCCAAGAAAGTGACTTAATGTTTGTAATGGAAGCAGTTATGTTTATTCAGTTCCATACTGAACATTAAAAAAAGCAGTGTAGAATTTTGTACAGGGTTCAGATACCCTTCCATTTTCCCCAAAGTGCTTCTTGAGCACCTCATTAGTTTTTGTACATTTTTTAATTGTAAAAATGTTGTACAGAGGGGTTACAGTTACATGAGCTAAGTAATGAGAACATTTCGTATTGAGCATTGTTGCCTCTTTGTTTTCCCACTATCCCTTCCCTCCCATCTCCACAACCACCTTTCAATGCCGAGCTCAGTGACTTATTTATTTTTGGCTTGGCATGGGGTTTGAACTCAAGTACTGGCAACTCTGCACCTTCCCTCACATTGCTACGGATTTACCAGACGCTAAATTGAAATGTCAGGCTAGGAAAGAAAACTGGCAGAAATTTCAAACCATGGAGCTTTATTTTTTTTAATTTAGTTAGTTAGTTAGTTAGTTAGCTAGTTAATTTTGCCAAACACGTGGCTTGAACTCAGGTCTTGGCAACTCTGCCTCAACTTTGATCTTCCTAGGCTGGGGTGCAGCCTCAGGATCCATAGCTGATCCTGGGACTCTAGGCCCAGTGGGCTTGCAGGAAGTAAAAAAAAAAAGCAGAACAGCATAAAAAGTGGTGAGCTGGGGTTTTTTACAATTTTTTCTTTGCACAGTCACCATCCTGGTTCTGAATGACACAGTTGCAAAGTGGATCTGACCTAACATTGCCGATGGCTGGCAGGCAATCAGGAAAGCCATAATCCAAAATGACAACATCAGCCCTGGGTTCTAATCCTGATTCTTACACCTACCAATGGCAGGAGATCACAAAAGACTTGTTCCTATGCAAAGGAATACCGATTGAAAGAGTAGTTCCTGCATTTGTCTAGTCTAAAATAGAGGCAATAATCCTACGATGCTAATTGATCTTAATAGTTTATTAAACATGAAAAGAATAATATTATTTCAATGGCAATATAATAAATACCTAAGAGTTGGTAGGGATGTAGTAGATGTCATTCAATCATAGATAGACAGTTCTGACACTCTTTACTAATAAATATTTATTTATTTTTGGGGGGTGGGGGTCCAGTCGTGGGGCCTGAACTCTGGGCTTGGGCTCTGTCCCTCTTCTCTTCAGCTGAAGGCTAGCAATCTACCACTTGAACCACAGCGCCACTTCCGGCTCTTTTTTCTTTTTCTTATGTGGTGCTGGGGAATCGAACCCAGGGCCTCATGCATGCAAGGCAAGCGCTCTACCTCTGAGCCATGTTCTCAACGCTATATATTTATTTGTATCCCACTGTCTGCCTATCTATGTATTGCTCTTTTGGCCAAACTTGAGGCTTGATCTCAGTGCCTGGGAATCACCTGACTGCGTCATTGGCTAGAGGCTTCCGTGCTCATACTCACACATTCATGAATTGGGCCTGCTAGGCCCTGAGTTCAGATCTCAGTATTGTCAAAAATTTAATTTTTGATTGAAAATCTGAGTGTGTCACATATTTTCCTTTTTTGGGAGAGTCCTGGGTGTCAGGCATGATGGAGAACACATCTACAAATCTAGATGCTATGTGATAGAATGTAAACAATGTAATAAATGGCATACGTGTCATCAGAGTCAATAAAATGAATGGTAAATAAATGAATAAAACAAGAAATAAAATTAATAACCACACCAAACACAATATGGACTGAACATCTGTATGGAAGTATAAATCTGACCACACCACACACGATATGTATTGAGCATCTGAATAGAAGTATAAATTCTATCTTTAAAATGTATGTAAGGAGTAAGTTTTCCACACCTGAGGCTTGAATTCAGACCTCCTATGAGAAGGCAATGGCAGGAAATCCTGATATACTAGTTTCTGGACCAGGAAAATCATGGAATACAATGGATCTCATCCTTGAATGAGTAGTTTCTGCATGATGTCAGCAGGAAATGTTAGGCAAGATTCATGGGGTATCACTTATTTGTGAAGAAGTGGTGATTAAGCGTGACAATAATGACAGTCATGAAATGGAGGCATCTGGAAATATCCATGAATCAGTAGACACATTGTAGATTGGATTCCAACACAGGTCACTGTCTCTCCTACTCCATACAAATATGTACTTATTTTCATACTACCTTCAACTTATGAATGGATGACTGTTGTGTGCCCTCCCGATGCCCCCCCCCCCCACACACCTGGGGGCTCAATCTCAGGTCCTGGGAATGGCTTTGCTCCTTAGTGGCTCATAGGCTGGTGTGCTCACATGGACCAATTCGTCAATTGGGCCTGCTAGGCACAAAGTTCAGATCCCAGCAGTGCCAAAAATTCATCCTGATGTCAGAAGCCAATTGTTGCACCTGTTTTCCTTTCCTGTGTAAGTCCTGGGTCTCAGCTAGGATGGAGAATGCATGGGCTATGTTGTGGCCAGGGAAATAGGTTGTTATCCATGTCAGTTCCGTTATACTTGTCATCATATACTCAAGAAAATACACAATACATCCATGAATAGCATACAAAACAGAATAACTACTCTAAATGCACAATGCAGTTCACACATGGATGGGAATATACATCCCATGTTTAAATGATGCATTCAGGATTATTGTGGCCTCCCTGGGGCTCAATCTCTGTTCCTGGCAAAGACCCAGCTCCTTAGTGGCTCACAGACTGGTGTGCTCATATGAACCCATTGGGCAGTTGGTCCTCCTAGACCCAAAGTTCGAATCACAGCACTGCCAAAAATTCACCCTGATGTGAGAAGCCAGTCGTTAGACATGATTTCCTGTGCTGTGCAAGTCCTGGGTATCAGCTAGGATGGAGGATGCATAAGCAACTCTATACTCATGGGAACATGTTGTCCCCTAGGTCATCACAGTTATATCTGTCATCCTGTACTCAGGAAAATACACAATACATCAATGAATGAGACACAAAATAAAGAGAATGACTACACCGAATGCAAGATGCTACCCACCCATGTATTGAAATATAGATCCTCTGTTTAAATGATGAATTTATGACTATATTGGCCCCCACCAGGGCTCCATCTCAGGTCCTTGGGATGGCCTAGCTCCTTAGTGGCTCACAGGCTGGTGGGTTCACCATGATCCACTCAGCAATTTGGCCTGATAGGCCTTGACTTCAAATCTCATCACTGTCAAAAGATTCACCTTGATGGGAGAAGCCAATCAATCCACCTGTTTTCCTGTCCTGTGAAAGTCCTGGGTCTCAGCGAGGATGGAGAATTCTATATAGGCAACTCTATAGCCATGGGAATAGTTTATCATCCATGTTAGCACAGTTAAATCTATCACAATTCTTAATAAAATACAGAATACATCCATGAATAAAACACAAAATAAAAAGAATAACTACACTGAATGCAAGATCCATACCACACCTGTAGGTAAAGAGGGATCGTATGTTTAAACAAGGTGGGCCTGTTATTTTGTCCAGTTCTGGGGCTTCAAATCAGGCCCTGAACCAGGCCTAACATTCTAGTCTTCAAGGATGGTGAGCTTCTCCTACCCCCAAAGTGAAACAGAGCTACCCAGACCTCAGTTTAAATCCTAGCACTGAGCAAAGATTCATTGTCCTGTCAGAAGCCAGGTCTTGCACATGATTTCCTCTCTTGTGAAAATCCCAGGTCTCAACTAGGATGGAGAATGCATAGGCAACCCTATAACCATGAGAACAGTTTGTCATCCATGTCAGCACACTTATACCTGTCACCATACTCAGTAAAATACACAAAAGCTCCATGAATTAGACAAAAAATAAGGAAAAGTGCGCTGAATGGAAGATGCTGTCCACATATGTATGTAAATATAGATCCTACGTTTAAAATATGAATTTTTGACTATCTGGCCCTCCTTGGGACTCAATGTCAGGTACTGAGAATGGTGTATCTCCTCCGTTTCTCACAGGCTGGTGGTCTGACCTTGACCCTTTCCCCATTTGGGCCTGCTAGCCCCTGAATTCAAATCCCAACACTGCCAAAAGATTAATCCTGATGTGAGAAGCCCATCGATTCACCTGTTTTCTTTTCCTGTGAAAGTCCTGGGTCTCAGCTAGGATGGAGAATGAACAGAAAATCCTGTAGCCATGGCAATAGGCTGTCATACATGTAAGCACTTGTCAAAATACTCAGTAAAATACACAATACTTCCATGGATAAGGCAGAAAATAAGGAGAAGTACACCAAATGCAAGATGCTGTCCACACGTATGTAAATATAGATCCTATGTTTAAATAATGAATTTATGAGTATCGTGGCCACCCTAGGGATCAATAGCAAATCCTGGGTATGGCCTAACTCCGTAGTTGCTCACAGACTGGTGTGTTCACCTTGAAGTATTCACCAATTGGTCCTGCTATGCCCTGAGTTCAGATCCCAGCACTACCAACAATTGGATCATGCAGTAAGCAGAGTGTGAAACATTTTTTCTTTTTCTCTGAGAGTCCTGGGTGTGAGGCATGATGGAGAACATGTCTACAAATCTGGATGCCATGTTATAGGATGCTCTCAATGTAATAAACGGAATGGGTATTATCATAGTAAAATCAACAGTAAATAAATGAATAAATGAAAAAGTACAAGGAACAACCACACCAAACGCGTATGGACTGAACATCCATAGGTAAGTACAAATCCTGGTTTTACAATGTATATAAAAATTCTGTTTTCCATGCCTGGGCCTGAATTCACGCCTAGAGTACAGGCCTGACTTTCTTATCTTCAAGTTTGGTGAGCTTCCCCTTCTTCCATAGTACTGCAGATTTACCCAGACCCTGAGTTCAAATCCAAAGCCTGGCCGAATAAAAGGGGTGAATAGCAATACTGGGAGCTAATTTCTTTTATTTATTTATTTGTTTGTTTTTTGCTCAACAAATGGCTTGAATTAAAGTCATGGAAACTCTGCCTCAGCCTATGATCACCCTATGCTGGGGTGCAGCCACTGGACCCACAACTGATCTTGGGATCCTAGACCTCCAGGCCTTGTATGGAAAAAATTGCACAGAAAAAAATGCGGTGAGATGGACTTTTTATGATTTCTTCCTTTGCACGGTTACCGTCCTAGTTCTGAATGACACTGTTGCAAAGGGTACTTCACCTTGAATTGCTGAAGGTTGTTGGGCTATTCGGGAAGCCATAGGTCCACGTGGCAATGTACGCTCTGATTTCGAATCCCCATCCTGACACCAATCAATGGCAGGAGATAATAAGAGACTCCTTCCCATCCATAGGAATAACATTCGAATGTTATCAATGTCACTGTTGAATGTGTTGATAGTGGATGATGCTCCTATAAAATAAGACAGCATGATTTCAGGAGACTGATTTTATTTAATATTTACAAAGTATTAAAAGAATATTATTACTTACAAGAATGCAATAATTTCAGGACACTGATTTACTTAGTTTGTTAAGGATGAAAACAATAACGTTAATTACATGGAGGCATAATAAATACCCAAAAATTGGTAGAAATGTAGTCTATATAATTGAATAATGTATAGACATCTCTGGCACTCTATAAAGAAATATATTTATTAGTGTACTACCATCTGCTTGTCAATCTGTTCTTATTTTGTCAACCCCTAGGGCTCAATCTTAGGTCCTGGGAACTGCCTGTCAGCTAAATTTGCCCCAGAATGGCATGCTGACACTCACCCATTCATTAATTGGGCATTGTAGGCTGTGAGTTCAGATGCCAGCATTCCCAAAAAATGAATTGTGGAGTACGAAGCTGATGGTAACACATGTTTTCCTTTTTTGTAAAAGTCCTGAGTGTCAGGTATGAAGTGGAATAAATATGCAGACTCTATCCTATGTAATCAATGTAATCACTTTTCTATGTGTCATAATAGTCAATCAAATGAAGTCAATACATGAATAAAACAAAAAATAAAATAAATTAAGACACTGAACAAAATATGGAGTCAACATATGTATATAAATATAAATCATATATTTAAAATGTACACAAATAGGATGTTTTCTAGTGGTGAGGATCGATTTCATGCCTAAGGAACAGACTTGAATTTTTTGACTTCAAGGAGGCAAGCTTCCCCTTCCCTCACAGTGCAACAGTGTTACCCAGATCATGAGATAAAATTTCAGTCCTGGCAGAAAAAATAACACCTTTATACTATCTGAGGCCCAATTCTTAGGTATTTCATTATGCCTCCGTTTAATGAATGGGATTGTTTAAATGCTTCATAAAGTATCAACCAGTGTCCTATAATATAATTGTGAATAATTTTATCCTAGAATCATTCAAGAACTGCCCATTCAATCATGACATACATCCATTTCATTGATAATCATATGAATAAGAATGAGTTTCTTAGCATCTCCTGCCATTTGGAGGTGGCAGGACCAAGATTCAAACTGTGGGCTCCAACTCCTACCACTGAAACCCAGGGATGGGGAACTCTCCAAGAAAACTATCCAAGAAAATCAGCAAGACCAATGAGTAGACAGGCACCAGTGGCTCTCACCAGCTCTCCTTGATACTTACAAGACTGTGATAGGAGGATCATGGTCAAAGTCGCCCTAGTCAGGAAAGTCCTTGAGACCCCTTTCCAACTTGAGTGCCAGCAAAGCCAGAAGTAGAGATGTGTGTCTCCAGTGGTAGTGGGCTAGCCTTGAGCAAAAGCAGTTCATGGATTGTGCCCAGATCCCAAGTTCAAGGTCCAGGACTGGCAGCAAACAGACATACACAACAATCTGTGCAGCCATCTGGGTAAATAAGGTCACCCTCTTGTCCCCAAATGGTTGGACAGAGTTCCCTGGAAAAGGGGCTGCTGTCACCTTGACTCTGCCCATTCTGCCTGCATCACAGGATTCTGGCCACACCCCCTTTATTTCATGGTTCTTTCTGCCCAATGGGATACAAGAATGGCAGCCACGCCCACATTCCATGATTCCCTGTAGCACTGGTTTTCCCTCTGTTGAATGAAATCACTACCAGCAGTTGAGGAATGTAGAGTTGGCTAAATAGTGAGTAAGAGACTTGAGGCCTAGGAGGAGAGGCTTTGCTCAAACTCGACACAGGCCGGCCCGCACCCTGGCCCCCTCCCTCATTTCCCTACAGCACAGCATTTCAAAGGTTGTGCTACTGGCTCAGATCCGCAGTGTTCTTGGAGTCCTCAGGCAATGGTGCATTGGTGTACTGCCGGCTGGCATCCCTGACATGGTCCTTGCCCCTGTGTCCTCTGCTCTGGGCCTGAGTGTCCGTCATGCCTCTGCCATCACTGCTCGCCCCACCCAGAGCAGCTGCCAGTAGCTTCTCCCAGTGCCATATGTGAGTGGCTGCCGCACATGCCCACACCCCGTGACCCCATATCCTCCACCCTTTCCCCAAAACTGTGCCTCTCCCATGTCCCACAGTCTGGCCCAGGTCCTGCCAAAAATGTGCCCCAGGGGTGGGTGTGGGTGTAGACCTGAGGACCCCAAACTATCCCTAGCAGCCAGTGTCCTAGGAAATGGGGAAATACAGGGTTGGGTGAGGAGTGGGAGCCACAGAGCCTCTGGCCTGGATCAGTGGGAGACTCATAGCAGTGAGTCTGCACCCTTCCTTTCCCTGGTGGGAACTTGGTGGCTTTAGTCAGAGATGGGGAGCAGCATGTCCACATCTGCCTTTTGGGGTCTTATCCTTTTCTCTGGGGGTGGGGGGTGTTGGATACAGAAGAAAAACAACCCCTTGTTGTGTGAGCCCTTGTCTTCTGTGCTTGGTCACACTTACATGTGAAGAGGGTTCCAGAAAAGCCCAGTAGGGAGGTGAGGGTGCAGGGGTCAAAACAGAAGGATAATATCTGGGGGGAACATCCCTCCACACTCACACACACAAACACATACACGTGGACTTTCAACCCCTCCCAGCTGTCAACAGTTCTTCCAGGTGATCACATTTCCCAGCTCTGCCAGCTTATGCTGGTCCTCCCGGTCCATCTGGTCTCCAACAAACTCAAGAGAGGCACTGTTCTGAGTCGGTGTGTGTGTGTGTGTGTGTGTGTGTGTGTGTGTGTGTGTGTGAGAGAGAGAGAGAGAGAGAGAGAGAGAGAGAGAGAGAGAGACATACAGACAGACAGACAGAGACAGAGAGAGACAGAGAGACAGAGAGACAGAGAGTCATAGAGAGAGACAGAGAGACACAGAGAGATAGATGATCTTTCTCCTTGTGCAGACTGACTGTGCTCAAGTGACTGATCAGTTGGCAAATTGCAGGTACTGCATGGACGAGCCTTCTCTCACCAGTCTGAATGAGTGTGTTTGTGTGTAGAAGTGGGTTGTAACATGGAGGCTGGATGCTTTGGTAACTTCTACCTGCTATTTTTGAGGGGTGCATGGGCTTCACAGCTGAGGTCTGGGGGCCTGAAAGGGTAAGACGCTTGAAGGGGACTCAGCAATGTTAAATTAGAAGAACAAGGGATCTGTGTGCCCTGGAGCTGTGTACTCCCTTGGGCCTGGTTGGTAACAGTGGAAGCTTGGGAGGACCTGGGAGTGCGGCGCTTAGGGATTGGTTTCCCAGGAGACAGAGAACTTAGTAAGGATGTGAGCCCTGCTAATATGGAGTGCAACAGCATAGGTCAGACTTTGGGTCTTCTCATCATGACGTCTGATAGGCAGGCAAACCCTATTTTAAATCTTGAGCTGTGATTTTCAGATCTAGGATTATAGGCATGAGCCTCTGGCACTGGGCCTCTGGTTCTTTTTGGTATATTAGGGTTTGACCTCAATGCCTTAGGCTTGCCACTCACGTATTTGACCATGCGAGCCAAGCTTTTCTGTCGGGCATTTCCGAAATTAAGACTTCATATATGCTCAGGCTGGGCTGGATCGTGGTACTCCTATCTGTGATGGGCATGTGCCACCAGGCCCGGTCCTCTGTAGTTGGGATGATAGACATGTAGCACCATGCTCAGTCAATGGTTTAGATGGAATATCCCAAACTCAGTCCATGGCAGCTGATTCTTGACCACAGGTGAAGCTCGGGGTAGGGCCTCAACTATTGGACCTCAGTATCATCATGGGACAGTTTTGAGGAAACAAGGGATTAATAAACAGGAATCTCTAGAGCAGGGCCAGGTACAGAGGGAGGGGCTGTCAGATCCTGTTCTCAGCAATTCTGTGAGCATATGACAGGAAGATACCTGGAAAGGGCTTAGATGGTGTGTGTTATTAATGGGGCGACTGGTATGGGATTATGAAAAAAAACATGGCTCTCTTTCATTATTACTCTACCCCTATGAGGAAGGGAATCCTTCACTTTGTTCAGTTTTGCAACTGGAGAAACTTAGGCACAGAGAAATCAGGTGACCTACTCATGACTCCCAGCTGACAAGAAGCTTGGTCTGACTTCTCTGCCATGCTCTCTAGGACAATGAGTGCTATTCAGTCCACTTCATGTGATGGGAAGGTCCACTTCTTGTCAGTCATGGGGCTTAAACTCTGGGCCTGGTTGTTGTTCCCAAGCTTCACAGCTCATGGCTAGCACTCTACCAATTGAGTCACAACACCACTTCCGGTTTTTTGGTGGTTCTTTTGGAGATGAGTCTCACAGATGTTCCTGCCTGGGCAGGCTATGAATCATGATCCTCACATCTCAGCTTCCTGTGTAGTTAGGATTAGAGGCCTGAGCCACCGGCACCTGCCTTAAGTGTAATTCTGACCTTCTTTCTCTCTCTCTCTCTCTCTCTCTCTCTCTCTCTAAGGAACTGATAGAATGGGTGCTGGAGGAGGAGGCCAGCATCCCCTTGTGGCTCCAGAATTAGAGACCCTCTAATTCTGGAGGTGGGCTGTGGGTCAGGAGCTGTCTCGTTCAGTCTGTTGTACCAGCTCCATGAGGTAAGGCCCTTTGTCCATGGCTAGACCATGACAGTCATTCATTGTACATCTACCCTTGTTGGACTTAGTATTATGTTCAAAGTCCTTGTCTAGCAAAAATTTCTGGCCAAAATTATGATATATAGTTATGGAACGAAAATGTAATGCCATTTTAAGGAAGTCATTTAGGACTCTGTGAATGTGGTTTTATGGTACGGTGATTGCCTAGCATGCACAAAACCCTGGGTTTAATTCCTCAGTACCACAAAAACAGAAAAAGAAACACTGGAAGTGGTGCTGTGCCTCAAGTGGTAGAGTGTTAGCCTTGAACAACAACAACAAAAAAGCTGAGGAATAATTCCCTAGTCCTGAGTTTAAGCCCCAGGACTGGCAAAAAAACAACAACAACAACAGAAGCAACAATAAACATTTAGTTATTAAATGCAAAATAAAGAACCCATACTTGAAATATATAATTCCTCCTTCCATACTGATACCTGACAATAGTCCCTAATTCATGTACTTTACTTATATTACGATACTGTTTTGAAAAAAATGTTTTTTCATTAGGTCATGACAGTTAATGCCAGGAATGGGCTTAGATATCAGGTGAAGATTAATTCTGTAAATTCAAAGATTCCAGGCTTTTCAGTTGTCACTGCTAATCACAATGAGAAGGGTAAACTGAGATTTGGAAACTTTGTAGGCCAGTCATAGCACCAAAAAGCAGCGGCTAATTAACAGTTTTGACAGAAGAGAAGGAATAACTCCAGGTGGAAGGAATAAATAATAGTAACTAAGATATAGCAGAAAGCGTTCTAGGGAACCATTTTTGGTTATTGAAGAATTAGTTATCAACCAAGGTTATTGCTCATTGCCTTTAGCATTCTAAATCTCTTAAGCTAGTTCTTAATCTCTGGGTGATAAATGTATCTCTTTTGCTGTTCTTTCATACCTGATCTCCTTTGTTTTCTAAAAATCTGTCTTTCTCTATATCTCTATGAACATTTCCTGATACTAAATACACCTACACATATGGAAGAGAATGCTAATGTAAGGTTTCCATAGCTCATGAGCCATTAATATAACAAAATGGAAAAGGAGGACATATTTATTGCTATCTCAATTTTTCTGAAAAGCTACAATGTCACATCATTTGATTCAGATTTCCATTCTTTGTCTACTTAGTGTCATTAACTGCAATAAATGCAAATATGAGCGAGGTGTTGGTGGCCCATGCCTGTAATCCTAGCTACTCAATAGGTTGAGACCAGAGGATTGTGGTTCAAAGCCAGCCTGGTCACGAAAGTCCATGAGACTCTTATCTTCAATTAACCACTGGAAATCAGAAGTGGTGCTGTATCTAAAGTCGTAGAGCACTTAACTTGACCTGAAGAGCTGAGGGACAATGACCAGGATCAGAGTTCCGGCCTCACAACCAACAAAAAAGTGCAAATAAAACTTTGTTTCCCCAAAAGGAATGATGAATTCAAGATTAATCTTCCCAAGCAGAGAAAGTAATTCCTAAATGATTCAGTGCACCTACTTTTGCTGAGTTATTTAAGTCATGGCTTCTTTGCTGGACATATTCTCTTTTAAAAATTGTCAAACATTGGTTTTATAATAAACTTCACCTAATATTTCTTGGTTCAAAAGAGAAGTCTATACAATTGATGTCACTTAGCTTTCTTACTATCTCATCTCAATGCCAACCCATTTAGGAGAGTCTGTCCAACTCTTATCTGTAATTAAACACCAAAAAATCAGAAGTTGATTTTTGGCTCAAGCAGTAGAGTACTAGTTTTGGAGGCAGGTGGGCAGGAAAGACAACTGTACAGGGACGAGTTCCAGCTTCTGAGTTCAAGCCCCAGAACCAGCACAAACTATACAAACAACCAAACAAAGGAAATCCTAGGTATTTCTTTGGGTCCCTCTTTAAAGGAGTACTGGTCTGAGAAAAGGTTGCTTTTGCCGATCATACTCATTGGATCCTGCTTTTTTGGAATCCTTATTGCTATAGAAAATTCAGGACCAGACTAAAGGAATTGATAAGTGACTCCTGCCAAAATGAATCACCTCAGGAGTGAAACATTCATCCGTAAGACTTTTTAACCTCCGTGGTTTTTTTCTTTGTAGTAGAACACTTTTAAAAAAAAAAGTTATTTCCTTTTGTTATATGCTGGCCTTGAAACAGCCATTGTTTCCTTTTGTAATACTCTCAATTAGAAGTTTTATATGAGTAAAGAAGACACTCAAAAAAGTCAATGACAGAGGTTCCTTCAAGCCTTGGATTCTTTTCTCTTACAATAAAGAGGAAAGCAAAAGTTAACTTGAATTTTCTCATTCCGCTATGTTCAGTTCCTCTCCTGGAATCAATTTTCACATCCAGTAAAAGTTACTTCCATTTACTTCCAGTAAGAATATATGGCGCTGCTCCAGATAAAATGAATACTTTTTGGCTTCATTGAAATAGCACAAGGACAGCTTTGGACATGAGGTCACACATGTTTCAGAGACAACTTAGTAAAGAGAAAATATGAAATTTAAATTGCTTATAAATACATTATCCATGAGTAGATTGAGTTCAAACTTCTTAAGTGCTCTATAAAGTAAGGTGAATTTTAAATGGTAAGAAAGATCTCAGATGATTTTCTTGTGAGTGTGTGTGCTGTGCATTAATTTCCCAAGGGCACATGAGGTAAAAATAAGAGAACCAATAGCAATAATAGAAAAATAGAAGTTTTGTGTTTAAGTATAAGTGTTCAATACAATATAAAAATCTCTACAAATAAGACAACATTAAAACATTGAAGCCAAGTCCAGTATGTAGATTTATGGGATTGATATAGAAAAAGCAGTACTCCTAAGTGGAACATGAAGCGTTTTTTGAATCTTTGGTATAACATGGTATGAATAGAATAATTGCGTGACATCTTCTTTCTTCTACATATATGTAACAAGAAACAATTTCCTTAATTATGTGCGCCTGTACACAATGATAAAAATGCTAGGTTTAGGGTTCAATTTTATTTTTGTTTCTGTTTTATTGGTTTGTCCTAGGGTTTGAACTCTCATCCTGGATATTGTCGCTGAGCTCAAGGCTCATGCCCTACCACTTCAATCTCACTGCCACTTGTGTCTGGCTTTTTCTGAGAAGTTTATTGGAGATAAGAGTCTAAAAATCTTCCTGCCTGGGTGGGCTTTGAACCATAATTTTACATTCTTAGCATCCTGAATATATATAATATAGTTATAAAGTATAAATATAAATAATATTTGCAAGTGTTCTGATCTCAAGAGTAACACTGTGGGAAAAATGATGCAGCTCAGTTTATTGTGGTGTTCTTTCCAGAATAAGGAGGGCATCACATTAGCAGAGGTGTAGTATTTTCACTATAGAGATAAGCTATTCATGATGTGAATTAAGGAATTTTAAGATACACCCTACAAGTTGGAAACTGTTGGGCTAGTATGACTTTATGGCATAAATCTTGGAATTGACGGTCATAGAAATAATGGTTTACACTGATAATCATTTGCTTACTCATGAAAAATTAATTATTACAAATGCTTCATAGTTTTATCCTCTAACAGAATGTTTCTATTTTTCTGTTGACTTCTCAATCTGTAAGACCCCATTGGAAACTGCATCTATTCCAGAATTTCATAACATGCAAACAGGTACTGTTTGAACCTCTCAGGTTTGGAATGTTGAGAATTTAAAAATGAGTAGTTATTACTGATACAAATTTTGAAGAACACATATATTCTGTCCTCTTAACAATTTATTTACTTTTAAAAGTTATGGGTTTCCTTAGAAATAAACTGTTTTCGGTTTTAGTATGAGAATATACTAAATTTATTCTTTTTTCAAAATATTGGCAAGTTCATTGTGAAAATATTGTCTAGTTGGATAACAGTCAAGTTGATGGTCCACTGATAAAGAAGGGGTAATTAATTCAAATTAGATGCCAAATAGTATTGACTTTTAAAAGTTACTACATGAAGAATAATATTTGCCATATCAGTACAGTGAATTTATATTTTATGCAGCTTATTTTTAAAATTTTATTATCAAAGTGATGTACAGTGGGGTTACAGTAGTTGTAAGGTAGTGAACTCCTAACTTTTCAAACTTGTTACTCCTACCTCATTTTTCTCACAGTTTTCTTTTACCCCTTCACCCCTCACAAGTTGTAATGTACATTTCAAACATATTGTCTTGTACATATTGCTATTGCATTGGTTTTCCCTTTGTCCTTTGCTCACCATTTTGTTTTTCCTCTTCCGTTCCTAATTAAGGTAAATTTATATACAATACAAAATCAAATACAGCAGGGATAAACCATAGGGGAAAAACCCAAAGAAAACAGAAATCACATATTACATCAAAAACAACAACCACAAATGAAAAAAATCTGTTTCCAAATCGTGGAGTTCATTTTGCTCAGCATCAGCTTAAATGGTCAGATGTACGCATAACAAAGCCATTGGAAAATAATAGTTACATGGACACTATAACATGAAAAAAAACGTGTTAACTTTTTTATGGTAAAGGTGTAATTAGGATTGGTGAATTCGTGATTCTGATAAAGGAATTTCAAAGAATTTTAAAGTTATGACAGTTAAATTTTAATTGTTCAAACATTTTTAACAACTTAGCCTATTAAGAAATTGCCTGGGAGAATAGGTTTTCATGCAAAGAAATCCATAGAGACTTAGTAGAGAGGGAGCAATGAGGATGAAGATGGCTTTTTTCACATTAAACAAACCTCAGAAACCTTGCTGTAAATTCTGTAGGTTCCCTTGAGAATTGTCCTTACCCGGGAAATATCCTCTCACTGTGTGAAATAAGGTTGTAGGGAATATAAATTCAAAGTTTATAAAAAATAAGACGTCAAAATTTGTGAATAAACCTTTAATTACCAAACAGTAATACTCTGAAAAAGATAATTTGGGTCAAAATATTTAGGGAGAAAGTGCCCTAACAATGAAAGAAAGTATTGGGTTTACACTTTTCTTTTTGTAACACTTTCTACAATATCTTTACACGTGAAGCTTTGAAACACACAAAAAATCTATTGGATATTTCAAACCAATAATTTCACATTTGTAAGTGGCACACAAAATATAATAGTGACGTAGTGAAGACTTCTCTTCTTACATAAGACAAAAAAGTTTTGGGTTCGGAAAAGAATTGAACAAATTGAAAATGTCAGAAAACAGTGTTCTTAGAAGCCCTAGCTAAGTGTATTGACTTCAGCAGTGGAGGGAGGCCAAAACTTTTTGATATACATTTTGTCAATATTTTTGCGACCTAAAGTGATTTTACAGAGCCGATTTGGCTCACTACAACGCAGAACAGATTGAATGAAGACATGAAAATAAATTCCACATCCAAAAGAGGCAACTTAAAAGACTTTTAAAAGAGAAATCATGAACATGTAGCAGTGGGGGAGGATTCATAGTCCTTCAGCTTCACTAGACTTGAAGCCAAGAAGCTGTGAATAATTGGAAATCAGGCAAGAGCTAAGAGGAGGACATAGAAGTAGAACATGTAAGCATTGTCCTTTTTACCAGACACTGTCTTCCCAGGTATGAGTGATTTAATACTATTCTCCTCCATACATATTATAGAGCAAATGCAAGATCAAGAGAAAAGTAATCTATTGAAATAATTTTGCAAAGAATCACTTCACTGTTCCTGATATGGTATCTAACGAGAGTCATAAGAGAGAACATAAAAGTGCAGAATTTTTCGGTTTCCTCTAAGCATCATGTTAGCAAAATATATCTTTGAATTGATTGAACCAAAGAGTGATGGAGTTCTTATTTTTCTGGGCTTTAGACACAAGAAGACTTTCAAGGTAAAAGAAAAAGGAAAAAAATGAAGCCAAATGTTTGTGATCACAGCTTCTTGGACTGGTTTTCTGGAGAAAAGGTTTACATTAGATTTCTCCTCATTAACATAGATGTTGTTTCATGGCAACCAAATGCAAGAGGGAAGTTTACTGGACTCGTTTGGACATGTAAACAGCATGATGGAAAAATGGCCAATAATGTTTAGGGAATTACTTTGACCAATTACTTTGCCAAAACAAAGAAGGAACAATATAATTCAAAATGAATTTACTTAAAAGTATGAAGAAAGAGTAGTGTAGAGAGATGAGAGTAACCATCGAGGATTGTTTTCTGTCCAGTGGCGTAATGGATCCTTGAGCTTGTTTCTTCCATTCTATCTTCACAATCTATCAAGGGTGTCTCAGGACGAGTATCCAGTTCAGACAAAGAGAACTAGCAGAAGAAAGATAATATTTGCAGCAGATGTAGGTGATTTATAATCTGAGACAATCTACTTAAATCTGTTCAAAATTCTCCCCTACCCCTAACTGCCCACTTTGAACAGCTTAGTTTGCTTTTCCCAAGACTGCTCTTCATTAACTGCTTAAAATTTTGAGAGGTCATATTCATACTCTCTAGAGATTGCTGTTTGTTTGTGATTTTTGTGTGTTTTTGTTTTTTGTTTTATTTTTAACTGAATTTAAAAGGTTGTGCAAGTGTGTTGCAATTAAATATATCCATCTAATTGTCAAATGCTCCTAGATCAGTCACTCCTATCATTCTCAACCAACCCCCTCTCCAAGATTTATATCTGATTTATCAATTCCTTTATCATACGTGTACATTGAGTATTTTAGGTGTACTAGCCCCTTGTTCCATTTTTCATTCATTTCATGTCTTTACTATTATTTCTCTCTGCTTTCAACTTCCTAATAGTCATTCTGTTAAACTGTCTGTTAACAGTTTACAAGCTTTATATACATTCCATGGAATGTCAATGTTGCATATACTTGAACTGATGTCAGCTTACATTTCCATAATTCATTCATCTGCAGTAACTATTTGCAAGACTGGAGACGTGAAGCACCTAGACATGATTTTATTATTATCCATTTGGAAGATTAATCTTCAGTCAACAAGAAAGTTTAAAAATGTCTTAGAAAATATTCCTAACTACCAGCTTTTATAAATGGTTTTGTACAATGGTTTGTGATTATTTTATTTTACATGGGATAATACTTTCTACTACTTATAAGTTTTGGAAAAAGAAGAAAACTAAATTTACGACTATAGAGGAATATGATAGAAATAGAAGACAGATTTTATGTTTGTCACATCTCTGAAGAGTACCCAAATTCAAGACTTAAATTCATATTTCTTACTATGTTAGACAGATAGGGAAAACATAAAACAACATATGATAAGGCAATTATTTGTGACTTTTTAAAATGTACCTTCTTAAGTGATTAAATTTACTTTATTAGCTAACTTTTGGGTTTGAAATATGGGAGGCTTATCTATTTAACACATTTCTGGAAGGCACCTACTGAACAACAGAAATGGTAGGTGGTACTATTTCTACACTTTAATGAATCATTGAACCTTTTTGGCATTAGTGCTGGTTAAATAAATCAACTCTATTGTAACTTGCTCCCTACACTTGAAAAGCTTGTAATGTAAGTATCATCTACTTGTCAAATGTTATTTTGCTGAATGTGATTTTAAAAATTTTATTTGAAAAGGAATACACTTTCAGGAGATTAAATGGAGATTATCATTGGTTTGAGAATAACAACATTTTTATACCACAGACCCAAATTGTGCTGAAATACCAGTGTTTTGAAGCCCTAATGATCTTCTCAATAATTGTTTTTTTGAATTACATTTGACCTCTAAGTCAAGTTTTCTGCTTCTTGGTAGAACAATTAAGGATTCCTTCCAGGACCTATTTTTTGGCCCACTTATTCTGGACCTAAATATTTCATTAGTCACTAGGGGGAGTATTAAAAATAATCTTATGACACTTTGTAATCTTGTTCACTCATATGGGCTGGTCATCTGTAAATTGAAAGTTTGAATTAGAGTACTTTCTCTCAGATTTTGTGATTTCATCTTTCGTTTTAAGTTGCCTTGCATTTTACAATTGCTTACTGCTAATTCTTGCATCTCAAGGAATTGGGGCCCTAAAATATGAGAAATGAGGAATTGAGATGTGTTTTCAATTACTTTCTGTTTGCCTGTTGCATGGGCCTAGGTGATCATGTAGGTAACTGGAACCTGGGATCCTAGGACTCAAGGGTCCTGCAGAATAATAATATTTTTTAGATATCATATCAGCAAAATTTGTGCATAATCAGTAGGAATGCTTCAAAAATATGAAGAAAATCATTTTGGGACAAGCGAGTTAAAACAATAAACAGAGCAGCAGAATAAAATCCATTATAGGTTAGAGGAAAACATTTTTTTTTTTCCATGTGAATTCAGAAGGACAAGAACACTTAGACAGAATCACAAGTTTATACCGAAGATATTGCATTGATACTATTTATATTCTAATGTATATTCTAAACATAATTGTTTATATTCCAATTCTACTTACTGTAATAAAGAAATACCAATTCATTTGTCAAATTATCAACTAATTCTAGTAAGTTTCACCATGTAAAATAAAAAAAATCAGCACTTATAAAGATAAAATATATGACTATATATAAGATAATAAAAAAGGCACTTGTTATGCCTTGTTCTTTTGTGGTTAGGTTATCAAAGGCAACTCTGTTTTAAAGTATTATTCCATTATCTCTACCTCAGTGTTGGATAGAGTTAGAACTAAAGGTTTAATATTTTTGTAGATTTACAGCCTGGAGGCAAGAGGAAACATTGTGATTAAAATATTAGATATTTAAAGACTAATAACGAGGAGAAACATATGGACTTCTGCAACTATGAAAATATTTGATGATAGAAAGAGAGTAGTGTAAGTTCCTGCCTACTTGGGTGATAGACAGGCCAGTACATTAGGTAATCATGCATATGAAAATTTTTTTCACCTTCTTGGCTTTAGCTACTTTTGAAATGGTAGGTATAGAAAATAATTATATTCTGATAAAATACCTTCTAGTCTGTACAGTATTGTCTGAACTGTTCGTCTCTCTGTGATCCCTTGTAACCAACATTTTTTTATTCCAGTAAGACAATCTAGGGTGTCAAGGTAAGATATTATTGTTGGCCTGTTCCTACATGGAAGAAGGGTAAAGGGTCAGATAGACATTTGTGTCAGTAAGACCTCATTTGGAAAATTTTCAGCTGCAGAAATTTAGAAGTAGCTCTTAAGCAAGGCTTACTTTGAATCCATTATCTCCACAAGTACTTGAAAAAGCCATCAACTTTGGACCTAACTATAAATATTTGAAAGTACGATCAAATCCCAAATGAAAAAGAGCTTCTGCATGGCAAAAGACATAGCTAGCAAGATTAATAATAATTAAGCCCACGGATTGGGAGAAGATATTCATAGCCATACAACGGACAAGGGTCTCATATCTAAAATATACTTGGAACTCAAAAAATTAAATCCCCCAACAACAAATCCTCAAAGAAACAACTGCCCAATAAATAAGTGGGCTAAAGTCATGAAGAGAAACTTCTCTGAAGAAGAAAGAAGGATGGCCAATAGACACATGAAGAAATGCTCAACCTCCCTAGCCATAAAAGAAACGCAAATCAAAACAACATTGAGATATCATCTCACCCCAGTTAGAATGGCTATAATCAAGAACTCTAACAACAACAGATGCTGGAGGGGATGTGGACAGAAGGGAACCTTACTTCGTTGTTGGTGGGAGTGTAAACTTGTTCAACCAATTTGGAAAGCAGTATGGACGTTCCTGAAAAGACCTCACATAGAGCTCCCCTATGACCCAGCAATCCCATTTTTGAACATTTACCCAAATGTTTACAAACAAAACCACACTAAAGCTACCAGCACAACTATGTTTATTGCAGCATTATTTACCATAGCTAAGATCAGGAACCAACCCAGATGTCCCTCAGTAGATGAATGGATCAAGAAAATGTGGTATATATACACAATGGAATTCTATGCTTCCATCAGAAAGAATGACATTTCCCCATTTGTTAGGAAATGGAAAGGTTTGGAAAAAATTATATTAAGTGAAGTAAGCCAAGCCCAAAGAAACATAGGTCCCATGTTTTCCCATATTTGCAATATCTAGTATATGTATGAGTCAAGCAGAAAAGGTCAGATAATGAGATGTTAGGAAAATGTTCATTTAGATATGTATTTAAATGTGTTTTTCTTTCATGCATTTAATTCTAATGCATTTATAAGATTATTTCTTTGTTGCTTTGTATGTCCCTCCCTCACAGTATAACCCCTGCTTTCACTATATTTGATGTCGGTATAATTTGTGGAGGAGATGGGGAAAACAAGTCGCTTAAGGATACAGGTGGACCCGTTGCAACTATGAAAAGTACAAGTTGTCATGCCGAAAACAAACTTTACAACTTTGGTGCGGGGGGTGGGGGGGGGTGGGGGGGGGTAGGGTGGGGGTGGGATTGGGTGGAGGGGAGGCTGGGAAGGGATGTGAAGGGTAAACAAAGGAGGAGGCTGCAATGCTTGGTAAGAAATGTACTCATGGGCCGGGCGCTGGTGGCTCATGCCTGTAATCCTAGCTACTCAGGAGGCTGAGATCTGAGGATCAAGGTTCAAAGCCAGCCCAGGCAGGAGAGACCGTGAGACTCCTATCTCCAATAAACCACCAGAAAAGCGGAAGTGGCGCTGTAGCTCAAGTGGTAGAGCGCTCGCTTTGAGCTGAAGAGCTGAGGGACAGCGCCCAGGCCCAGAGTTCAAGCCCCACGACCGACAAAAAAAAAAAAAGAAATGTACTCATTATTTTGCCCATGTAATTGTAACCCCTCTGTACAGTATGTTCACAAAAAATAATAAAAAAAATAAAAATAAAAAAATAAAAATAGTCATTGACAAAAAATTGCAAATGTAAGCAATCGACAGAAAAATATAATTTTTTCCACTATTCCGAGAATTATAGGGAAATAAGATCAATAGCATTGTTAGGAACAATAAGGTTTTCTTGTTACAAATAGGCACACAAGGATATAAGCCTGTATAAGATTGCATCATTAACTACTTAAATTTAGAGGATACTACATGTTTCAGCAGTGTATACACTAATTTCAATAAATGTTTAACATGGCACTTGCACAAGGATGATATGTAGATTTATGAAGTATTCCATATTTTTCATTCTTCAGATACAAGAAAAGAAAAGCAGTTATTAAAAAGTTGATTACAAAATTAGAAGTGTAACAATACACGTAATTCATATAATTAAAAGTAAGTTTGACATCAGTGTATTAAATCTTCACCTTAGAAAGGCCTTTACAAAACCTTTTACATAACCTTTACAAAACTTTTGAAATTTGACACCATTGATATTTTATCCCAAAAAAATCATACTATAAGGACCTAGGAAAGAAAGGAATCTTAAACTGTTTCTATATGGAATGCAATCTGAAAGGACACATTAATGAACCTACATATTATAAAACAATGTAAAACTCAAAGTATATCTAGGAAGAATAAAATAGATTATGGACATTATACAAACATAGAATATAGAATATTTTAAAATATGCTTTTTTCAGACAATGACCAGAAATACTTTAGTTTCTTTACTACAGATAAGTTTAAATTAGTTCTGATTGAAAAAATCACAAAGTCTGTAGATATCATTATAGATGTATACAAAACTTCTTGAATACATTTTGAAATCAAAGGCAAGCAATTTACTTGGAAGAATTCCACGGAATCCGTGAATTTTTACAGTAAGTGCCGGTGGCTCACGTCTGTAATGCTAGCTATTCAGGAGGATGAAACCTGAGGATTGAAGTTAAAAGCCAGCCCGGGCAGGAAAGTCCATAAGGCTCTTATCTTCAATAAACCAATAGAAAACTGGAAGTGAAGCTGTAGCTCAAGCTGTAGAACACTCGCCTTGAAATGAAGAGTACTGGGATAGCGCAAAGACCCAAAGTTCAAACCCCACAACCGTCCAAAAAAGGATATTGCTGTTATTTGGATTGTGAAAATATTTTGTATGTGCACAAAGTATGTACTGACATTTTTGAAATTTAAGAAACTTAACCGAACCATTAGGACTTAGGAGAACATTTTGTACAGCCTTCCACAACTTCAAAGATGTAGTGATACATACTTATCCTTTTGGGAATACCAAATGCAGTTTCTTCCAAGTTGTTTTTCAGGCCTGGTTTGACATAATGCTTCAACAGAAAGAGATCCAGCATATCTTTGCTATCTCAATTCTCAACAGCAAGGTGCAAGGGGGTCAAGAGGCCTTCAGTTTTGGCATTGGTATCTACATTATGATGAAGTAAGTAAGAAGCCACTCTGGCATTATTCCACATATATGCACTGTAAAGGGCTGTCCAGCCATCTACAGTTATTGCATGTGCCGCTTGAGCCACCAACTCACGGACAATGTCTAAGTGTCCACTGTTGGCTTCTCGATGAAGAGGGATATACTCATTGTCATACCTCGTATTCACATGAGTGGCATTTTTGAGAAATAGTCTCTGCACTGTAGTAAGTCGATTATTTTTGGCAGCCCAAAGAAGAAATTTGCTTGGATCCTTCTCCATTTTTTTCTTGCAGTTGATACCATTCCTCACTTGTTCATCTTGTTCCTCATCATCATGAGTTGCCTAACCAATGACTTTGAGAGCCAGTAGGAATGAGGTGTCCATATATTTCCCTAGTAGTTCACATAGTTTGAACTGGTCAGAAATATCCAATGAACATTTGCATATGTTTTTTCACCATCATTTATATTCTCTTTTTGTCTTTTTACTATTCTAAATTATTCTAACTGGGGAATAGGGAATTGATGGAGAGAAGAGGAAAGATGTTCCTCCGTATTCAAAGGTACAGACTGAAAATGAGGACCAATGGTCTCTTCAGGTTCAGCTTATTCTAGGAATGAGAAAATATGAAACAATGCCTTCTATTTAAATGATTTAAGAAATGGCAGGGCAGAAAGTGAAATGTTGCAACCAAAAATAAAAAAGCAAATTAAATTAAGATAATTATGAAGCAATCATATTATCTATGAGAACCATGAAAGAGAGAAAGGAAGAGAGAGACAGATGTGCAATGATTTAGCTAGCCACAAAATCCATACCTCTGATTAATTTATACAACAAACAAAATTTTATTTTTTGAAAAGTTGGAAATAGAATGTATGTATTTACTTGAAATTAGTACATACATTGTTAGTAGCTTACATAAAGAGAAATGGCTTTTACCAAATTACAGACAAGAATCTAAATCCTTAATAATTCTAGTAACAGATCTGACTGAAATCAGTTGAATCACACTTTTCCTGTACAATTAAAGAATATGTCCAGGCTAGGAAAGCAGCTAGAAAAGGCAGGCAGATTGTATCTGTGGCAAAACTTTGTGGAAAATGATATTGCCATTTGCGCTGGAAGTGTGATTCTGAACTATTGCTTGGTGATTCTGAATTATTGCTTTAATCATTATATTCTCCAAGAAGAAAAGGTGAGATTTAATTGATAGCAAATACTACAAATCCTCTTCGACTTGTAACTAAGCAACTTTAATCATGAAAATCACATGAAGACAATAAACAGGCCTGCATTTTAGATGAAAACAAGTGTCTTTAAAAAATCAAGGAATTTAAGTAGTCCTACAAAGGACTTCTATTTTACTACTGCATTATACATTTTTTCTAATGTTGGATAACAATAATTAATGGATCTATTAGAAAGCTCTTAAAGTTCATATGTTCAATAGTGATTTCTCATATTATATCATGGTATTTTTTGTTTATGGTCTTAAGAAGTTTTAAATTACTATCAAAGTATGTGCTTTAGATAACTATAGAGGAAAAAGTAGAAGCCACACTGTTGGCTCATGTCTTTAATCCTAGCTATTCAGAAAGATGAAATCTGAGGATTGTGATTTGAAGCCAATTCAAGCAAAAAATAATCATTAGATTCTGATTTGAAAGTAATCAGCAAAAGCTAGAAATGGAACTGTGGTACAAGATGTTAAATGCTAGCCTTGAGAAGACTAAAACGAAAAAACAACAAATTTTGGGACAGAGCCAAGCCCTGAGTTCAAGCCTTAATATTAACACCAAACAAATGAATGAATGAATTAATTAAAATAAATTAAGTGGTCACATGTGGCAAAGCAAGCAAAATGTAACACCCGTGGTGACTGGATTGTGTATTATTTTGTAATAAGGAAAATTATCATTTGTCCTAATCACTAATATTTTATTTGAACTTCTTTGTACAATAAACCCCGAATTTACCATGCATGTATATGTTTGTGTACATGTGCGCACATGTATGTGTATATGTGTGCGTGTGATGTGGCAATATTGCTTGCCAATGTGGACAAGTTGAGGCTAAAAAGAGCTAACTGTGTTGCAATATTTTATTTATCAGTGTTCTGTCATGTCATGTCAGTGGAACCACCCTTCTGTACAGTTTAGTTGTCAAATTATAACATCATCATAATCAAAGCATTTACAACATTAATTTAGGTAAAAAGAGACCACATTCAGTTCTTACTATATGTTAGGTGAGAAGATACAGACATAATTAGGTAGCAAGTTATTGCCGTAAGATGATTGTCAGTACAAATATGTATTTGACCTCTTAAATTGTTTATACATTTAAGATATACTCATGGAGTGAGTTTGACCGACCAGATCACACAAGTATTACTTTCTGGTTATTTTTGTGCAGCACAAGGTGGATAAACTCTTTCCAGATTTCTTTTGAAAATAACTTCCTTTGTAAGTTCTATCTATTCTCACTAAGATAATCAACCCCATATTTATTAGGTTTGAATATCCCATCATATTGACTGAAAATCAGTATTGTGGAAATGCTTGTTAGATATACATTTCACAAACAAACAAACAAAAAGCATGTGTCACATCAAGAATGTGGATGCGTTTGAAGTTGTTTTGTAAATGCAAAGGGATCTTCACTAATGGCTCTTTTATGAAAGTAACTATCGCAACTTTAACTATCGCATTTTGGACATTTTTTCCAATATAAATAACATCCCAGAGTGAGTCGTAAATTACTGAAAAGCCTTTGAATATTTTAGTACTATTTCAGTTCATTGACTATATAGCTAAAGACATTTTTGAAATAAATATTGTTAAGATCAGAAAATGTAAGTAGGTATATAGGCTTTTTATGCATCATTTTATTAAAACTCAGATGTTATGAAAGTAAATGAAATAGAATAAAAGAATGTAAGTGAATTTGGTAAGCTAATTTTTGTTATAACTTTCTTTTCTATTAACACAGACCTTTGAATGTAGATGATGAATTATTTTCTTTGTGTCTCTCTAATTCAGTTAGTTTTAGAACTTTTATAATTTCAAGAGGGAATTTGCAGTATAAATAAAGGTCTTTTAAAATGATTAGGATTAATCTTGTGTTTTGTGTCCTATTCCCAAGAAAATGACTTATTTGCAAGTGCTAATACTTTATCATTATCATTAACGTTATCATTATCATAGAGAATTTTAAAAATGCAGTAGTATTGATGTGTTTTTAAAACAATTGTATTCACAAATTGGAGAGTCTTTAATTCATGCTTAGGTCTTGGTGTCTATGATTTTTAACCTCTCATTCCTAACATTAATGATAGGTCAGACTGCATTTTGGGGTATATGAAAGGTAAAATATTTACCTGGAGCCAAAGGCGATTTTTATGTCAGTCTTACTTTAATAATATTTTAAAGTAGTATATTTCTGTCAAAATGTTGTGTATAAAAAGCAATCAAAATACCTCTAATGGTAGACAATTTAGGTGGGCTACAATGTGGAAATGATTGGTCCATAAGACCTGCAATGAGTTTCCATCAGGAATGACTGCCTGGGCAAGTCATTCTTTCAGTATGACAGTGTTAAACAGACATGGGGTCCCCAGGCAGTGCAGTGATGACTCATGCGATAGAATGTGATTTCTAGTATTTTGAGCTAGAAATCAAGAATGTTATAGTTTAGCAGTACCTTTCACCAGCGAGGTATAAATTGCTTATGAACTTTTAGTTTTCATATTACAATTATCTGTTTAGTTTTTTTTTTTTTTGATCAGTCGTGGGGCTTGAACTCTGGGCTTGGGCGCTGTCCCTGCGCTCTTGGAATCAAGGTCAGTGCTCTACCGCTTGAGCCACAGTGCCACTTCCGGTTTACTAGAGGTTTATTAAAGATAAGAGTCTCATGGACTTTCCTGCCCGGGCTGGCTTTGAACTGGGATCCTCAGATCTCAGCCACCTGAATACTTAGGAATACAGGTGTGAGCTTCCAGCATCCGGCTTAGTTACCTATTTTCTAACAAAGATAAAGTGAAATATTATCAGAATATACACAAATAATTCTGGGATTTTTGCCTATAATTAGTAGGCAACGTGCTGGAATTTTAGTCATAAAATACAATGAGGTTATTTGATATGGTGGAAATTGGCTGTAGGCTAACACTTACCATGTGTGCAATATTATACTAGTAATTCCAACTGTGAAGACTTCAGTATCATCATCTGAGAATTAAAAATAGAAATAGTTCCACTTTATGGGATTATTGTGAGGATTAAATTAGATACCATAGGTAAAGTACTTGGAAAAACAATCAGCATTTGATACATTCTACCTGTTATTTTATCATGTGATGAATTCTTACATTTTCAATGTGATTTTTGTATTGCATCTATTTAGGATATGCAATGTGATGTACTGATATTCATTGCGTTGTTCACTTTTCTGTCATTATAAGGAAAATACCTGCAAAGAAAATTTTTGAGGAGGAAACTATTATATTGACTCATGGTTTAAGGGAACACAGTTTAAGATTAGATGTCTACATTGTTTTTAATTAAATTTTAATTAAACGGTTGTATGAGGAATTTCCATTCAACAATCAGTTTATGAGTATAAGGGATCTTTACATACCTTTCCACATTCCACTTTCATTTTTTCAAGTTTCCTACTATCTGCATTGAATGTTATGCCCTCACACTCTTCCTCCATAACACTCTTTATTTCTTCCCTTTGACTTTCCCTCACGTCTTCTGAGTGATAGTTTCCTGGTATTCATTTTGTGGGATTAAAAGTTCAATTTTATAAGAAATTACACCTTTTAACTCCTCCTCTGTAAATAGTATGCTTTGGTTAATTCTGATGTGTAAACTTGCATAAAGTTCTAGCTTCCAAATACACGACAGAACATGGGTCCTTTATTTGTCTGGCTCTGACTTCGTTTATTTAACATATTTTTGGATCTATCCATTTCTTTGCAAATGATGTAACAATCTTCTCTATGGATAGGAGCAATCCAATTTTGTATATGTGCCACACTTTCTCCAACTAGTCCTCTGCCAAAGGGCATCTGGGCTGTTTCCATAACTTGGCTATGGTGAATAGTGCAACAGTGAACATGGTTGTGAAAGTGATTTTACTGTAACATTTTGGAAGAATTCATCACTATTTTTCCAGGAGCAATCCTCTAGCCAATTTTACAGAATAAGTACATCCCACCCTTCATCTCCATCACAACATTGTGCAAGTCCTCAAAAACACACTACTTCCTATCAGTCTCAATAAGTTAAAACCACACGGTGCCCATATTCTTTCAATACATTTTTTTCATGATTGGACACATAATTTAGTGAGAACCTTCTATGTACTTTCGTAATGTGGGAATGAGAGACATGACAATAGAGTTTATGTAAGAAATTTAATTAGCTATTATCATATTTAAAATAATTATCATTTCTGACTCATAACCTCACTTACTATTATATTAATCTTTATTTGATTACTTCATCTATCCCCTAAATTATATCAGTTGATTTAAATACAAAGACAAAATATGTGGTTTGATTTTGACACTATCTGTGAGGATGCACAATATGGGTAAATAAATGTATTGGAATTAATAGCCATTATCCATTTTGTTAAAGGAAAGATGGTTTTCACAAACTAATTCTCACAATTCATATTCCATTCAACAACAAGAAACATGTGACAATTCCCTTTGTTTTGCTCCTCATTAATGTTTGTTGCCATTTTATTTTATAATGAAGGATGATTTGAATATATTAAAATATTTCTTTCCGTTTGCATTGATATGTACATACACACATATATTATACAGGTTATAATGATAATTTATAATTTCTGTAACTGTACAATTTAATAACTTATTAAAAACATCGATGTCTCATGCCTGGAATCCTGGTAACTCAGGAGGCTAAGATCTGACGATCAGGATTTGAAGCCATGCTGGGCAGGAAAGTCCATGAGCCTCTTATCTCCAAACAACCAACAGAAAATCAGAATTTGGACTGTGGCTCAAAGTAGTAGAGTGGTAGCATTGAGAGAAAAAGCTCAGGGACTTCACCCAGGCTCTTAGTTCAAGAACTAAAATCTACCAAAAAAATATTTAATTTACCTCTATGTAAGTAGAGTATTTCCATCACCCAAATGCACATCTATGCTCATTTGCAAGGTAACTCTGTTATGCCTGGAGTATCACAAAAGATTTTCATTTAAGTAGAAAGCATTGCAACATGGGTTCACTCTATCTGTCTCATGGATTTTTCTCCACTCAAATACTCAAATCTTATTATTGTTCCAATTATGTAAAGTAATAGGTTTTTTCTTTAATACACATAATGTTAGAGTTTGAATTGGGTGTCTTGTGTCTCCTACATGGGTGTTCTTACCACTTTGTCATGCCCCAGCCCTAAATTATCCAGATTAATTTTCAGATAGAATCTGGCTTCCTACTTGGGTATGATCGTGGCCTCAGTCCACTTTATGTTATTCTTCCTTGAATTTAGAATAACAGGTGCCTGACATTGTGTACAGATCTTTCTGTTCAGTCTGGGATTTAACCACTATCCTCACAACAGTGCACTCCCATAGAGTCAGAATTTTCATAAGCTTATCATAGCTGATTGTACTGAATTAATTTGTGTTTTCTTGGGTTGTCTTGTTTCATTTGAATGTATGTGTTTAGTTCTTCCTTATTTTTCCTTTTGTTTCTTTCACTCCAGTTCTTACCAAAAGGGCTGAGAAACCAATTTTTCTTTCTCAAGATATTCAAGGTGAACATTATTTAGTCCAAAGAAATTTCAAAAATATTTAAACACCTTCATATCAATGAATGACATATGAATGCTAAGAGCTGAGAAGGGTCTTTTTATTTTCAGAGCAGTCTTTGGCATACACAGACTGATCATGAATTTTATGAAGATGATAAAACTACAGATGCTTGCCAGGAGGAGAAAAACCTATTATTAATTGTTTGACAGAGGCTTCCTTTCTCGTGAAAGAAATATGCTGCTTTATGTACGATTTCAAAAAATCATATTGCTAGGAAGAACCTAAACAATCATCTAACACTACAGAGTTGAAGGAGCTGAACTGACTTCCTGAATAATTTCCTTTTGGATGAAATAAAAGCAGGCTTCCAAAAAGAGAGTAGATTTTAGAGAAACATAATGAGTTGTATGTAAATAGGTGCTTAGCTGATTTTGTTAATTGGTGAACAAATACAGGGAAATAAAGTACAGCAAGGTGAAAAAATTAAGGACTCTGCATTGAAATACTCATTTGGGTGTGTATTTGTGGGTGTGCACACACACACGCATGTTCATGTGCTCATGCATGTATTCATCATTCCTGAGGCTTGATAGTGCCTGGGCACTAGCTCTAAGCTTCTGTGCCCAAGGATAGTGGTCTACCACTTGAGTCTCTGCTCCACTTCTGGTTTTTTGGAGATAATCGCATGTATTTTCATGAATGGACTGGCTTTGAACAGTGGTCTTCAGATCTCAGCCTCCAGAGTAGCAAGCTATGCTGATTCAGCCTCTGAGTAGGTAATTAAAATTCTGCCTGTCCTCTGTGCTTCACTGCTCTTTAATTCTTTGGCTGAGGTAATCACAAGTCTAAGTGATATATATGTCTAATTGCTTTAAAAATACTGTTACTGCTTGGCACCAGAACCCAGGCCAAATTTTAGTGGACTTCCATCTCTATCTATAGCTGGGTGCATTGGATCATTTCCACCATCCTGCACTACATAGAAACTAAGATTGGAAAGACTGCAGATCCAGGCCAGCCAAGGTAAGAAGCTCGATAGATTGGTATACAACTGTGATACCATTGATGAATGGAAGGCTAACAACAGATCAGGTGAATGTTCTTGTCGAAAGGGAATCCCTATCCTAAAGTTAAACACTGATATGATGCCAGCCTAGCAAGAATAATACCCTAAGTTGAAATCCCCACAATTTCCCACAACCAAAATAAGTATATACATTAACATCCAAAAACATAGTACAATCTGTTCTTTGCTCTAATATCATCTTTAACTGATTATGCTACGCTGTCGCAGAATAGTTTCTTCATTAAACTTGTGATATATTTAAAAAGACCTAGAAAATTCTTTTTCAATTATTAAGTGCAAACGAATGGCAATTTGCCTCATTTCTTACATAATTGACTACCATTAAAAATTCACCTAATGATTATTATAGTAATTTATTATTCTGATTTATTACTTTACTGTGTAACAGTTTTTAAACTTTTTGAGTACTGCTGAAGTTTAAGTATTTAACTAGTATCATCAAAGTATATTCCTTGGGTACTTGGAGCAGTTTTTTACAAAGTTTTTAACCAATTGCTTCTAAGAATTCTTGATTGGTATATTATTTTGTTTATTATTAAATTCAATTTAATTTTATTGTAAAGGTGATGTACACAAGGGTTAGTCACATAAGTAAGGTAATGAGTTCATTACTTATGGAAGGAATGTTGTTATCCCCACCATTGATTTTTTTTCTACACTCAAACAACTGCTGATGCTTTTGCTGTTGCTATTGATCAATGGGTACTTTTGCTTTCATTATTCATGAATTTTATTATAACATTGATAGACAAATGGTTTACAGTTACTTAAGCCAACTAAAGAGTACACTTCATTTTATTTTCTAAATTTCAAGATTTGAACTTAATAACTTATTTTCTTTTGTTTCTTTAGGGTGCTTTTCTCAGAGTTGTAAGATTAGTTAATTTACTTGTGAATGATTTTTACACATGTAAATAATTCAGACACGTATATTTTGCTTTTAAAATATTTAACATGTGAATATTTAAAATTATTTTCTCAATTTTTGTATGGTTGGTGAATTTAAATAAATTTATTTTCTTATATTTCTAAAGATATTTTTCCATGTAACAAATACTTTCTGTATTTTCAAGAAGCACATACTTTATTAAGAAAGGCTTCATTACCTGGTCATTTTTTTGTAAATATTTGTACTTGAATTTAAAAAGTTTGAGCTGGGCATGGTGATTTGTAGCTTTCATTTTCTACCTATGGTAGGAACTGCATATAGGTTTGTAATTCGTGAGAACTTGAGAAACTATGAGATCTTATTATAAAAAATATCCAGAGTGAAATGATTAGAGATATAGCAATCCCTAGTGAGATATAGAACACCTGGTTTTCATATTCTAAATTTTAAGTTAAAACACCAATAACATCAATCTTTTGTCAAAATAAAAGGATACCTGTTTCAAAATGGTTATTATTTAAAACTGGTTTGCAAAGGTTCTCCAGTCTTCTATTTCTTAATTTTCAATTTACTTAATCTATAAGAATTCAAGTATATTGTGACTATTTTATTTCTACTAAACTTTTAAATAGTATGAGCAATATTATTTCATATATTAACCTACTTTTACTATTAGTGATAAATTCCTCTGTTTAATATGATAATATCAATATTCCAAATGTGTGTATGTGGTGTGTGTGTGTGTGTCTATGTGGGTTTATGTGTTTGTATGTGTGTGTGTGCTTTCTGTGTACTCTGTAATCCTTGGCAGATCACACCATTGTTACACATATGCTAGGCTAAGGTTTTACCACTGAACTGTACAGTTTAGTTAAAATGTAAATAGGGTTTTAAATTATGACTTCTAAATTTTCATTCCTAGTATGTTTTATCAAAATTATATATGATAAAATGTGATCCATAGTCTATCCACGTTAGCGATTTGCATTGTTATTGTATTGTTATATAGAATATTTCCACTGCCTTTCCATTTCCAAACTCTTGCCTTTCTTATTGATAAAGGTTTTACTTTCCTTTATTTCTTTCTTCATTCTTTTTGCCTTTAGAGTTTACCCATTCTTTCTCTTATTTCTTTGGAATTTAATTATCATATTCTATTACAGTTTCTTTATATTGTAACATGTCCATACAATGCTTTATTTTTTGCACCTTCTCTGACTCTCAGTCCACACTACTAGGTGGATTAAAAAGAAACTTGATTCAGAACACTTTGATTATTATCCTCCTTCTCTTCTTTAAAGTCTTTCTGTCTTTTGAAACACAATAACAATGACATACAGCTCCTATGTGGTTCATCATTCTACCCCCTCTCACTCTCCTCTGTATTACAATTCAAGTCATTATCATTCAGCTTTATTATGGTATAGTGTTATCTAAATCTTAACTCATTCCTAAATTAATTTTAGATGCTTCAAGCATTCTCTAAAGACATTTTTCTATATATAATATTTGGGTTCTTGTGTTTCACAAGGTACAAAATATGAGTGACTAGCAAACATCTAGATATTTCTGTAGAATATTGGTCCACCTGCTCAATAAACTTGTATGTAAATTGAAGAAGTACAGGTCAGTCAGAACAATCTTGTAAAATGGTGTAGCTTGAGCCCTCATACTAGATTTGAATCTTATTACTATGTTTAGTAGTGAAGACAACATAGCTCTACTATAAGAACAGACACATAGAAGAATGTAAGACATTTATCAAAATAAATTCATAGTTTTATGGTGAATAGATTTTTAAAAGGATGCCATGACTTTATGAAATAAAAATAGAATCTTAAATGGGTGTATTGGCACTGTGACCTCTATAGATTTAAAGAACGATCTTAGACTATTACCTCAAACCATATACAAAAATTAAAAATAAAAAATGATTATCAAACTAAGTGTGAAATATAAAAACCTATAAAACATAAATGTAAAAATTTACAACATTGCATCCGTGAAGGTTTCTAAAAATTTGACATGGAAAACATTACTGGCTAAAGAAAAGCAAGAATAAACTGGTTAATATCAACTGATAACCTTTCATAATTCTATGAAAGAAGTGAAAACATATCCAACAGATAGATGGCACAAATTTGTTAATGCTATAATATTAACGCTACAATGATCCTGAGAATTAGGTACTTTTATATCTTCTAATTCTATATAAGTATTTTCCTCAACATGATATTTCTTTAAAGAACGTATGCAAATTAATAGACAATTGGAGGAGCCTATGAATTAAGCTCCTGTTTAGTATCTAAGAAAAATTAAAAAGAAAACTCACTAATATGACCATCATATAAAAAGATGACACAAAATATAGTAATGCATTTGTGGAGAAATTGATATAGTCCACATAGCAGAATGATTTGTATAATACTGCAATTATTTTAGGAAGCAAGTTTTCAAGTCTTCAAAAGGTTAAAGAGAATTGTATAGGATCCAGCCATTACACTTACATGTATATATTAAAGAGAAGCGAAATCTTTTTTGGGCAAGGAATGTAGTTCATTGACAGTGGCCTTGAATATTATGTGTGAGACCCTGGAAATAATCTCTCAAAACAAATTTTGAAAAGACACACTACAGAGGATGTATGCTGGACAAATTCCTGTAATTGAATTTTATATGTAGTTTAATGTCTGTTCTAAAATTACAGCATTTCTAGTTGAAGAAATGCAAGTTTGTAAAAATTAGGCTTGGAAAACCTATGATCGTACCATTCATTTCCAAAGCACTAAAATATATACAATAAAAGGAGATAATTTATGCATGAGAATTTCATGTAAGCAAAAAATAACTATTGTTAAAAATACTTCACACAGATTGCAGAATACCTAAAAAGATGTTTTCGGTGTTGGCTAAAAATTCTTTGTAAACTACAGCTTTTGAAACAAAGATGTGATTTCTGTTTATTTTGGGGTTTTTGGTTGTTATTTTGAGTTTAGGCAGAGATAACTCAATCAAAAAGTGTATGTGATAAATGGAATATCTAGGAATTATGATAACCTTTTCTGGAAGAAACTGTTAGCAAATGACAAAAGACCCAAATCTATGCATCTGCATTTTATGAAAATCATATGTCACTTGCTCAATCAAAGTGCTTTTCTCTAATTTGCTAGGAAAAAGTATTCTCAAGATAAGAGCCAATATCAGTGAAAAGAAAAAAAATACACAATTGTCTTGATTTATTTGTGAAAATAACAAATGAAACAAAATAATTCCACTTAAGGGACTCCAATATTAGTATCTATGAAGAAGTTCCTGAATGCCAACATCCACTGAATTTTTGAAATTTTAATTTCTACCAACATATAAAAATTTGAACAAGCAAACAAATATAGTCTTGGAGCAAACCAGTCTTGGAATAATTTTCTTAATTTTTTTGAAATTACAAAAGAATTGATACCATTATGAAAATGATCCTTTCCTATGGAAATCATTTAAAAATGTTTAACACTTACTATATTTCCAATACCAAAGAAGAGTAATTTTATATAATCATTACAAATATCATTTTATTACTATCATAAAATAGAATAAAAGATCAGTCCCAATATATAATCATTATACTTTATTTCTAATCATTACCTAAATATCTTAAACAATCTAAATAGTCACGTCTTTAACATGGATGTAAATACTTTATAATTTTTACTTAACGTTTTCCAGGGGCATGTATTCATGTTTCTAAATAATGTTCATAGCAGTTAAAAGATGCTTTTATGAAATTAATGTGATATATTGTGTTGTTGTTATTGTTGTTTGCAAGGCCTGGGCATTGTCCCTAAGCCTTTTTATGCTCAAAGCCAGCACTCTACAACTTGAGTCACAGAGCTAACTCTTGTTTTTACTGGTTAATTGGTGATAAGAATCTAACAAGTACTTTTCTGTCTGGGCTAGTTTTGAACACAGTTCTAAGATCTCATTACCCATAATAGCTTGAATTATAGGCGTGAGTCCCTGGCACTTGGTTTGATGTATATTTTAAATTTTAATTATATTTTAAGATTTTTGTTAAACTATAATGTACATCGTTCTGTACATAAATTTAGAGATATGTTTATATTTCTGATGACAAATTATCTCTAAAAATGTCTGTCTTTTTACACATAATATGTATATATATATATATACACACACATAATATGTATATATATATATATATATATATATATATATATATATATATATATATATATTTCTGAAGACAGACTCCCTTTAAAACTTTTATACTATTCTTTTTGACTTTTTCATTTCAAAGACATACCGTCTATTTTCCCAAAAGTTTCCTAGAATAAAATAACAAATATTTCAATAGAATGTAGTTTATTACTTTCAAGGGAATTTTAGATATACACATGATATTTTAGTAACATTTACAATATATTACTTGAAATAATTCTGTTCAAACTCTTAAATATTTTTGTGTAGTGGTGGGTAGAGAGGAAGTTAGTTCATACTGGTTAGGAATTTGCAATCCTTCAAAAATCTATTCCATAATTTGTTATAAGCACATTTGTTATAAGCACAGTCAATTTTCCTGTTATGGTTTAGTTTTTTTTGATTCTTTATTTGTTCAAAATTCTAATATGGATGCATGCACATTTGTAACATTAAAATTATTAATCAATATACAAATAATTGCAAAATCATACATACATATCAGACTTTCCATAGTTAGCACTTATGATGCTAACAATAATTTTGGTGAAGATGATGACCACAGTGTACCCTGCTAATGACAATATTGTGATTGAAAAGGAAAAAGTTTTACGTTTTTGAAGCTAGATTTCCCACATTGAATACATACAGCATTGGATTACATACAATAAGAATAACAAGAGCAGAGTTTCAATATGAAGAAATACAATCACATAAATAAGTAGAGACTGTAAAAACGCTAATGTTATTTCTGCAGTCTCCCTAATGTATACTCACTTTTCTTGGTTTTATTATTTTCTTATAAATAAAATTGTTTATTTCCAGATTTGATGGACTAAGATGTAGTTTTCAAGTTAGTGTGGTTAGTTCAAATAACATTCTCCTATAGATACTATTCAATCACCAATGTTTTCCAATGATATATTAAAAGTATGTTCTTCACTACAGCTGTAAACGCATGACACAATTTACGTAAAACCACTTACATATCTGTAGTTACCTTAGAAGGACATAGGCTTTAAAGCCAGGAGGTAAAATTTATTTTTATTTCTGCATGAAACAATTTGTGATTTTATACCAACAAACTGAATTTGACTCTTTCCTTATTTGAAAGCTACGGTCGAAAATGTAAGGACACTTCAATTTTCATTTTTTCTTTCTCTACACGTCAAAAAATATATTCTTCATTATTTCTTGTATATTACATTCATTTACAGATGAGAAATGTAAGGCCAACAGTCAATGTAGAGAGGAAATAATGATACTAGAATTTTTGTCTGAGCTCTTCACTCTGTGTGCTTACAAGGAGAGTAATTTGATGATGGAGAGGACCAATATGAAAAGACTATGGGGAAAATGCCATTTTGGAAATGGTTGTTTTAGGACTAGGTGACAGTGATGAGTGAATGAAACAGGCTGGTGCCAGGGGCATAAAAAGGAGTACATACAAATAATATTAGTGACAGAAACTGAGAAAAACTTGATCATTCATCTTATCTAATGTGAAGGAGTAGAAGGATAAGAAGAAATCTAAAATGCTTCCATATGTTTGGCTGGGAACTGTGTTAGTGTTATTCTTAGTGATAAGGAACACAGGTGGAAATGATGGATTTAGGGGAAAAAATTCTGATAGTTCTAAAGTTTATATTAAACAAATGGAAAGATAGGTCTGTTTAGACATCATCAAAATATCCATGGCCAGAAATCTGAAAAAGAATAATAAAATTAGGGGCATTATTGAAGGGAAGAGGAAAAGTAAATTTCAGACACAAGTGTGAGCAATGTGAGCAGCAATGTGGACATGATGGAAGAGATAAATAAGGAAACAAAAAAGTAATAAACACAAATTTATGGAAATAAAGGAAGGAAAGAATTTGCAGGAAGATATTCAAGGAAATATGTTACTTGGATTTGAAAATTAAAAGGACATAGACAAATTCAATTCAGTGTTTTGGTGAAAATTATATTGATAAAATTTTTAGATATGAATGTGAAGCCATAAAATTCTGTATCCATGAATTCAACAGATCCTGTTGATTTTAAATGTTGGGAACAAATGCTTTTATCCTGACCTTAGAAGAGTTATACAAATTTAACTGTTCTGAACTTTACTTAGAGGAATTCTGTGAATATTTTTGAAGCCGTTGTTTAGCCAGGAGATTATGGATTGAACTACAGCACAGACAACCCTAATTTGTCCTACATTTCCAATGAGTGGCCCATGTATCCACATCAGTTTAGGATTTTATAGAAATATCTTTGGATATGTTTGGATATCTTATCTTATCAGCCTATTAATAATAAATGTAGGACGAGTAACACCAAGTATTAGTTTAAACATATAGCTTTACTGATGTGACTAAAGACTCCTCGAAGTGATTCTTTAGAATAGAAAATGCCTCAATAGTCATTGAAACATCATAACTGCCATATACTATATTGAAATCTAATTTTTGTTAGGGATATCTCCATGCTGAAATAACCCTGTTAATCAACCTGCCACAAATTTTTATATGTAGCAAGTGCTCTTATCAACGTCAAGCTTTTATTGAATTGAAGAGTTCAGACAGGACATTCACCACTACGATTAAATGCCTAAAAAGACAATTTGCTTTAATGCCTTTCTTTCATTTTCTCATATTCATTTGCTTGTAGGGAAGGATTCTGATGTAACAATAATACAATGCTGACTGTAAGTAGAGGGTTTAATTGACAAATTAAATCACCTTTCATTACCCAAGGAAAACATATTTGAATAATTGTCAGATTGGGGAAGTATACTCAAATGGATACTTAAAAGTCCCAGGTGTAATTGGTATGCACATGATTAGGTAACAAACATCAGAAAGAGGTAAAGATGCTACATTCAAAGATAAAGGAAAAAACAACAACTCAGATTCTGAATTTCTGGAAAACAGAACAGGAATAAATGCCTTTTCCACTAGAATCATTTGAAAAATATGTTAGCGCTGTAGGTGGCTCGATTTTAATCTAGTGAGATTTCCTTTAGATTTCTGTCCTTTAGAACTATAAAATGATAAACAGGCTTTATTCAAGTCAATTAACTTGTAGAATTTTTTACAGCAGATTTGGATTAGTAAACTAATTCAAAACTACAGCCTTTTCCTGATGCAACTACAGAGACATCACATACCCTAGATTCTGAGAATAAGAAAATTTGGCCACCAGCTTTGTACACATGTATGATGTACATACTACTAAGGGCCTTACCTAAAGCAAGTCTTGAAATTCTAAATAATATTTAAATAAGAAGCTCCCTTCCTTTATTTTCACATTTGGGGATCACTAAGGACCAAAGTTATGTAGAAGCCTAGGGTAAGAATATGGAAATGTAGACTGTCTCCTAATATTATAAAGATAATTCCTGTCATTTTGTGTTACAGTTTCTAAAGTAATAAAAAAAATAAGGTAAAACAGAAACAGAAAGTCTATTTTCTATCCCTCCTAAATTTCCAACAGAAATTAGAGAATCCAGTAAAGATACAGCCATACCAGGATGGTATAGGATATTATAGGATCACTAGATGGTGAAAAAGAAGATAACAAAAATGGGTCCCCTGGAACAATGGGAAACAAAATCTACACCTACAGTTTGTGATATAGGTAGAAAATAGTTTCCACTATGCTAAGTCTTGGATATTTTAGGTTTGTTTACACAGCAACTTTCCTCTCTTAGGACATGACCCTTTATTAATACTCAAGGGTTTGCAGCTTATAACCCAGATAGCTGATAAATAAGAATGATTTTGTGGAATTGTCAAACAATCTTGAAGTTTTTATACCTTTCCTCTTCTCCAACACGAGAAGTCCTAGCCAAGATATGATAAAGATTAATAAAGTATTTTCATATTTTTTATTGTTCACACCAAAGCAAATACACTTCCCTCTTTGCAAGCCTGACTTTGAAAGAGTCAGACCCACACAATTATTTTATACACAAAAGTTTACTGGTTTGGCTTAGGTGTTTTCCTGTCTTTGGGTATTGTTCTCTATTATTTTGGCAATTACCTAGAAAAACAAGATAAATACATTATGCTTATGTTGAATTGTTCAAAGTCAAGCTGTCTTCAAACAAAGTTTTCTGTTCCCTTCGTCACTACTAATTAAAGTTTAATTATTGTTCTTTTAATGCAACAAAAACGTGATACTTTAATGTATATTCTCATTGAACCCGGTGAAAATAGGAGTGTCTGTGATTGCTTTTTTAAATGTTTTCAAGTATTTTCCTTTTCTATTTTCACTATTGCCCTTTTTTGGTTTTCTAATCAGGAACACAAGGTTACACAAAAAGATCTTCCTAAGATATTAGGCAGAAAAAAATAGATGTATAATTAAAGATTTTCATCTCTTAAGAGACTGCAAAGCTCATAAGACTTTTTGCTATTACTGGAATTACTAGCTTTGTTACGATAACTTGAACGTTTTGGTTCTTTTTATGGGGGGGGGGTGTTCCGGTTATGGGGCCTGAACTCTGGGCCTGGGCGCTGTCCCTCTGCTCTTCAGTCCAAAGCTAGTGCTCTACCAATTGAGCCACAGAGCCTTTTCTTTTTGCTTATGTGGTGCTGAGGAATCATACCTAGGGCCTCAGGCATGCAAGGCAAGCATTCTACCACTGAGCCACCTTCCCAGCCCCCTGTTTTTATTCTTAAACTAAAAGTGAAATATATGTAAAATGTTATAGTTGTTCCAAACAAAGATTATGGCTTAAACTTTTCTGCTCCAATGAGATGAAACTTCTGATAAGTTTGGAGGGCATATCGATTTTAAGGTAGAAAGGTTAATGTTAGAAAGCCAAGGGAGATTCCTAAAACAGCACTGTTTATCACTTATCAGTTAATTATATTTAAGGTTTTAAAGTATATAAACATACAAATATGAATTGAGTAAGAAACGTGTGATTTACAAAGTTGATTCAATGACAACTAAATCCAGAAAACACTTCTCTATATTTATATAAACTAGTATATCTAGTAAGTATTTAAAATTTTTTACAATATATATTTTAACATTTATGTCAAAGTATTTGTTAATTTATAAATGTTTATTTTTAATTTTTGTCAGTCGTGGGGCTTGAAATCTGGGCCAGGACAATGTTCCTCAGCTTTTCAGTTCAAGACTAGTGCACTTGAGCCACTGCCATTTTTCTGGTGGTGCATTGGAGATAATAGTCTCACAGACTTTCCTGCCTAGGCTGGCTTTGAACCATGATTCTCAGCTCTCAGACTCCTTAGTAGCTAGGGTTATAAGCATGAGCCACTGGCACCTAGCTACATAATTATTTTTTACACATTTATGAAGTATGGAGTGGTAATCCCATTCATTTATATGTTGTGTAATGATCAAGCTACATTGTATCCATTAATTACTGCATGTTAAATTTCTTTATAGTGAGGATGCTCGAAAACTTTTCTTCTGACTGTGATGAAATATCTATTCTTAACTATAATCACTTTGTATCTTGTGGTATAAAATTAATAGATTTACTTTTAGTCAAAGAAGTCTGATAATTAAAGTTATATAAAACATGATTTGTTAAGTGAAAGAAATTCATGGTTCCATTGCTTGTTTTAAGAAAACCATTATGCCTTTTGTTTTCAATTATATTTCTGTGGGAATGTGTAATATTCATTGATTTAACTCTTAAAATTGTTAATAGTTACATTATATCAAGTTGATTCAAACTTGTATTTGAAAATTGCACACTAAACACAAATATACTTCCACTTTCTTCTACCACATAATTAACTGTAAAGCAAAGATTGGTGCTAGTTATTCATGTGTACAATCCTAGAACTCAGGAGGATAAACCTGAATAATTTAGTTCAATGTCAGTCTAAACAGACATAAATGTGAAGAAGCAGAAGGTGAGAATGTGGCTCAAGGATAGAGTGTTATCTGCCATGAGCAAAAAATACAAGGGAGAAACATCGAGTTTAAACCCTAAAGATGACATATAAACACAATACAACAACAAAAAAGTATTATGAACCTCAATAATGAAGACAAGATAATGGAAAAAATCACGAGAAATGTGTAAACAACTTGAAGACAGAAATCATTTGACAGAATTTTTATTCAATGGAGGAAAAAATCAGTCTCATTTGTACAATCTCATTGTATTCATTTGTATTGAAACCTGGCTATTGGGTAACATGAAAGAGTAGATTGGATTACCTGACATAGGAGATATTGCCTTTGACTATGCACCATCCCACTCTGCAAAAATATTAAATGGTGCTTGTTATTTTAAATAAAACCTCATAGTAGAGACAGTTGGGTTGACACAGACTGGGGTCCTTATTTTGAGGCTTCAGAGCAGTCCTTTTGTTTTTTAACCATTCCTGTTTTATCCCCCGTCCCTGGTGCAGATATACCTTACTTAGTTTGTACCAAGCCAAGGGTTTGAACTAAACCCTCCTTCCTTAATCCTTCCCTTTCTCCAGCTACAACTTATTTCAAATACTATCTCTGTCTTAGCATTAGTTGTTTTCTGACTAATCCCCACCAGAAAACTCTTACATTCATGTAAACCCAGTATAAATAACCTAGTTAGAAAAGGGAGAATGTACAAGTAGTTATGTCAAAAAACAAACTTTACAACTTTGGTGGGGGAGAAGAGGTGAGAGGATGTGAGGGTGTATAGGAATGTAGGGGAAGGGGAAACAAAGAGGATGCAACAATGCTTGATAAGAAATGTACTCGTTATCTTTCCCATGTAATTGTAACTCCTCTGTATTTATTTCCACAATTAAAACAAATGAAAAAAGAAAAGGAAGAAAGGGTTAAGCATTGGCTGAGACTCTCATCTGTAGGTTTGCTCCCTAATAATTGTGTACTACACTGTCATTTTTTTCATGGCTTTTGAGTCTGACAAATGATTAATTTGTTTTGATGTAATCTCATTTATCCAGACTTACTTTGTAAGTTTTGACCTGTGCCAAGCAGACCTCATGTGTCCCCTAAATCTTCCTATAACATTCTCAAGGTATCTGGACATACATTGAGGTTTTCTATCCATTTGGAATCAATTCTGGTGCAGGGGGATATATAAGGATCTAACTTAAGTTTTCTGTTTACAGCCAATTCTACCAGTACAATTTTTTGAAGAGGCTGTTTTTCTTCCATCCTGTGTTTCTGGCTTTCTTATCAAAGATTATGTGCCTATAAGAGTGTATTCATTTCTGGATCTTCAATTCTGTTTATTGATGGAATTCTGTGCTTCCATTGGAAAGAATGGTATTACCCATTCCTGAAGAAATGGAAAGACTACGAAAAAATGATATTAAGTGAAATAAGCTTGATCCCATTAAATATATGCTACATGGTTTTCCTCATTTCTAATAACTAGATATGTCCATAAATCTACAAGTTAATCCAATAGATAATAAAAGACAAATAATTGCACTTGGATATGATTAACTAACAGCACTCTAAACATTCACATGGCAAGAACAAGGGAAGCTATTCTTAGGAGAGGATCACAATGGCTCAATACGTATGTGCATATGACCATATAAATGTTGCTTATTGCAAGCAACTCTAAGAATCAATCATACATATGAAATACATATATATGTTTACAATTTTAAAAGATGTCATAAAATAACAACCTCTCTGGAAACTCCAAAGTGAAATTCTAAGTTTAGAAGATAAAATTGAGGAAAGTTTTCAACACATAAACTAAAATACATAGGGGAAAAGATGGGAGAGAAAACATAAGCTGAAAATTAGAATAGCTAACTATTTAAGAATTCATAATCCATTTCCAAAACTATACAAGAGAGCTGGGGTACAGCTCAGTTGTAGAACTAGACTAATATATACAAAGCCATGGGTTCAATCTCCAAGAAGGTCTAATAATAAGTTAATAAATAGTAGTAATACAATAATAATTTGAAATTAATGCTTTCATATTTGAGAGGCCTGAATCCTCAAACAGTAAACCAAATACTTTCATTTTTTGTAGCCAATTACTTAAAACTACAAGAACGAGAGGAAATAGTTCCTTTTCTATCCTTTTGTTTCCTTTTCTATTTTCTTCTTTTCTTTTTTCCTTTGTCACTACTGGTGATTGAAGTTACTAAGGTTCTAAATACTTTAGATTATTTTTCAAGCCAAGCCTCCCTTGAGCAATCATCTCTGACCTATGTCTTCCACAAATGTGGAAATAACAGGAAAATTATATTATATCTAGCTTTCTTTGTTTTTGTAGTTTCTCGCGCTTTTTTTTTTTTGTCAGAATTGGCCCTGATATCAGTCTTCTAAATCTCTGCCTTTTAATTAGCAAGGTATATTTCATCTCAACCTTGGACCCAGACTAGTTTTCAATGTAAACATTAAATATTCACTTCTGCTTTCTAGATATCATTGAATTCTACTGAGGTTATTATGGATCTTTATGATGCTGGAAGATCACAGATAAATGCCTTGAATACTTTTTCCAATTTATTTAAATATTTCTAGTATACATCACAAATAGGACATTAATATTTCACAAGTACTTTATGCAGACTTCAGTTACTTTATTTTGTGCACATATTAAGTCCAATATAATTTTATCAACTCTATGTGAATATAACATATTTAAAGATATGTTCCTTCAACAAAAAATAAGTCTGTCTCATACTTCCCTTTTATATTAAACCCACTACTTCTCTTTGTGCCATCCCAAGCCTGTTTTGTCCTGGAAACCAACACATTTTTTTTTCTCCAACTTCTACATCATGCAATAAATAAGCTTTTTGGATTGCCTTCAAATCTATGGTAGATTTTTCCCAGCTTTTGTATGACTTAATATTGTATTGTGCTCACTCTAATTGCCTTTTGGTTCTGTCATTAGAGAATGTAGCACAATTCCTTTGTCATTCAACTGAAGAAAGCCTGAATTGATTTCCATTTCTTTGAGTAGAGGAAATAATGCTGGTATAATCCTCTGTGTTTTGGCCTTTTGGTGAATGTTACATTTTATTTCTATAACACAAAGCCTGAAGAGCACAATTCTTGAGCTATACTGTGGGTGGCTGCATATTTCATATTCTAGGAAACTGTCAAAATGTTTTCAGAAGTGGCTTTCCCATTTGACATTCCTGCCAGCATCCAGTTTCTCTGTTTCTTGATAGCATTTAGTGTGGTCATGGAGGGAACTTCAACATAAATTCCTCAGGTTCCTGTAAAGGACCTCAAAAAGATAGTACATATCTCCAAAACATGCCAGCCCTTCCTAAAAGTACCCCCATTACAACCACTAGGGTTAAATCCCAGAGGCCTCAAACCCAACATCCTCTGGCAAACTGATGTTACTCATTTCCCAGCCTTTGGTAAGCTTAAATATATTTTTGGTTCTATAGATTCTATATATTCTATATTCAAGAGCATCTTGGGGCACAGCACATACAGAAAATAAAACTAAACATTCACGCCGGCCGCTGGTGGCTCACGCCTGTAATCCTAGCTACTCAGGAGGCTGAGATCTGAGGATCATGGTTCAAAGCCAGCCCGGGCAGGAGAGACCATGAGACTCCTATCTCCAATAAACCACCGGAAAACCGGAAGTGGCGCTGTAGCTCAAGTGGTAGAGCGCTCGCCTTGAGCTGAAGAGCTGAGGGACAGCGCCCAGGCCCAGAGTTCAAGCCCCACGACCGACCAAAAAAAAAAAAAAAAAAAAAAAAACTAAACATTCACAAGCACACTTTCTTTAATGCTTTGTCACCTTGGGTCTACCAGCACAAGTTAAAATCGATACTGGACCCTGTTTTGCTAGTAAAGCTATGTCAGACTTTTTTGACAGATGTCATATTAATCATACTACAGGAATTCCCTATAATCACCAAGGCCATGCAAGTATAGAAAGAAATCACCAATGTCTTAAGGAACATTAATTAAAACAAAAAGGGAGAGTTAACCCCCACATACATTTACAGATAGCTTTATTCACCATTAACATTTCAAATTTTTCAAAAGGGGCATCTGAATCCAGATTTCAGAAGCACTGGGGACAATTAAACCCTAAGCCCCAAGTGAAAGTCAGGTGGAAGGACCCTCTGACACAACATTGGAGAAGACCTGACCCCCTAATTACCATGTGAAGGGGATTTGGATGTGTTTTTCCCATTGGAGAGACAGCCCTGATTTTGATCATGGTCAGGAATTTAAGTTTTTACCCATTTCCTCTATACAAGAGGATGCCCAAGGATAAACTTACCAACAAGGATGAAAATGGCTATGGTGGTCACAGCTTGTGTTTTAAAGAGGAAAAGCTAAAAAGATAACTACTAATCATCCCCAAGGACAAAAAGCGCTTGAGAAGCTCTCATGTTCCCTAACAATTGCAGATGTTGATACTCCAACTGTTGACTGTCCTGACCCTCCCAGTCCTGGCAATGGCCCTACGTAATCTACATGAACCTCAATGGGTAACCTGGGGAGTGATCAGTGCTGGCAAAGGAGAAATCATCAATAGCACCAGGAGAGAAGCTGTCCCTTCGACCTGATGGCATGACCTTCATTTTGTCCTCTGTGACCTGGCCAGAGGATACTGGGATGTTGGAGATTGGACTCCCCTTCACCAAGGATGGCCTGAGTGTGGTGGCCCACGAGGATGCACTGTGCCCCACATATGGGACCCCAATACCCAGGCTGCTCCCATGTTTTAAAGAGGTTAACCTTACGAGATACTGACCTTTATATATGCCCCGGAAGTAATCAAACTGCTTCGGACATTTCTAACTGGGGGGGGCGGCTGACGTTTATTACTTTGCTAGATGGGGATGTGAGGTAACTGGGACAGTTTCTTGAATCATGCACAAAGGCCCTAACCTTGTACGGTGAATTTCGCTGTCCAGACTGGCTTCGAACCCCCTGCATGGCCGATGCTCTTCTTACCAATGTAATCCTGTTAAAATAACCTTTATAGAGGAGGGAAAAAGGATAACTAACTAGGAGTTGGGCAGCAAAAATGGCGCTGAGACGAAGTTGAGTGGCCAGAGCCCGAGTTGTTTATGTTAAAATATGACTGGATACCACAATCACACAAAGTGACATCAGCGAGTAAACAGCTCGTGGACAGCAGGGAAAGTATAGAAACTTAGGCGCATGATAGGGTGACTTCTACAGGGAGTGGTTGGTTCCTTTTCCTCTTCTTTAATGGTGCATGGGGTTTTATTTTGCTATAAAAAGTACTTGCTTTGGGCTAATAAATGAGTTCCTGTTTGACTTGACTCCCCGCTGCATTTGACTGTCTCCAAGGCTAAAGGAGGCTGGGGAATGGGTGAGCAGTGCACTTACCTTTCCTTGCACCTTGTCCGTCTTCCACAGGACAGTCGAAGACCCAACACTTCTGTTTCTCTTGGAGGAGACCAACTTAAATGCTACCTTTGAGATTCTGTTTCCATATGCAGTCACTGTCTAAGACAATGGGATTTTTATCTTTAGTATGATTTCAGTGGGACAGTATCCAACACATAACATAATACTTAATGGATAGAAGAAAATCTCTAATAGGAAATTATTTGTTTTGGGCATGGAAGTTATGGTTATACTTTAAAAATAGCAAAATAGGTAAAAATTCTATTAGAGCTTGTAAAATGAATATGAAGTCTTGACCTTATACATGCCAATTTTCTTACCGTGGCACATAATTAAATTCCTAGCTATACTGGAGTATTGAACCCAAAACCCTATACTTGTGAAACAGCATCTCTACTACTACCATACCTGCAGATTATAATAAGATTGTTTATTTTTACGTAGTATAACTATGCCTCGGCCTGCTTGGACTGCGGTCCTCCTAACACAAGCACAAAAACATTGCATCCAGCAAATGGTTAGTTTCTGAAACTTCTTTTTGTGTCTGGGCTTGCCTGGAACTGGAATTCTCTAATCTCTGTTTTCTAATTAGATAATATTATAGGTTTGAGTCACTTTATTCAGTAAAAGGAAACAATTCTAAAATATCTTGATATTGTCTATATTTGTGTTTAACATATACAGCTAACCTTAATTTTCTCCCTCTTTTGTTTAGTACTGAGTTGAAAACATTGGCTTTTTTGATATACATGGTTTTGTTTTGGATGGAATCCCATCACAATCAAAAAAATCTACCAAAAGTTTATGTCAAAAATCATGGAAGGAGGGGGGACCAAGATGGCAACAAGGCAGTAGAGAAACGTCACAGCTCTCCTCAACCAAAAATAGAGTTCAAGTTCCAAGATACTGACAATGACAAAAAGATGAACACCCAGAGAAAAACAGGAGGTGGAAAATAACAAAAAAGAACAGAGAAGAGCAAAGACTCCTCCTCCAACCTTTACTGGCCATGCGGCAGAGCGCCAAGAAGTGGACAGCCAGCCCCATGGGGGCTACTGGAGTCCCAGAGTCATGGGGCTGCCTGAAGATCACCTGCACAGAAGCTGCCTGAGGTACCGTTCTGCTGACCAGCTGATCACCATGAACAGAGAAACCTACCAGCCCGGAGTCTGCACAAAGATCCCTTCCCCACCCCTCACTCTCCATCTGCACAGAGAGACCCATCCCGCCAAAGCTGCTCGACCCCAGTACGGGAACCCCAGTGCTAAACACCCAATCTTTACTGGCCATGTGGTAGCACACCAAGCCCCCACCAGCAGGCCCAGCGGGGGCTGCGAGAATCCCAGAGACACAGAGACCTGTCTGCAGATAATCTGCACAGAAGCCACCTGAGGTACCGGCGTCAGACTCTCCGATTACGACGAATGGAGAAATGACCGAGCCTGGAACTAGGCCCCATGATGGGAACACCAGTGTTATAGGGAACGCCCACAGAACACCAGAGCAGAAGACCTTCAAGGAACTGGTGCTGATCCGGAGAGTGCAAACAGAGACAAACCCCAGAGCTCAGAACCTGTATGTAGGCCCACCCCCACCCCTCAGGCAAAGGCAAGAGGCCCATCCCATGGCATGGACCCAACAGCATAGACAAAGGCAGAGACAGAAGAGAATCACAAAGAGCCACCACTGCCCAGCCCAGCCCAGCCCACAACCACCCCATCTGAATTCTGATTGCAACAGCAACTGATGTCCTATATCACACAAATACAACTAGCTCCAGGGTGAGTACCCCACAGGGGACAGTGTATCCCTCAAGGGAGACCAGAGCTGGTGGGAATCCCCAGACTCCGACCCAGATTCCCTACCCCAACACCTGGAGCACAGGACCCACTAAAACTGGGAACTGTGTGAGAGCTCCACCAGACTGTGGAGCATACTCCACTGGCAAGGCTAGAGCAAGAGAGCCCATAGAGGGGAGATTAAATACCCAAGCTAGGAACAGCGCCCCTGGGTCAAGACACCCAACAGTGGAAGAAATTTGAACTGTGCACCCCAGGCTGCATAACCTAGGTGGTATACACAGCAGCACAGGCCCAACTAGGGTTGCGCCCCCCAGGTGGGGGGCTGGGACCAAACCTGGGGATCTGGTGCCTGAGCAACACAACCAACTCCTCTCAACTGAATCAAAAACTGAGCATAAACTTCAGCAGGGGGAGAAAAACAGGGAACTGCACCCCCTGGGAAGCATGCCTGTGACAACAAAAGACCTGGAAGCTCAGGACAAGAGAAGCCCAAACCCCACCAGAACCCGACCCATATATTCTAGGATGAGAATTGGACAACAGAGGCCACCAGCACCTGATAATAGGCAGGAGCTCAGGCTGGTTAGGTGGCTCAGCTGTAGAGTGCTAGTCTTGGTTGCATGAGGACCTGGATCTGATTCCTCAGCACCATATAAGCAGAAAGGGCTTTGACTCAAATGGTAGGGTGCCTGCCTTGAGCTGAAGATCTGAGGAACAGCATCTAAACCCAGAGTTCCAGCCCACAACCGGCCAAAAAAAACATTCGGGGCCCATAGCAGACTCCAGCATCTGGGAGGGTGCATCCAGAACATCCGATCTTGCCAAGAGCACCCGTAGGAGCAAACAGGAGCAGTCTAGGCTGCTCAAACCTTCCAAATATGGGAATTGCCAGTGATCTACACAGCAGAGAGCCAAGAATCCTATATAGGACAGACCAGCAGCTGCAGGTAGGGAACAGAACCCAATCAGTTACAGACTCTCTCTACAAATACATAAACAGCAACCAAGCAAAGACAGACACACCAAAAGAACATTTCAGATTAGTCTCCAATAATCCATGAACCCCCATTCGAAAATCACAGAGAAAAATTACAAGGTTTATCAATACCCAGGATAGCAAGCTATAACCAATAGCCAGCAGCCATGCAGGGGAGAGCCCCAGTCGGAGCAAAGCAGGAATGGAAGACAAAAGGTATATCCAAGGGATGCTGGAGTCAATGACTCAAGAAATAAAGCGAGAAATAGACCAGAAATTGAAAGAGCACAGGGATGAACTATCAAAAGAGATGCAGGATATCAAATAAGAAATGCATGCAAAAATAGAGGCAGCATACACCTCACTAAGAAGTGAGATAAATGCCAAAATAGAGGCAGTACGTACCTCATTAAGAGGTGAGATCAGTACTTTGAGAACCAACATCGAATCCATAAAGGAGTCCATTTCCTCCATGCAAACGACAATGGAAGCCACAGTTAACAGTGTGAACGAACTGGAATACAGAGTGTCAGATACAAAAGACAGAATACACCAACTGAACCAAAAAATGACAGATATGGAAAAATCACTCAAATTATGCCAAAGGGAAGATCAAGAGAAAGCACATAGTGCCAAGAAATTTAACCTTCATATAATTGTGGACGAAGGTGAGGAATATCAGAGCAAGAGAATGCGACATCTATTCAACAAGATAATCGGTGAAATTTTTCCCCATCGCAAAAAAGAACGTCTTACCTACATAACAGAAGCATATAGAACACCTAACAAGCAAGATCCCAGGAGAAACACTTCTAGACACATCATAGTAAAAATGATAGCTCTGAATAATAAGGAAACAATCTTGCATGCAGCAAACATGAAGAAGGAGCTATACTACAATGGGAAAAAATTAGAATCACTGCAGATCTCTCCACACAAACACTGAATGCTAGAATGGCCTGGGAAAGTACCATACGAGCACTGAGAGCCAATAACTGCCAACCCAGACTGATATACCCAGCAAAGCTAGCATTCACATTCGATGGAGAGCTGAAAATTTTTAATAGCAAGAAAAACTAAATGAATACATAAACATTAAGCCAGCATTACAAAGAATACTAAGAGGGGGGACACAACCTGAAGAAAGCATCCAGGAACTGGGACCTGCACCCAGACAGGCATTAATTGAAGTCTAACTGAGCAAGCACAGAAGGAAAGGAAAGAAGAAAAAGTGAGGAAAACAGGAAATGACAGGGACTTAATATTAATGGGCTTAATTTGCCAATCAAAAGAAAAAGAACTGCAGATTGGATCGAAAACATGACCCATCCATCTGTTGCCTTCAGGAGACCCACCTCTCAGCCAAGCATACAAACAAATTCAGAGTAAAGGATGGAAAAGGATCTACCAATCAAATGCCCCCAGTAAGAAAGCAGGTGTAGCTACCCTGATATCTGACAAAATAAACTTTTCATTAAAATCAATACAGAAAGACAAGGACGGACACTACATATTAATACAGGGAACAATCCAAGAGGAGGATATACCATGAGCAACTTATATTCCCCCAACATTGGTGCACCCAGATATGTTAAGCAAATACTTTCAAACTTACAGAATATCCCAATACAATAATACTAGGAGACTTTAACACCTCACTCTCACCAAAGGACAGGTCTACCAACCAGAGGATTGGCAAAGAAGCTACCGAATTAAGTGAGGCCATACTTCAAGCGGAATTATCTGACATCTACTGAGTATGTCACCCTAAAACAACACAGTACACATTCTTCTCAGCAGCTCATGGAACTTTCTCCAAAATAGACTATATCATAGTTCATGCAAGGAACTTAAGCAAATACAAAGGGGTCAACATTATCCCCTGTATCCTATCTGACAACAGTGGAATCAAGCTAGTTCTCAATAACAAAGCATATCACAGAAATTTCTCTAATACATGGACATTGAACAGCACACTTGTTAGCAATGCCTGGGTAATGGAAGAGATCAAAGATGAAATAAAAAATTTTCCAACAACTCAATGAAAATGAAAACACCTCGTAAAGTAATTTGTGAGACACAGCAAAAGCAGTCCTGAGTGGCAATTGTATTGCCCTCAGTGCCCATATCAAGAAAATAGAGACAGACCAAGTAAAGAATTAAAACAGTTGGAAAAACATGACAAAATGGAACCTAAAGTTACTAGATGGAGCCAGATAACCAAATTAAGAGCAGAGTTTAATCAATTAGCAAATCAGAAAACTATAGCCAAAATTAACCAAACCGAAAGCTGGTTCTTTGAAAAACATAAACAAAATTGATGGTCCATTGGCAAGATTAATTAAAAAAAGAAGAGAGGAAACCCATATGAACAGGATTAGGGATGCCACGGGAAACATCATAACATGTACCCAAGATATTCATACATTCTTAATGGACTACTTTCAAAAGTTATACTCTCTAAAAGAAGAAAACTTGGCAGAAATGGATGCATTCTTAGAGAAATATAAGTTGCCCAAACTGAGCAACGAAGAAGTAAACCAATTAAATAAGCCAATATCCTACAATCAGATACAGGAAGCTATCAAAAGTCTTCTAACAATAAAAAAGACCAGGACCAGATGGATTCACAGCAGAATTTTATAAGACCTTTAAAGAAGAACTAATACCCATACTCCTCAAGATCTTCAGAGAAACAGAGAAGGAGGGAGCTATCCCAAACTACGAAGCCAATATCACACGTATCGCCAAACAGGCAAAGATCGAACCAATAAAAGAGAATTGCAGGCCAATATTCTTGATGAACACGGATGCAAAGATCCTTAACAAGATTCTAGCTAATAGAATCCAGAAACACATGAAAAAAATCATACAATATGACCAGGTAGGCTTCATCCCAGTGATGCAGGGATGGTTTAACATACATAAGTAAATAAATGTAATCCAACACATCAACAGAGCCAAGGTCAAGAATCACATGATTATCACCACAGATGCAGAAAAGGCCTTTGATAAAATTCAACATTCATTCATGCTAAAAGCTCTGGAGAAAATAGGAATAGAAGGAACATTTCTTAAAACAATAATCCATTTATGACAGACCAATAGCCAATATTATACTTAATGGGGAAAACTACAACCAATTCTCCTAAAATCAAGAACAAGGCAAGGATGCCCACTGTCTCCACTCCTCTTCAGTATAGTCCTGGAACCCTTAGCCAGGGCAATAAGGCAAGAAAAATACATTAGAGGGATCCGCATAGGGAAAGAAGAAGTTAAACTATCCCTTTTTGCAGATGACATGATACTATACCTTCACGATCCCCAAAACTCCATCCCCAAACTGTTAGAAATCATAAATCACTTCGGCAAAGTAGCAGGATACAAAATCAACCAACAAAAATCAGTTGACTTCCTGTACACTGACAATATACAAGAGAGGGAAATAAAAGGAACAACCCCATTCACAATAACCTCCCAAAAAATAAAATATTAGGAATTAACCTAAACAAAGATGTAAAAGAAATATTTAATGAAAACTAAAAAAAGTTATAGAAAGAAATTGCAGAAGACAGTAGGAAGTGGAAAGACCTTCCATGCTCTTGGATAGGCAGACTTAATATAGTGAAAATGGTAATAATGCCAAAATTAATATACAAATTCAATGCAATTCCTATTAAAATCCCAGTGACAAACATCACTGAAATACAGAAAACAGTCCAAAAATTTCATATGGAACAACAAAAGACCTAGAATAGCCAAAACAATTCTAGGGAATAAAGACAACATGGGAGGGATATCCATGCCGAACTTCAAACTCAACTATAGTGCTATAAAAAAGACAGCATGGTACTGGCACAAAAACAGACCTGAAGACCACTGGTGCTGGGAAAACTGGGAGGCCACATGCAGTAAACTAAAAGTGGGCCCTAGCCTATCACCATGCACCAACATCATCTCAAAACGGATTAAAGACCTTAACATTAAACCTGAATCTCTGAAACTACTGCAGGACAGAGTAGGAGAGACACTTGAACTTATAGGCACAGGAAGGAACTTCCTGAACAGAGTCCCAAGGTTACAACAAATTGGAGAGAGACTCGACAAATGGGACTACTTTAAAATAAAAAAGCATCTGCACAGCTAAATCTATCACAACCAAGCTGGAAAGACAACCAACTAATTGGGAAAAAATATTTACCAGCAATATATCAGACAAGGGGATAACATCCACTATCTACAGGGAACTCAAGAAACTAATCCCTCCCAAACCTAACAAACCAATTACTAAATCGGCAAGGGAACGAAAGAGGGACTTCTCAGTTGAAGAAATACAAATGGCAAAGAAACACATGAGGAAATGTTCACCATCCCTGGTTGTGAAGGAAATGCAAATAAAGACAACCCTGAGATACCACCTTACCCCAGTCAGAATGCCCCACATCCACAAGTCAGCCAACGACAAATGCTGGAGGGGATGCGGAGAAAGAGGAAGCCTACTACACTGCTGGTGGGAATGTACACTTATACAACCACTTTGGAAAGCAGTCTGGAGGGTCCTCAGAAAGCTGAAGATTGACCTCCCTTATGACCCAGTCATACCACTTCTTGGCATCTACCCTGAACAACAGGAACCAACATACAAAGACACATGCACCTCCATGTTTATTGCAGCACTGTTCACAATAGCTAGGATATGGAAACAACCCAGATGCCCCACCACAGAGGAATGGATCCAAAAATTGTGGTATCTATACACAATGGAATATTATGCAGTCATTAGAATTGACAAAATAATGGCATTTTCAGGGAAATGGATGGAGCTAGAAGAAATCATGCTGAGTGAGGTAAGCCAAGAGCAAAGAGACAAACGGTACATAGTTTCCCTGATAAGTGGATGTTAAATCCAAAATATTAGGTGATACGACAAAATTAACAGGACTTAAGAAACAAAGAACTTCCACTCATCTGGTCGAAGCACTACTAAATAACCTCATGGTGCTGATCATATGTATGTTGTGTATGTGTACACCGTTATATGTTATAGACCATGATAGACAATTTGCTCCAGGAAAGTTACAATGAGTTTGTGACTTTAAATCAGCATCATTATCCCACAATATTGTGAAATTTGGGAAATTATGTAATCATTTAATCACAATTAAAAAAAACACCAGAAAACTAGAAGTGGCGCTATGGCTCAAGTGGTAGAGCATGAGCCTTGAGATGAATTGTTCAGGGACAGCTCCCAGGCCTAGAGCTCAAGCCCTACGACTGACAAAAAAAAGAGAGAGAGAGATCTTTAATACGATTGTTTCCAACATATTTATAAGATTATATTGTTGTTGTCTTGGATGTCCCTCACCCAGGGTATAACCCCTGCTTTCACTATATATGATGTTGGTATATGTGGAGGAGAAGGGAAAAAACAAATTGTTAAAACAGGGATACAGGAGGACCCATTGCAACAATAAGATGTACAAGTCATTATGACCAAAAATGAACTTTACAATTTTGGTGTGGGGAACGGGGGGCGGGGGTGGGAGGATACGAAGGGATGGGAAGGGGAAACAAAGGAGGAGGCTACAGTGCTTGATAAGAAATGTGCTCATTATTTTATCCATGTAATTGTAACTCCTCTGTACAGTATTTTCACAATTAAGAAGTCATAGAAAAGAAGGGTTCAGATTGGAAAACAAACACTGATCCTTAAGATATAAATGCAGTATATTTATACAGTTAATCAATGATTTCTTAAGTATAATTAGGAAGGCAGAAATGTGAAAGGTGTCAAGTCTCTGTAGAAATTCTGTAGTTGTCACATGTTATCTTCCTTTCTTAAAGCTTCCTTTATTAAACTCCCCTGGGTGAATATTGGTTTGATTGATTGGTATTCTTCTCCAGGAAATGAAGCTGATTTTAGAAGGCTGATGGTGTGGTAAATAAAGGAATGATGAGAATGAGCACAGATATTGTCACATAAGGAACCAACCAGGTTAAAAACAAAACAAAGCAAATTTTCAAGTCTGGTGATCCACATTGGAACATATATAGATAGGTACATATATATATGTATATTAATATACATATACATGAATATACATACATGAAAAATTAAATCTCCAGGAGAATATAGAGAAACTTGGAATGACAAGTATTAAAGTCTATCAAACTGGTTGCAGGAAAGGTACAGTAAAATATCAAGAATTTAGCATAGATTTTGCATATATTTTGTAAAGGATGAAAATTCTTCCTTCATTATATACTTTAAAAATATCCTTATTATGTTTTAAGTTTTTTTGTGAAAATACCATACAGAGGGGTTACAATTACAGGGACAATGTAATGAGTACATTTCTTATCAAGCATTGTTACCTCCTCTGTTCTATCCCTTTATCATCCCTTTCCATCCCCCCTTCCCGATCCTCTCTCTCATCTTGAGCCAAAGTTGTAAATTTCATTTTTCTACATAACATCTTGTACATCTCACTGTTGCACTGGGTCCACTTGTATCCCTATTTAAACAACTTGGTTTTTCCCTTCCCCTCCACAAATTATACCAACATCAAATACAGTGAAAACAAGATTAAGTTTTTTGATATTGCAGTGGGAGAATCTGCACAATGCTGAAAAAGGGAATTACACAAAATATGCAACATTGCTAGGCACTGGTGGTTCAAGGATATAATCTTCTCTAGTTAAAAGGCTGAGATCTGCTTATCACAGTTCAAAGTCAGCCTGAGTAGGAAAGTTCATTAGATTCTTATCTCCAATTAACCAATAGGGCAAATGGAGTTTCAGTTCAGAATGTCTGTGTAGACTGGCCTAGAACACAAAAACACCATCCAGGCCCTGACTTTATACCCTGGCATCAACAGAAAGTAAAACAGAAAATAAAACATGTAGTTAGATATTTTAGAATGTAGCCCAATTTAATATACTTTACATTTTTAGAAAGACTAGACTTCTGTGTTAGCTTTACAACCTACCATAATAAGTGAAACTGTCCATTTATTAAACAGAAAGGCTTCCTCAGATTTACAAGTTTGAAGGTTTCAGTATATGTTCAGTTGGTTTTGTTGCTTTGGGGGCCTGTTAAAAGACAATGTCAAGGTGGGAAGTATGTCAAAGATAAATGGTTTTGACCTAGAATGATTAACAGAGAAAAGAAGAAATTAGATGAGAGTGTATATTCTCATAAATTTCACACTGAGGTACTTAATCTCCAGAATAACTATTCAGGTATTCTCCACAGTATGGGAGGAAATAGAAAGTCATTTTTCTTTAACACATAGATCTTTCTGGGGCATACAAAATTCAAATGGCAATAACTTCACCAATCATAATGACTTCAGGGGCGGAAGAAACTAGATATTTCTGTAAATTCTAATTAGATCTCAGAAGACTAAATATTTTATGGAACTCCTATCAAAATATTTTCTTGCAGACAGAGTGGGTCTTTATACTACAAATGTGAATATCTGTGTGTTTGTATGTGTGTATGTGTGTGTTTGAATAAACTAATATAACAATGTAGCAGATAAAAGTATTAGTAGCAGATAAAAGTATTAGTATGGCCTTTCTTTTTTTTCATACCATGAAATTTTGCCACAATTCCCAATCAAATCCTATCCAACATTCAAACATTAATGCTGTCCCAAAAGTTTTGCATGCCAACCCAAGTACATTTATCTGGTTTAAGATGACCATGGTATAGGAAATTTTTACGTCTTCCAACTACGTTGTCACCAAGGAAACAACATACAATATTTCTTTTAAAAGTACCTAGATTGTAGAACACTTTTGCCAGAAAATTGAAGGAATACATTTTATGGGATTTAAAAATTTAGTCATTTAAATGGATATTCTATATCCACAATTCAGAGCCATATTAAACTACATAATTGCAAAACTAATCTATTACCATATTCCGTGAAGACAGGCCTTGCTGAAAACAAACCAGATGTGGTAAAAAAAAAAAAAATTAACATGTATGCCATTTACAAATGTTTCTCTTCTAAAGCATGGAAGTGACAGAGCAATTAGTGCTTATGAGCAGGTGTTTCCATGGAGTATGGAAAGTGATTACTTTTCCCCATAAGTGGGAAAATCCACAAATGTTTCAGGTTGTGCTTCATTGTTGGCAGTTGTGAGATATATTTTGGAAAGCACAATGAAAGAAAGCATGCTGTTTTGTAAAACTTTGCTGGCTGACACTCCAGGGAAGGAAAACTTATTGAAATGTTTCAAATGAGAAGACAGACAATAGGGTGGGTACGATGTGGTATGAAGCTTTAAACACAGACTGAATCAATCCAAAGAATGGGAAAAAAAATTTCCTTAACAAATGTTTTCTGGATATATTGTGCTATACATTATAATGATGAAATGATCATTTCTTTGGAAAAGTAAGGAAAAAACACTATCACCTGTTGAATTTCTTTTTAAAGTGATTCTTAAATGACAAGAATGAAGAAATTTAAATAGGTTCATATTATCCAGTATTACTTCAATTTTTCATTAAAAGTTAAAACAAACTGACAGACTATTAGTCCATCTAGATTTACAGTGTAAGTTTCTGGCATACATTTTTTTCTTCCTCTTTTTTGGAGGGTGATATTAATATTTTTTCAAAAGGGCAACTTGGTCTTAACTATTACCCACAAAATTTATGCTGTCATAGAATCAGATAGGTTTTGTGATTAATTTAAGACAATAGTAGGCTCATTTTCACGGAACAACCACTCATAAAAATCATGAAATAATAAAGTAAATCTCCATGTCAATTTATTTTTGTTGGTCGTGGTTCTTTTTTTTTTTTTTTTTTTTAATTTAATTTAATTTTATTTGTGAACATACTGTACAGAGGAGTTACAGTTACATGGGCAGGATAATGCGTACATTTCTTACCAAACATTGGAGCCTCCTCCTTTGTTTACCCTTCACATCCCTTCCCAGCCTCCCCCCTCCCCCCCAATCCCAATCCTTCTCCTCCCCTCCCCCCCCCCCCCCCCCGCACCAACGTTGTAAAGCTCCTGGTTCTTAAACTCTGGGTCCAGGCACTGTCCCTCAGCTCTTCAGCTCAAGGATACCAATGAACCACTTGAGCCACATTGCTGTTTCTGGTTTATAGGTGGATAAGATAAGATAAGGGTCTTACAGACTTTTCTGCCCAGGCTGGTTTTCAACCAATATCCTCAGATCTCAGATTCCTGATTAGCGAAGATTACAGGCCTGAGCCACCAAACCCAGATCCAAGTCAATTTTAAAAATGCAATCTTATTGAAATTTCTGGCTTTTTCCAATATACAATCTTATTTTTTCAGCACTAGTTTATAACTCTGAGTTATTTTTAGATGTAACTGGGATTTTTTAATAGATTCAAATATAATTTTACTATTATTCATTATCTCACTAAAATCCACTATCATTGATTTTGCACAAAGTCAATTATTACACACTATCTTACACATTATTATTATTCCATTCTATATTTCATATAGTGTGAAATGAAAATAGTTTGAGCCATTTCATATAAATTTTTTACTAGATGCTATTTTAGCATTAAAATTCACATCTGTGATTTAAAACTAAGCAAAAAATATTTTAGAGTTAAAATCAAATATAAATATGTAGTATGTCCCAATTAAACCAAAAATTCTGAGTTCATACAGACAAAATTATTTTCTTTTCACTAAAGACTTTGAAGTAATACTATTGGCCATAGTGAGGCAAAAGGAGGCAGAATTCAACTCACACCAAACAATATCTCTGTAATTTTGCTACCCTCTCCACCAAGACCTGCCCCTTCCCAGTTGTCATAAAAATTCAAGTGTCTCTCTTAGAATTCTAGTTGTAAAAGTTCTAAATCACTGATTCTTTGTACTTTTTGTTATATGAAACAAAATACAGACACAAAACAATCGAAATAAAATGCACACATATGTTGATGTCACCACAGCTGGAAAAACATCCATCAAAGTGTAACTTCCCCAGGAACAAAAACATGTTGTGCCCAGTTTTTTTTCTGTACAAAAACCTCAAATACAGGTTAATTTGAGTACAGCTATAGGGATAACTGTCTCAGAAACAAGATTGTGTTAATTTGTAATTGAATTTATCTGGATTACCCTAATAGAGCAAATCTCTTGAATGGATCAAATTGTTTAAAACATTTTTACTGTATATGATTTAATATCTGCACATATTTAAAAGAAAAAAATGCTATGAATTAAATCACAAAAATCATGACATACCTAAGAAATTCTGAAATCCAATGAATAAGTACAATAGTATCCATATTGAGAACTAAATACCACTTATTTAACAAGAACCAAATATGCAAATAATAGAATCTGAGCAGTGTACATGACTGTACATAACTTAAAACTACTCTAAATCACACTGTTTGTAGAAGACTGAATATGGGTTATCGAAAGGAAAACATCAACACATTATATAAATGAAATTAAAAATCTCATGAAAAGAGAGAATAGTAGTTTCTGGAAAATACTATTTTAATAATTGGTGGTCAAAATCTTTCTAGTACTGACAAAATTGCATAGCAATTTAGCTAGTTCCAAAAAAGACCCATGTTACTGGAGCTGATTTGAAACTTTGGCAAAGTAGTAGGATACATCTCTAACTAATTATTATGGATGTTGACTCTGGCATGGAATTCATATCCTCTTTGATCTGAAAAAATGAATATATGAAAGAACATAACTTCAACTAAATATCAATACATAAATAAACATATAAACAGAAAAATCATCATACAATCCCTATTGCAAACTGGCGTAAAAGAAAGCCAATCACACTGATTCTGCATTTATTTAACTGATTTTTTTCATAAATTATTTCCTTTAGCTTGCATTTTAAAAACATTCTGTTAAATGATGTATATCTTGGTAACTAATTTTGGATGCCTCCTTAAATTTTTTCTGAGTATAATGTCTCACTTCAGTTCCTAACTCATGAAATGATGTTGATTATAAAACAAAGCTAATAACCACTGTTTATAATACACAAAATCTCATAAGCATGATTTCAGTACACATAGGTTAACATTTCGATATCATAGTCTCATGACTGATAAGGCCTATCTATAGTTGTAACTAGATTCCTCAGCCTAAATTAAGCCACTGTTAAAAAATGTTTATATCTTTATCTGTCACCCATCAGAGATTAAACTGAGTATAAAGCTTAAGGAAAACGATAAAGTAAGAATTTAGCTTTTCTGGATATAAAATAAACAAAATGCAACATAGAGTAACTCATTGGTTTAAAATCAAGCTATTTCTCCAAAATATTCTAAGCATTTCCTTACACTGTGTATTATTCTCGAGAAGGGAATGGGGATTGTGAGAAGAGGACTAACTAAGCATTGTCTTCAAATATACATAATTTGCATTTATCTCTTCATTTCACTATAAGTATTTTTGATAAAACAAAAAACTGTTTGAATAATTGATTTTCAGATCAGTTATAATATATCCTAGTTTCATATACCAAACTATATTCAGAAAATGGTATATAGCAATTAAGTAAAGAAAACATATTCAATAAATAGCAAAAAGTATATACCTGTAGAGATAATATTTTGATGAAAGCATTGGAAATATTCTAATATAATAATTAAGTTAATTGAGCAATTTCAATTGACCGTAATTAACTAGAATATTTTAATGCTAATTGGACAAGATTGTCCTTCTGAATGAACCAAATCTATTTCTCCTTTTAATTTGTCCGGGAAATAACTGAAAATAAAGGAAATTAATATATGAATCTATAACAACTGGAATGAGTTTTTGTCTTTTTAGTAGCAAATATTAATTTCAAAAAGTAATTTTATTGGGTAAAACACATATGTCTACGTAATGCAGCTTGTTATATTTTATTCCTTTATTAATTTCATTATTCTATTTTTATACTTAAATTTTATTATGTGATCATACTAACTTATAAAGTATTTGAACATATTACTCCACACTATTTCTCTGCATCTACTCATTCACTTTTTTCCAAATTTAATCAGTTCCATCTTTTACACTTGGGTCATTCAGAGTCTGCATATGAGAAATCTAGTATTGATTTTTCACAGTATGGCTTATTGGTTTAATATGAAGGTTTCCAGTCCTATCTATTTTCCTGAAGATGAAGTGATTTCATTATTATGTCTGGTTACATAATATATCATTGTGTATATATGCATATACGTATATATTACAATTTCTTTATTCAATCGGCAGTTAAGGAACAGGTACATGAATTCTGTATTCATTTTTTTAATGGGAGAAGGAAGGATGGAAATAATGATGTTTGGATTGAGAAACGTGATTTTTAAGTTGGCACTCTAATATTTGAAACATCCTCCCACCTGCTCTTTCATCAGTATTTCAACAATGAATTATATTTAAAAAAAGAAATTTAATTACATTTGCGAAGGTGTTCTTTTTCAGTATCTATGTTATTTTTATTACAGTGTTACATTTAGTATGTCATGTGAGTATGGGGATGTATGTAAACATGAATATGCATGCATGTTTGTAAGGAAGCTGAATGAGATACAGGATTCAAATAAAAGTTGAGATATGAAAGAGACTTTGAAAGAATCTTTGACCTTGAAAAATGTCCTGGGTATGAATTTTTGGAGAAATATTACCATTCAACTAGGAAGAATACATTTTTTTTATATTGTGCTGGTACTGGGGTTTGAACTCCTCGTCTTGAGCACTATCTGGGCTTTAATTCTCAATATTTGCTCTATACCACCTGAGCCACACCTGCACTTCTTCCTTTTACCACAACTTGAGAAAAGAATGACTTAAGTTTATTCAGTTAGAATACCTTCGAATTGCAATGGTCAAATTTGAACCTACCTAGTAGATAGGTGTAAGCCACTGGTGCTCTGCTAGAACTAACTTCTTAAAAAAAATTACAAAGAAGAGAAAAAAATATTTGTTCAATTATTTATGTTGTCTGATAAACCAAATCACTTGCTACTGGAACACAGAAAGAGAGAAGTTAGAGATAAATATGAAGGATAGAGACCCAAAGAAAGAAGAAGGAAAGGGAGGGTAAATGAGGGGAGGGGAAGGGAGCATAGAAGAGGAGGGGCAAGCTGAGGAGAATTGTCTATAAAGTATTATTGACCAATCAGTGCCTTTTCATTTATGTAGCCAAAGGTTTATATTTTTGGTAGTAGTAAGTTGAGATAAACAATACTAATTTACAGGTAATAACCTGTTAGTGTGTTTCCTTCTGCACCAAGGGTGCCACAGTGAGGTTACTGTTTCAGAGACGTCTAGAGAAAGCAGTTTAAGTGATTCTGAGAAACAATAATTGACATGCAAGCAATGCTCCCTTGTATGGTGAAGTCAAGCATCACTCTTGTTCCCTGATCTACTCTTCCTCTCAGCAGGAATAGCACAAACAGAAGAGGAAGGAGATACCTGAATAATGATCATCTCTCTGTTTACTCTTATACCTTGGCGTCTCAAACAATAAAGCCAAAGTAGACTTAACCTGAACTAGTGGGGAAAATGGGAGGCAAAAGTTCAGTCTAGCTTAATGTGAAAGTTTTACAATATTTGGGGCAGCGTTTCAAATACTGAAATAAAACGTTGGTGATTATTAATAAAAAAGTAACTCTAAATTTATTGAAAATTTAGAAGACTAAAGGGCTCACTCCATAGTGGAATCTGAATAATTAAACTGGCTCCTGCTTCTATCATCAGAAATTGAAGACCGTTCCTAAACTTCCAATAATAGGTAAATTACTCTCAATATTCACTTAAAGTGTGTGAATATGATGCAGAAAACATTACTCATGTAACTGTAACCCCACTGTATGCGATTTTTACAATAAAAATGGATAAAAATTAAAAAATTAGATTGCTGAAGTGATAAGTGATGGAAATTCATGATGGATAGTGTCATGCTAAGGGCATGAAAATTATTTTCCTTCCATCTTCAGTGTGTAGAGAAGAAAAATGCTTCATTGGATGGCTCTGAAGGTCCAATTCTGAATTTAGGACAGAAGGTGAATAGTAAAGGAGACCTATCTCAGCCATTCAGAGATTAGAAATGTGGAGAAATAGCCTCATTTATGTAGGTCAAACATGGTTGAGAGAATGTGGAAAGCTCTAAGCCAAATGTCAAAGGCAGGGAAATTTAACAAAATACCATGAAGTTGAAACGAGTCTTCACAGGGAGAGCTGGGCTTAAGGGGAGTAGGGCAGAAGAATGGAGAGGGAAATGGATGAATACAGTCAAAACACTCAATGTACATATGTGAGAATATAAGTAAGAAAAGTTGGGGTAAGGGAAAGAAGAAAAGTGGAAGATTGACAATGATCCAGATGTAATGTACATTGAAATGTACATACACTCTATTCATCACTGACATGATGAAGTGAAACCACTTAGCACAACTTCCTAAAGATTTAAAATTTTTTGAAGTTTTAATATTAAGAGACCAGAAGCATAAACCTTTAGAGATAAAAAAGAGGATGGCATTGACATATTGTTGAGGCTTGTGCTCCTATCAATATACAAAAATTAATGTGTCAAGTCTGCTGCAAATGTAAATTTTATTTTGCCAATTCTTTTTGCAAATTGCTTAAAATATAGAGAACCAAATTCCACTATCACTTCACTTGCTGTAAAAATTTTTTTATAAACCTTTAGCTTTCTCAGTTGTTTCTAAATATTTTAATATAATGCATTGGAATCAATTTCATTCTATATTTAAGTTTAAATTTTAAATCCCTTAATTCTTTTAAAATCCTCTTAGGCACAGGTATGGAGAGATAGCTGTTGTGGGCAAAATCAGAATTATTCAGAAGGCTGTAAATAGATGCTTACCTAAGTTTCTCTCTTCTGGATCATACAATACAGACTGTCCTTGTTAGGAAAATGGAGGAGAATGGAAAAGGAATAGGCTGGACTCTATCATCAACAGGCGAGGACTGTTTATTGCCGAACAGTGAGGGGCACAGTCCTGCCAGCAGGTTTGGAGGTTGTGTGAGGGATCTGGGACAGGATCTGGGTTTTTATAGGAGGTCTGAGCAAGGTGGTAGAGGTTAATGAATAGCCCCTAGGTCACAGCTGGGATTAGGTGGATTGTCCTGCCTGCACTTCAAAGGAGTTCACACATACCTGGGATTTTGCTTGGAGTCTGTATGGGCCTGGGAAGTAGGGTGGGGGTGAATCCTTCATATTCTCTCGTTAGATACATAAAATGATAGGGCCAAGAGGGGAGAGGCAAGATCTTCATATAGGATCTTTGGATACAGAAAAAGAATTGGGCTGAGAGAGGAATATCATGGAGTTATGAGAACAAAGAAGATTCCCATCATTTTGAACCCTGGAGTGTAAAAGGTGGAGGGGCATCGTAGTCTTTTCTGGCTACTTCCAGCTGGCATGGGGGTGTGGAGGAGTCACTGGGGCTGGGATCTTCAGGTCCAAGTCTGTGCTCGGTCCAGAGCAGTGTAAGGAAAGACTCTGGTTGCCAGCAGTAATAGGATGGCCTTGATTTAGTCCCAAGTCTTGAGTGAGGGCTGTTATCCTGTTAGAGAGAAACTTGAAAATGCTGAGACCAAGGAAAATGCTGACAAGGTGGCAGGACTAGTTGATATGAGTGACATAGGAAAACACACCCTGAGAAAATGTCAGAAAAGTTCCATTTGGATCATCAGCCCATAACCAGTCAGAAACTACTATTGGAGTATTTAAGGGCCTGATAAAATATCTTGATAATTTCCTATAAATAGCAGTAACAAAGGCAAGAATGTAAATTCCTGTCCAGTTAGAAGTTTTTTAGATATGGACATTAGATGGACAAGCTTCTCATCTTGTTTCTAATGACTTCTTGGCTCTGGTTAATTTTGAAAGGGCAGGCACAAAGTGGCTGATGTGACATCATCTCCTCTTATTCTTTTCCACATTGTCCTGGGATCTAGGTGCTTGTGGCTGGGACATGGTCTTTGAACTCAAAGCCTGAGACTTTCACTGAGCACTTCTGCTCAAGGCAAGCATACTCCCATTTTGAGTCAAAAGGCCACATTTAGCTGGTTAATTTTTGAGGCAGCATCCAGCTTGGCATTTTGCTGGTTAGTTGGGAGAGTCTGAAGGGATTTTTCTGCCTGGGATGGCTTTGAACTGCAGTCTTTGCCACACAAAAATCCTTTATTACTTCCAATTAAAGCAAAACAGAGATCAGTGGGAACAAGTAGAACTTACGAGCACCCTGTCAAGAATTGATCAACAAATACTTGCCAGAACTCTGCAATGACAAAACTCAGTAGATGGGATGAGAGTTTGAGCATAGTTTGGCTGCCTGGAAAACCAGATAACCAAATTGTATAAGAGGCTCTCCTGGCCTGTACATGTTTCAATAGCATAACAACATAGCTAGCTTTTTCAGGTCAGGCTGGGTAAGGTTTAAAGAGAGTGTCCCACAAGAGCTTTAGATCTTGTAAATCTAAAGCAGTCTTTTACCAAGATTCAGCTGTGTGTGATGTAGTCAAGCAGGAGTGCAGTATACTATGGTGGAGGTAGGATGGTTCAGGCAGGATCTGGGCTAGACTGCGTCCCTCAGATGAAGTGTCAAATCTCCTGGTTAGTTGCTTACAAAATTATACATAGACTGGTTAAAGACACTTGACTTTAGATGGACATACAGAATGACATGCTAGTTTTAATGTTAAATCACAGCCAACAATTACATACCAACTTTACTCATAAGCTGTATTTTAAGGCATACTCATACCTTCTCCTACATACTCGAACTTTCTGAGGACGGGAACAGATATGTGGAAAAAATATTTCAAAACAATTCTTACCTCATTACTGGTGTTTTTAATCACAGCTGGCTAGGAGCTGAGCTGGGACTCATTCCTTTTACTACTACCCTTGATAAAATTGTTTTCTTTTAACAAACAGCACATTTGATAAGAAATATAACGGTTTTTATGTATTATGATGAGATTATATTGAGCATGTTCACAAACTTACACTTAAACCAAAGTTTTAAGATGCACTTAGCTTTTTATTTATTTATATATTTATTTTATTGTGAAAATACCATACAGAGGGGTTACAATTACATGAGCAAGATAATAAGTATATTTCTTATCAAGCATTGTTGGCTCCTCATTTGTTTCCCCTTCCCATCCCTTCCCATCTACCCCCCCTCACTCTGACCCCCCTCCTTCGGCAAAAGTTACAAAGTTCGTTTTTCGAAATAATGAGTTTTATATCTCATTGTTACAATGGGTCAACCTTTATCCCTTCTTAAACAAATTCATTTTTCCTTCCCTCCAAAAATTCTACCAACATCAAATACAGTGAAAGCAGGGGTTATACAGTAGGGGAGAGACAAACAAAGCAACACAGAAATAATATAAATACGTTAGAAACAATCGCATGAAAGCAAAAACATTTGAATACTTATCTTGGGGTTCATTTCACATAACATCAACTTATCTGAACTTTTCTGCTTGTCTCACACATATACAAGTGGCAAATAAGGGAAAACATGGGACCTCTATTTATTTGGGCCTGGCTTTCAACATTTAACTTAATTTTTTCCAATTCTTTCCATTTCTTAACAAATGGGGCAATGCCATTCTTTCTGATGGAGACATAGAATTCCATTGTGTATATATATACATATATATATATATATATATATATATATTCTTGATCCATTCATCCACTGAGGGGCATCTGGGTTGGTTCCACATCTTAGGTATGGTAAATGGTGCTACAATAAACATAGCTGTGTTGGTAGCTTTAGGATGGTCATGTTTGTGATCATTTGGGTAATTGCCCCAAAAAGGGATGGCTGGGTCATAGTGGAGCTCTATGTGGAGTCTTTTGAGGAACCTTCATAGTGCTTTCCAAAGTGGTTGAACAAGTTCACACCCCCTTCAAAAATGCAGTAAGTTTCCCTTCTGTCCACATCCCCTCCAGCATCTGTTGTTATTAGAGTTCTTGATTATAGCCATTCTTACTGGGGTGAGGTTGTATCTCAAAGTTGTTTGATTTCCATTTCTTTTATGGCTTTAGAGGTTAAACATTTCTTAATGAGTGTATTGGCCATCCTTCTTTGCTCTTCAGAGGAGTTTCTCTGTAAGTCTAGCAAACTTATTTATACGGCAGTTGTTTCTTTAAGTATTTGATGTTGGGGGATTTAATTTTTTGAGTTCCAGGTATATTTTAGATATGAGACCCGTGTCTTGTGAAGACTTCTCCCAATCCGTGGGCTTTCTATTGAGCTTGTTAACAATGTCTTTTGTCATGCAGAAGCTCTGCAACTTCATGCAATCCCATTTGTCCAGCCTTTCTTTGATGTGTTATATTTCTGGTTCTCTAGTAAGTAAATTTCAGCCTGTGCCAGGGAGACTTAGGGTTTATCCTATTCCATCCTGTGATGTTTTCAGAGTGTGTGCTTTGTCTCCCAGGTTTTGATTCATTTGGAGTTGATTCTGGTGCAAGGTGATATACAAGGATCTAAACTTAGTTTTCTACAAGTAGTTAACCAATTTTGCCAACACGATTTACCAAAGAGGCTGTCTTTCTTCCATTCTATTTTTTATCTCTTTTATTGATTATTATATCTCTATAGGTCTGTAGGTTCATTTCTGGGTTTTCAATTCTATTTGATTGGTCCTGAGGTCTGTTCTTATGCCAGTACCAAGCTGTTTTGATTACTAAGGCTTTGTAGTAGAGTTTGAAATTTAGTATTGATATTCCTACAGCACTGTTCATTCTATTAAGCTTCACATTTGCTATTCGGGGACTTCTCTTGTTCCATATGAAATTTTGGATTGCCTCTTCTATTTCCTTGATGAATGAGGTTGGAATATTGATAGGTATCGCATAGACTTTGTAGATAGCCTTGGGAAGAATTGCTATTTTCAGGATGTTGATCCTTCCAATCCAGGATCATGGGAGGTTTTTCCACTTTCTAAGTTCTGTTTTGATTTCCTTTTTCAGGTTTTAAAGTTTTCGTCATAGAGGTCCTTCACTTATTTGGTTTATTTAATTCCTAGGTATTTTTTTAATGTTAATTTTTATTTTTTGTGAACATACTGTACAGAGGGGTTACAATTACATGGTCAAAATAATGAATACATGTCTTATCAAGCATTGCAGCTTCCTCTTTGTTTACCCTTCACATCCCTTCCCAGACAGGTATTTTATTTTTTGTGCAACTATTACGAATGGAGTTGCTTTCCTAATTTCAGAAATGCATTTCTCATTGTTGGCATACAGAAAAGCCATTGAATTTTGAGGGTGAATTTTATATCCAGCTACTTTGCCAAAGCTTTTATTCATGTTGAGTAATTTGGGAGTGGAGTCCGAGGGATTCTTTTTATACAAGATCATGTCATCTGCAAAGAGGGAGAGTTTTACTTCATCTTTCCCTGTTTGGATTGCCTTTACGTTTGCAATTTGTCTTATTGCTGTAGCTAGGCTTTCTAATACTAGATTGAAGAGAAGTGGAGAGAGTGGACATCCTTGTCTCGTTCCTGAGTTAAGAGGAAATGGCTTTACTTTTTCACCATTAAGTATAATACTGGCTGTAATTTTGTCATATACAGCCTTTATTGTATTGATGAATGTCCGGATTCCTAATTTTTCCAGAGCCTTCATCATATATGGGTGTTGGATCTTGTCAAATGATTTATCTGTATCTGTTGAGATAACCATGTGATTCGCGTCCTTACTCTTGTTGATATGATGAATTATATGAATTGATTTGCTTATATTGAACCTTTTTTGAATCCCTGAAATGAATCCTGTTTGACCGTGGTATATGATTTTTTGGATGAATTGTTGAAGCCGATTGGCCAAAATTTTGTTTAGAAGTTTTGCATTAATATTCTTCACAGCAATGGGTTTATCTATAGTTCTCTTTCTTTGATGAGTCGCTGCCTGGTTTGGGAAGAGGGTTATCATGACTTCATAGATTGAGTTCGGTAGTGAACTTTCTCTTTCAATTTCATTGAAGAGTTGAAAGAGTATTGGTGGGTGCTCTGCTTTGAAAGCCTTGTAGAAATTGTCTGTAAATCCATCTCGTCCTGGGCTTTTCTTAGATGGAACTTTTCTTATTGCTGTTTCTATTTCAATGCTTGATATGGGCCTGTTAAGATTGTTTAACTCATCTTGGTTTAGTTTCGGCGTGTCGATATTTGCTAGGTAAAGGTCCATTTCTGCCAATTTCTCAAACTTATTAGCATAAAGGTTTGAGAAGTGTTCCCTTATAATATTCTGAATCTTGGTTTGTTTGTTTTTTTCCCCCCTCTCTGTGGTGGTTTCCATTCTCATCTCTGAGTTTATTTATTTTGGTCTGTTATCTTCTTTCTTGATAAATTTGCTAAGGGTCTGTCAATTTTGTTAATTTTTTTTTGGGTCCTGTCATCGGGCCTGAACTCTGGGCCTGGGCGCTGTCCCTCAGCTCTTCCGCTCAAGGCTAGTGCTCTACCACTTGAGCCACAGCGCCACTTCTGGCTTTTTTCTTTTTGCTTATTTGGTGCTGAGGAATCGAACCCAGGGCCTCAGGCATGCAAGCAAGCACTCTACCACTGAACCACCTACCTAGCCCAATTTTGTTAATTTTTTTTTGAAGAACGAACTCTTTTTTTTGTTGATTCTTTCTATTTTTTTTTTTATCAGTTCGATTTCAGTTAATTCTGATGTCATTTTTATGATTTCTTTCCGTATATTGGATTGGGGCTTATCTTGCTGCTCTTTTTCAAGGTGGTTCAGGTGTCTCATTAAATTGTTGGTTGCAAATCTCTCCAAATTTGTTGATGTAAGAACTCAGAGCTATAAACTTTCCTTTGAGTATTGCCTTTGCTGTGTCCCAAAGGAGCTGATGGTTTTTGTGTTCATTTTTGCTGTATATCATGAACATTTGAATTTCCTTTCTAATCTCTTCCATGACCCACTGGTCATTCAATTCTGTGTTGTTCAGCCTCCATGTGTTACAGGACTTTCTTTGGTGGCTTTTGGTATTGAGTTCTAATTTTATTCCCTGTGGTCTGAGAGAATGCAAGGTATAACTTCAATGCTTCTAAATTTGGACAAGTTTGCTTTGTGACCTAAAATGTAGTCTATTTTGGAAAATGTTTTATGTGCTGCTGAGAAAAACTTGTATTCTGATGCTGCTAGGTGAAATATTCAGTAGATATATTTTATGTCTAGTTGATATCTGCAGTTGTTTAGATCTGCAGTTTGTCTTTTGAGTCTTTGTTCACTTGATATATCTAGTGGGGATAGTGGCATGTTAAAGTCCACAACAATTAGTGTCATTGGATCTATGTGAGATTTGAATTAATGTAGTGTTTCTTGGATGAATTTGTGTGCTCCGTTGTTTGGTGAATAGATCTTTGGAATTATGATATCCTCCTGAAGGAGAGATCCCTTAATTAGTATGTAGCAACTTTCTTTAGTTCTTCTCACTATTTTTAATTTGAAGTCCAATTTATCTGATATTTAGATTGAAACTCCTGCCTGTTTATTGGGGCTGTTTGCTTGGTAGATTTTGTTTCAGTCTTTCACTTTCAAAATTTTTATTTTATGGTGAAGGTGTGACTCCTGAAGGCAGCAGATAGAAGGATCTTCCTTTTTAATCCAACTAGAGAGTCTATGTTGCTTAATTAGAGAATAAAGTCTGTTAATGTTGAGAGTTAGGACTAGGAGGTGTTTGGGAGTTCCTGCCATGCTATCCACCTTCTTGGGGGCTGCGGCAACTGGGTTCTTCCTATGGTTCTTGGATTAGCAGTTTAGGTTCGTTTTCTTCGCCTTTATTGGTGTCTTTTTGGTTTTCTATGTGTAGGACATCCTTAACTTTCTTTTAGGGCTGGTTTGGTGGAGATAAATTGTTTCAGTTTTTCTTTGCTATGAAAGGCTTTTATTTGACCTTCGTTTATGAAGGAGAGTTTAGCTGAGTACAGTATTCTTGATTAATAGTTGTTTGTCTTTAGGTCATGGCCTACATCATTCCAAGCTCTTCTTGCTTTAAGTGTCTCTACTAAGAAATCTGAGGTGACTCTAATTGGTTTCCCTTTATAATTGATTGATCTTTTCTCCTTGAAAACTTTAAGGATCTTTTCCTTTGTCTGAATTGATCCTGTTCAGGGATGTCCTATTCTCCTTTGGTCTATTTGGGATTCTAAAAGCTTCTTGTATCTGAATAGGCCTATCTTATTGCATGTTAGGATCCTGTTAAATAAATTTCCTAGACCATTAACTTCTGTCTCTATGTGCTCCTCTACACCCATTATCCTCAGATTAAGCCTTCTGATAATGTCTTCCAAATGTTGGATAGATCTATCATATTCTTGGATTTGTCTTGGATAGTTGTAAGTTCTTTTTCTGTAAAATTTAGGCTGTCTTCAATCCCAGAGAATTGAGCTTCTGCTGGTCTAACCTACTGTCAAGACTTTCTAATTTGTTTTTATTTCTTTTCCTTCTAATTCGTCAGCTTTGATGGCTTCAAATTCTTTGATGGACCTTTGTTTTAGATCTTGTATGAAGTTATTTAGTTCCTTAATTTGGTGTTCAGTGTTTATTCTCAAATCACTTAGTTGAATGGTTATGGTTTCCTTGGACTCCCATTCCTTCTGTCCGGTTCTATTCAGCATTCCATTGGTAGTCTCCCTGAATTCTTTCTGCTGTCTGTTTATGGATTCCATGTATTCCTCATCCTGCTCTTGCAGTTTCTTTATTACTTTTATTAGCTTCTTCATGTTCATGCAATTCCAGTAGTTCTCTTTGACTGTTCTCAGCGATTCACACAATTCCTGTCTTTCTCTTTGACTGTTCTCAGCTTGCTCACTTAGTACCTGTCTTTCCCTCTGACTTTTCTCAGCCTGCTCACGCAAGTCTTTTATCAATTTTTGAGTAGCTTCCTCATGCTCAGAGGATATCTGTACTAACCTTTGGTTTGCCACCATTCTCTACCTATCTCGCAAACACGAGTCCTTTGCAAGTGTTCAATCATTTCTTTTTTTTTTTTTATCATGTTTACCAGTAGTATTTGTAGAGCTTTTTGGGAACTCTTCTCTGTATCATTCATTAATTGTTCTATTACCGGATTGTTGTGTCTGGGAGTTTAGAGACCTGGACTTGCTATTTTTCTTGTGTTTTTCCAGCTTTTTCTGTGCATTTGGTATGAAAGAAACACCAATTTTGTGCTAGAACACAATTTTAAGGCAAGCATCAACCAAATTTCTGTAGTTACACAGTCAAAAGGCTATAGATACAATGTAGTTCAATAGATATAATCTATTCTGCACCAAACAACTATGGATTAATGGGCTAAAAACAGCAAAGAAGAATTTGGAAAACCAGAAATTATTCGTTTTAGGTAGAAATATGGGGAAAAAAGGCTTAGAGGGATGTGAAGAAGTAAAAGGAAAGTGAATTTAACCAAGTCCTAATCTCCGAGAGTGAAAATGATTGGACAGAATGATAGGAGAGAGATTAAAACAAACCAACAACAAAAAAAGAAAAAAAATGGAAAAACTAAAATTTAAATTTAAAAAGTGAAACACTTAAAAACCATGTAAGCTTAAATAAGTGATATTTATAGGAGAAAAGGATAGGATGAGATGAGGGAAGGGATAGAAAGGAGACATGAAAAACTAAAAAATAAAAATACTTAAAATTAGTTACTTGAAAATTACATAGGGATAAAGATTTAATACTGCTCTTAAAGAAGTTAAGCCTAAGTGGTTGTGATTTGAATAATAAATTTCTGGATTAAGTATGTACATAATGGGGGATAAGATCTAATAATCAATGACAGATATTTCTCTGGAGATGAGTAGAAAAGCAATTAAGTCATGCAAAAAAGAAAAAAAAACACAAAAGCTTGAAAAGAATTTTTAAAAAGGACCAAAAGGTCAAAAAAGATTTTAAAAAATCACACACACACACACACACACACACACACACACACACACACACACAATAAAAATTATGAGAGAAAAAAGATTAATAGAAAAAATTAAAATTAAAATTAAAAAAGGTACACAAAAAGAGGTCTTTGAATTTTTTTTTGGGGGGGGGGGTGCAAAAATGGGAAGATCCTGTATCTCCCCTGTGTCTGTAACCAGTTTCTTGGTGGAGTCTTTAGTCTATTTGTGGTGTTTGGTTTTCCAAATATTTACAAACAAGACCACACTAAAGCTACCAGCACAACTATGTTTATTGCAGCATTATTTACCAACCCAGATGCCCCTCAGTAGATGAATGGATCAAGAAAATGTGGTATATATACACAATGGAATTCTATGCCTCCATCAGAAAGAATGACATTGCCCCATTTGTTAGGAAATGGAAAGGCTTGGAAAAAATTACATTAAGTGAAATTAGCCAAGCCCAAAGAAACATAGGTCCCCTGGTTTCCCTTATTTGAAATATCTAGTATATGTATGAGTCAAGCAGGAAAGTTCAGATAATGTGATGTTAGGAAAATGAACCCTAAGATATGTATTTAAATATTTTTTTCTTTCATGCATTTGTTTCTAACTCATTTATAAGATTATTTCTTTGTAGCTTTGTATGTCGCTCCCCCACAGTATAATCCCTGCTTTCACTATATTTGATGTTGGTATAATTTGTGGAGGAGATGAGGAATAACAAGTCGTTTAAGGATACAGGTGGACCCGATGCAACTACGAGAAATAGAAGTTGTCATGTCAAAAACGAAATTTACAACTTTGGTGCGGGGGGGGGGGGGGGATTAGGGGGGAGTGGGGGAGGCTGGGAAGGGATGTGAAGGGTAAACAAAGGAGGAGGCTGCAATGCTTGATAAGAAATGTACTCATTATCTTGACCATGTAATTGTAACCCCTCTGTACAGTATGTTCACAAAAAATTAAAATTAAAAAATTATGAGAGAAAAAAAGATTAATAGAAAAAAATTAAAATTAAAAAAGGTACAAAAAAAGAGGTCTTTGAATTTTTTTGGGGGGGGTGCAAAAAGGGGAAGATCCTGTATCTCTCCTGTGTCTGTAACCAGTTTCGTGGTTTGTGGTGTTCGGTTTTCCTGTGGGTTGATTGGTTTCTTAAGTCAGTTTGTTTGAGCAGGCAGAAAAACGCTCTGCATTACTCAGGATTTTGTGATCCTTCTCCCAGTCTAGTTCAGTGGGAGGGACATCTGCTTTGAGTATCACAAAATAGGGAGATGCCTGTTTTCTCTAGCTTGGAGATGCTGTGATGAGGCTAGGTTTTGGGTATGGTTGAGGCCTTTCAGCAAACAGTAGCTTTTCCCTGAGGGGCTAGCTGGTGAGAGACTCACAGAGTCCAGCCTAGAGCCATTTTCAGGGTTTATGTTTACTGAATTTCAATTGTTTGTCTAGGCTGCTATAGGGAGGGGCAGCTTCTGGCTCTGTTTACCCAGTGAAGGAAGTCACTCCTCCAGGGGCAGAGGAACCCCTGCCTGAGCTGGATGACTTTCCCCTGGGTGGAGCTGAACTTGGCAGGTCAGATCAGGTTCTTCTAACCTGCTAAATGACTCTTTTTTTTTTCTTCTAAGGCCTGAGTTGGAGCTAGTTGCTCAGCCGGGACTTTGTCAGAATCAAAGATGGAGATCTCTGGTGATGGTAGGGCGGTGGGGGGGGGAAGGGGGCGACCTTTCCTCCTATGTTCCCGGAGAAGGAGTGAAGATGTCACGGTTCTACTCACGCCAGAGTCTTGGTTCCTGCTTGCCAGAATCTTGGTTTCTGCATAGTCTCAGGTGTGCGATCTGTAGATCTGTAGGATGAACATATCTAATCCTTGTCAGTTCTTGCTGGTGTTGAGTAGAATCCACCCACCCACTGCATCTGCTGCCTTTGTCCCAGATTCTCTCTGGTATCGTGGCTAAGGCAGCTGCTGCTGCCACCGCCCCTGGCCAGAGCTGCAACTAAGGTCAGGTGCTCAGATCTGTCTCCTTCCTGGATTTTCCCTCTCTTGCCAAACTCTCTGTACTGTGATGGCACACTTGTGATTCTCTAGTCTAGGATTATTCACTGGAACACTAAAGCTGCTTTCTATGCCAGAGCTTGTTTAGCCTGCAGCTTCTCCTCCTCCATCTTCCTCTGACTGTTCTTTCAGAATATTTGTCTGCATTTTGTGGGTGGAATTGGGAGAGCAATTTTGGAAAGCACAAATTTCATCACCAACACCGGTCTGCAAAATATAACAAGAAGCTAATACAGCATCATTGAGTAGTATGGAACTCCAAGGAGAAGTACTTGAATTGAGACATTATTAGAAAGAGTAACCATGCAAGGACTTTTTAGAAATGAGGTTGCTAGATTTCTCATGGAGCGATTTCATAACACTTTATGAAGCACAATTCACAACCTCACTGAAGTGTAGAGGGTTTTCCCTAACCTTTCTGTAATGTTCAGTCATTATCAATAACATATAGCTAATCTTGAATAATCCTCTAACAACAAAATGTTGATAGAGTGTTTATATGAAGAAAACCTGGGAAGGCTAACTTTTTCCAATTAGGGCAGTCTGTATTCTATGATCTAGCAGAGAGAAAACTAGGTGAGGATCCATTTACAGCCTTCTGAATAATTCTGATTCTGCCCACATCAGTTATCTATCCATACCTGTGCCCGAGTAAGAGGATTTTAAAAGAATTTAGTGATTTCAAATTTAAAATTAAATGAGAATGAAATTATTTCCAATGCATTGCATTAAGATATTTAGAAACAACTGAGAAAACTAAAGGTCTATAAGATTTTTTTTTATTGGAAGTGAAGTAATATGGGAATTTGGTTCTCTATAGTTTAAGCAATTTGAAAAAGGAATTGGTAAAATAAAATGTACATTTGCCCAGACAACACTTATTAAATTTTGCATATTGAAAGGAGCACAAGCCTCAACAATATGTCAATGCTATCATCTTGTTTATCTCTAAGGGTTTAGGCTTCTGGTCGCTCAATATTAAAACTTCAAAAACTTTTTAATATTTAGCTAGTTGTGCAAATGGATTTCGCTTCATCATGTCAGTGTTGAATAGAGTGTATATGCATTTCAATGTGCAATACATCTGGATCTTTGTCAAACTTTCCATTTTTCTCCCTTCCCTTACCCCAACCCCCCCTATCCCTTCGAGTGTACTACTTATATCCTCACACATTTACATCGAATACTATGAATGTATTAGTCCACCATTTCCCTCTCCACTCTTCTACCCTACTCTCTTTAAACCCAGATTCTCTATTGAGACTGGTTTTAACTTCATGCCTTTGGCATTTGGCTTTGGACTTGCCACATCTTCTCTTCCATGTTTGACCTACAAAAATGAGGAAATTCCTCCACATTTCTAATCTCTGAATGGCTGAAATAGGTCTCCTTTACTATTCACCTTCTGTCCTAAATTTAGAATTGGAACTTCAGGGCCATCCAAGAGACCTTTTTTCTTCTCTACACACAGAAAACGAAAGAAAAATAATTTCCATGCTCTCAGCATTATGCTATTCATAATGAATTTCCATTACCTATCACTTCACCGGTTTAAATTTAAAGTCATGTTTTCTGCATTATATTCACAAAGTTTAAGTGAATATCACGGGTAATTTGCCTAGTATTGGAATATTAGGGAAGATCATCAATTTCTGATGATAGAAGCAGGAGTCAGTATTAATAATGCAGATTCCACTATGTAGTGAGCCCTGTATTCTTCTAAATGTTCAATAAATTTCAAGTTACTTTTTATTAATAATTATAAAAGGTTTATTTCAGTATTTGAAATGCCACCCCTATTACTTGACAACTTTCTCTTTGTTAGAATGAACTTTCCCCCCTATTTCTCCCACAAGCTCAGGTTAAGTCTCCTTTGGCTTTATTGTTTGAGTGGTCAAGAGATGAGGGAAAATAGAGAGATGATCATTACTCAGATATTTCCTTCCTCTTCTGTTTCGGCTGTTCTTTTTGAGAGGAAGTCTGGAGCAGGGAACAAGAGTGATGCTTGATTTCACCATACAAGGGAGCATTCCTTGCATGTCAATTATTGTTTCTCAGAATCACTTAAACTGATTACTCTTGCCTTCTCTCTAACAGTAACCTTACTATGGCTTCCTTGGTGCAGGAGGAAGCACACTAACAGGTTATTACCTGTAAATTGGTATTTTATGTCTCAGTTTACAACTACCAAAAATAGAAAGCTTTGGCTACATAAATGCAAAAGCACTGATTGTCCAACAATACCTTAGTGATGAGTAGAAAATTCTACTCAGCTCCCCCTCCTCGTGTATCTTCCCTTCCCTTCTCCTCCCCTCATTTATCATCCCTTCCCTTCTTTCTTGGGGTCTTGCTCCTCCATATTCATCTCTATCATCTCTATTTTTCTCTTTCAGTAGCAAATGATTTGGTTTTTTAGACAACACATAAATAATTGAACAAATATTTTTCTCTGATTTTTGTGATTATTTATTCTTTAGAAGTGAGTTGTAGCAGAACACCAGTGGCTTACATCTAGCTACTTGGTAGGTTCAAATTTGACAATTGCAATTCGAAGTTATTCCAAGTAGATAAACCTAAGAGATTCGTTTCTCCAGTTGTGGTGAAAGGAAGAAGTACAAGTGTGGCTTAAGTGGTATAGAGCAAACATTGAGAATTAAAGCCTCGATAGAGCTCAAGGCCAGCAGTTCAAACCCCAGTACCAGCACAATATAAAAAATAATTGAGGGGCTGGGAAGATGGCTCAGTGGTAGAGTGCTTGCCTTGCATGCCTGAGGTCCTGGGTTTGATTCCTCAGCACCACATAAGCAAAAAGAAAAAATCCGGAAGTGGCGCTGTTGCTCAAGTGGTAGAGCGCTAGCCTTGAGCTGAAAAGCTGAGGGACAGCACCCAGGCCCAGAGTTCAGGCCGCACGACTGGACCCCCCCCAAAAAAACAAACAAAAATAAGAATAATAATAAATGAGTCCTCTATTTTGAAAAGAGATATTTCTCCAAAAATTATACTCAGGATAATTTTCAAGGTCTAAGACTCTTTGAAATGATCTTTCCTATCATAAACTGATTCCTCTGCTTGATTCACATTATGGAACATAGGAGTCACACTTCACAATAAAAAGTATGTGCATTGCTAAACAGTTCTTACCATTTTTAATGAAAGGAAGCATGGGAGATGAATTAACCTCACTTGGGTGAGTTAGGTTTGACTCACTGACAGACTTTTGCACGTAAGTGAGGATCTGTTTTACATGTAAAGACGTCTATATAGATGGTTTTCAGGGAAGGAGAACAAGCTAGCTGATGTCCAAGTTTGAATCAGAGTAAGTTCATTTCAGTGGTAAAGAGAAGTTCATCTCATAGAACTCTGTGCAGACAGTAATTTCAAAAGGATTTAAAAAGCATGTCTATGTTGTGAACAGCCAAGTTTTCACAAATAAAAACAATTTCCTGAGCCAAGAAAATATAAGTTAGAGCAAAGGAACTATGTTAAATACAGTTACTGTCTGAGTGACAGGTGCAAAACAGTTCTGTAATCACAACTAACATATAAATTTTTCATCATGTCCCTAACAAGAATCTCCATGATAGTCCTTGCTAAATCTGTCATAGAGGAGTGGGTATTTGTCAGTGGGCAATTGTCAGTGTTGTTTAGGGTCCAATACCTTCTATAGTCGCTTCGGTTGAAAACCAAGTACACAACATGAAGTGTCTCAAAAAAAGAGTTGTCGAACTAGGCACCTAAGGGATTTTTGTGCCACTGTGAATATTTATCGTTTTTCTTCTTGTAACTACACCTGTCAATGTGAAGTCCTTTCATGTTAAGAATAATAGTTTCTGTACCTTTTGTTCCACTGACAAATTTCAGATATAAATATAGCCGGGCACTGGTGGCTCATAACTGTAATCCTAGCTACTCAGGAGGCTGAGATCTGAGGATCATGGTTCAGTGCCAGCCCAGGCAGGAAATTCCATGAGATTCTTATCTCTAATAAACCTCCAGAAAACAGGAAGTGGCGCTATGTCTCAAGCAGTAGAGCTCTCGCCTTGAGATGAAGAGCATAGGGACAGCACCAACGCCAAGAGTTCAAGCCCCACAACTGACCAAAAAAATATATGTGTATATATATATATATATATATATATATATATATATATATATGTACATATGATAATATGAATTACATTTAAATATAAATAAATATTTATGATACATTTAAAATATAACAAATATATGATATATTTATATTATATGCACATATTTACATAAATAAATCATATTATATGTGTATGTTTATAAATATATTTATAAATATATAAAATTGTAACTTCTATTCACAGAGTGCATCTGAAGATTTTGGGAAAAATTCAGTGTTTCTAAAGCCTCACTACTGACCCATCTTACTTTCAATCATTTTTTCCACTAATTACAATGTCTGGAGTACTAAGACTAAGTGATTATGAAACAGAGTAGTTGTTTTATTCCTTATGATTTTGGATGAGAAACATCTACTTAATTGGTATGAAACCTACAAAATATGATCTTGAAATCACATTCCACAAACTGGACATATTCAGTTTAGCATCTTAGCAGGTCTGAAACTTTTATTTGAATCCTGTATCTCACATACATTCAGTTTCCTTAGAGTCAGCTCTATATACAAACATGCATGCATTTTCACTCACATGACATACTAAATATAACACTGTAATAAAAAGTTATATGGATACTGAAAGAGAACACCTTTGCAAATGTAATTAAATTTTATTTTTAAAATATAATGCAGTATTGAAATACTGATGAAAGAGCAGCTGATGTTTCAAATACTAGAGTGCCATACTAAAGAGCATGTTTCTCAGTCTAAACATCATTATTTCCATCCTTACTTCTCCCACATAAAAAGCATAAATAACTACAGAATTAACCTATATGTTCCTTAATCACTCATTGACTAAACAAGTTATAATAAATATACACAATGATATATTATTTAGCCACACATAATAATGAAATCATATCATCTTCAAAAAATGGATAGAACTGGAAACCTTCTTATTAATGCAATCTGCCCTACTGTGAAAAACACATACTAGATTTCTTATATGCAGACTCTAGAACCAGAAAATACAATGAATGACCCAGGTTTAAAATATGGAACTGATTAAATTTGGAAAAAATTAAGAGAGGACATGAAGAGAAATATTGTGGATAAATATATTCAAATATTTTATAAGTAAGTATGATGGTATAATAAAACTAATAAAAGGAATAAAATGTAGATGGCTACATTATATGGACATATGTGTATAACACAATAAAACACTTTTTGAAATTAATATTTGCTAATAAAAAGACAAAAATTAATTCCAGTTGTTATATATTCATATGTTAATTTCCATTTTTTCCTCTGTTGTTTCCTTGATAAAGAAAGGGAGAAATTGGTTTTGCTCATTTAGAAAGACAATCTTGTCCAATTAACGTTAAAGTATTCCAGTTAATTACTGTTAATGTGAAATTTTCCCATCAAATAAATAATTATATTAGAATATTTAAAATGCACTCTTAAAAATATTATTCCTATAGGTATATACTTTATGACATTTATTGAATATGTTTACTTAATCACTATATACCATTTTCTGAATGAAGTTTGGTATATGAAACTAGGATATATTATACCCGACCAGGAAATCAATTATTCAAACAGTTTTCTCAAAAATGCCTATAACGAAAAAAGAGGTAAATCCAAATTATGTATATTTGAAGACAATACTTGGTTAGTCCAATTCTCATATTCTCCATTCCCTTCTTGAGAATAATACACATTGTAAGGAAATGCTTAGAATGTTTTGGAGAAATAGGTTGACTTTAAACCAATGAGTTACTCTATGCTGCATTTTGTTTACTTAAATCCAGAAAAGTTAAATTCTTACCTTATCATTTTCCTTAGGTTTCATACTCAGGTTTAATCTCTGATGAGTGTCAGATAAAGATGTACACATTTTTTTAACTGTGGCTAAATTTAGGCTGAGGGCACGGTCCTTGTGCCTGTTTTTGGTCAAGACTACTATCTAACACTTGAACCTCAGTGCCACTTTTGTCTGGCTTTTCCTGAGCAGTTCATTGGAGATAAGAATCTAAGAAACCTTCCTGCCTGGGTGTGCTTTGAACCATAATATTCAGATCTTAGCCTCCTGAATATCTATTATAGGAAAAAAGATAAGTAAAAAGAATATTTGCAAATTTTCTGATCTCAAGAATATCACTTGGGGAAAAATGATGCAGCAAAGTTTAGTGCAGTGTTCTTAGAACAATAGAAAGGGCATTACATTAGTAGAAGTGTATATTTTTTTCACAATAGTGTTAAGCTAGTCATGCTGTGAAATTTAGGGAATTTTAAGGTGCACCTTACAAGTTGGAAATTGTTCGGCTAGAATGACTTCACTGCATAAAATGTTGGGATTGATTTTCATAGAAATAATAGCTTACTCTGATGAACAAATGTTTACTCCAGAGGAATTAATTATTATAGATACTTCATAGTTTTATCTTCAACCAGAATGTGGCTGCATCTATTGCAGAATTAAATAAAATGCAAACAGGCACTGTTTTGAATGTCTCTGGTATGGCATGTTCAGAATTTGAAAATGAGTAGTTAGTAGTCATAGGAATTTTGAAGAACACATATATTCTCTCCTCTTAACAAAAATTCAGTTTTAAATGTTAGGAGTTTCCAGAGAATTGAACTATTTTCTATTTAGTATGAGACAATACTAAAATAATGGGTTTTTTTTTTTCAAAATAATGGCAAGTATATTCTGAAAATTTTGTATAGTTTGATAACATTTCAGTTGCTGACCCTCTGATAAAGAAAGGGGCAATTAATTCAAATTAGAAGCCAAATATTGTTCATTTTATAAAGGTAATACACATAGAATAATATTTACTATAATAATACAGTGAAATTCTATTTTATGTAGCTTATTTTTAAATTTAATTTTATTGTCAATTTAATATATAGAAGGGGTTTCAGTAATTGTAATATAGTGAATACATAATATGTTGAACTTTTTACCCGCTCCCTCATTTTTCTCACACTTTTCCTTTTCCCCAATACCCCTCACAAGATGTAGTGAAAATTTCCAACATGTTGTCTTGTGAGTATTGCTATGGCATTGGTTTGCTCTTTGTCCTCTCTGTCGCCATTTTGTTGTTCCTCTTCCCTTGCCAAATTAAGATAAATATGTATACAATACACAGGATACTGAAATCATATGCAGCAGGAGATAAACCACAGGAGAAAACACAAAAGAAAAAAGAAATCACATAGTACATTAAAAAAAAAACAACCACAAAGGAAAACCTTTGTTTCAATGTCTAGGAGTTCATTTTGCTCAGCATCCACTTATATGGTCATATATACATAGTTCTTGAGCCATTCTGCTCATCTGCTACCACCATCCTAGACATTTCCTACTTATTACACATGAGGGAAACCATAGAATCTGTTTCTTTGTGTCTTGCTTATTTTACTTAGTAGGATTTTTCCAAGTCTTTCCATTTCCTTATGAATTGGAAGCATAGAATTCCACCGTGTGTGTGTGTGTGTGTGTGTGTGTGTGTGTGTGTGTGTGTGTGTGTATTAATGATTTCATCGATTTTATCGATTCGTTCATCTTCTCAGTGGCATATTGGTTTAAAACATGATTTCATGTAAGTATCACTTAAGGTCATTCAAAAATGACAGATGCCACCTCCCCAGATATACTGAAATCATGGTTTCTAAGTAAGATAATATTTTATGTTGGTACAAGTGTTGAGATATCTGGATGATGTATATTTTGCACTGTATTAGGCAGGAAGATATCATATAGGATAAAAATGGTAGTGACAAAATATTCCCTTGAGAAAGATTTAGGAGGCTGCCAGAAGTATGAAGAAATTCAGATAATTTTGAAGAATTTAGAAATGCAAGCTCAAGTATGTCTCTTTAAATAAAGATTATGTAAGATTATGGTCAAAAGAAGGGGAAGAGTAGAAATAACTGAGAGCAGATCAGTGTCCCAAATCAGAGTATAAAAAGATATAATCTATAACTTCCAAGTTAAAATAGAGAACAATATAATACATCCAGCTTAATTTAGGAACATGCAATATATTTACTTGGCTTTTCCCTACTTTAATGCTCCAACAATAAATGAAGATTTATCAGAAAAATTAAGTGATTTCCATTACTTTAACCTGAACACTAACTGTGATGAGCCCTCATTTTCTCACTTTGCACTTGGAAAATAGTCCCTAATTTGATGATGTTGTGGCTGATTACAGTCAGAGTTAGGGGCTTCTACTTGTACAATTATCACAGAATAATTTAAAGCAGTTTTTTCCCCCAAGATATTCAACTATATTCTCTGAAGCAGTACTTTGAACACATCCTCACTCCTGAGCACATAATTTGAAATTTTACTCCACATTTCCTTGGCACATTCTACTTTGTGCTTTTGTCTTCTTTGCACATTCCTTTTGAGATTATGGTTGCTCTATTTCCATTTCATCTTTACAAACTGCTAAGAACATTGTTCCACTACCAGTTTTTGTTTGCATACGCCCCGTCTATTTATCACGGTACTTTGACCATGTTAAACAATAGGGTAGTACTCACTCTCTGAGGAGAAAAGTTCCACAGTATAACCCTATACCTACATTCGAGGATATAGAATTTAAAGCATTATGAGACATTATCTCATTAACAGTGATATTGGAATTGAAAGGCTCCTTAGGGGCATTTTCTTGGAACTCATTTGTTTTCCCAGGAGAAATATAAATATCCACAAAATTTGGAACTAATTAGTAAGTATATGAATTAACACTAGATCCTAGATGTTTTGTTAGTACAAGTCAAAATTGTGTTATTGTTACATCAGAATCCTTTCCCACTTGCCAATGTGTATGAAAAAATAAAAGAAAAGCATTAACACAAAATGTCTAATCTTTCTGGGCATTTAATCTTAGTGGTGAGGGTAATGTCTGAACTCTTCCATTCAGTAAAAACTTGAAGGTTATAAGAGCACTTTCTACATATAAGAATTTGTAGCAGGTTGATTGACAGGGTTATTACAGCATGGAGATATTCCTAACAAAAATTAGATTTAAATGGAGTATATGGCAGTTATGACTTGTCAATGGCTACTCAGGCATTTTTTATTCTACAGAAGAATCAATTCGAGGAGGCTTCAGTCACATCAGTAAAGCTGTATGTTCAACCTAATACTTGGTGCTACTTGTCCTACATTTATAATGATTAGGCTGATAAGATATACGAACATATCTAAAGACATTTCAATAAAATCCCAAAATGGTGTGGATACATGGGTCACTCCTTGGAACTGTAGCACAAATTAGGTTTGCCTGTGCTGTAGTTCAATCTTTATTCACCTGGCTAAACAAAGTCTTCAAAAATATTCACAGAATACCTCTAAGTAGTTAATGAGAGTTATATCTGTATAATTCTTCTAAGGTCAGGATAAAAGCATTTGTTCCTTGCATTTAAAATCAACAGGATCTGTTGAATGCATGGATTCAGAATTTCATGACTTCACATTCATATCTCAAAATTTTATCAATATGACTTTCACCAAAACACTGTTCTTTTTGAACTTGTCTATGTCCTTTACTTTCCAAATCCAAATAGCATATTTCCTTCAATATATTCCTGCAAATTCGTTCTTTCCTTTACTTCTGTAAATCTGTGTTTATTACGTTTTTGTTTCCTTATTTATCTCTTTCTTCTAATCTTGTCCACACTGTTGCTTGCATCGCTCACACATGTGTCAGAATTTTCCTTTTCTTCTTCCCTTTAATAATACCACTGATTTTTATCATTTTTTCATATTCATGGTCGTGGATATTTTGATGATATCTAAACAGACCTATCTTTGCATCTGTTTAACATAAACTTTAGAATTTTCTGAGAGTTTTTTCCTCTAAATCCATCATTTCCACCTGTAGTCTTTATCACGAAGAATATAACTAACACAAATGCTAGCCAGAGATGTGAAGGCACTTTAGATTTCTTCTTTCCCTTCTACTCCCTGCCATTAGATAAGATGAATGATGAAGATTTTCTCAGTTTCTTTCACTAATACAATTTCTATGTACTCCCTTTTATGCGCCTGACACCAGCCTGTTTCAATTATTCATCACTGATCCCCTATTCCTAAAACAACCGTTTACAAAGTATGATTTTTCCACATAGTCTTTTCATATTGGTCCTCTCCATCACCAAGTTACTCTCCTTGTAAGCACACAGAGTGAAGAGCTCAGATACAAATTCCAGTATCATTATTTACTCACTACATTGACTGTTGGTCTTACATTTCTCATCTGTAAATGGAGGTAATCTACCAGAAATATTGAAGAATATATTTGTTGACTTCTGGAGCAAGAAAAAAGATAACTGAAGCGTCCTTATATTTTCCACCTTAGCTTATAAATAAAGAGTCAAATTCAATTTGTTGGTATGAATTCACAAATAGTTTCATGCAGAAATAAAAATAAATTTTAACTACTGGCTCTACAGTCTGTGTCCTTTTATGGTAACTACAGATATGTAAGTGGTATTATGTAAATTGGGTCATGTGTTTACAGCTTTACTGAAGAACATACTCTTAATATATCATTGGAAACATTAATTTGAATACTATCTATATGAGAATATTATTTGAACTAATAACACTTAATTGAAAACTATAGCTTAGTCCATCAAAATGTTTGAAATAAACGATTTTATTTATTAGAAAAAAATACCACCAAGAAAATGAGTACACATTAGAGAAACAGCAGGAATAAGGTTAGGGTTTTTTAGTGTCTGAACCTGTTTATGTGATTTTATTTATTGATATTGAAACTCTCCTCTCGTTATTCTTATTGTATGTAATCCAACACTGTTTATAACTATGTATTCAATGTGGGAAATCTACCTTCAATGATGTCTAAAGTTCTTTTTTACCTTTTCAATCACAACATTGTCATTATCAGGCTACACTGTGGTCATCATCATCATCTTCATCAAAATTATTATTAGCATCATAGTGTGATATGTGTGTATGATTTTGCTATTATTTTTCTTTTGATTAATAATTTTAATGTTACCATTGTGCATACATCCATATTAAAATTTTGAACAAATAAAGAAACACGAAACCTAAACCACATCAGGTAGGTTGATATGTGCTCATAACAAATTATGGAATAGATTTTTGAAGCATTGCAAATTCCTAACCAGTATAAATTAACTTCCTCTTTCCCCCTCACTACACAAAAATATTTAAGGGTTTAGACAGAACTTTTTCAAGTGATATACTGTAAATGTTACTACAATATCAAGTGTATATCTAAAATTCCCTTGAAAGTAATAAACTCCACTTTCTATTGAAATATTAATTATTTTATGCTAGGAAACATTTTGAAAATAGACTGCATATCTTTGAAATGAAAAAAGTCAAAAACAGTAGAAAAATTTTAGAGGGAGTCTGTCTTCAGATATATATATATATATATATATACACATATATATACATATATATATATTTAAATGTTACGTTTCGAATGACATACATTTTTAGAGATTATTTGTCATCAGAAATATATACATATGTCTAAATTTATTTGTAGAGAGATATACACTATGGTGAAACAAAAATCTTAAAACATAATTAAAATTAACAAATACGTCTAAAGAAGTGGCAGTGACTCACTCTTATAATTCAACCTATTTTGTGTAATGAGATCTTAAAATTCTGTTTGAAACTAGCCCAGACAGAAAACTACTTCTTAGATTCTGAAAAATATAAATTAGCTCTGGGCCTCAAGTTCTAGAGTGCTGTCCTTGAGAATAAAAAGGCTTAGGGACAATGCTTATGCCTTGCATACAACAACAACAACTCAACTCCAACAAAATTTATCACATTAATTTCACAAATGCATCTTTTAACTGCTGTGAACATTTCTTAGAAACATGAATACAGGCCCCTGGAAAATGTTAAGTAAAAAGTAAAGAATATTTACATCTATGTTAAAGACATGAATATTTAGTTTGTTTAAGATATTTAGGTAATGATTAGGAATTAAGTATAATGATACATAGGTACTATATTGGGATTGTACTTTTATTGTATTTTGCCATAGTTATAAGATGATATTTGTAATGATTATATAAAATTACTCTTGCTTCGTATTTGAATTATAATAAATGATAAACTTATTTAAATATTTCCAAAGCAAAGGAGTGTCAATTCTTATGTAATTTCAAAACAATTAAGAAAGTTATTCCAAGGCTGGTTTGCTCTAAGACTATATTTGTTTTCTTATTCTAATTGTCACAGGTTTGTAGAAATTAAAATTCCAAAAATTCAATGGATGTTGTCATTCAGGAACATCTTCTTAGTTACTAATATTGGAGTCCTTTAAGTAGAATTGTTTTATTTCATTTGTTATTTTCACAAATAAATCAAGATGATTGTGTATTTTGTTTCTTTTCACTGCTATTGTCTCTTATCTTGAGAATATTTTTTCCCTAGCAAAGTAGAGAAAAACAATTGGCTTGAGTAAGTAACATATGGCTTTCATAAAATGCAGATGCATAGATTCTGTGTTCTGTGATTTACCAAATTTTCTTCCAGAAAAGGTTATCAATTATTTATAAGTGATGCATAATTCCTAGATATTCCAGTTATCATACACTTTTTGATTGAGTTATCTCTGTATAAACTCAAAATAAACAGACAAAAACCTCAACATAGACAGACATTATATCTTTGTTTAAAAAGCTGTAGTTTACAAAGTTTTTAAGCCAACACCAAAAACATCTTTTTAGGTATTCTGCATTTTGTGTGCAGTAATTTTAAAAATAGTTTCTCTTTTTTTGTTGACATGTAATTCACTCGCAATATATTATCTCCATGTATTGTATACATTTTAGTGCTTTGGAAGTGAATTGTACAGTCATACGTTTTCCAAGCCTAATTTTCACAAACTTGCATTTCTTCAAATAGAAATACTGTAAATTTTAGAACAGACATTAAAATAGATATGAAATTCAGTTACAGGAATTTGTCCAGCATACCTCCTCTATAGTGTGTCTTTTCAAAACTTGTTTTCGGGGATCATTTCCAGGGTCTCACACATACTACTCAAGTGCAATGTCAGTAAACTACATTCCCTGTCCAAACAAGTTTTTTACTTCTCTTTAATACATACATAGAAGTGTAATAAATAGATCCTATAAATTCTCTTTGAACTTTTGAAAACTTGCTTGATATAATGATTGTAGTATTGTTACAAATTGATTTGCTATGTGGAGTATATCAATTTCTCCACAATTGCACTACTATATTTTGTATAATCTTTTTATATTATGGTCATACTAGTGAGTTTTCTTTTGATTTATTCTTAGATATTAAAAAGGAACTTATTTCATTTGCTCCTCCTATTGACTATCAATTTACATATGTTCTTTAAAGAAATACCCAATTCGGGAAAAATTTATATAGATTTAGAAGATATAAAAATAATTAGACTCAAAATGATTGTAGTGTTAACATTGTAGTATTAACAAATATGTCTCCTATATCTGTTGGATATGTTTTCATTTCTGTTATATAGTCCTGTGAATTATGAAAGGTTATCAGTTGATATTATCCAGTTTATTCTTGCTTTTCTTTAACCGCTAATGCTTTCCTTGTCAGTTTTTGAAACATTTACTGATCCAATGTCATGAATTTTTACATTTATATTTTGTAGGTTTTTACATCTCACATTTAGTTTTGTAATCGTTTTTTATTTTTGCATAAGAATTGAGGTAGTAGTCTAAGAATTTTTTTTTTAATCTGGGTGGCAATAGTGACAATACACCCATTAAAGATTCTATTTTTATTTCATAAAGTCATGGCATTCTTTTCAAAATATACCGACCATAAAACTGAAAATTTTTGTATTGTGAAAATACCGGACAGAGGGGTTACAATTACATAATAGTATTAACCAAAGCATGCTATTTGCAGAGGAGTATTTAAACGGTGTAATTTCTTATAAAATTGAACTTTAAATTCAAGGAAATGAATACCAGGAAACTGTCACTTGGAAGATGTGAGAGAAAGTCAAAGGGAAGGAATAAAGAGCTATGGAGGAAGAGAGGGAAGGTATAATATTCAATGCTGATAGTACGAAACTAGAAAAAATGAAAGTGGGGTGAGGTTTGGAAGGGTAATTTATGTGAAGATCCATTGTATTTATAAACTGATTTGTGGAATAGAAATTCTTTTGACCAGCTATTTAATAAAAATATAATTAAAATCAATGGAGACATCTGATCTTAAACTGCGTTCTCTTAAACCATGAGTTAATATAATAGTCTCCTACTCAGAAATATTATTTGCAGGTATTTTCCTCATAACGAAAGAAAAGTGACCAATGCAATGAATATCAATACATCACATTGTGTATTCTAAATAGACACAATATAAAAATCACAGTAAAATGTTAGAATTCATTTCATGATAAAATAATAGGTAGAAAGTATCAAATGCTGATTGTTTTTCCAAGTACTTTACCTATGGTATCTAATTTAATCCTCACAATATTCCCATAAAGTGGATCTGCTTCTATTTTTAATTCTCAGATGATGATACTGAAGTCTTCAGAGTTGGAATTACTAGTACAACATGTACGCATGGTAAGAGTTAGCCTGTGGCCCCTCTCCCACTGTATCAAATAACCTCATTTTATTTTATGACTAAAATACCAGAACTTAGTCTACTAATTCTAGGAAAATTTCCCAAAATTATTGTGAACACTCTAATAATATTTCACTTTATCTTTGTTAGAAAATAGGTAGCTTTAATATGAAAGCTCCAAGTTCATAGTCAATTTACACCTCCTTGGTGAAAGGAACTGCTAAAGTGTAACATTCTTGATTTCTAGATATGCTTGGCGACCCCATCTCTGTTTAACACAGTCTTACAGATAGAATGACCTGCCCAATTCTGAATGGAAACAGACTGCAGGTATGATGGACCAATCATTTCCACATTGTAGCTCACCTAAGTTGTTTACCATGAGAAGTATTTGATAGCTTTTGATGTGCAACATTTTGAGAGAAATGTACTTCTTTAAAATGTTATTAAAGCAAGACTGATATAAAAATCACCTTTGACCCCACATAAATATTTTACCTCTCATATACCCAAAAACGCACTCTGACCTATCATTAATGCTAGGAACGAGAAGTTAAAAATCATAGACACCAAGACCTAAGCATGAATTAAAGAGTCTCCAACTTGTGAATACAATTGGTTTAAAAAGTCATCAATACTAAATTTTTAAAAATTTCTTATGATACTGAAGATTCAATTATAAACTATTAACACTTGAAAATAACTCATTTTCTTGGGAGTAGTACACAAAACACAAGATTAATCCTAATCATTTTAAAAGACCTTTATTTATACCAAAAATCCACTCCTTTAAATACAAAGATCCTAAAAATAACTAAAGTACAGACACACATCATCTACACACATCATCTACATTCAGAGGACTGTGTTAATAGAAAACAAAGTTATACTAATAATAAATTAGCTTACAAAATTCACTTACATTCTTCTATTCTATTCCATTTAGTTTCATAAAAACTAGATTTTCATAAAATGATGCATAAAAGCCTTTATATGCACTTACATTTTCAGATCTTAACAATATTTATTTCAGAAATGTCTTTAGCTTTTTAGTCAATGAACTGAAATAATTCTAAAATATTTAAAGGCTTTTCAGAAGTTGCAAGATTCACTCTGGGATGTTATTTATATTTCGTTATATATATACGAAAAGCCTTATTTGTTAAGTTGCGATAGTTACTCCCACAAAAGAGCCATTAGTGAAGATCCCTTTGCATGTACAACTTCAAATACATCCATTACATGGAGATGACACATGCTTTTTGTTTGTTTGTTTTTGAAAGGAATATCTAGCAAGCTTATCAACAATACCGATTTTCAGTCAATATCATGGGATATTCAAACGTAAAAATTTGGAGTTGATTATCTCTTAGTGAGAATAGATATGATCTTATAAAGAAAGTTATTTTCAACAGAAAGCCAGAATTTATCCACCTTGTGTTTCACGGGAATAACCAGAGAGTAATACCGGTTTGGTCAAGTCGGTCAAACTCACTCCATGAGCATATTTTAAAATTATAACCAATTTAAGAGGTCAAATACATATTTTGAACTGACAGTCATCTTACAGCAATCACTTACTACCTAATTATGTCTGTATCTTCTTTCCTAGCATATAATAAGAGCTAAAGCTGTCTCTTTTATCTAACTTAATGTAAATGATTTGATTCTGATGATGTTATTATTTGACAAATAAAGTGTACAGAAGGGGGGTCGAACTGAAATAACATGACAAAACAATGATAAATAAAAATATTGCAACACAGTTAGCTCTTTTCAGTCCCACCTTGTCCATATTGGCAAGCAACATTGCAACAGCACATGCACACATTTACACACACATATGCATACATGCTAAATTCAGGGTTTACTGCACAAAAAAGTTCAAATAAAATATTAATGATTAGTATAAATGATAATTTGCCTTACTAAAAAGTAATACACTATCCAGTCACCACGGGTTTTATGTTTTACTTGTCTATCCACATGTGACCACTTAATTTATTTTTAATTAATTAACTAATTCATTCATTCATTTGTTTGGTGCTAATAATAGGGCTTGAACTTAGGGCCTGGCTCTGTCCCAGAAATTGATATTTTTTTTGTTTTAGTTTTCTCAAGGCTATCATTTCACTGCTTGTACCACAGCCCCATTTCTAGCTTTTGTTGGTTTCTTTCAAATCAGAATCTAATGGCCTTTTTTTTGGTTTGGTCTGGTTTCAAACCACAAACCTCAGACTTCATCTTTCTGATTAGCTAGGATTAATGACATGAGCTACCAGTGTGGCTTCTACTTTTTCCTCTATACTTATCTATTTCACATACTTAGATCGTAATCTAAAATTGAGTATAGAAGCAAGATGTACAGTGATGAAATTGTCCTGTCAAAACATCAAGTTAGTAATTTAAATTTCTTCTTCAGACCATACACAAAAAATACCATGATTTAGTATAAGAGAACTCATTATTGGACATATGAGCTTGAAGAGCTTTCTAATAGATTCATTATTTATTGTTATCCAACATTAGAAAAAATGTATAATGCAGTAATAAAATAGAAATCCTTTGCATGACTATTAAAGACACTTGTTTTCATATATAAAAGTAGGCCTGTCTATTGTCTTTAAGTGGTTTCTATGATTGAAGGTGTTTAATAAGAAGTCAAAATGTATTAGTAGTCCTTTCCTATCAATTAAATCTCACTTTTTCTTCTTGGAGAATATAATGATCAAAGCAATAGTTGAGAATCTGCAAGGAATATTTCAGAATCATGCTTCCAGTGCAAGTGGATCACCAGTAAGTAATCCTCGATACCATTTTCCACAAAGATTTGTCACAGATATAATTGGCTTGCCTTCTCTTGCTGAATGGACCTATTCCTTCATTCTACAGGAAAAGTGTGATTCAACTGATTTCATTCAGATCTCTTCCTACAATTATCAAGGATTTAGATTCTTGTCTACAATTTGGTCAAAGCTACGTCTCTTTATGTAGACTGCTATAAATGTATTTACTAATTTCAAATAAATACATAAATTCTATTTCCATCTTTTTTCAAAACATAAAATTCTGTGTGCTCTATAAATTGATCAGAGGCATGCATTTTTCTCATTCCTAGAATAAACTGCACATGAACACACCACTGGTCCATATTTTCAGTCTGAATCTTTGAATACGGAGGGACATCTTTCCTCTGCTCTCCATCAATTCCCTAATCTACAGTTAGAATAATTTCAAATAGTAAAAATGGAAAAAGAGAAAATAAATCATAGTGAAAAAACAGATGCAGAAAATTCACCGGATTTTGCTGAACAGTTCAACTAACATGAACTATTAGGGAAATACATGTACACATCATTCCCAATGGCACTCAAAGTCTCTGGTTAGGCAATTGTCATGAAGATGAGGAACACGATGAAAAAGTGAGGAATGGTATCAATTGCAAGAAAAAAATGGAGAAGGATCCAAGCAAATTTCTTCTTTGGGCTGCTAAAAATAATCTGTTTACTACTACAGTAGTGCAGGGACTACTTTCCAAAAAGGCCACTCATGTGAATACTAGGTATGAAGATGAGTATAACCATCTTCATCAGGAAACCTCTAGGGTATACTTAGACATTTGCCATGAGTTGGTGGCTCAATCGGCAGATATTCTTGTAATAACTGTAGATGGCTGGACACCCCTGCACAGTGCTTTTACGTGGAATAATACCAGAGTGGCTGTTTTATTACTTCATCATGATCCAAATACCAATTCCCAAACTAAAGGCCTCTTGACCCCCTTGCATATTGCTGCAGGGAACAGAGATAGCAAAAACACGTTGGATCTTCATCTGTTGAACCATTATGTCAAATCAGGTCTGAAGAATAAGTTGGAAGAAACTGCATTTGATATTGCCAAACGGATAAGTATATATCACTATCTCTTTGAAGTTTTGGAAGGCTGTACAAATTGCTTTTCTAAGTCACCATGGTTTGGTTAAGTTTTTTAAATTTCATAAATTCCATTCCATTGTTTGTGTCCATGCAAAATATTTTCACAATCCAAATAACAACAATACCTTACTGTAACAATTCATGGATTCCATGGAATTCTTCCAAGTGAATTGCCTGACTTTGATGTCAAAATGTATTCAAAAGAGATTTGTATACATCTATAATGGTTTCTGGAGAGTTTGTGCTTTTTTTAATCAGAAAGAATTTTAACTTATCTGTTGAAATGAGTAGTATAGAAACTGAACATATTTCTGGTGTTTGTCTGAAAAATTATATTTTAAAGTATTCTATATTCTATGTTTGTATAATATCCATAATCTATTTTATTCTGTCCTAGATATAATACTTTGAATTCTACATTGTTTTATAATATATAGGCTCATTAATAAATGTGTCCTTTCAGATTGCATTCCATATAGAAACAGTGTAAGATTCCTTTTTTCCTAGGTCCTTATAGTATATTTCTTTGGGATAAAATGACAATGTTGTCTAATTTCAAAAGTTTTTTTAAAGATTATGCTATGTAAAGACTTCACTAATTTGAAGATTTAATACAGTGATGTGAAAATAACTTTTAATTATATGAATTACATGTATTATTACACTTGTAATTTTGTAATCAACTTTTGAAAAACTGTTTTTCATTTCTTGCATCTGAAGAATGAAAAATATGGAATATTGCACAAATTTTCATATCATCCTGTGCAATTGCCATGTTAATCTCTGTATTGTTGCAATTGGGGTATACGTGCTGCTGAAGCATATAGTGTCCCCTAAATTGAAGTATGCAATTTAATGATGCAATCTTTATACAGGCTTATATCCTTGGGTGCCTATTTGTAACAAGGAAACCTTAATGTTCCTAACAATGATACTGATCTTATTTCCCTAAAATTCTGTGCATAATGGAAAAAATTATATTGTTCAGACGATTGCTCACATTTTCAATTATTTTGTCAATGACTATTTTAAGCCTTTTTCATTTTGAAGCATTCATAGCTAGGTCCAAAGGGAATGGCTTTTTGAAGTACTTATTTATCCAACTGAGTTAGCTTTGTAGAACTAATGGATTCAAAGTAGGCCTTGCTTAAGAGCTACTTCTAAACTTCTGCAGTTGAAATTTTCCCAAATGAGGTCTACCTTAACCTTTATCCTTCTTCCATGTAGGAACAGAACAAACAGAATATCTTATCCTAACAGCATGGATTGTCTTACTGGAACAAAACTAATCTTAGTTACAAGGGATCATATACAGATGAGCATTTCAGACAAAAGTGTTCAGTCTAGAAAGTATTTTATCAAAATATAATTGTTTATTATACCTATCATTTCAAAAGGAGCTAAAGCCAAGAAGGTGAAAAATTGTTCATATGCATGATTACCTAATTTCCTGGCCTATCTACCTTCCAACCAGGCAGGAACTTAAACCAAATATTTCTATAGATCCAGAAGTCCATATGTTTCTCTTTGTTATTAGGCCTTAAATTGGTAATGTCTCATCTTGCCTCCAGGTTGTAAATCTACAAATGGTAAAGCTTTAGGTCTAACTCTACCAAACACTGAGGTAGAGATAATGGAATAATACTTTAGAACAGAGCTGCCTTTTATGCCCAATCCACAACAGAGCAATGCAAAACATGTGCCATTTTATTATATTATATATAGTTATATATTTTATATTTATGTGCTGATTTCATGTTTCACGCAATGAAACTTACTATAATTAATTGATAATTTGACAAATAAATTGATATTTATTCCAATAAGTAGAATTGGAATATAAATAATTAAGTTTAGAATATATATTAGAATATAAAAAGTGTCAATGCAAATGTCTTCGGTATAAACTTGTGATACCTTCTAAGTGTTCGTGGTCTTCTAAATTCACATGGTAAAGAAACAATGTTGTTTTCCTCTAATCTATAGGAGGTGTTACTCTGCTGCTCTGTTTATTGTTTTAACTCGCTCACCCCAAACGGTTTTACTCCATATTTCTGAAGCATTCCTAAAGATTATATCCAAATTTAGATGATATGGTGTCTAAAAAATATTATTCTTCTTCAGGACCCATGGGTCCTAGGATCCAATGTCCCAGTTACATGTTATCATCAGATAACAGGGGCAAGACTTCTCAGCTAGGCCTATGCAACATGCCAGCAGAAAGTAATTGAAGATCCATCTCAATTTCTCTTTTCTTATATTTCAGGGCCCCAATTCCTTGAGATTCAAGAATTAGCAGCAAGTAATTGTGAAATGCAAGGTAACTTAAAATGAAGGATGAGTTCACAAAATCTGAGAGAAATTATTGTAATTCAAACTCAATTTACAAATGACGAGCCCATATGAGTGAACAAGATCACAAAGTGTCAGAAGATTATTTTTAATACCCCTCCCCTAATGATGAATCTAAGATTTCAGTCCAGCATAAATGGGCCCAAAAATAGTTCCTGGAAGGATAGATCCATAAATGGTCTACTAAGGCCAGGAAAACTTGACTTAGAGGTCAAATGTAATGCAGAAAAACATTAATTGAGAAGATCCTTAGTGCTTCAAAGCACTGGTACTTTAGTACAACTTGATTCTGTGGTATAAAAATGTTATCATTCTCAAACCAATCATAACCTACATTTAATCTCCTGAAAGTGTATTCCTTTTCAAATAAACTTTTTAAAATCACATTTGCCAAAATAACATTTGATAAGTAGATAATACTTAGTGACATTACAAGTTTTTCAAGTGTAGGGAGCAAGTTACAATAGAGTTGATTTATTTACCCAGCATTAATGCCAAACAGGTTCAATCATTCATTAAAGTGTAGAAATAGTAGCCCCCACCATTTGTGTTGTTCAGTAGGTGCATTCCAGAAATGTGTTAAATAGATCAGCCTGCCATGTTTCAAACCCCAAACCTCAGCTTATAAAGTAAATTTCATCACTTAATAAGAAACATTTTAAAAAGTCATGAATAGTTGCCTTATCATACATTGTTTTATGTTTTCCCTGTCTAACATAGAAAGAAATATGACTTTAATCTTGAATATGAGTGCTCAGCAGAGATGTGACAAACAAAATCTGTCTTCTATTTCTATCATATTCTTCTATAGTAGTAAATCTTAGTTTTTTTCTTTTTCCAAAACTTATAGGTAGTAGAAAGTATTATCCCATGTAAAATAAAATAATAATATACCATTGTACAAAGTCAATTATAAAAATTGGTAATTAGGAATATATTCCAAGCCATTTTTAAACTTTTTTGTTGAATAAAGATTAATCTTCCAAATGGATGAGAATATAATCATGTCTAGGTGCTTCAAGTCTGCAGTCTTGCAAATTGTTATTTCAAATGAATGAATTAAAGCTGACATCAGTTCAAGTATATGCAGGATTGAAACTCCATGGAATGTATATAAATCTTTCAAAGTATTAACAGACAGATTAACAGAATGACTATCAGTAAGTTGAAACCAGAGGGGAATAATAGTAAAGACATAGAAAGAATAAAATATGGAACAAGGGGCAAGTACAATATACACATGTGATAAAGGAAGTGGTAAATCGGAAGTAAATCTTGGAGAAGTGGTTGGTTGAGAATGACATGAGTCACTGTGATCCAGGAGCATTGGATAATTAGAGTGATATATTTAATTGTACCACAACCTTTTGAAATTCAGTTAAAAAACACAACAACAAATAAAAACACAAAAATCACAACCAAATAGGCATCTCTAGAGAGTATGAATATGACCTGTCTAAAATTTTAAGCAGTTAATGAAAGGCAGTCTTGGGAAAAACAAACAAAGCTGTTCAAAGAGAGCAGTTTGGGGTAGGGGAGGATTCTGAACAGATTTAAATAGATGGTCTAAGGTTATAACTCACCGACATCTGCTGCAAATATTATCTGTCTTCTGCGAGTTCTCTTTGTTGGAACTGGATACTTCAGTCCTGAGCCACAATTGATAGCTTGTGAAGATAGAATGGAAGAAAAAAGATCAAGAACTCATTACTCCATTGGAGAGAAAACAATCCTCTATCTTTGCTTTCATCTCTCTTCGCTACTTTTTCTTCATACTTTTAAGTAAATTCACTTTGAATTATATTTTCCTTCTTTGTTCTGGCAACATAATTGGTCAAAGTAATTCACTACATATTATTTCCCATTTTTCCTATCATACTATTATTGGCCAAGTGAATCCATTAAATTTTCCTCTTGCATTTGGTGGCCATGAAACAACATCTATTTTAATTAGGACAAATCTAATGTATATTGTCTCCAGAAAACCAGTCCAAGAAGCTGTGATCACAAATATATGGCTATACTTTTTTCTCTTTTCTTTTATGTTGAAAGCCTACTTGTGTCTAAAGTGAGGAGAAAAATAAGTACTCCATTACTTTTTGGTTCATCCAATTCTATCCTCAAAGATAGATTTTGATAAAAAGTTGCTAAGAGGAAACCAAAAATACACCGCTATTATCTTCTCTCTTAAGACTCTCCTTAGATGCCATATCAGGAACTGTGAAGTTATTCTTTGCAGAATTATTTCAATAGATTATTTTTTTCTTGGTGTTGCATTTGCTCAGCAAGATGTATGGAGAAGAATAGATTTAAATCAGCCATACCTTGGAAGACAGTGTCTGTTTCAAAAGGACCATGCTTCTGTGTCTTACTTCTATGTCTTCCTCTTAGCTCTTGCCTTATTTCCAATTAATCACAGCTTCTTGGCTTCAAGTCTGGTGAAGCTGAAGGACTATACAGCCCAGCCACTGCAACATCTTCATAGTTTCTCTTTTAAAAATCTTTTAAGTTGCATAATTTAGATGTGGAATTTATTTTCATGTTTCATTCAATAAGTTCTGCATTGTAGTGAGGTAAATCAGCTCTGAAAAATCACTTTAGGGAGCAAAAACATAAACACAATCTATATAAAAAGTTTTGGCCTCCCTCCACTGCTGAAGCCAATACGCTTAGCTAGGGTTTCTAAGAACACTATTTTCTAACTTTTTCCATTTGCTCAATTCTTTTCTGAACCCATAACTTTTTGGGTTATGTAATAAGAGAAGTCTTCACTCTCTCATGTTAATAAGGATATTATGTTTTGTGAGCCACTTAGAAATGTGAAATCATTGGTTTGAAGTACCGAATCAGATTTCTATGTTTCACTGCTTCACGTGCAAAGACATTGTGGAAAGTATTACAAACAGAAAAGTGTGAAGCCAATACCTTCTTTCATTGTGGAGGGCACTTTCTCCCGAAATATTTTGACCCAAATTATCTTTTTTAGATAATTACTGTTTGATAGTTTGATAATTAAAGGTTAGTTCAAAAATTTTGATGTCTTTTTTTTTAAAGAACTTTGAATTTAAATTCCACTACAACCTTGTTTCACACAGTGAGAGTATATTTCCTGGGTAAGGACAATTGTCAAGGAACCTACAGGATTTACAGCAAGTTTTCTGAGGTTTGTTTGTTTAGTGTTAAAAAGAGCCATCTTCATCCACATTGCTTCCTCTCTACTAAGTCTCCATAGATTTCGTTGCATGAAAGCCTACTTTCCTAGGCCATTTAAATTTTCTTAATGAGTTAAGTTTTTAAAAAGTTTGAACAATTAAAATTTACCTGTCATAACTTTAAAACTCTTTGAAATTCCTATATCAGAATCGCGAATTCGCCAATACTAATTCCACTTTTACCATCAAAAATTTAACATGTTTTCATGAAATAGTGTCCATGCAACTATTATTTTCCATTGGCTCTGTTATGTTATATATGACCATATACGCTGATGCTGAGCAAAATGAACTCGAAGATACGGAAATATATTTTTTTATTTGTGGTGGTACTTTTAGATGTACTATGTCATTTCTATTTTCTTTGGGTTTTCCCCCTATGGTTTATATCTGCTGTATTTGATTTTTGTACCCTGTGTATTGTGTATACTTTTACCTTAATTAGGGAAGGGAAGAGGAACAACAAAATGGTGAGACAAAGGACAAAGGGCAAAACCAATGTAATAGCAATACTCACAATACAACATATTGGAAATGTACATTACAACTTCTGAGGGGTGAAGGGATGAAGGAAAACTATAAGAACAAGGAGGGAGAGGTAACAAGTTTGGAAAGTTATATATTCACTACCTTACAATTACTGTAACCATACTGTACGTCAATTTGATAATAAAATTTTAAAAATAAGCTGCATAAAATATAATTTAACTGTATTGGTATAGTAAATATTATTCTTTATGTAGTAACTTTTTAAAAATTGCACTATTTGGCATGTAATTTGAATTAAATATCCCTTCTTTATCAGGGGCTCAGCAACTTGAATGTTATCCAACTAGATAATATTTTCACAATACACTTGCCAATATTTTGAAAAAAGAATAAATTTAGTACTTTTTCTCATACTAAAATCGAAAACAGTTTAATTCTATGGAAACCCATAAATTTTAAAAGTAAATAAGTTGTTAAGAGGACAGAATATAGGTTATTCAAAATTCCTATGACTAATAACTACTGATTTTTAAATTCTCAACATTCCATACCTGAGATATTCAAAACAGTACCTGTTTGTATGTTATGAAATTCTGCAATAAATAAAGTGTCCAATGGGGTGTTACAGATTGAGAATTCAACAGAAAAATAGCCACATTCTATAGAGAATAATACTATGAAACATCTGTAATAATTAATTCTTAAAGAGTAAGCAATTATTTATCAGAGTAAGCTATTATTTCTATGACCATCAATCCCAAGATTTATGTCATAAAGTTATCCTGGACCAATAGTATCCAACTTGAAAAGTGCACCTTAAAATTCCTTAATTCACATCATGAATATCTTACCTCTATTGTGAAAAAAATACTACACCTCTCCTAATGTGATGCCCTCCTTGTTCTGGAAAGAACACCACAATAAACTGAGCTGCATCATTGTTCCCCCAGTGATATTCTTGTGTTCTCAACACATGCAAATATTATTTATATTTATACTTTTTAACTATCATAGATATGCAGATTGCTAAGATCGGAAAATTTTGGTTCAAAACCCACCTAGGCAGGAAGGTTCCTTAGATTCTTATCTCCAATAAACTTTTCAGAAAAAGCCAGACAAAAGGGACACTGAGGTTGAAGTGGTAGTGTACAAGCCTTGAGCATAAACAGGTTCAGAGACAGTGTCCAGGCCCAGAGTTCAAGCTCTAAGACAAGCCAATAAAACAAAAACAAAAATGAAAACCAAACCCAAACCTAGCATTTTTCTCAATGTGTAAGGAGGAACGTAATTACTTACTTTTTCAAATTTTAGATGGAAATCGTGAGTCATTTTGAATCTAGGAATGTTCTGTAATGGAGAGAGCATTTAAAACACAACTGAGGATATATATGAGTTGCATTTCCATAGAAAACTTGACTTCTCTAAACATAGTGACAAAATTATCCCAAACTTAAACTGTGTATTCCTTTCTTGTTGTTTGGTTTGTTTTATTGAGACAAAAGTATACTACCTTGTCCAGGGAAGGAATCGCTATGTAATTCCACTCTCTAATCTCCTGTTTTAGTCTGAGTGCTAGAATTCCAAGCTTGTATCACATTGCCCTGCCATAGTTTGTTGGTTTATTTAATCTAGAAACAGACTAGCAATTCTAAACTTCTCTTATGATCTTATCCACTAGACTGACTGCACAGACTCTTTATGTACTACTTTCAGAGATGTTCTTACATTTGACAAAGGATATGAACATTTTCAGATGTACCTGCCTGGGTCTCTGATTCATTCCTCCATGGATCTGATCCCATTAATAATGATTACTTGACTCTCTTACTATCTCTGGTCCCAACCTATGTAATATTCTCAACTTTTTTGAAGATAGTGCATTTGAGGGCTTTCTAATATTAAAAGTTATCACTTAATTCTAGTCTTACTCAGTACTTATTTTCTATTGTTTTCTAACTTTTCTACATATTGTGAGAATTGTTTCATTTGTATTTTTCTGTGCACATATAAGTGCCTATGTGTGTCTGTGTATGTTTGTATGTATGTATGCAAAAGTCTCAAGCTCTTATTCAGCAATCTTGATCATGACTGATATGCCAGCTTTTGGCTGGTTAATTATAGGTAGTGTCTCAAAGCCTGTTCTGCCCAGGCTGGATGCAAACTGAACATCCCAGACTCCTTTACATCCTTAGGTTTTATTTTTCCAGGAGTATTAACTTTTAAACTACAAACATTTTTGTGAGTATAAAGTGTAAGCTGTAGCCCAGATTTCTAACTCAAGAATTCATATAAAGATAGATGAACATACACAATACATATGCTGAGTGTACACTGCTAGAAATGTGATCATAAGCCAAGTGGTGGTGAGATCTGAGGACAGGGGTTCAAAGCCATCCCGGGTAGGAAATTACTGGAGACACTTTTTTTTTTTACAATAATTACCATAAAAGTGGAAGTGGCACTGTGGCTCAAGTGGTAGAGCACTAGCCTTGAGCTGAATAGCAGAGGGACAGCGCCCAGTGCTAGAGTTCAAGTGCCATGTCCAAAAACAGCAAAAAAATATATATGAGAAAAAGAAAGAAAAATTAATGTGATCTTAGCCACCAGGTTCATTGCTAATATGATCCCTGTTCTCTCAAGATGGACTCTTTCTTTCCAGTTAAGTCCATGATCGTATATCTGACTTGCATTGGAAACAGAATCATTCTTCCATTCTTTTTACAAAATTTTGGGATTAGCAAGCATAACTTAGAAAGGGAGTGGCCTCATTCTTCATGTTCCAGTTAGGAGTAATGCTTTCGCTATATCACTCCCATCACTCTACATGCTAGACTTGGCTTTAGTGTTTCAATGTTGTCATATTTGTAGTCTTCTATATTGTATTGAATCCTTACAGTTAAACACAGAAACTCTCTTTCTCCTATTATTGCTATTGTTTCTCTTATTCCTAACTCAGGTACACTTGGGAAATTAATGAACAGCACATACACTCACAATTAAAGATCTGAGAACCTTCTTCCCATTTAAAATTCACCATAATTTACAGAGTAATTAAGAAGTTTGAACAAAATATACCCAGGGATAACATATTTATTAGCCATTTAAATTTCACATTTTCTGTTTACTAAGTTGTCTCTGAAACATGTGTCACCAAGTGTCCAAAGGTGTCTTTTGCTATTTCAATGAAGCCAGAAAATATTCATTTTATCTGGAGCAGTACCATAGATTGTTTCTGGAAGTAAGTGGAAGTAACTGTTACTGGATGTGGAAACTGATCCCAGGAGAGGAATTGAACATAGAGGAATGACAAAGTTCAAGTTAACTTTTGCTTTCCTTTTTACTGTACATGAAAAGAATCCAAGGCTTGAAGGAAACTCTGTCCCTGACTTTTTTGAGTGTGTTCTTTACTCATATAGAACTTGTTTGTAAACTTCTGGTTGAGAGTATTAAAAAAGGAAACAGTATGCCATTTGAAGGCAAGCATAGAAATAACTTTATTTTAAATGTGTTATACTGGAGTTCCGGAAAGATGGCGGAGGAGAAGCTGGAGGCTAAACAAGCTTTCGCATTGAAAGCAGTTTTAGAGTTCCAGTGAACAGTGCTAAGCCAGAGAATCACACCAAGTGTGCCTTCACAGGACAGAGAGTTAGGCCAGAGAGAGAAAATACAGGTAAGGAGACAGCCCAGAGCACTTGCCAGCAGCCGCCGCGACGGCGGCAAGGCAAGACCGCAGGCGCCATACCTGGATCACAGAGAGTCTGTGATGAAGGACCCAGACAAGGCGGGAGAGCAGATTCCACTCAACACCAGCAAGAACCGACAAGGAGCAGACATGTTCATCCCGCAGTTCACAGACCAGAGACAACCCAGGAACCAAGACTTGGTGTGAGTAGAAGCCTGACATCCTCACTCCTTCTCAGGGAGCAGAGGAGGGAAGGCCACCCCTCCCCCCAAGTAGGGAAGACCTCCATCTTGGATACCAACAAAGCCCTGCAGAGCTGCTAGCTCCAACTCAGGCCCTGGAATAAATCCTGAGTCATCTAGCAAGTCACAAGAGCCTTACCTGACCTGCCAGACTCAGTCAGCTCCACCCAGGGAAAAGTCACCCAGCTGGGGCGCCAGCTCCAGTAGTGGCTTTCTTCACCGGGTAATCAGAGCCAGAGGCTGCCCCTCCCTTTAGCAGCCTCAACAATCAACTGAAATTCAGTAAACAGAAACCCTGGGAGTGGCTCCGGGCTGGGCTCTGTGAGTTTCTCCCAAACCAGCCCCTGAGAAAAGCTACTGTTTGCTGAAAGGCCTCAACTCTACGCAGATCCTAGCCTCATCACAGCATCTCCAAACTCAAGGAAAAAACCATCTCTTCCCATTGAACTAACCTGGGAGGAGGATCGCAGAGCATTTTTCTGCCTGTTCAAAGAAGCTGAGTTAAATAACCAACCAAGCCACAGGAAAACAAGCAGACCAGAGACTCCAATAAGAGGCTGGTTATGCACACAAGGGAGACACAAGATTTTTGCCAACCCTTCCAAAAAAAAATCAAAGAAATTTTTTTGTTGTTGTTCCTCAGTAGATGAATGGACCAAGAAGATGTGGTTTATATACACAATGGAATTCTATGCCTCCATCAGAAAGAATGACATTGCCCCATTTGTTAGGAAATGGAAAGGCTTGGAAAAAATTATATTAAGTGAAGTAAGCCAGGCCCAAAGAAACATAGGTCCCATGGTTTCCCTTATTTGCAATATCTAGTATAGGTATGAGTCAAGCGGAAAAAGTCAGAGAATGTGATGTTAGGAAAACGAACCCTCAAATATGTATTTTAATGTTTTTGTTTCTTTCATGCATGTGTTTCTAACGCATTTATAAGATTATTTCTTTGTTGCTTTGTATGTCCCTCCCCCACAGTGTAACCCCCGCTTTCACTATATTTGATGTCAGTATAACATGTGGAGGAGACGGGGACAAACAAGTCGTTTAAGGATTCAGGTGGACCTGTTGCAACAATGAGAAGTACAAAATGTCATGTCAAAACTAGCTTTACAATGTCGTTGGGGGGGGAGGGGGGGTATGATTGGGTGGGGGGGAGGGGGGAGGCTGGGAAGGGAGGTGAAGGGTAAACAAAGGAGGAGGCTGCAATGCTTGGTAAGAAATGTATGCATTTTCCTACCCATGTAATTGTAACCCCTCTGTACAGTATGTTCTCAATTAAAATAAAATAAAAAAAAAAAGAAAATTAATCTAAAAAAAAAAAATTTTTTTTTCTAAAATTTTTTTTAAATCTTTAATTAATACCTTTCTTGAAAAAAAATTGTGTTCTAGTAATTTTTTTCCTCTTAGAATTTTAATTTAGAGGTATAAGTGTGTGTGCATTTTTCTCCCTTTTTTTGTTTTTTTGTTTTGTTTTGTTTTTTGGATAGCTCTACTGAACTTCTGATCTTTTTTCTTTCTTTCTTATCCTTTTCACCATTTCTTCTCTTTCGTTCTTTATGTGACTTAATTACTGTTCTGCACATCCTCAGATAAACCCATAGTGGATTATTAGACCTTATCCTCTATTGTGTACATAATTAATCCACAAATTTATTACTCAATTCAAAACCTCTTAGACTTAAATTCCTTAATAGCAGTACAACCTCTTTATACCTATATAATATTTTAAGTATTTTTATTTTTAAGTTTTTCACATATCCTTTATATCCCTCCCCTTCTCTCATCTCTTCCTAAACCTAATAATTTCTGGTTTACCAAATTCTTCTTTGCTGTTCGTAGCCCATTAATATACAGTTGTTTGATGTTGAATAGATGTATCTGTTGAACTAGATTGTATCTGCAGACTACTGACTGTGCAAATACAGACTTTGGTTGATGCTGCCTTAAGATAGTTTTCTAGCACAAAACTGTTGTTAATTTCATCCTAAATGGGCAGAGTAAGCCGGAAAATACAAGAAAAATTGCATGTCCAGGTATCTCAAGCCCCACTCATGATAACCAGGGGACAGAACAGAAAATGAATAATCAATAGGAGAGTTCCCAAATAGCACTACAAACACTGCTGGCAAACATGATAAATGAAAAGATTGAAAACATACAAAGGACTCTATGAGCGTGATAGGGAGAGAAAGGAGGCAATCCAAAAGTTTATACAGGAATATCATAAGTGTGAAGAAGATACTCAAAAACTGTTACAGGATTTGCGTGAGCAGCTTGAGAATACTCAAAGAGAAAGGCAGGAATGGCGTGAGCAGGCAGAGAACACTCAAAGAGAACTACAGAAATCGCACGAAAGGGAGGAAGCTAATCAAAGAGTAGTACAAGAATTGAGAGAGCAGGATGAGGATACACAGAGACTACTAAAGGCATTCATGGAATCCATTAAAAAAAGAGCTGAAGGAAGTCAGGGAGACGACAAAGGGAATGCTGAATGGAACCCAACAGAAGGAATGGGAGTCCAAGGATACCATAACTAATCAACTAAGTGATTTGAGAATAAACACTGAACACCAAATTAAGGAAGTAAAGAAGTTCATTCAAGACTTCAACAAAGAATTTGAAGCCATCAAAGCTGACCAACTGGAAGGAAAAGAAATAAAAAACAAAGTAGAAAATCTCGACAGCAGATTAGACCATGTAGAAGATCGAATCTCGGAGAATGAAGACAGCCTAGACCTTATAGAGAAAGAACATACAACCATCCAAGACAAATCCAAGAAATATGATAGATCTATCCAACACTTGGAAGACACCATCAGAAGGACTAATCTAAGGATAATGGGTGTAGAGGAGCACCTAGAAACAGAAGTTAATGGTCTAGGAAATTTGGTTAACAGGATCCTAGCAGAGAACTTCCCAAACATGCAAAAATATAGGCCTATTCAAATACAAGAAGCTTTTAGAACTCCAAATAGACCAGACCAGTACAGGACATCGCACTGTCACATTATAATCCACACAGGATCAACTGAGACCAAAGAAAACATCCTTAAAGCTGTCCAGGAGAAAAGATCAATCACCTATAAAGGGAAAAAAATTAGAATCACCTCAGATTTCTCAGCAGAGACAATCAAAGCAAGAAGAGCCTGGAATGATGTATGCCATGCCCTAAAATCAAACAACTATCAACCAAGAATACTGTACCCAGCTAAACTCTCCTTCATAACTGAAGGACAAATAAAAACCTTCCATAGCAAAGAAAAATCGAAACAATATAACTCCACCAAACTAGCCCTACAAAAGATTCTTAAAGACGTCCTACACATAGAAAACCAACAAGATCACAATAAAGGCCAAGAAACTGCACCCAAACTGAGAATCCAAGAACCATAGGAAGAACCCAGTTTTCGCAGGCCCCACGAAGGTGGATAACATGGCAGGAACTCCCAAATACCTCTCAGTCCTATCTCTTAACATTAATGGACTTAACTGTCCAGTTAAGCGACAAAGACTGTCTAGTTGGATTAAAACACAAGATCCTTCTCTCTGCTGACTTCAGGAGTTACATCTTGCCCGTAAAAACAAACACATTTTCAATGTTAAAGGCTGGAAAAATATCTACCAAGCAAACGGCCCCCCAAAACAGGCGGGAGTTGCAATGCTAATATCATAAAATAGACTTCAAATTAAAATTTGTGAGAAGACATAAAGAAGGTCGCTACATACTAATAAAGGGATCTCTCCTCCAGGAGGATATCACAATTCTAAATATCTATTGGCCAAACAACAGAGCACCCAAATTTATCCAAGAAACACTACTTTCCCTCAAATCCCACATAGATACAAAGACATTAATTGTTGGGGATTTTAATACACCACTCTCCCCACTAGAAAGATCAACTCGGCAAAAACGCAACAGAGAAACCACAGATCTAAACAACTGCATAGATCAACTAGATTTCACAGACATCTACAGAATATTTCACCCAAAGAATCAGAATACAGGTTTTTCTCAGCAGCACATGAAACATTTTCAAAAATACACCACATTTTAGGGCACAAAGCAAACTTGTCTAAATTCAGAAACATTGAAGTTATACCTTGCATTCTCTCTGATTACAAGGGAATAAATTAGAATTCAACACCATAACTCACCGAAGAAAGTCCCTTAACACATGGTGGTTGAACAACACACTGCTGAAACACAAGTGGGTCATGGAAGAGATTAGAAAGGAAATTCAAATGTTCATGCTATTCAACAAAAATGAGCACACAAATTACCAGCTCCTCTGAGACACAGGAAAGGCAGTACTCAGAGGCAAGTTTATAGCTCAGAGTTCCTACGTCAACAAATTGGAGAGATCTGAAACCAACAATTTAAGGAGACATCTGAACCTCCTTGAAAAAGAGCAGCAAGATAAACCCCAATCCAGTAGACGGAAAGAAATAATTAAAATTAAATCAGAATTAAATGAATTAGAATCCAAAAACTATAGAAAGAATCAACAAAACAAAGAGTTGTTTCTTCGAAAAAATTAACAAAATTGACAGACCCTTAGCAAATCTTATCAGAAAAAGAAGAGAACACACCCAAATAAATAAACTCAGAGAGGAGAATGGAAACATCACCACGGAAACAACCAAGATTCAGAACATTTTAAGGGAATTCTTCTCAAAACTTTATGCTAATAAGTTTGAGAACATGGCAGAAACGGACCTTTTCCTAGCAAATATTGACATGCCAAACTAAATCAAGAGGAGTTAAACCATCTTTAACATGTGTATATCAAGCATTGAATTAGAAACAGCAATAAGAGTCCTCCCAGCTAAGAAAATTCCAGGACCAGATGGTTTTACAGCAGAATTCTACAAGGCCTTCATAGTAGAGCTCACACCAATACTCCTTCAACTCTTCAATGAAATTGAAATTGAAAGTGCACTACCGAACACATTCTATGAAGCCATCATAACCCTCATCCCAAAACCAGGCAGGGACTCATCAAAGAAAGAGAACTATAGACCCATTTCTTTGATGAACATTGATGCAAAACTTCTCAACAAAATTTTGGCCAATCGACTTCAACAATTCATCCAAAAAATCATACACCATGATCAAACATGATTCATTTCAGGGATGCAAACCTGGTTCAATATACACAAATCAATTACTATTATTCATCACACCAACAGGAGAAAAGATAAGAACCACATGGTTATCTCAATAGATGCAGAAAAAGCATTTGACAATATCCAACACCCTTTTATGATGAAGGTTTTGGAAAAATTAGGAATCCATGGAACATTCCTCAATGCAATAAAGGCTGTATATGACAAACTTACAGCCAGCATTATACTTAATGGTGAAAAATTAAGGCCATTTCCTCTTAACTCAGGAACAAGACAAGGATGTCCATTCTCTCCACTTCTCTTCAACCTAGTATTAGAATGCCTACTACAGCAATAAGACAAGATGCAGACATAAAGAGGATCCATATAGGGAAAGAAGAAATAAAACTCCCTCTTTGCAGATGACATGATCTTGTATTTACAGAATCCCATAGAATCCACCCCGAAATTACTCAAGCTGATTCAAAACTTTGGCAAAGTAGCAGGGTAGAAAATTAACCCTCAAAAATCAAAGTCTTTTCTGTATGCCAACTATGAGAAAAATGGGGCTGAAATTGGGATAACAACTCCATTTGTAATAGCCCCACCAAAAATCAAATACCTAGGAATTAACTTAACCAAAGAAGTGAAGGATCTCTATGATGAAAACTTTAAAAACTTGAAAAATGAAATCAAAACAGAACTTAGAAAATGGCAAAACCTCCCATGCTCCTGGATTGGAAAGATTAACATCGTGAAAATGGAAAAAACTTCCCAAGTCTATCTACAAATTCAATGCGATACCTATCAAAATTCCATCATCATTCTTCAAGGAAATAGAAGAGGCAATCCAAAAATTCATATGGAACAATAAAAGACCCCGAATAGCAAAAACGCTCCTCAACGGAAAGAACGCTGCTGGAGGAATAACAATACCAAATTTCAAACTCTACTATAAAGCCATAGTAATCAAAAGAGCTAGGTACTAGCATAAGAACAGACCTCAGGACCAATGGAATAGAATTGACAACCCAGAAACGAACCTACAGACCTATAGCCATCTAATCTTTGATAAGGGAGCTAAAACAATAGAATGGAAGAAAGACAGCCTCTTCAGTAAATGGTGCTGGCAAAATTGTTTAACTACTTGTAGAAAACTAAAGCTAGACCCTTATATATCACCCTGCACCAGAATCAACTCCAAATGGATCAAAGACCTCGGAGTCAAAGCAGACACTCTGAAAACATTATACGATGGAATAGGAGAAACCCAAGGTCTCCTTGGCACAGGCCAAAATTTTCTTAATAGAGACCCAGAAACACAAAAATCAAAGAAAGGTTGGACAAATGGAATTGCATGAAGTTGCAGAGCTTCTGCATGGCAAAGGACATAGCTAGCAAGATCAATAGACAGCCCACTGATTGGGAGAAGATCTTCACTAACCATACAACGGACAAGGGTCTCATAGCTAAAATATACTTGGAATTCAAAAAATTAAATCTCCCAACAACAAATACTCAAGAAACAACTGCCCAATAAATAAGTGGGCTGAAGACATGAAGAGAAACTTCTCTGAAGAAGAAAGAAGAATGGCCAATAGACACATGAAGAAATGCTCAAACACCCTAGCCATAAAAGAAATGCAAATCAAAACAACATTGAGATACCACCTCACCCCAGTTAGAATGGCAAAAATCAAGAACTCTAATAACAACAGATGCTGGAGGCGATGTGGACAGAAGGGAAACTTACTTCATTGTTGGTGGGAGTGTAAACTTGTTCAACCACTCGGAAAGTAGTATGGAGGTTCCTGAAAAGACTCCACATAGAGCTCCCCTATGACCCAGCAATCCCACTTTTGGGCATTTACCCAGATGTTTACAAACAAGACCACACTAAAGCTACCAGCACAACTATGTTTATTGCAGCATTATTTACCATAGCTAAGATATGGAACCAACCAAGATGCCCCTCAGTAGATGAATGGATCAAGAAAATGTGGTATATATACACAATGGAATTCTATGCCTCCATCAGAGAGAATGACATTGCCCCATTTTTTAGGAAATGGAAAGACTTTGAAAAAATTATATAAAGTGAAGTAAGCCAAGCCCAAAGAAACATAGGTCCCATGATTTCCCTTATTTGCAATATCTAATATATGTATGCGTCAAGCAGAAAAGGTCAGATAAGGTGATGTTAGGAAAATGAACCCTAAGTTATATATTTTAAATGTTTCTTTTTCTTTCATGCATTTATTTCTTACGCAGTTATAAGATTATTACTTTGTTGCTTTGTATGTCACTCCCCCACAGTATAACCCCTGTTTCACTGTATTTGATGTCGGTATATTTTGTGGAAGGGAAGGGGAAAAACAAGTCGTTTAAATAAGGATACAGGTGAACCTGTTGCAACAATGAGGAGTACAAGTTGTCATGTCAAAAACGAACATTACAACTTGGGGGGGGGGATATTTGGGTGGGGAGGAAGGAAGGATGGGAAGGGATAGGAAGGTAAAAAAAGGATGAGGCTACAATGCTTGATAAGGAATGTACTCATTATCTTGCCCATGTAATTGTAACCACTCTGTACAGTATTTTCACAATAAAAAATAAATAAAAATTAAGAAAACTATTTATTAAATCAATCAATTTCCTGAAATTATTGCATTCCTGTAATAGTTTTATTTTAATGCTTCATAAATGTTAAATAAAATCAGTCTCCTGAAATGATGGGTCTAATTTTATAGGAGCATCATTCACGATCAACTAATTCAACTGTGACATTGATAACATTACCTTGTTATTCCCATGGTTGAGAATGAGTCTCTTCGTAGATCCTTTCATTGATTTGTGTCAGGACCGGGATTCCAAATCAGGGCCAACATTGCCACTTGGGCCTATGGCTTCCCAAATAGAGTGCCAACTTTCAGCAATGCAAGGTAAAGTACCCTTTGCAACAGTGTCATTCAGACCCAAGTGGGTCACCGTGCAAAGGAACAAAACATAAAAAGGCCATCTCACCGCATTTTTCTGTATATTTTTGCCACACAAGGCCTGGGGGTCTAGGATCCCAGGATATGCTGCGCGTCCAGTGGCTGCACCACAGCATAGTTTTGTCGAAGCTGAGGCGGAGTTGCCACAACCTGAGTTCAAGCTCCTTGCTGAGCAAAAAAAAATTAAAAGAAATTAGCTCCTTGGCTTGCAATTCACCCCATTTATCTGCCAGGCTTTGGATTTGAACTCTGGGTCTGGGTAAATCTGCAGCACTGTGGAAGAAGGGGAAGCTGACTGTACTTGAAGATAAGAAAATCAGGCCTGTACTCTAAGCCAAAATTCAAGCTCCAGCCCTGGAAAACATACTATTTATATACATTGTAAAGACAGGATTTGTACTTACCTATGGATGCTCAGTCCAGACACGTTTGGTGTGGTTGTTCCTTGTACTTTTAGTTTTATTCATTTATTTACCATTGATTTTACAGTGATGACACCCATTGCCTTTATTACATTGATGACATCCTATTACATGGCATCTAAATTTGTAGATGTGTTCTTCATCATTCCTGAGACCCAGGACTCTCGGAGAAAAGGAAAAAAGTTTTCATATTTGGCTTCTTACTCCATGATCCAATTGCTGATAGTGCTAGGATCTGAACTCACAGCCTAGCAGGACCAATTGGCAAATAGTTCATGGTGAACACACCAGCCTGTGAGCAACAAAGGAGTTAGGCCATTCCCAGGATTTGACAGTGATTCCCAGGGTGGCCACGATAGTCATAAATTAATAATTTAAACATAGGATCTATATTTACATATAGGTGTGGACAGCAACTTGCATTTGGTGTACTTCTCCTTATTGTCTGTCTTATGGAAGTATTGTGTATTTTACTGAATATGGTGACAGATATAACAGTGCTTACATGAATGATAACTTATTGTCATGGCTATAGGGTTTCCTATGCATTCTCCATCCTAGCTGAGACCCAGGACTTTCACAGGACAGGAAAACAGGTGAATCCATGGGCTTCTCACATAAGGATTCATCTTTTGGCAGTGTGGGGATTTGAACTCAGAGCCTACAGGCCCAATTGGGGAAAGGGTCAAGGGTCACCAGCCTGTGAGCAACCAAGGGGATAGGCTGTTCCCACGACCTGACATCGAGTACCAGGGAGGGCCAAATAGTAATAAATTCATAATTTAAACATAGGATTTGAACTGAAGTCTGAGTAGCTCTGTTGCACTTTGGGGGAAGGGGAAGCTCACCATTCTTGAAGACTAGAATGTTAGGCCTGGTCCAGGGCCTGATTTGAAGCCCCAGCACTGGACAAAATAACAAGCCCACCTTTTTTAAACATAGGATCTCTCTTTACCTACAGGAGTGGTATGAATCTTGCATTCAGTGTAGTTATTCTTTTTATTTTGTTCTTATTCATGGATGTATTGTGTATTTTATTGAGTATGGTGATAGACATAACTGTGTTGACATGGATTACAACCTATTCCCATGGCTATAGAGTTGTCTATATAGAATTCTCCATCCTCACTGAGACCCATGACTTTCATGGGACAGGAAAACAGGTGGATCAATTGGCTTATCACATCAAGGTGAATCTTTTGGCAATGCTGGGATTTGAACTCAAGGCCTAGCAGGCCCAATTGGTGAATGGGTCATGGTGAACACACCAGCCTGTGAGGAACTAAGGAGCTAGGCCGTACCCAAAACCTGACATGAAGCCCTGGTGGGAGCCAAAATAGTCATAAAGTCATCATTTAAACAGAGGATCTATATTTCCATACGTGGGTGGGCAGCATCTTGCATTTGGTGTAGTCATTCTCTTTATTTTGTGTCTTATTCATTGATATATTGTGTATTTTCTTGAGTATAGGTTGACAGATATAACTGTTGTGACCTAGATGACAACCTACGCCCATGAGTATAGAGTTGCCTTCTCTATCCTAGCTGAGACCCAGGACTTGCACAGCACAGGAAAATAGGTGCAACGACTGGCTTCTCACATCAAGGTGAATCTTTTGGCAATGCTGGGAATTGAACTCAAAGCCTAGCAAGCCCAATTGGTGAATGGGTCATGGTGAACACACCAGCCTGTGAGCCACCATGGAACAGGGCCTTTCCCAGGAACAGAGATCGAGCCCCAGGGAGGCCACAATGGTCCTGAATAGATCATTTAAACATGGGATATATATTCATATCTGTATGTGGACTGCATTGTGCATTTAGTGTAATTATTCTATTTTGTATGCTATTCATGGATGCATTGTGTATATTCTTGAGTATATGATGACAAGTATAACTGAGCTGACATGAATAACAACCTATTCACATGGCCACAGGGTGGCCCATGCATTCTCCATCCTAGCTGAGACCCAGGGCTTGCACAGGAAAGGAAAACAGGTGCATCCATTGGCTTCTGACATCAGGGTGAATTTTGGCACTGCTGGGATCTGAACTCGGGGCCTAGCAGACCCAAGTGAAAAATGGGTCCATGTGAGCATACCAGCCTTTGAGGCACTAATGAGCAAGGCCTTTCACAGGACCTGAGATGGAGCCCTTAGGTAGAAGTGGTGGGGGGAAGGCACACAGCAATCATCCCTTCATAAGTTGAAGGTAGTTCTTATACCCAGGACACTCAGAGAAAAGGAAAAGAGGTGTCACACTAGGCTTCTTATTCCACAATCCAATTGTTGGCAGTGCTGGGACCTGAACTCAGGGTCTAGCACACCCAATTCATGAATGGGTGTGTCAGCACGGCAACTTCTAGCCCAGGAAGCTGCCAGGAGGTCCCAGACCCTGAGATTTAGCCACAAGGGTGGACAAAATAGTCATACATGGATAGGCAGGTGGTAGTATGCCAATAAATATATATATTTATATAGAGTTCCAGAGACATCTATCTATCAAGTACGTTCCTACCAACTCTTAGGTAGGTAGTTACCTTCAATGGAATTGAAGGAGTAGGATTCTTTTCATGTTTAATAAACTATTCATTAAGATCAATCAGCATCCTAGGATCATTGCGTCTAATTTTAGACTAGACTGATGCATGCAGAAACTTCTCATTCAATCATGAGTTTGCTCACATTCCATCGGTATTTTGATGCACAGGAACGAGTCACTTGGGAATTCCCCCCATTAGTAGGTGTCAGGACCAGGACTCAAACTCAGGGCCTACATTACTGCATGGGCCTATGGCTTCCCCGATATCCCGCTAGCCTTCACCAATGGAAGGTGAAGAACCCTTTGTAGGCATGTCATTAAGACCCAGGATGGTCACCGTGGAAAGGAACAAAATGTAAAAAATCCACCCCACGGCTATTTTTCTGTGTGTGTGTGTGTGTGTGTGTGTGTGTGTGTGTGTGTGTGTGTGTGTGTGTGTGTGTGTTTTCCTGCAAGGCTTCAGGGCCTAGGTTCCCAGGATCGGCTATGGGCCAATGGCAGCCCGCCAACCTAAGATGATTGAAGCTGAAGCAGAGTTACCACAAACTTAGTTCAAATCCTTTCCTTGGTAATAATAATAATAATAATAATAATAAAGCACCCTGGCTCTGAACTTGCACCATTTTTCTGCCACAGCTGGGGTTCTAACTCAAGTCTGGGTAAATCTATAGCACTGTGGGGGAAAGGGAAGCTCACCATCCTTGAAGACTACAATATCAGGCCAGGTTGCAGGGTCTGATGTGAAGCCCCAGCACTGGCAAAAATAATATACCCACTTAGTTTACACATAGGATCGCTATTTACATACATGTGTGGAATGCATCATGTGTTCAGTGTAATTATTCTTTTTATTGTGTGTCTTAGTCATGGATGCATTATATTTATGTGTTTTATTGAGTATGATGCCAGACATAACTGTGTCGACACAGATGACAACCTATTCCTATGGCTATAGAGTTGCCTATATAGAATTCTCCATCCTCTCGAGACCCAGTAATAACACAGGACAGGAAAACAGGTGGATCGATGGACTTCTCACATCAGATTTCATCTTTTGCCAGTATTGGGTTTTGAACTCAGTGCTTAGCAGGCCCAATTGGCCAAAGGATCTAGGTGAGGATACTGGCCTGTGAGCAACGAAGGAGTTAGGTCGTACCCAGGACCTGAGATCGAGCCCAGGTGGCCCAATATTCATCCATTCATAAGCTGAAGTTAGTATGCTAATAAATGCCTATTTGTATAGAGTAGGAGATGTGGCGGGCTGTGTTGGAATCCTATCTAACATGTGAGTACTGATTCTTGGATCTTTCACATTGTCTCCAGTTCCTGAATGTCATTCTTATTGTCAGACTTCATGAACTCTTAATTAAAAATAATCGTTGTGCCATACGTCTTGCCTATCAATTCCTACGAGAATCATGCATTAATTAAACTCTACCCTAGGCCTGAATTCAAAACCTCATAAAATTTATAGACATATTAAATATATAATTTATACTTACATCTATATATTCAGTCTATATTGTGTTTGAGTGATTCACTATGTTTTATTATTGATGTATTTATTTAGCATTTATTTTATGAACTGTAAGTGCACCTAAAACATTTATTACATTTATTCCCATCTATTCCATAGCATGTAACTTTGCAGACATATTATGTACTTGCACAGAAAAGGAAAACAGGTGTCACACTTGAAATCTTACACCAGGAAGAAATTTTTGGCAATGATGGGACCTGATCTGAAGGCCTGAGAGGTCCAATTCATGAATGGGTGAGTGTCAGCACCACAGCCTCTAGCCCATTCAGCTGCCAAGTGGATCCCAGAACCTGGGATCAATCCCCACGTTTCGACAAAATAGCTGTAACTTTCTATGACGATGGTGGTATATAAATAAATATATATTTAGGTATTTAGGTACTGCCAGAGGTGTCTCTTTAGTATTCAATGACATATACTACATTCCTACCGATTCTCATGTATTTAGTGAGGATTCCACTTAATCAATAGTACTCTGGTTTTGGTTTTTTTTGTTTGTTTGTTTTTCCCTTTGGGTCTGCTCGTGGGGCCTGAACTCTGAGCCTGGGCGCTGTCCCTCAGCTCTTCAGCACAAGGCTAGCACTCTACCACTTGAACACCACTTCTGACTTTTTCTTTTTGCTTATGTCATGCTGAGGAATCAAACCCAAGGCCTCAGGCATGCAAGGCAAGCACTCTACCACTGAGCCACCTTCCCAGCCCCCAATAGCATTCTTTTAATGCATAATAAACTATGAATTAAAATCAATCCGTGTCCTGGATTATTTGGTCTAATTTTATGCTAGACTCTTTGATGGACTACTCATCCAACCATGGCATTGATCACATTCCTCTGGTGTTCCTATGGACAGGCAACAGTTTCTTAGGCTCTCCAGCCCCTTTTAAGTGATATGATCAGGATTTGAACTCAGGGCCTAGTGTCCAGGTTGGCCTATGGCTTCGCTGACAGCCTGCCAGCCTTCAGCAATGCCAGGTGACCTACAGTTTGCAGCCATGTCATTCAAACCCAGGATGGCCACCGTGCAAGGAAGAAAAACAGAAACTTCTGACCTTCTGTGGTTTGCGGCGTTTTTGGGTGGTGTTTTCATTTTGTTTTCCTGTCAGACCCTGAGGCTTGGACCCAGGATGGCTGTGGGTCCAGAGGCTGCACAATCCCAGCCTAGGGTGATGGAAACTGAGGCAGAGTTGCCACCATCTGAGTTCAAGCCCCGTGCTTAGCAATAAATAAATTAATTAAGTATTTATCAGTACTACTGAAGCTCCCTGTCTTGGATTTCATGCTATTTTGTTGTCTGCCAGGCCAGGGATGTCACCTTGGGATCTGGGGAACTCTGATGCATTGCGTGGGGGGGGGGGGGGGAGAAAGGGAAGCTCTCTTCCCTTGTAGACAAGCAATTCAAACCTGTTAACTAGGCCTGAAATCAAGCCCCAGCCCTGGAGAACATAACATATATAGGCATGTTTATTATATGATTTATACTTCCATCCATATATTCAGTTTATATCGTGTTTGTTGGAATGATTCATGATATTTTATTATTTATTTATTTATTTACCATTTATTTACGGACCGACTGTGAGTGGTTTTATAACATTTATTACATTCATTAAAATCTATTCCATAGCATGTAGTTTTGCATACATATTATATACATCATACCTGACACCCAGCACTTGACTTGCACAGAAAAAGAAAACAGGTATCACACTTGGAATCTTACTCCAAGAAGACATTTTTGGCAATGCTGGGGCCTGAACTGAGGGCCTAGAAGGCCCAATTCATGAATGGGTGAGAGTCAGCACGACAGCCTCTAGCACATTCAGATGCCAGGTGGATCCCAGGACCTGGGATCGAGACACAAGTATGGCCAAAATAGCAAAACCTTTCTATGCAGATGGTGGTATACAAATAAATTTATCTTTAGAAATTTAGATACTGCCAGTGATATCTATCTAGTATTCAATGACATATTCTACCTTCCTAGTGATTCACAGGTATGTAGTGAGAACTTTATTTAATCAATAGTAGTATTTTAGGGGCTGCGAAGGTGGCTCACTGGGAGAGTGCTTGTCTTGCATGCATGAGCCCAGGGTTCGATTCCCCAGCACAACATGATCAGAAAAAGCCGGGAATGGTTCTGTATCTCAAATGTTACAGCAGTAGCCCTGAGCTGAAAAGCTGAGAGAGAGTGTCCAGCCCAGAGTTCAGGCCCTACTACTGACAAAACACACACACACACACACACACACACTCACACACACACACACACACACGTATTCTTTTAATGCATAATAAACTATAAATTGAAATCAATCCACATCTTGTGAATACTGGGTTTAATTTTATGTTAGACTGATTGACAAAATACTCATCCAACCATGACATTGATCACATTCCTCTGGTGGTCCTATGGACAGGAAATAGTTTCTTAGGCTCTCCAAACCTTTGTAAGTGGCATGACCAGGATTCAAACTCAGGGCCTAGGTGTCCAGATTAGCCTATGGCTTCACTGCCAGCCTGCCAACCTTCAGCAATGCCCGGTGACCTATAGGTTGCAGCCGTGTCATTTGGACCCGAGATCATCACCATGCAAGGAAGAAAAACCGAGAAACCGTCAACCGTCTTCAATTCGCAGAAATTTTTTGGTGCCGTTTTCAATTTGTTTTACTGTCAGCCCCTGAGGCCTAGGATCCGAGGAATGGCTGTGGGCCCAGAAGCTGCACCATCCCAGCTTAGGATGATGGAGGCTGAGGCAGAGTTGTTACAATCTGAGTTCAAGCCCTGTGCTTGACAAAATAAATGAATAAATAAATAAAATAAAATTGTAATAAAATATATAAAAATAAAATAAATTTTAAAATTATAAAAATACTAATAGAGCTCCCTGGCTTGGAATTAGTGCTCATTTTTTTTTCTTCCAGGCATGGGATTTGAACTTGGAGTCTGGGAAACTTTAATGCACTGTGGAGGATGGAGAAACTCACCCTCTTTGAATACAAGTAATTCAGGCCTGTTCCCTAGGCCTGAATTCAATCCCCAGCCCTTTTAAGTAATATTCATCCACATTTGAATAAATGATGAATATCTACATATTTATGTTTACTGCATATTTCTTTTAGTGTATTTATTTTTCTATTATTCATTCATTATATTTATTGACTATTACTACACTTATAACACGTATTAAATTCATTACATCTTATGAGAACTATACAGATTTGCATATGTATTATATATCTTACTTCAGACCCAGGACATTCATAGAAGTTCTATAGTAGATGATCCCATGCTTAGAAAAACAGAAAGAAAAGTCTAATTTATCCCTAGGCACCCCAATGGCTCACATCTCTAATCCTAGCTACACAGGAGGCTGAGAACTGGAAGATGAAATTTCATAGCCAATGAAGGCAGAAAAGCCTGAGAGAAATCACCTCCAATTAACTGGAAAGCCCGGCTGCAGGTATGATTGAAGTGGTAGAAAATCAGCTATGAACAACCAAGCCAAGAAAGAGCAAGCTGAGTTCAAGTGTAGGGAGGGGGGCACAGAGGGATAAAAGGGAGAGAAATCTTCCAAAAACAGAGAACAAAACAGCAATATAAAAATCCCACCTAATTTATGGTACCAACCAAACTGGAAAAAAAATAATGAAGCTTGTGCAGTTGTATAACTTCACATGAACACATATGTTCTTAGGTACAATTCAAATCTATGTTTTAAATAATATATATGTATATATATTAATAATGCATACATATATAATATAACTTTAAATAAACTAAGAAACCAAACAATGAATTAATACTTCTGAATTAGTGCCTTAAACATGGCATTATAAGTTATTTATACTAAAATTGTATTCCAAGTTTCTTTTCTCAGAATAAATCTTTAAGAAGTTTGTTCACGTGCCTGTCACAGGTGCCTCATGCCTATAATCATAGCTACTCAGGAGGCTGAGATCTGAGGATGGCAGTTCAAAGCCAGCCTGGACAGGAAAGTTCGTGAGACCCTTATCTCCAATAAACGACTAGAAAACTGGAAGTAGCACTGTGACTCAAGCAGTAGATCGCTCGCATTGAGCTGAAGAGTACAGGGATAACCCCTGAGTTCAGGCCCATGACCAAAAAAATTTTTGTTCATACAGATTATAAAATTCTAACATTCTAAGCTTTAGAAAAGTTATTGATTTTGTATTTATTTTTTATTTGAGTCAGTCATTTATTGTTTATTTTATTTAGTATTATTATACACGTAATATTTATTACATTTTGCACATCTGTTATAAAATTATACACAATAATTTGGGACATTGACTCATTTTTCATTAAAACTTTTTCTGTTGAAACATGATACATAATTAAATGGAGGCATTTGTCATAGTCTTCACATGTTTAGAGTATCTCTCAAGGATGAGCGTTGTCTTTTTATCTTTGAACACCTTCCTATAGGGATTTCTTTAATGATTTATACTCAGTAGCCTTTTCTTGAGGACAGGCAAGTTGTGGGATAAGATTGTAAGGGCAAGCCTAGAAATGTGGCTTAGTGGAAAGAGCTCGCTCAACATGCATGAATACCAGGTTTTGAATCTTCAGTGCCACATACTCAGAAAAAGCCAGAAGCAATGGAGTGTCTCAAATGCTAGAGTGCTAGCCTTGAAAAAAAGAAGCCCCAGGACTCTCAAAAACAATAGGCTAGATGGCAGTGGCTCACACCTGAAATCCCAGCTTCTCTGGATGCTGAGATTTGAAGACCATAGTTCAAAGACAGCCTAGGCAAGGAAAGCCTGTTAGATTCTTATGTCCAAGATACCAACCAAAAAAACCCATTTGGTGCTGTGACTCAAGTGGTAGAGTTTTAGCTTTGAGCTGAATTGTTCAGGGACAGGGCCCAGGCTTGATATAAGACACACAACTGGAAAAAAGTAAGGGTTAATCAAAGTACTTTTCCTATTTGCTAATTAGGAGAACATTCTCTGGAAAATGAATGCTGATGTACACCAGAATTGGAGTCAGAGGTTAAGGCTCAAGTATAGCACATCCATATGCCCAGCCTCTCATTCTCTAGGATTATAACCTTGTGTGCTAAAGGGATTTGAAAGGTTCAATGTTGAAAGGCTTAATATGTTTCCCAAGCCCTTTGAGATAAGCAGTTGACTTGTATTATCAATGTCATTACAGTTCTGAACCTAGCAGAGAACCAGTAGCTCACACCCATCACTCTAGCTCAGGAGCCTGAGGTCTGAGGATCACAGGGTGAAGCCAACAAGGGCAGGAAAGTCTATGACACTCTTACTTCCACTTCTGAAAGTTCAGATGTTCAACAGCTTTGTGTGTTTCCCTTGGTGATGAGTAGTTACTTTCACTCTAAATGTTCTTAGAGTTCTCAAGCTATAGAAGGAAAGAAACATCAGAGACCCATCCAAGGTTCAAATGAAGTTCTCAGGATTCAAGCCCTAGCGCGGCTAGCTGACAGAACTCCAGTGTTACACTGTATTTGAAGGACAGTTTCAAAAGCCAGGCTAGGTGCAGAAACCTAGGCCTGTAGGATTAGGAGGCAGAATGTACATACTCAACCGGGAAGTGAGCTGCAAAACCACTTCATTCATTCATTCCAGGCACAACCAGCAATGGGGGGAAACCTGAAACATTTGTTAGAGTTACACCAGGGTCAGGCTTTTCTCAGCCTCTTCAAACAATGACTAACCTTCCTCCCTCAGGTGAAGGGAGCCTCAGGCTATCTTTAGGTTACCAATAGTGAGTCAGTTTAGTGGCAGAAAGGGAAGGAAGAGACTAGAAAAACACTGCCCTCTGGTCTTAGGGAGTGTGTTTTTGACTCTACATCTGTCAGGTTTGAAGGCCCTTCTTCTACCTCTGCCAGTCCTTTCTCCTTCATTCTCCACATCGTTAATGCAAATCCCCAGTCCAAAGAGAGGCAGGGCCGTTTCTCTTCTGTTTCCAAGCACCTGAGTTAGAACCTGGCTTTGCCTTCTTGTCTCTGAGGCACTTTGCTGCCTGAGAAGTGGAAAAGAGACAGTCTTCCTACTTTGTGGTTGTATGAAGGCAATGCTGGTGGCCTGGCACACTGTAGAAGGCCTCATGACTGGGAATTGTTCCCTTCTTTCCTCCTGATATCCAAGACCAGATTCATGTGTCAATTTTCTTTCTATCTATCTATCTATCTATCTATCTATCTATCTATCTATCTATCTATCTATCTATCTATCTATCTATCTATCTATCTATCTATCTATCTACCTACCTACCTACCTAACTACCTACCTACCTTTGACATTTCTTGGGTTGAACTCAAAACTTGGGCACTTTCCCTAGCACTCTACTACTTGAGCCACAGCACCAATAATGGCTTTTTCTGTGTATGTGCTACTGAAGAACCCAGGACTTCTTGCATGCTAGGCAAGCACTCTCTCACTAATCCACATTCCCAGCCCCTTCATCTTTATTTCTTAATCGTAGTTTTTACATAAGTATGATACAGTTTGTGTCCTCAAGTGTAATTTTCTGAATACCGGTTATTTCTATACACTCTGATCTTTTTTCCCCTGAATTATTTGTGACTGTTCCTGCATTGACCTCATAATAAAATGTAAATAAAGGCTGCTGAGGGCTTCAATGTGCATCATATAAGGACACAGGTCCACAGGTCTGTAACATAAGCAACTCCCAGGCTTTTCTGCCTGGTCTGGCCTATATCTCCTGCTCAACTTTCTCTCTCAAAACTACAGCTCTACCCTCTAGGCCACTGCTCCACTTCTGGATTTCTGGTGGTTTATTGGAGACAAGAATGTCACAGAAATTCCTTCTAGGACTGGCTTTGAATGGTGATCTCCTGAGGAGGCTTCAAGTAGCTTTCCTCAGGGATTCCCCTAGGAGCCACTCCACAAATCTTTTAGTCTAAATGGTGAGAGGTACTAGAGAAATCAGAAACATGAATATGCTTCTAGTGTGTTCTAGATAATTAAGATTGGAGACACAAAACGCTCATAATTATTATATCACTTTAAAGGCAAAAGGAGCAATGCAGACAGTATGAGTATTGCCCCAGCTTTCAGTCCTCTCATCCTGAGACAGTAAATTCACTGCAGCTCAATGTTAATGACAGAACTGGCATGTCCTGTGGACATTTGCTCCTCAATCCTGTGACACTCATTTCTCACTTTTGGCTTCAAACCTGTGACCAGAGGGGAAGATGAGGAGAGAAAATCCTTCTCAGAGAAAGCAGCTATAAAGAACATTGGGTAGTCTCTTATAAGTTCAAACCATTGGAATGACCCATTAAGAAGTCAGATTTTCCTGATTAAAAAATGGAGTAGAAAAGAAAGAAGGTGCCAGTGAATGCTGACTGTAATTCCAGATCCTCAGGAGGCTAAGATGTAGAGAATCTGAATTTAAATCTATCCAGTGTAAAAAAGTCCTTGGCAATGTTATTTCTAAGAGATCACAGAAAAACCCAGAAGTGGGGCTTTGACTCAAGCTTAATGCACTGGCCTTGAGTAAAAGGGGCACAGGGACAATGCCCAGGCTCATGGTTCAACCCCAGGACCTGCCTCCTCAAAAAGAACCTGTACCTCCATGTCTTTGTGTATGTATGGATGTATTCCTATAGGTGAAGCTCCAGAGTAGCTATGATGAATGGCATCAACCTAGGAAATTTGTATTCAATACAATGAGTTCATAACACAGAGACTGCTTTTATGACATTGCGTGTTCCGGGGCTCCCCTCACTGCTCCCAGTGTAGCCTCAGGGTTTCTCTGCATCCCAGGCCTGCTGGAAGAAGTCTCTCTCATTGTCTGGACAGGAAGACAAAAGACCTCAGTCCTGTACAGCTGTGTAACAAACAACTCCATCTGGGCCAATTAGTGAGGAGGAGTGTGGGCGGGCTCTGAAGGTCAGGAGAAAAAGTCCTCTTTTTACCCCAAGCTATCTCTCTTCCCAGTGTTCTGGTTTGACAGGAAGCCTTCATTTGTGCCATTTCCCATGGCAGTCCAAGTTCTATGCACTTATTCTGCCTTTGTGAGACTATTTTCCGGTGTTAAGGTACAGTGCTCAATATAATTCAGGAGTCCTTCTAACAGAAAACTAGGGCACTAAACCTAATGAAATGTTTCATTGAGGGTGATGATGGGCCTATGATGCCTCTCCTAGGTTTCTGGAGGCTTGTGAAATCCAAGCATGTGTTGGATATCACAAACTTCCTGTCATCTATGGCTGGTGAAACCTTTGACCTCTCCTAGTTGGGCCCTGGGTGGCTAGGTTTTGGGGTTGAACACAGGACCTGGGTGCTCAGGGCAGAAGTCTAATGCTTAACCATTTTGTGTCACAGCTTCACTTCTGCTTTCTCACTCTCTCTCTCTCACTCTCTCTTTCTCTCTCTCTCTCTCTTTCTCTCTCTCTCTCTCTCTCTCTCTCTCTCTCTCTCTCTCTCTCTCTCTGTGCATTCACTAGTCCTGGAGCTTGAACTCAGGACATGAGCCCTGTACCTAGGATTGTACAAGGATTGGAGCTTGGTTGTAGTGGTATACCTCTGGCTAAGTCAGGTTATATGGCAGCTGTCAGCTCCAGACACCCGGCTTACTCTGGGATGAGGTATTTGAAGTCCTATCTTTACAGAGTTGCAGTCACAACATTCAGTCTTTTTTTGGTGCCCATCCTGGGTCTTGAGTAAGGGTCTAGACACAGTCCCTATCTTTTATGCTCAAAGCTAATGCTCAACTGCTTGAACAAAAGCACAACTTATGGATTTTTATGTGCATGTGGTATTGAGGAATTGAATCCAGGGCTTTGTATGTACTAACCATCACTATATCAGTGAGCCCCAGGAGTGACAAGTGTATAAAAAGATAAATGTGTACATTGACACACACACACACACACATATATATACAAATATATAAAACAAAACATAGATGTCTGCATATTATGAAATTACATATATTATATTACTACCAATTATTGACAATTAAATTATTCCTTCCATTTTTAAGTATCATGGTTGAATACATAATAAAGTATTAATTGAAAATTAGTCAGTGTAGTATAATTGTTGTGTAGAATTTTATAGTATACTCATACACTAACTACTAATTTAATTGTTACTTTTATAACATTTGTATGGATGTATATTGGAATGCATTTCTTAGAATCTCCCGCCAATCATTAGTGGCAGTCCCGGGAATTGACCTCCAGGCCTAAGTTGAGGTTTTGTCTATGGCTTCCCTAATAGCCAGGCAAACATCAGCATGCAAGGTCATGTACACTTTCAGGGATTTGTCATTTAGACTCAGTATGGTCACAATGCAAAGGGAAAAAAATATAAAAGCACCTTCTTGAACTTCTTAGTTTTATCCTAATCTTTTTATTTAGTTATTTTTTGACAACTCTGATATTTTAACTCGGGTCCTAGGATTCCAGGATCGGCTGTAGCAGAAATGCTGAGAACTGAGTTCAAGGCCCATTCTGGGCCAAAACTTAATAAAATAAAGCCCTGGCTTGGAATTTGCACCATTTTTCTGGCAGGCCTGGGATTTAAACTCAGGGTCTGAGTCACTCTGTGCTACAGTGGGTGAAGGGGAAGCTCACCTTCTTTGAAGACAAGAAATTCAGATCAGTTCCCAAGGCCTGAACTGAAGCCCCAGCAATGGAAAACATAATATTCATATATGATATCTATTCACATACATGGGTTTAGTGAGTATGACGTTTATTACCCTTATTTTTTAGTATTATTACCCATATAACATTTCATTTATTACATCCTATCACACTGGATATATTTGCATATGAATTATACATCATACTGAGACCCAGGACTTTTTTTCAAGAAAAAAATGTGCCAAAAGTGGCTTCTTAATCCATGAATAAGTTTTTGGCCATGCTGGGATTTCAACTCACAGCCTACAATGGCCAATCCATAAATGGAGTTACAGTCTTAGCACACCAGCCTCTGGCAAACTGAGCTGCCAGGAAGTTTTGAGGACCTGTGATCAAGCCAGAGTAGTGCCCAATATATACATTGATAGATGTGTAGATTGCTGGAGATATATATATATATATATATATATATATATATATATATACAGAGAGAGAGAGAGAGAGAGAGAGAGAGAGAGAGAGAGAGAGATGTGTGTGTGTGTGTGTGGAGAGAGAATGTGAGGATATCATTAAATTATATATATATATATTTATATATATATATATATATATATATAGTGACCAATGATTAGTTATTAAGTTATGTCTCAATTGAATGAAGTATCATGGTTGAATACTTATAAAAACACTAATTAAAAAATAGTCAATATACTTCCATTAGGGGAATCATACCATGGTGCTAGAATGGAAGATATAAATCCAATAATTTTTGTGTTCTCAAATAGAATCATGAATTAACTGCAAATTTAATTATTACTTTGATAGCATTCACGTAAATAGTTTGTCAGGATCTCCTTCCATTTGTTGGTGGCAGCCCAGGCATTCAAACTCCAGGGCTGGGTAGTTTACTTCGAATGCAAACCATTGGAATGACACTGTGAAGATTTAAGATTGGAAGAAGAAGAAGAAGAAGAAGAAGAAGAAGAAGAAGAAGAAGAAGAAGAAGGAGGAGGAGGAGGAGGAGGAGGAGGAGGAGGAGGAGGAGGAGGAGGAGGAGGAGGAGGAGGAGGAGGAGGAGGAAGAGGAGGAGGAGGAGGAGGAGGAGGAGGAGGAGGAGGAGGAGGAGGAGGAGGAGGAGGAGGAGGAGGAGGAAGAGGAAGAGTAAGTCAGGTTGTCAGTGGCTCTTGTATGTAATCCAAGCTCCTCAGAAGGCTGAAATGTAGAAAATGACAATTTGAATTCAGCCGGGGTAGGAAAGTCCCAACATTCTTATTTCTAAGAGATCACAGGAAAATATCCCCATGGGTTGGGGCTGTGGCTCAAGGGTAGAGCACTAACCTTGAGAAAGAGGAGATCAGGGATAGCGCCTAGGCTTATATTTCAAACTCGGACCTGCCAAAGGAAAAAAAAAAGAAGGCAGTAACTCTATGTCTCTGTGTATGGATTGATGATGTATGGATGATGGGCATACAGCAGGTTGCCCATGCCTAGACACCCAACCTGGAAAAGCTGGGACAAGCCTTCAGAGACTACTAAGTCTGAGCAAGTAGCTTGAACAAAGCACCCTTCTCTGCCATTTAATAACTGAAGCTCCGAAGGATTGCCTGGGCTGCCATATGCAATGAGTGCATTATGTTCTGGCTGAAGTGTCCCACTGGAACATCTAGCAGCCAGCCATTGCCTCCAGGGAGGCCACAGTTCCCAGGCTGTAGGATTTGTGGAAGGTTCTGTCTCCATATTCTCTATCCATCTGTAGGATGTGAGCCTAAATCTCTGGGGCATGTTGGCTATCACCCATTCACCATTCCTCATTTCCGAGTCTCAGGCTGGTCCCAAATCCTGGCAAAGATATGAAATGGCCAGCGATTTCTGTGCTGAAAGGGTACCCAAATAAATCCTACCCTTATAGCTCCTGTTAGAAGTGAGCCTTGGGCTGCAAATGTGGATTAGTGATACAGTACTTACCTATCAAGCATGAAGCCCTGGGTTTGATTCCTCAGTACCACATAGACGGAAAAAGCCATAAGTGGCACTGTGGCTTAACTGATAGAATGTAGCCTTGAGCAAAAGCAGCTCAGGAACATGCCTAGAACATGAGTTCAAGCCCTAACACTGGCAAAAAAAAAATGTGACCTTGGTGAGACATACTCTTCTGGGACTCAGAGGAGGGCTGAGTTTATAGCGTACAGATAGAGGCCAGGTGAGGTGGCTCACCCCTGTAATCTTAGCTATTCAGGAGGCTGAGATCTCAGGATCATAACTACAAGCCAGAGCAGGCAGGAAAGTCTATATGAAACTCATTTCTCCAATTAAGCACCCAAAAAGCCAGAGCTGTGATACAAGTAGTAGAATGCTAGCTTTGAGCATAAAAACTCAGGGATGGTGTCTAGGCCATGAATTCAAACCCGAGGTGTGGCACACACACACACACACACACACACACACACACACACACACACACACACACACACACACACCAATATAGAGCATTTGCCCGTCAGCATGCACAATTTCCATCTCTAGCAACTCAGTACTTTTAAAAAAGATGGAGAAGGGAAGGAAAGACTTGATCCATTATGTGATATAAGCAGTGCCAAAATTCCATAGGAGTTCTAAGATGTGGAACAGGATAGAGTCTCAGGCAGAAGGTACACAGCATGGGCAAAGATCCTGAGGTGTGGTGTAAAGCAGATAGGGTGGGTGGAATGAAGGTTCTTTGGCCTCAGACAAGTCTAGCAGAACATTCAAGGGTGGGTCAGGTTTGTAATTCAGTCACAGGTAGGACAGAGGGTGGGGCCCAGAATGGGGTTCAGGGGGAAGATTAGCTTTGACTTTTCTCCAAGGACCCCAGCAATTTCCTGTGTCTAGAAGCCTAATTTTCACAGCTCCTGTCCTTCAGGCCTCCTTTCATGGAGGAGTCAGGGCAAATGCAGGGAAGAACTCTTGCTTAAGAAAACCTTCTACACAATGCCATCAGTGGCCCAACCTCTGTAAATCCTAGCTACTCAAGAGGATGGGTTCAGAGATTGTGGGTAAACCCCAGCCTAGGGGAGGAAAGTTATTGAGACACTTCTTGCCAATGAACTACCGAAAGCCAGAAATGGAGCTGTGGTTCAAGTGGTAGAGTGCCAGCACTGAGGGAAATATTTAAGAGACCAGAGCCTAAAACCTGAGTTCAAGCCCAAGTACTGGCACAGTAAAAATAAAGAAAAGCTTTCAGGAGCTTCCAGTCCACTGTGTAGAAATGCCATTATCAGCTGTGCACCTGTGGCTCATGCCTATCATGCTAGCTACTCAAGGCTGACACCTGAGGATCAATCAAGATTCAAACCTAGCCTGGGTAGACTCATTTCCAATGAATCAACAAAACCTGGGAAGCAGAGGTACTGTAGTTCAAGTGGTACAGCACCAACCTTGTACAAACAAGCTAAAGGATAGCACCTAGGTTCTAAGTTCAAGTCCCGGTAAACTCACACACACCCACCCACCCCCCACACACACACTAACATCCTTAGCAGGTGCCTGTGGCTCACATCAGCAATCCTAGCTACTTAAGAGGTTGAGATCTTAGGATAGCTGCTTGAAGCCAGCCCAGGCAAGAAAGTCCATGAAACTCTTATCTCCACTAAACTAGTAAAAAAGAGGAAAGGTGAGCTGTGGTTCAAGTGGTAGAATGTTACCTTTGAGCAAAGGAAGTTCAGGGACAGTGCCTAGACCCTGAGTTTCAGCTCTAAGATTTTTATAAAGACACCCTTTGCCACTCTCACAGGCCATAAATCCAGATTTTGTTCATCCTAGATCTCACTTCCACTCCTGCCCCTTCCACAGTACTACCACAAGTGGCTGGTTTGTGGCCAACACTGTGTTAAGAAGTGAACGTACACAAGAGGGGGGGGTATAGCCTGGTCAAGACTAATGCCCCAGAACATTGAGGTATTGGCCATACCATTCTCTCATCCTCCAGTCCCCTGGCCCTGGAATCTAAAGTCTGTGCCTTCTGTATTCTGGGCATCCGGAATTGTCTAGAAGGACCTGAGAGGCCCATCTGGTGGCGGAAGATAAACTTTCCTGCAATAAAGTACATTTACATTTCCTAGACACTGACAGATACTTTCAAGCCACCTTGGCCTCACCTCTCATGTAGCCTTGGATCCTCCTTGCTTGAGCAGCCTTCAGTCAGATGTCAAGCTCAAATTTGCCAGAGCTACCAGCAACCCCCATTCCCCAAGCCACTGCAAGCCTCCTAAGATGGATGTGCAGTCAGAGGCCCACCTGAGGAAAAGGACAGGACATCCTATGACTGAGGCCCTCCCTCTGAGGCAGGGGAGACCCTGTGCCAGCTGGCATTGCTTTCCCAGAGTCCCCTGGAGGTGACCAAATATTGGGACAGCCAGACTTGGGCCCTAGAGAAAAGTTGGAACACAGGCCTCTGGCATTTAGTAATCATTGTAGGAAGCTAAAGGCAAGGTTGGTGTGGAGGAGGGGCACCATCTGAGGTCAGAAAGTGGCAGACAGGCACCCAGGAAGGGAACAGAGAAAGACGAAGGAAAATTACACACACACACACACACACACACACACACACACAAACACACAGATACACATGGACATTCCAAGGCCTCAGCAGTTCCTGAGAACAGAACCATGAACTCCCTCCATTAGGATCACATCCTACCTGGGAGAAGATGGCACTATCATACTCAGACTAACCGTAGACACAACATTGAGCCTCTCACATATCTGTAATGTCTCATAATCCAGCAAGGAATTTCCTACCGTACACACTGCTAAGTGGAAAAATCAGGCCACCTCTTTGTTTAATGTTGGTCATGGGGTTTGAATTCTGGGCCAGGGTGCTGTCCTTCAGCTTTTCATCTGAAAATGAGCACTCTACTACTTGAGACACAGCACCACTTCCTGTATTCTGGTGGTTCATTGGATATCAAGTATCACAGACTTTCCTGCACAAGCTGGCTTAGAACCGTGGTCTTTACAGCTTTATGAGTAGCTAGGATGACAGATGTGAGCACCGGCAGTGACCGGCTTCAGCCACCTTCATAAAGTCAGAGGAAGCCCAATTCATTAGGCCACAAACTTCTTGCAACCCTTGACTTCAAACTTTGACACCCAGCATCCAAATCCATCCTTCCATGGAGAGAATACAGATACAACAATCCCACCCCTGCACCCATCCAACCACTCCCTGCCTGCCACAGGCCTCATCCTCTTGAGTTCTTGGTAAGGCACCACCCATCCTACTGTGGCTTCAAACTGGGGCAAACTTGAGGAGTTCTTAGAAATGTCTGTACAGTGAGGTCAGCACCTGGTTTCTCAATCACAGCACCCACACACACCTCCACATCTTTGCAGGCAAACATATTTTACTTTCTTTCTTTTTTTAAGTTGTGGTGTTTGAACTCAGGATCTAGGTGCTGTCCCTGAGCTCTTCAGCTCAAGATGAGCACTCTACTACATGAGCCACAGCACCCCTTCCTGTTTTCTGGTAGTTTGTTGGAGATAAGACTCTCAGGGTATTTCCTGCCCAAGCTGGCTTTGAACCATGATCCTCAGATCTCAGCTCCTGAGTATCTAGGAAGACAACCATGAGCTACTGGCACCCAGCCAAAGATACTTGTCCATGCTTGTCATCTTATCCCCTCAGGAGACTGAGATCTGAGGACTGCAGTTGGATGCAACCCTTGGCAGCAAAGTTCATGAGAACTCTTTTTCTCCAATTAAACATCCAAAAAAACCTGGAAGTGGAGTTGTGGCTCAAATGGCAGAGTGCTAGCTTTGAGCATCAAAGACAAGACCCACACCCTAGTTTCAAGCTTTTTCTAGCATACACTCACCCAAGAAAGCCAAGCAGGTGGGCACACCAGAGCTCAAAGCTAACACATAGTACTCAAGCCTCCCAGAAGAGACCCTATCCGGCTCTGATTCTCTAGATTCTTTGTCTTACATCATGGCAGTATTAGATGGGACTGACCATGCACCAAGTTAGGACATTCAAGTATAATCTCATACTGAGGATCCAATAACCTTATCAAAGAATCAGGACCTCTCACTGTCCTGCCTCAACACTGGGCAATGAGGTGAGATCTAGTTATCCAAACACATGATATGGGAACCAAAGGATTTTTTGATCAAGGGATGGAGAATGGAGGTCTCTAGGTCCCTCTAGGGAAGGTGAAAAGGGGTGTTCTATCCCAGGAATGTTCCTGTGTTGTGAGTATTATCAAAGAAACAACCATGCTCAGAGCCCAGTGCCTCTGGTTTTCCCACCAGCCTCTACCCAGCCCTGCCCCACCTTCACCCTGCCCACTCTGAATCCCAGATCTGCCATCTAGACTAAAGACTGAGCCAGCAAAGAGATCCACTTCTGCCTCTGAGAATGGCAGGCACAGGGCCCTAGCAGCCTCTCTATGAAGTCTCAGGGTGACATGGGTCCCAACTCCCACTCTCATTACCAGCCTGTTCTGTGACAGTGGCATGCTTACCTCTGTCTCTGGTGGAGGAATGAACACCTGGGGTGTCATCTTCAGAGTGAGCCCTGGAAAGTCCCAGCCCCAACGATGTACTGCACAGGCATCCTGCAGCGAACAACGGCCAGGTCATCAATGGTGAACTCAAGGTGTCAGGACTTTTAATAGCAGCGTGGCTGGATCAAAGGCTCTATCACTGGTAGTCTAGGTTGTCAGGCAAGATCATGACTCCAATGTCTGATACACCTGACCTGGGTTCATCCTCCCTCTTTATCTTCCTGCTTATCCCTTACCTCCCCACTCTTGACATTCCCTCACCCCAATACCTCCCTAACCCTTGGACACTTCCTTTTTATCTGACCAGAAAATAAACTCCTTGGGGTCGGGGATGATAAAAAAAAAACAAAAACCCTGAGCCCTAGGATCTACCCGAGGCTGCTTTCCTCTGCAAAAAGTGACCACATAGCTCTTGGATGTCATGAAGTTGCTAAGGGGTCAGTGGCTTGGTTCTACATACTGGCTTTAGTCTTTGAAACTGTCCCCACAGAAATTGTGAATGGTTGGCTCCTTTGAACCAGGGACTCCAAACCAAGGCTTGCATGTTTTCCCTTCTTCCCTCCTTTCCTCTTTTTCTGCCTCTGTCCTTCCCTCCTTTCTCTCTCTCTCTCTCTTTCGTTTCTTTGTGTCAGTCCTGGGCCTCTAACTCATAGACTAGGTGCTGTCCCTGAGCCTTTTTACTCAAGGCTAGCAGTTTATGACTTGAGCCACACATCCCCTTCTCAAGTTTTGTTTTTGGTAGTTAATTGGACACAAGAGTCTTACAGGCTTTCCTGCCTGGGCCAAAAGTCTCAATCCTCCGTTCTCAACCTCCTAAATAGCCACGATGGCAGGTGTGAAGCACCAGCATCCAGCTCAAACCAAGGTTTCTTCATGTTCTAGAACCTTTCATTGCCTATGGCCCCCCAAAGCCTGGCGCACTCTGTAACTGTTTGTGGGAAAATAAATGAGAATCTGTCTATGACAATACTAGAGAAAAGCCCCATCTGATTCAGATAAGTATCCTCTGTTGGAGAGAGCCTGATGTAGCTTTCCCACTGTTCTCCCTCCCCCTCTTCGTGGCCTTCTGGTGCCACTTCACTTGTCTATTTTGGCTCCGAGGATGTGAGCCACAATGTACTCGCTGGATTCTGGGGCCTCTGGGATGCCTATCTTCTCCAAGATATCTGTGCAGCGGCTGACCAGCTCTGTGGCACTCAATTCCCCACTCCGGTGTGAAGGAGGTTGCCTTGAGCTGAGTGTCTGGTTCAAGGGGCCTCCTCTCCTCCCCATGGGGCCAGACATGATGGTCCATCACATCCGCCCCCCCCCAAGTTTCATGTTGCAGAGAAAGGATCCTTGAGGTAGCCTCAGGTCTCTAAATACCTCAGAGTCCAGTACAAGTGCTGGGAATCATCTCTCTCACAGCTGGCAGGATGGGGATGGTGAGGTCACAATCTCTGCTCTCCATGATGTCCTGCACTGTGGTGCTCACCTTAGAGAGAGCTGGAGGAGATTCAGCAGCGGGCATAGAAAGGCAGTCAAGGCACAACATTCAAAGCAGGAGACAATCTGGCTTGGGAACTCTGCCTGTGCTGCTTTGAACGTAATTTTTTTATTATTATTATTGTGAGAATACCATACAGAGGAGTTACAATTACATGGGCAAGATAACAAGTACATTTCTTATCAAACATTGTTGCCTCCTCATTGTTTCCCCTTCCCATCCCTTTCCATACTCCTCTCGTACCCCCACCCAAACCTCTCCCCACCCCCCCCACCAAAGTTGTAAAGTTTGTTTTTCGACATAACAATGTGTACAGCTCATTGTTGCAAGGGGTCCACATGTATCCCTAGTTAACAATTTGTTTTGTTTTCCCTTCACCTCTACAAATTATACCAACATCAAGTACAGTGAAAGTATGGGTTATACTGTGGGGAGGGACATACAGAGCAACATAGAAATCATCTTATGAATATGATAGAAACAATAGCGTGAAAGGAAAAAAAAAACAGAAAATACATTTGAATACTTATCTCGGGGTTCATTCCACTAGCATCAACTTATCTGTCCTTTTTTGCTTGACTCAGATATATACTAGATATTGAAAATAAAGGAAACCATGGGACCTATGCTTCATTCGGCCTGGCTTACTTCATTTAATAAAATTTTTTCCAAATCTTTCCATTTCCTAACAAATGGGGCAATGTCATTCTTTCTGATGGAGGCATAGAATTACAGTGCGTATATACACCACATTTTCTTGATCCATTCATCTACTGAGGGGCATCTGGGTTGGTTCCATCTTAGCTATGGTAAATAAAGCTGCAATAAACATAGTCGTGCTGGTAGCTTTAGTGTGGTCTTGTTTGTGATCATTTGGGCAAATGCCCAAAAGTGGGATTGCCAGGTCATAGGGGAGCTCTATGTGGAGTCTTTAGGAACCTCCCTATGCTTTCCAAAGTGGTTGAACAAGTTTACACTCCCACCAACAATGAAGTAAGGTTCCCTTCTGTATTCATCCCCTCCAGCATCTGTTGTTATTAGAGTTCTTAATTACAGCCATTCTCACTTGGGTGAGGGAGTATCTCAATGTTATTTTGATTTGCATTTCTTTTATGGCTAGGGAGGTTGAGCATTTCTTCATGTGTCTATTGGCCATCCTTCTTTCTTCTTCAGAGAAGTTTCTTTTTAATTCTTTAACCCACTTATTTATCCGGCAGTTGTTTCTTTGAGGATTTGTTGTTGGGAGATTTAATTTTTTAAGTTCCAGGTATATTTTAGATATGAGACCCTTGTCTGTTTTATGGCTAGTGAACATCTTCTCCCAATCCATAGGCTTTTTATTGATCTTGCAAGCTATGTCCTTTGCCATGCAGAACCTCTGCAATTTCATGCAATTCCATGGTCCAACCTTTCTTTGATTTCTTGTGTTTCTGGGTCTCTAATAAGAAAATTTTGGCCTGTGCCAAGGAGTCCTTGGGTTTCTCCTATTCCATCCTATAATCTTTTAAGAGTGTCTGCTTTGACTCCGAGGTCTTTGATCCATTTGGTGTTGATTCTGGTGCAGGGTGATATATAAGGATCTAGCTTTAGTTTTCTACAAGTAGTTAACCAATTTTGCCAGCACCATTTACTGAAGAGGCTGTTTTTCTTCCCTTCTATTTTTAGGTCCCTTATCAAAGATTAGATGGCTATAGGTCTGTAGGTTCATCTCTGGTTTTCAATTCTATTCGATTGGTCCTGAGGTCTATTCTTGTGCCAGTACCAAGCTGTTTTGATTACTATGACTTTGTAGCAGAGTTTGAAATTTGGTATTAATATTCCTCCAGCACTGTTCTTTCTGTTAAGGATTATTTTTGCTATTCGGGGTCTTTTATTGTTCCATATGAATTTTTTGAATGTCTCTTTAATTTCCTTGAAGAATGAAGTTGGAATATGGATAGGTATCACATTGAAGTTGTAGATAACCTTGTGAAGTATTGCCATTTTGACGATCTTTATCTTTCCAATACAGGAGCATGGGAGTTTTTGCCAGTGTCTATGATCTCTTTTGATTTCCTTTTTCAGGTTTTTATAATTTTCATCATAGAGGTCCTTCACTTCTTTGGTTAAGTTAATTCCTAGGTATTTTACTTTTTGTGGGGCTATTACGAATGGAGATGCTTTCTTAATTTCAGCCACACTCTTCTCATTGTTAGTATACAGAAAAGCCATTGCTTTTTGAGGGTTAATTTTATACCCTGATACTTTGCCAATGTTTTGAATCAGCTTGAGTAATTTGGGAGTGGAGTCTATGGGATTCTTGAAATACAAGATCATGACATCTGCAAAGAGGAAGTGTTTTACTTCTTCTTTCCCTATTTGGATCCCTTTTCGGTTTGCATCTTGTCTTATTCCTGTAGCTAGGCATTCTAATACTAGATTGAAGAGAAGTGGAGAGAGTGGACATTCTGGTCTCTTTCCTGAGTTAAGAGGAAATGACTTTAGTTTTTCATTATTAAGTATAATGCTGGCTGTAGGTTTGTCATATACAGCCTTTATTGTATTGAGGAAGGTAACATGGATTCCTAGTTTTTCCAGAATCTTCATCATAAAGGGGCATTTGATCTTGTCAATTGCTTTTTTGCATCTATTCAGATAACTATGTGTTTCTCATCCTTGTTCCTGTTGATGTGATGAATTATGTTAATTGATTTGAGTATATTGAACCAGCTTTGCATCCCTGAAATGAATCCTGTTTGATCGTGCTGTATGATTTTTTCATGAATTGTTGAAGTCGATTGGCAAAAATTTTGTTGAGAAGTTTTTCATCAATGTTCATCAAAGATATGGGTCTATAGTTCTCTTTCTTTGATGAGTCCCTGCCTGGTTTTGGGATGAGGGTTAATATAGCTTCATGGAATGAATTTGGTAGTGCACTTTCTCTTTCAATTTCTTTGAAGAGTTGAAGGAGTATTGGTGTTAGCTCTACTATGAAGGCTTTGTAGAATTCCGCTGTAAAATCATCTGGTCCTGGGCTTTTCTTAGATGGGAGGTCTCTTATTGCTGTTTCTATTTCAATGCTTGATATGGGCCTATTAATATGCTTTAAATCATCTTGGTTTAGTTTTGGCATGTCAATATTTGCTAGGAAAAGTTCCATTCCTGCCAAGTTCTCAAACAGCATAAAGTTTTGAGAAGTGTTCCCTTATAATGTTCTGAATCTTGGTTGTTTTTGTGGTGATGTTTCCATTCTCATCTCTGAGTTTATTTATTTGGATGTGTTCTCTTCTTTTTGTGATAAGATTTGCTAAGGGTCTGTCAATTTTGTTAATTTTTTTGAAGAACCAACTCTTTGTTTTGTTGATTCTTTCTATGTTTCTGTTGGATTCTAATTCATTTATTCTGATTTAATTTTAATTATTTCTTTCTGTCTACTGAATTGGGGGATATCTTGCTGCTCTTTTTCAAGGAGGCTCAGCTGTCTCATTAAATTGTTGGTTTCAGATCTCTCCAATTTGTTGATGTACAAAGTCAGAGGTATAAACTTGCCTCTGAGTACTGCCTTTTCTGTGTCCCAGAGGAGCTGATAGTTTATGTGATTATTTTTGTTTAATATCATGAAAACTTGAATTTCATTTCTAATCTCTACCATGACCCACTGGTGATTAAATAGAGTGTCGTTCAGCCTCCATGTGTTACAAGATTTTCTTTGGTGGCTTTTGTTTTTGAGTTCTAATTTTATTTATTTGTGATCTGAGAGAATGCATGGGATGATTTCAATGATTCTGAAATTGGACAAGTTTGCTTTGTGACTAAAATGTGGTCTATTTTGGAAAATGTTCCATGTGCTGCTGAGAAGAACATGTATTCTGATGCTGCTGGGTGAAATATTTGTTAGATGTCTGTGAAATCCAGTTGATCTATGCACTTGTTTAGGTCTGCATTTTCTCTGCTGAGTTTTTTGCCATGTTGATCTATCTAGTGGGGATAGTGGTGTATTAAAGTCTCCAATAATTAATGTCTTTGGATCTATATGAGATTTGAGATAAAGTTGTTTTTTCTTGGATAAATTTGGGTGCTCCATTGTTTGGCAAATACATAATTAGAATTGTAATGTCCTCCTGAAGGAGAGATACCTTAATTAGTATGTAGTGACCTTCTTTATCTGTTCTCACTAATTTTAATTTGAAATCTATTTTATATGGTATTAGGATTACAACTTCCGCCTGTTTATGGGGGCTGTTTGTTTGGTAGATTTTGTTCCAGCCTTTCACATTGAAAATATGCTTGTTTTTATGGGCAAGATGTGACTCCTAAAGGCAGCAAATACAAGAATCTTGCTTTTTAATCTAACTAGAGAGTCTATGTCCCTTGATTGGAGAATGAAGTCCATTAATGTTGAGAAATAGGAGTGAGAGGTATTTGGGAGTTCCTGCCATTTTATACACCTAATTTGGGGCTGCAGCTACTGGGTTCTTCCTATGGTTCTTGGATTCTTGGGTGTGGTTTCTTGGTCTTTATTGTGTTCTTGTTGGTTTTCTATGTGTAGGACATCTTTAAGAATCTTTTGTTGGGATGGTTTGGTGGAGATATATTGTTTCAATTTTTTGTTGCTATGGATCAATTTTATTTTACCTTCCATAATGAAGGAGAGTTTAGCAGGGTACAGTATTCTTGGTTGTCTCTGCTGAGAAATCTGAGGTGATTCTATTTATTTTCCCTTTATAGGTGATTGAGCTTTTCTCCTTGACAGCTTTAAGGATCTTTTCCTTGGCCTAAATTAATCCTGTACGGATTATAATGTGACCGTGGTATGTCCTGTTCTGGTCTGGTCTATTTTTAGGTTCTAAAAGCTTCTTGTATCTGAATAGGCCTATCTTTTTGCACGTTTGGGAAGTTCTCTGCTAGGATCCTGTTACACAAATTTCCTAGACCATTACCTTCTGTTTCTAGGTTCTCCTCTACACTCATTATCCTCAGATTAGGCCTTCTGATGGTATCTTCCAAGTGTTGAATAGATCTATCATATATCTTGGATTTGTCTTGGATGATTGTATGTTCATTCTCTATAATATCTAGGCTGTCTTCAATCCCCGAGGTTCGATCTTCTGCATGGTCTATTCTACTCTCAAGACTTTCTACTTTGCTTTTTATTTCTTTTCCTTGTAATTGCTTGACTTTGAGAGCTTAAAATTCTTTGTTGGAGCTTTGTTCTTGATCTTGTAAGGACTTCTTTACTTCCTTAATTTGATGTTCTGTGTTTATTCTCAAATTACTGAGTTGATTGGTTATGATTCCTTGGACTCCCATTCCTTCTGTTGGGCTCCACTGAACATTCCCTTTGCGGTCTCACTGATGTCTTTCAGCTCTCTGATTATGGATTTCATGAATGCCTCCTTTAATCTTTGTCTATTCTCATCCTGATCTCAGTTCCTGTATTTCTCTTTGATTAGCATCCTCACGTTCACACATTTCCTGTAGTTCTCTTTGAGTGTTCTCAGCCTGTTCACGCAATTCCTGTCTATCACTTTGACTGATCTCAACTTGCTCATGCAATTCCTTTTTTTCCTCTTTGAGTGTTCTCAATCTGCGCAAGCAATTCCTGTATCAATCTTTGAGTAGCTTCCTCACATTCAGAAGACTCCTGTATTGATCTTTGGTTTGCCTCCTCTCTCTCCCACTGAGACATTTGCTAGTTTTCACTCTTTTTATTTACCCTGTTTAACTGTAGTGTTTGTAGAGCCTTTCAGGAACACTCCTCTGGATTATTCATTATCTGTTCTGTCCCCTGATTGTCATGAGTGGGATTTGAGTTCCCCGGGCTTGACATTTTTCTTTTGTTTTCCTGGCTTGTTCTGCCTATTTGGGATGAGAGTAACACCAATTTTGTTCTAGAAAACTATTTTAAGGTAAACATCAACAAAAGTCTATAGTTGCATAGTCCAAAATCTGCAGATAAAATCTGGTTCAAGAGATACAATCTATTGAACATCAAACAACTATGTCTTAATGGCCTAAGAACCACAAAGGAGAATTTGGCAACCAGAAATTATTAGGTTTAGGGAAAATGTGGGGAAAATAGGACTAGAGGGATTTGGGAAGGTGAGGGAGAGTGGAATTAACCATATCCTAATCTCAAAGAAGGTAATGCATTGGACAGAATGATAGCAGAGAGAGTGAAAAAAAGAAAAAGAAAAAAGAGAAGAAAAAGAAAAAAGATACAAGAAAAAATGGAAAAAATTAAAATTAAAAAGTTAAACCCTTAAAAACTGCAAGTTTGAAAGAGTATTATTCAGCGAAGAATGGGATGGGATGAGAGGAGGGGAGGGATAGAAAGGAGACATGAAAAACTAGAAAAATAAAAAAGTTTTAAAATATTATATGGGTATAAAAATTTAATACTGCTATTAAGGAATTTAAGTCTAAGAGGTTTTGAGTTGAGTTATTTCTGGATTAAGTGTGCACACAATAGAAGATAAGATCTAATAATCGATGACGGGTATTTGAGGGTGAGCAGAACAGCAATTAAGTCACACAGAAAAAAATGAAAGAGAAGAAATGGAAAGAATGAGAAAAGAAAGAAAGTAAAAAAAAGGATCCAAAGGTCAGTAGAGATTTTTTTTAAAAAGCACACAAACATATAAAGCCATAGTAATCAAAACAGCTTGGTATTGGCATAAGAACAGACCTCAGGACCAATGGAATAGAATTGAAAACCCAGAAATGAACCCACAGACCTATAGCCATCTAATCTTCGATAAGGGAGCTAAAACAATAGAATGGAAGAAAGACAACCTCTTCAGTAAATGGTGCTGGCAAAATTGGTTAACTACATGTAGAAAACTTAAGCTAGATCCTTATATATCACCCTGCACCAGAATCAACTCCAAATGGATCAAAGACCTTGAACTCAAAGCAGACACTCTGAAAACATTACAGGATGGAATAGGAGAAACCCTAGGTCTCCTTGGCTCAGGCCGAAATTTTCTGAATAGAGACCTGGAAACACAACAAATCAAAGAAAGGTTGGACAAATGGGATTGCATAAAGTTGCAGAGCTTCTGCAGGGCAAATGACATAGCTAGCAAGATCAATAGAAAGCCCACGGATTGGGAGAAGATCTTTACTGGCCATACAACGGACAAGGGTCTCATATCTAAAATATACTTGGAACTCAAAAAATTAAACCCCCCAACAACAAATCCTCAAAGAAACAACTGCCCAATAAATAAGTGGGCGAAAGACTTAAAGAGAAACTTCTCTGAAGAAGAAAGAAGGATGGCCAATAGACACATGAAGAAATGTTCAACATCCCTAGCCATAAAAGAAATGCAAATCAAAACAACATTGAGATATCACCTCACTCCAGTGAGAACGGCAAAAATCAAGAACTCTAACAACAACAGATGCTGGAGGGGATGTGGACAGAAAGGAACCTTAATTCATTGTTGGTGGGAATGTAAACTTGTTCAACCACTTTGGAAAGCAGTATGGAGGTTCCTCAAAAGACTCCACATAGAGCTCCCCTATGACCCAGCAATCCCACTTTTGGGCATTTACCCTAATGTTTACAAACAAGACCACACTAAAGCTACCAGCACAACTATGTTTATTGCAGCATTATTTACCATAGCTAAGATATGGAACCAACCCAGATGCCCCTCAGTAGATGAATGGATCAAGAAAATGTGGTATATATACACAATGGAATTCTATGCCTCCATCAGAAAGAATGACATTGCCCCATTTGTTAGGAAATGGAAAAACTTGGAAAAAATTATATTAAGTGAAGTAAGCCAGGCCCAAAGAAACGTAGGTCCCATGGTTTCCCTTATTTGTAATATCTAGTATATGTATGAGTCAAGCGGAAAAGGTCAGATAATGTGATGTCAGGAAAATGAACCCTTAGATGTGTATTTTAATGTTTTTTTCTTTCATGCATGTGTTTCTAACACATTTATAAGATTATCTCTTTGTTGCTTTGTATGTCCCTCCCCCACAGCATAACCCTTGCTTTCACTATATTTGATGTCAGTATAACTTGTGGAGGAGATGGGGAAAAACCAGTTGTTTAAGGATACAGGTGGACCTGTTGCAACAATGAGAAGTACAAGTTGTCATGTCCAAAACGAACTTTACAATGTTGGTGGGGGGGGGGGGCTGGGGGGAGGGAGGAAGGAGAAGGATTGGGATTAGGGGGGGAGGGGGGAGGCTGGGAAGGGATGTGAAGGATAAACAAAGGAGGAGGCTGCAATGCTTGGTAAGAAATGTACACATTATCCTGCCCATGTAACTGTAACTCCTCTGTACAGTATGTTCACAAATAAAATTAAATTAAATTAAAAAAAAAAAAAATAAAAAGCACACAAACACATATACACCTAAAATAAAAATTATACTAGGAAGAAAAGAAAAAATAATTTAAAATTTTTTAAAAATTAAAAATTAAAAAAAAATAAAAAATAAGGTACAAAAAAAAGAAAGTCCTTTGATTTTTTTTTTTTTTTGGAGGGGATCGGAAGATTCGGTATTTCGCTTGTGTCCATAACCAGTCTCTTGGTGGAGTCTCTGGTTTGCTTGTGGTGTTGGGTTTTCCTGTGGCTTGATTGGTTTATTAAATCAGTTTGTTTGGGCAAGCAGAAAAATGCTCTGCTTTACCCAGGATTTTGTGATCCTCCTCCCAGCCTAGTTCAGTCGGAGAGGGATCTGTTTTGAGTATCGCAAAAGAGGGAGAGGGCTTTTTCCTCTAGTTTGGAGATGTTGTGTTGAGGCTAGGTTCTGGGTAGAGTTGAGGCCTTTCAGCAAACAGTAGCTTTTCCATGAGGGCCTAGCTTCTGAGACAGTCACAGAGCCCAACCTGGAGCCTTTCTCAGGGTTTATGCTTACTGAATTTCAATGGATTATCTAGGCTGTTGTAGGTAGGGGCAGCCTCTGGTTCTGTTTACCGAGTGAAGAAAGCCACTCCTGGTGGCAGATTTTCTTCTGCCTGGGGTGAGTGCCTTATTCCTGGGTGTTGTTGTGCCTTGCAGGTCTGGGTAGATTCCTGTGACCTGATAAATGACTGTTTTGTTTTTTCCCAAGGCCTGAGTTGGAACTGGCAGTTCAGCCAAGCCTTTGTCAGTATCAAAGATGGAGATCTCCGGTAGTGGGGTCGGGGATGGGTGCCTTCCCTCCTCTGCTCCCTGAGGAGTGAGGATGTCAGGCTTCTATTCATGCCAGAGGGTAGGTTCCTAGGTCGTCTCTGGTCTGCGATCTGCAGGGTGAAGATACCTGCTCCTTGTCAGTTCTTGCTGGTGTTAAGTAGTACCTGTTTGCCTGCTGGGTCTGGCTCCTTTGTCCCGAACTATCTGTGTTGAAGATATGGCAACAGCTGCCACTGCTGTTGCCCCCGCCGCTGCAGCTGCCAGCAACTGCTCAGATTTGTCTTTTTGCCTGGATTTTCTGGCCAACCTCTCTGTGCTGTAAATGCATACTTGGTGTATTTCTCTAGCCTAGGAGTGTTCACTGGAACTCTAAAACTGCTTTCTATGGGAGAGTTCGTTTAGCCGCCAGCTTCTCCTCTGCCATCTTCCTGACCTTTGAACATCATTTTTTGGCGGTTGAAATCATCCATCTAATTTGACCCATAATCCAAAGCGTTAGTGAAAATTGCCAACTTAAAGAAACACCCTGTCCCAATCAAACTTAAAGTGTTCCCAAGTCAGTGGTCCCCTTTTCCTTCCAGACAGCCTACAGCAGGTTGCAGAAACTGGCATTCAGTGAGCCCTAGCTAATTGACACCTCCTGATACGGAGAGGACTCCAGCAGGGGGAATGGACTTGCGTACCACTGCCCAGCTGGAAACAGCCCAGGCGGGACACAGATTGGAGTCTGCAGGACTCCCAGGAGGATTGAAAACTGGTGAAATGCCCCAGGAGGGAATCCATTCCACCAGTGGGGGTCCAGAGAAATGTGCCTGAATGCCCACAGAGATCATAAATGCCCTAGGTAAGGTTCCCCTCTCATCCTCGGTCATGGTGAACCATCTGCCATGTCATAGCTTCACAGCCCCTGCCCTACCCTCTCCCCCACCTCATTCCCTAATTTTGTTAGGCAGACACATTCCCAACCCTTGAATTAGCTCCAACTATAAAAACAAAAGCAGAATGTCTAGCTGGAATAGTGTGGCTGTGGTCACACTCGCCTCACGAAACTTTTGGCTGTGGATAGAAGGACAGGTGTCCACTCTAGTCCAGGGTTCAACAAGTTACCTAGGGGAGGCACATGCAGGCCCAGCATCTACTGTGGGCTATAGGAAATGGGGAAGAGAGAGGTGGAAATAGGAGGAAAGGAATGTCTATTGAAATCTTCCCATAAAGGAGCCAAGAAACTGTGAAGGAGAAAACAAAAATTGTGGCTGGGCTCGTATTAGGTATTTAAAAAAGAACAACAGCAAATACACACACAGAAATCAAATGCTTTAGCTGTTTTTAGACATGATGAATTAAATATATTTTCATTGCTCTCATCTCCCTGCTCTCCCAACATACACACACACACACACACACACATGCACACACACACACACACACACACACACATACACAAATCCAGAACGGGGACAGAAGTCTCATCATCCATGCAGCACCTGCAATTTGCCAATTGATCACTCACCTGAGCACAGTCAGGCTGTACAAGGAGAAAGATTCCCTCTCTCTCTCTCTCTCTCTCTCTCTCTCATACACACACACACACACACACACACACACACACACACACAGACTCAGAGTAGTGCCTCTCCTAAGTTGTTGGTTCCTCATGTGGGACAATGTACAAGCTGAAGGACAAAGGTTCCCATACCCTGCTCCCTTGTAAAAACCAAGGGCTCCTACCCAAGGGGAACACTAGTCTAATGACACAGCACAACCCATCTCTCCCCTTCCCCAGGGCCAGCCCTTCCCCTAGGGAAAAACCAGCCTTAACTCCTTATTCACCAAAACCTTAGGTCAGGACACAGGGGGGTTTCTGACCCTGGGTGGGGGCGGTGTTGGGGAAATTGATTGGGTCCTAAAAGCTACATACATGTACAGAATCCCTACTTCCAGCCTAGATGCTTCTGGGCGACTGGGTGGATTGTTGGGGAGGACAAGGAGACCAGATGGACTGGAAGCACCAGCAGATGCTGGCAGAGCTGGGAAATGTGATCACCCTGTGAGTCGTGTTGAGAGCTGGGGTGGGGGGGACAGGCCGGGTGTACGTGTGTCAGAGGGGGTGTGTTCCTCCCAGATATTCACTTTCATGTTTTTTTTAATTTAATTGTTTTTGTGAACATACGGTACAGAGGGGTTACAATTACATGGGCAGTATAATGCATACATTTATAATCAAGCATTGCATCCTCCTCCTTTGTTTACCCTTCACATCCCTTCCCAGCCTCCTCCCTACCCCCCACCCAATCCTCCCCCGTTTCCCCCCCCCCCCCCGCACCAACATTGTAAATCTCGTTTTCGACATGACAAATTGTACTTCTCATTGTTGCAACAGGTCCACATGTATCCTTAACGACTTGTTTTTCCCCATCTCCTCTACAAGTTATACTGACATCAAATATAGTGAAAGAAGGGGTTATACTCTGGGGGAGGGACATACAAAGCAACAAAGAGATAATCTTATAAATGCGTTAGAAACAAATGCATGAAATAAAAAAGCATTAAAATACTTATCTAAGGGTTCATTTGGCTAACATCACATTACCTGAACTTTTCTGCTTGACTTATACATATACTAGATAATGCAAATAAGGAAAACCATGGGACCTATGTTTCTTTGGGCCTGGCTTACTTCACTTAATATAATTTTTTCCAAATTTTTCCATTTCCTAACAAATGGGGCACTGTCATTCTTTCTGATGGAGGCATAGAATTCCATTGTGTATATATACCACATTTTCTTGATCCATTCATCTACTGAGGGGCATCTGGGTTGGTTCCATCTTAGCTATGTTAAATAATGCTGCAATAAACATAGTAGTGCTGGTAGCTTTAGTGTGGTCTTGTTTGTAAACATTTGGGTAAATGCCCAAAAGTGGGATTGTTGGGTCATAGGGGAGCTCTATGTGAAGTTTTTTCAGGAACCTCCATACTGCTTTCCAAATTGGTTGAACAACTTTACACTCCCACCAACAATGAAGTAAGTTTCCCTTCTGTCCAAATCCCACCCAGCATCTGTTGCTGTTAGCGTTCTTGAATATAGCCATTCTAACTGGGGTGAGGTGGTATCTCAATGTTGTTTTGATTTGCATTTCTTTTATGGCTAGGGAGGTTGAGCATTTCTCCATGTGTCTATTTGCCATCCTTCTTTCTTCTTCAGAGAAGTTTCTCTTCAAGTCTTTAGACCACTTATTTATTGAGCAGTTGTTTCTTTGAGAATTTGTTGTTGAGGGATTTAATTTTTTGAGTGCCAAGTATATTTTAGATATGAGACCCTGGTCTGTTGTATGGCTAGTGAAGATCTTCTCGCAATCTGTGGGCTTTCTATTGATCTTGCTAGATATGTCCTTTACCACGCAGAAGCTCTGAAACTTCATGCAATCCCATTTGTCCAACCTTTCTTTGATTTGTTGTGTTTCCGGGTCTCTATTCAGAAAATTTCAGCCTGAGCCAAGGAGACCTAAGGTTTCTCCTATTCCATCCTGTAATGCTTTCAGAGTGTCTGCTTTGACTTCGAGGTCTTTGATCCATTTGGAGTTGATTCTGGTGCAGGGTGATATATAAGGATCTAGCTTTAGTTTTGTACAAGTAGTTAACCAATTTTACCAGCACCATTTACTGAAGAGGCTGTCTTTCTTCCATTCTATTGTTTTAGCTCCCTTATCGAAGATTAGATGGCTACAGGTCTGTGGGTTCATTTCTGGATTTTCAATTCTAGTCTATTGGTCCTGAGGTCTGTTCTTATGCCAATACCAAGCTGTTTTGATTACTATGGCTTTATGGTAGAGTTTGAAATTTGGTATTGATATTCCTCCAGCAGTGTTCTTTCCATTGAGGAGCGTTTTGCTATTCGGGGTCTTTTATTGTTCCATATGAATTTTTGGATTGCCTCTTCTATTTCCTTGAAGAATGAGGTTGGAATTTTGATAGGTATCGCGTTGAATTTGTATATAGCCTTAGGAAGTATTGCCATTTTCAGAATGTTAATCTTTCCAATCCAGAAGCATGGGAGGTTTTGCCATTTTCTAAGTTCTGTTTTGATTTCCTTTTTCAAGATTTTAAAGTTTTCATCATAGAGATCCTTCACTTCTTTGGTTAAGTTAATTCTTAGGTATTTTAATTTTTGTGGGGCTATTACAAATGGAGTTGCTTTCCTAATTTCAGCCCCATTTTTCTCATAGTTGGCATACAGAAAGGCCATTGATTTTGAAGGGTTAATTTTCTACCCTGCTACTTTGCCAAAGTTTTGTATCAGCTTGAGTAATTTGGGAGTGGAGACTATGGGATTCTTTAAATATAAGATCTTGTCATCTGCAAAGAGGGAGAGTTTTATTTCTTCTTTCCCTATTTGGATCCCCTTTATGTCTTCATCTTGTCTTATTGCTGTACATAGGCATTCTAATACTAGATGGAAGAGAAGTGGAGAGAGTGGACATCCTTGTCTTGTTTCTGTGTTAAGAGGAAATGGCTTTAGTTTTTCACCATTGAGTATAATGCTGGCTGTAGGTTTGTCATATACAGCCTTTATTGTATTGACGAAGGTAACATGGATTCCTAGCTTTTCCAGAACCATCATCATAAAGGGGCATTTGATCTTGTCAATTGCTTTTTCTGCATCTATTCAGATAACTATGTGTTTCTTTTCCTTGCTCCTCTTGATGTGATGAATTATGTTAATTGATTTGAGTATATTGAACCAGCTTTGCATCCCTGAAATGAATCCTGTTTGATCGTGGTTTATGATTTTTTGGATGAATTGTTGAAGTCGATTGGCAAAAATTTTGTTGAGAAGTTTTGCATCAATGTTCATCAAAGAAATGGGTCTATAGTTCTTTTTCTTTGATGAGTCCCGGCCTGGTTTTGGGATGAGGGTTTTGCTGGCTTCATAGAATGTGTTCGGTAGTGAACTTTCTCTTTCAATTTCATTGAAGAGTTGGAGGAGTATTGGTGTGAGCTCTGCTTTTAAGACCTTGTAGAATTCCGCTGTAAAACCATCTGGTCCTGGGCTTTTCTTAGCTGGGAGGTCTCTTATTGCTGTTTCTATTTCAATGCTTGATATGGGCCTGTTAAGATGGTTTCACTCTTCTTGGTTTAGTTTTGGCATGTCAATATTTGCTAGGAAAAGGTCAATTTCTGTCAAGTTCTGAAACCTATTAGCATAAAGTTTTGAGAAGTATTCCCTTATAATGTTCTGAATCTTGGTTGTTTCCATGGGGATGTTTCCATTCTCATCTCTGAATTTATTTATTTGGGTGAGTTCTCTTCTATTTCTGATAAGATTTGCTAAGGGTCTGTCAATTTTGTTAATTTTTTCAAAGAACCAACTCTTAGTTTTGTTGATTCTTTATATATTTTTTTTGGATTTTAACTCATTTAATTCTGATTCAATTATAATTATTCCTTTCCATCTATTGGATTGCTGCTCTTTTCAGGGAGGTTTAGCTGTGTCATTAAATTGTTGGTTTCAGATACCTCCAATTTGTTGATGTAGGAGCTCAGAGCTATAAATTGGCCTCTGAGTACTGCCTTTGCTGTGTCCCAGAGGAGCTGGTAATTTGTGTGCTCATTTTTGTTGAATATCATGAACATTGAATTTCCTTTCTAATCTCTTCCATGTCCCCCTCGTGATTCAGCACTGTGTTGTTCAGCCTCCATGTGATACCAGACTTTCTTTGGTGGCTTTTGGTGTTGAGTTCTAATTTTATTCCCATGTGGTCAGAAAGAATGCAACATATAACTTCAATGTTTCTGAATTTAGACACGTTTGTTTTGTGGCCTAAAATGTGGTCTATTTTAGAAAATGTTCCATGTGCTGCTGAGAAAATCGTGTATTCTGATGTTGCTGGGTGAAATGTTCGGTAGATGCCTGTTAAATCTAGTTGATCTATAGAGCTGTTTAGATCTGCGGTTTTTCTGTTGAGTTTTTGCTGGGTTGATCTATCTATTGGGGAGAGTGGTGTGTTAAAATCCACTACAATTAATGTCTTTGGATCTATATGGGATTTGAGGGAAAGCAGTGTTTCTTGGATAAATTTGGGTGCTCCATTGTTTGGCGAATAGATATTTAGTATTGTAATATCCTCCTTAAGGAGAGATCCCTTAATTAGTATGTAGCGACCTTCTTTAACTCTTCTCACGAATTTTAATTTGAAGTCTATTTTATCTGATATTAGGATTGTAACTCCCGCCTGTTTATGGGGGCCGTTTGCTTGGTAGATTTTGCTCCAGCCTTTCACATTGAAAATGTGTGTGTTTTTAAGGACAAGATGTGACTCCTGAAGGCAGCATATAGAAGGATCTTGTTTTTTAATCCAACTAGACAGTCTATGTCACTTAATTGGAGAGTAAAGTCCGTTAATGTTAAGAGATAGGACTGAGAGGTACTTGGGAGTTCCTGCCATGTTTTCCACCTTCTTCGGGTTTGCGAAAACTGGGTTCTTCCTATCGTTCTTGGATTCTCAGTTTGGGTGCTGTTCCTTGGCCTTTATTGTGGTCTTGGTTTTCTATGTGTAGGACATCTTTAAGAATCATTTGTAGGGCTGGTTTGGTGGAGATGTTTCAATTTTTCTTTGCTATGGAAGGTTTTTATTTGGCCTTCAGGTATGAAGGAGAGTTAAGCTGGGTACAGTATACTTGGTTGATAGTTGTTTGTTTTTAGGGCATGGCATACATCATTCCAGGCTCTTCTTGCTTTGATTGTCTCTGCTGAGAAACCTGAGGTAATTCTAATTGGTTTTCCCTTATAGGTGATTAATCTTTTCTCCTTAACCGCTTCAAGGATCTTTTCCTTGGTCTGAGTTGATCCTGTGTGGATTATAATGTGATGATGGGATGTCCTATTCTGGTCTGGTCTATTTGGGGTTCTAAAAGCTTCTTGTATCTGAATAGGCCTATCCTTTTGCATGTTTGGGAAGTTCTCTGCTAGGATTCTTTTACACAAATTTCCTAGACCATTAAATTCTGTCTTTAGGTGCTCCTCTACACACATTATCCTTAGATTAGGCCTTCTGATGTTGTCTTCCAAATGTTGAATAGATCTATCATATTTCTTGGATTTGTCTTGGATGGTTGTATTTTCTTTCTCTATAATATCTAGGCTGTCTTCAATCCCTGAGATTCAATCTTCTGCATGGTCTAAACTTCTGTCAAGACTTTCTACTTTGTTTTTCATCTCTTTCCTTCTAATTGGTCAACTTTTTTGGCTTCAAATTCTTTGTTGAATCTTTGTTTTAGATCTAGTATGAACTTCTTTACTTCCTTAATTTGGTGTTCAGTGTTTATTCTCAAATCACTTAGTTGTTTGGTTATGGTTTCCTTGGACTCCCATTCCTTCTGTTGGGTTCCATTCAGCATTCCTTTTGAGGTCTCCCTGAATTCCTTCAGCTCTTTGTTAATGGATCCCATGAATGCTTTTAGTGATCTTTGTGTATTCTCTTCCTGCTCTCTCAATTCCTGTATTACTCTTTGATTAGCTTCCTCCCGTTCTTGGGATTCCTGTAGTTCTCTTTGAGTGTTCTCAGCTTGCTCGCACCATTCCTGCCTTTCTCTTTGAGTATTCTCAAGCTGCTCACGCAAATCCTGTATCAGTTTTTGAGTAGCTTCTTCACGCTTATGATATTCCTGTATAAAGTTTTGTATTGCCTCCTCTCTCTCCCTATCACGCTCATACAGAGTCCTTTGTATGTTTTCAATCTTTTCATTTATCATGTTTGCCAGCAGTGTTTGTAGAACTATGTAGGAATTCTCCTCTGGATTATTCATTATCTGTTCTGTCCACTGATTATCAAGATAGGGAATTGAGATACCCGGATTTGCCATTTTTCTTGTGTTTTTCAGGCTTACTTTGCCCATTTGATTGAAAATAGCACCAGTTTTGTGCTAGAACACTATCTTAAGGCAAGCATCAACCAAAGTCTGAATTTGTACAGTCAATAGTCTACAGATACAATCTAGTTCAACAGATACATCTATTCAACATCAAACAACTATATGTTAATGGGCTACGAACCGCAAAGAAGTATTTGGAAACCAGAAATTATTACAGTTAGTGAGAGATGTGTGTAAAAAACAGGAATACCTTGATGTGGGGAGGCACAGGGAGAGTTAACTAAGTCTTATATAAGCAGGAAATAGAATGGGTAGGATGAAAGTATAGGGAGAGAAAAAAAAAGTAGAAAGGGAAAGGGAAAAGAAAAGTGACCGGAAAAAATAGAAAAGTAAAAATTAATAATATTATAAAAAACAAAAACAAGATATTTAGAGAAGAACGTGAATATATTGAGAAAAGGGGAGGGATATAAAGGAGATGTGAAAAATTTAAAAATAAAAATGCTTAAAATATTATATATGTATAAAGAGGTAGTACTGCTATTAAGCAATTTAAGTCTAAGAGGTTTTGAATTGAGTAATAAATTTGTGGATTAATTGTGTACACAATGGGGGATAGGGTCTAATAGTTAACTGTGGGTTTATCTGAGGATGTGCAGGACAAGAATTAAGTCACATACAGAAGAAAGAAAGAGAGGAAAGGTGAAAAGGATAAGAAAGGATGAAAAAAAGATCAGATGGTCAGTAGAGCTAAACAAAAAACAAAAAGATAATTAAAAAAAGAAAAAAAGAGAGAAAGAAAACAAAAAATAAAGAAAAACGCACACTCAGGTATCCCTAAAATAAAATTTATAAGAGGAAAAAAAAGTTACTGGAAAACAATTTTTTTAAAAAGGCAAAAATTAAAGATTAAAAAATGTTTTAGAAAAGAAAAAAATTTTTTTTTAATTTTTTTTATATAAGGTACCAAAAATAAGAGAGAGAGAGAGAGAGAGAGAGAGAGAGAGAGAGAGAGAAGAAGAAGAAGAAGAAGAAGAAGAAGAAGAAGAAGAAGAAGAAGAAGAAGAAGAAGAAGAAGAAGAAGAAGAAGAAGAAGAAGAAGAAGAAGAAGAAGAAGAAGAAGAAGAAAGAAGAAGATCTTTGATTTTTTTGGGAGGGGTGGGAAAAATCCTGTATCCCCCTTGTGTCCATAACCAGCCTATTGTTGGAGTCTAGTCTGCTTATGGTCCTGTGGCTTGGTTGGTTTCTTAAGTCAGTTTGTTCGAACAGGCAGAAAAATGCTCTGCTTTACCCAGGATTTTGCTATCCTCCTCCCAGGCTAGTTCAATGGGAGGCAGATCTGCTTTGAGTTATACCAAAGAGGGGATGCAGTGATGAGGCTAGTTCTGGGTAGAGTTGAGGCCTTTCAAAAAACAGTCGCTTTTACTGGGGGCTAGTTTGTGAAAAATTCACAGAGCCCAGCCTGGAGCCATTCTCAGGGTTTCTGTTTACTGAATTTCAATTGATTGTTGAGGCTGCTAGAGGGAGGGGCAGCCTCTAGCTCTGGTTACCCAGTGACGAAAGCCACTCCTAGGGCTGGCGCTCTAGCTGGGTGACTTTTCCCTGGGTGGAGCTGAGTCTGGCAGGTCACGCCGCCATTAAGTTCTTTTGACCTGCTAAATGATACATTTTATTCCAAGGCTTGAGTTGGAGCTAGCAGCTCTGCCGAGCTTTGTAGGTATCCAAGATGGAGATCTCCAGTACTGGTGGGGGGAGGGGTGGCCTTCCCTCCTCTGCTCCCTGAGAAGGAGTGAGGTTGTCAGGCTTCTACTCACTCCAAGTCTTGGTTCCTGGGTCGTCTCTGGTCTGCGAACTGCAGGATGAAGATGTCTGCTCCTTGTCGGTTCTTGCTGGTGTTGGGTAGAATCCGCTCGCCTGCTGTGTCTGGCTCCTACGTCCCGAACTCTCTGTAACTCAGGTATGGCCGGCGCCGCCACAGCCATCGCTGCTGCCGTGGTGGCAGCTGCTGGCAAGAGCTCAGATGTGTCTCCTTGCCTGGATTTTCCCTCTCTGGCCTGACTCTCTGTCCTGTGATGGCACACTTGGTGTGATTCTCTGGCTTAGGACTGTTCACTGGAACTCTAAAACTGCTTTCTATGGGAGAGCTTGTTTAGATTCCAGCTTCTCCTCTGCTATCTTCCGGGAACTCCCCGATATTCACCTTCTATCTGACCCCCAGTGCCATCACCCCCCTAGTGGGCTTTTCTGGGACTTTCTTCAGGTGAAAGGGTAACAGCACAGAGGACAAGGGCTCACACAGCAAGGTGGGGGCCTATCTTCTGCATCCAACGTCCCCCACCCACAGAAAAATGGAAAAGACACAAGAAGGCAGGTGTGGAGGTGCTACTCCCCACCTCTGACTAAAGCCACCAGGTTCCCACCAGGGAGGGGAAGGGTGCAGATGTGCAGCTGTGTGACTCCCACTGCTCCAGGCCAGGGGTGAGGTGATGCCCCCTTCTCACCCATTCCTGCATCTCCCTGTTTCCTGGGACGCTGGCCACTAGGGATGGGGTAGGTTCTTTGAGTCAACATCCACTCCCCCACCTCCAGTCCTGGGTTGCATTTGTCTCAGACTCAGGGCTGGCCTGCTTGGCCCTGGGGAGTGTGGTTGGAACATGAGAGGAGAGGTGTGAGTCACTGTTCTGGTTCCGTGGGGGGGGAGAGTGGGGGAGAAGGGGTGCATAGGGGGAGTTCGTGAGGTGTGGGTCCCTGGAGCAGCACTCATGTGTGCTTTGGGGAGAAGTTGTAGGCTGTGGTTCCAGGTGCACCAGTCAGTGATGGCAGTGGTTTGGTGGACGCTCAGGCCCAGAGCAGAGGACCGGGGGTTGGGACCAGGTCAGGGCCACAATCCTGCTGGGGGTGCAACATTGCTGCATGACTCCAAAAGTCACCACGGGTCTGAACCGGCAGGGACATGCTTGAAAAGCAGTGCCGCAAAAAGGGCAGGAAAGGGGGCTGGGGCAGGGCAGGTGGGTGGTAGGGCTGAGTGCGCCTCCCTGAAGCTGAGCTCCAGGCCCAGGAGCCTTGGACTTAGGGCCTACCTAGCCTCTGAGCTTCCCTGGGGCAGTGCAAGGGATGTGCCTGCTGTGCTGGCTTTCTGTGCTCTGTGCTCCTTGCCTAGAACTGTTCTCCTAGAGCAGAAGAGGCCAGCCATTGATGCCACCTCCCCTGGTGCATGTGCCTGCTCTTCTATCTGCTCTCTCTCTCTGCTCCCACTTCTCTCCCAGGCTGCCCCGCCACTGCCACGTCAGTGCACTAGCACCCATGTGCCCCTGGCTATAGCAGCTATGTGCCTCCTTGGCTTTGCCCTGTCCGCCCCTCAGTCACACCCCCTCCCCATCCTTGGTCTTGTGCTGCCCTGACTCTGCCCTAAGGCTACCAGGCCATAGCAGAAACAGCCTCACCTCAGCTCAGGGCTTCCCCCTTAATCCAGCTGCTGCTTAGCCCAACCACTGGGGGAGACTCTTTGCCTTCCACCCCACACACCAAGAAGGTGCACGGTGAACCTCCGTGTATGTGTGTGTGTGTGTGTGTGTGTGTGTGTGTGAGATTGTTGGGGATACCAACATCTCAAGGACTCAGAACATAGCACCATTTTGGATGACAGCACACAGCACACTTTTAAAAAGTTAGCACAAAGAACCCTGTGTAATGGACTCAGCACAATGTGCCTTTTGAAGGACTCAGCACATAGCAACCTTTGGGATCCTAATGGTAATCTAATGACCAATAAAATTAAACATGCCATTTAGACATCACTAAACTTAAATATATTATTATTATTATGACATCATATGTCATAGTGACATTATAGACATATTGTGAATGCCTATTCTGTGATTTCATTCTATTTCAAGTGAGCAATATTGGAGGATATCAGAAATCCATTGTGACCTCAAAGCCATTGTGACATGAAAATCCCTTTGTGACATCACAGTGCCATTGTGATATCATTAACCTGTTGTGACATCACAGTGTCATTGTAATATCATTAACCTGTGTGACATCACAAAATTGTCCTGTCCATTGTGACCTTATCACCAATGTGACATCACAAACCATTGTGATGTCACATTGCTATTGTGACATTACAATCATCTTGAGACCTCCCAAACCCATTATGACATCTTTAGCACCTTTGAAAAAACACATAACTTTTTGACATCACAGTACCTTTGTGTATCCATATCTTCATTGTAAAATATCAATTGAGATCAGATATGCCATTGTAATATCACAAAACATTTACAATATAATCATTGTTGTGACATCACTGTCATTAGGACATCAGCTCATTGTGACATCACAAATATGTAATGACATCATACCACTATGACATCACATTGTCATTGTGACATCATATATACATTATGCATATCTGTTATGTGATTTCATTATATTTCAAATGTGGCATGTGGGTTCATATCAAAAACACATTTTGACTTCATAACCATTGTGACATCACAATCCCTTTGTGACATAACATTGCCATTGTGATATCTAAACAACTGTGAGAACTCAAACATGTCCTGTCCTAATAAGTTTTGTGACATGTTGCCACTATGTTATGTTATGCCCATTGAGAGCTCACTCTATTTTTGACATATTATTTCAGGTATGACAAGAAATATTAGAAATATACTGTGACATCATGAATATAGTGATAACACACTGCTAGATGTAATGACCATTGTGTCACATTGTCACATCACAAATCTGTTCTGAATTCATCACATTTGTGCCAACAAATGCCTTTGGAATCCTCACAATCCCATTCTAAACTTATATACTCATTGTGAGTTAATGAAAATTGAGGTCTGTAATGCAATTGTCACATCAGCAATCTACTGCGACATCACAAAACTCTTTTGAAATCATCACTATTATGGCATCACCAACCAATTGTGACATAACACACATGACATTATAATTTGACATCTTATTACAATTGTGATATTACTGTACCATCATACTTTCACAAACCTATTATCACCTCATCACATCTTAGAAAATTCATGGCCTTTGGGATATCATGCTCTTTCTGTGAACGTGTATCATTGTGAACTGGTAGCAATTGAAATTTGAAATAAGATGTGATATTACAAACTAGTTTTGACATCACTAACCCATTTTTATATCATTAACATTTTGACAACCGAAACCTGTTAGGAACTTTAGCACTTTTGACAAAAAACATCGCCTTTGTGTCATCACAGTTCATTTGTGTATGTCATTGTGATTTCATTCTCATATCCTCACTATAAACTAATGGCAATTAAGTTCTGACATGCCACTGTGACATCACAAACCCTTTGTGACAGCATTACCAGTGTGATATCAGACTGTCGTTATGACACCATCAGCTCATGGTGATATCACCAAGCTACAGTGACATCATAGCATTATGACATCGCATTGCCATTTTGCTGTCATAGACATTGTGAATGTATATCCTATGATTTCATTCTATTTTAAATGTGGCATATCAGTTGATATCAGAAACACATTGTGACCTCATAACCATTGTAACATTATAAACCCTGTGTGGCATCATAACCAGTATGATATCACATTGTTGTTATGATATCTTTAGCTTATGGTGACATCACAAAATGACAATGACATTATAGCATTTGCCATTATGTCATTGTGACATCATAGTCACATTTTGAATGCCTAATTTGTGATTTCAATGTATTTGAAATGTGGCATGTGGGTTGAAAAACTCATTGTAATGTCATAACGTTTGTGACATCAAAATCCCTTTGTGACATCAATTTGGCAATGTGATATCGCAATGGCAATGTGATGCTAATAAGGCACCATGATATCACAATGGTCATGAACTCACAATGGGTTTCTGATATCAACCGACATGCCACATTAGAAATAGAATCAAATAACATAAAGGGCAAACAGAACGTGTCTATGATATCAGAATGACAATGTAATGTTACAGTGGTATGATGTCATTGTAGTTTTACATGTCAAAATGAGCTGATGTTGTCATAATGGCAACATGATTTCACAATTATGACGATGTCAGAAAGGATTTTTTTATATTTCAATGGTATGTCTGATGTCAGTTATCATTAGTTCCCCATGAAGATATGGATACAAAAAATATTCTGTGATGTCACAGAGGCCATGTGTGTTTGCAAAGGTGGTAAGAGGTCATAATAGCTTTGGAATGGCACAATGTGATTCATAAGATCACAATGGAAATGAGATGTCCCATTGGGTTTTTGATGAGGTCACAATGGTTTTGTAATGTCACAGTTTATAATAGAATGATATATCCAATTTCAATTACTCATAATTCAATATGAAGATACCAGGTGATAGAAGAAGCTTCATAGTATGAGGTCATACTATGTGAAAACCCAATGGGACACTAATTTCACAATGACAATGTAATGTCTCAACATCATGTTGTAATAATGTTTTGATGTCAAAATTGGTGACACCATACTGATGAGGAGGTGGCAATAGATTTGAGATGTCCCAAGGGGTTGGTGATGTCATAATGGCATGTGGGATCTCAATTGTCATTAACTCACCATGAGTATATGGGTTTGGGAAGGGATTCTGATGTCACCAAAGTATATGTAGTCAAAAAGGTGAAGAACTAACAGTTCTGAGATGTCACAAATTGACACAATGGTTATGATGTCCAGTGGTGTGATATCATGATGTTACACTGGATTTTAGATATTTCATGTCATATCTGAAATATGAAGTCAAACACAGATTTTCAACTCACAAAGGGCCTAAAATAATACAATGACATGTCACAAAAATTATGAGGACAGGAGAGGTATTTGATGTCATAGTGGATTAGTGATATAACAAAGGCAATGTGCTATGACAAAGAGATTTTGATGTCACAAAGGTAATGAGTTCACAAAGGTTTCCTGATATCAACCCACATGACACATTTGAAATAGAATGAAATCAAAGAATAGGCATTCACAATGGGTCTATGACATCAAAGTGACATCAAACAGCAATGTTTGATAGGATACGTACTCATTACCTTATTCATGTAACTGTAATCCCTCTGTACACTATATTTACAATAAAAAACGTACAGTAGAAAAAAAATGGTATGGTGTCATTGGGGTTTGGTGTTATCACAATGAGATGATGGTTTCATGATGACAATGTGATTTCACAGTCGTAATTATTGCACAAAGTATTTGTGATGATACAATGCTATGTGTGATCACAATTTTCACTATGAGAATACGGGTACACAAAGGTTCTGTGAGGCCACAGAGGTCATGTATTTTTTTAAAGGTGCTAAGATTTCACAATTGCTTTGTGATGTCACAATGTGATTGTGAAGGCACAACAACAATGTGATGTCACAATGAGTTTGTGATGTCACAGTGGTGATGAGATCACAATGAGTTTGTGATGTCACTGTGAGTTTGTATTATTACAATGACATGTCTATTTTAATTTTTACTAGTTCACAATGAGGATACAATTTCAAAGAAAAATCTTAAGATCCAAAGACTATGAGTTTTTAGTCATAACTTGTGTGATATGCTGCCATTAGGATATTTTAGGCCTTTAGTAAGCTTATATTCTGTTTTCAAACTCATAACAATTCAGGTATGACATATGATATCAGAAATTGAAACTGACATTATGAATATTGTGACATCACATTGATAGACATCAAGACCATGGTGTCACATTGTGAGCTCACAAATCTGTTAGGATTTCATCACCTTTGTGCCAACACATGACTTTGGAGACAACACAGTCCCTTTGTGAACTCATATCTTCATTGTGAATTAATGATATTTGAGAATCGGCATGCCATTGTGACATTTCCAACCAACTGTGACAGCACAAACCTATTATAGTAAAAACACATTGTCATCTAATAGCCATTGTGGTAGCACAATCCCTTTGTGACCCTACATTTCCATAGTAATATCACTAATCCACTGTGAAATTCCAATCCTCTCTTACCCAATGCAGGTATGAAATGTGATACCCTAATCCAGTGTGACATTTAGATCATGGTGACATCACACTGATAGATAATATGAGCATTTGTCACATTCTGACAACACACGTTAGGACTTCGTCACTTTTGAGACAACGCATGCCTTTGGAGACATCACAGTCCTTTTGTGAGCTCATATACTCATTGTGAGTTGACAATTGAGATCACATGTGTCATTTTGTTGTCACCAACCCATTGTGACATCACACACCTCTTGAAAACTCATCACTAGTGAGGCATCACCAATTGTGGTATCAAAACATTATTAAGTCAGCATATGGCAGCATCACATTTCCATAGTGATATCACTGTTCCATTGTGTTTTCAATAAACTAGTATGTCTTCATAGCATTTTAGAAAATTCATGGCCTTTTATATTTGTCTTCTTCTGTGAACTCATATCCTCATTGTGAAGTAGTAGCAACTGAAATTGGGCATGTGATTTTGAAATGTGACTTCACAAACTTTGATTTCATCACCAGTGTGACATCACAAACCCATTGTGATCTTTCATAGATATTTGACGTCACTATCACATTGTGACATCCCAAACTTATTAGGACCTCTTAGCACCTTTGAAAAAACACGTAGCCTTTGTGACATCACAGTCCCTTTGTGTAACTCTACGCTCATTATGAACTGACGATTGATATCAGACATGCCATTGTAACATCATGAACACTTTGTGACAGCACCAGTGTGACATAACATTCTCTTTATAAAAGCATCAACTACTTTTGACATCAGAAAACTAGGACAAGATAGTATTATGAGATCACATTGTCATTGTGAAGTTATAAACAGCTTGTGAATGCCTGTTTTTAATCTTTTTTGTTGTTGTAGTTGGTCATGATAATTGAAATCTGGGCTTGGGTGCTGTCCCTGCTCTACAGCTCTAGGCGAGCACATTATCACTTGATCCACAGCACCACTTCTGGTATTCTAGTGGTGTTTATTGGAGATAAGAGTCTCATGGACTTTCCAGCCTGAGGTGACTTTGAACTGCAATACTCAGATCTCAGCCTCCTGAGTAACTGGGATTACAGGCATGAGCCACCCGTGCCAGGCTTTTTCATTCTATTTAAAATTTGGCATGTGTGTTGATATCAGAAAAATAATGTGCCCTCATAACAGTTGTAACATCATAAATCAGCAGTGACATCAAATTGTCATTATGACACCATCAGCTCATTGTGATATCACCAAATGACAATGGCATCATAGCATGATAAATCACAGTGACATTGTTATGTCATAGACATAACAGTGTGAAGGCCTATTCTGTGAATTCATTCTATTTCAGAAACCCATTTGACCATATAACCATTGTGATATCACAATCCATTGTGACATCACATTGCCCTTGTGACATCATTAACCTGCTGTGCCATCACAAACCAGTCCTGTAATTATAAGTTTTGTGACATTGTCATATGTTAGGCTCTTTGTGAGCTCATAATCTGTTTTAAATCTCTTATTTCTGATATGACATGTGATATCAGAAATCCCCTGTGACATCATACTGCCAGATATCATGACCATTGTATCACATTGTGACATCACAAACCTGTGAGAACAGCATCACATTTGTGACAACACATGCCTTTGGAGACATTACAGTCCCTTTTTGAACTCATATATTCATTGCCAATTAATGACCATTGAGATCTGCCATGCCACTCTGACATCATGAACCCATTGTGACATCACAAACTTATTGTGACCTCATCATGAGAATGGCATCAACGACTAATTGTGGTATCAAAGCATTATTTTGACATGATATTGTGGTATTGCCATTGTGATATCACTGTCCCATTGTGTTTTTACAAACCTATATGGCCACATCACAACTTAGAAAATTCGTGGCCTTTGAGACTTCAAGCTCTTTCTGTGAACTTGTGTTCTTATGACCTCTAAGGCAAGGAGACAAACCATGTGGTCACATTTAATGTATAAAACAATTTACAATAGAAAGGGGACTGAGATTACCTTATCCTGGACTGGATACCCAGGTCCAACAGCAGCCTTGACCACCAAACCTGAGACCTCCGATGGGCAGCCCCACCCTTTCTTAATTGGTCTGCACACGACCAGCCAAAAAATTATGATCTCTGAATCTCCAAACCTCAATGGGCAAGGCTTTTTACTTTTTCATTCTTCCCTCCTTCACTACAGTCCTCTCCTTCCTTCCTGGTCTTTCCCTTTTTCCCTTCCGCCACTTCCTTCTTCTCTTCAGGTCTCTCCACTCTCCCCAGGCCTGCCCTACTCTGCCCCAGTTACCACTTGCCAACATTCTGCTCTCCCTCATCTTCCTCTCTTCTCAGGTTTTTTCCTTTCTGTTATCTCATCACTTTCTTACATCCGGGTAGCTCCCATTTTTATCCCCGCTTCCAATGCTCTGAAAATGCACCCTATATATAGGTTGTACCCCTCCTCACTCCAACAGGTCTACTGCCTAGCAATTTTTAACCGTCTCTTCCCAATCTGCCCAATGCTCAATCACTTCTTGACAGCTCACTAAGTGAGGCTTGACACCTCCACCTTTGGCGGCATTCCCCACATTCTCCCATGGGCCAGGGCAAGAATTTACAATGATTATCGACTCCCACAGATAATTTTGGCAACACTGGTTATTACAGTATCCTCATAGTGAATTAGAAGAAATTGAAGTTGCATATATCATTGTTATATTAAAACTGGATGAGACATCACTAACGCATGGTGACCTCATCAGTGCAGAGACATCACAAACTCATTGTGATACCATATTACCATTGTGCCACCATGATCATATTGTGACATCCCAAACCTATTATGACCTCAGAAGCTTTGAAAGCTTGGCCTTTGTGTCATCACAGGCCCTTTGTGTACCCATATCCTCACTTTGAGCAAATTGAGATCAGACATGCCATTTTAACATGGCAAAACTTTTGTGACATCATCAACAGTGTAACATCACATTGTTATTATGACAACATCAACCCATTGTGACATCATATAACAACAATGACTTCATAGCATTATGACATCACATGGTCATTGTGATGTCACAGATACATTGGAATGCCTATTCTGTGATTTCATTCTATTTCAAATGTGGCAGGTGGGTTGATAACAGAAATAGATTGTGATAACATAACCATAATGACATCACAATACCTTGATGACACCGCATTGCCATTATGATATCACTAACCCACTGTGACATCACAAAACTGTCCTATCCTCATAAATGTTTTGACATGCTGCCAGTGTGATCACTAGCCTCTCTGAGCTCATAAATTGTTTAATTCATAATACATCAGGTATGATATGTGATATCAGAAATCCACTGTGACATCACGACCACTGTGACATCACATTGCCAGATGTCATGAACATTGAGTCACATTGTGACTTTATAAACCTGGTAAGATTCATTACACTTGTGCCTACATATGCCTTTGGATACATCATTATCCCTTGTGAACTTATATATTCATTGTCAATTAGAGACCTAGCATGAGATGTGACATCACCATCCCATTGTGAAATCACAAATCTATATGACCTCATCACCTATATGGCATTACCAACTATTTGTGACTTCAAAACAATACTATCTCATGTAATAGTAACATTATATTGCCAATGGGATATCTCTGTCCCATCGCATTTCCACCAATATATTAGGTACTCATAATATTTTACAAAATTTATGGCCTTTCTGTCTTCTAGCTCTATACAATGGTGATATTACAAATTCATAGTGACATCACTATCCAAGTGTGACCTTATCCCCACTGTGACATCACAAACCCATTGTGACAACATATTTCCACAATGATATCACGATCACCATGTGATATACCAAACCTGTTGTGACCTCTTAGCACCTTTGAAAAAGCACATGGTTTTTGTGACATCACAGTCCTTTTGGGTAGTTATATCATTGTGAACAAAGGACAACTGATATCAGACATGCCATTGGACCATTACAAATGATTTGTGACATCATCTCCAGAGTGAGATCACATTGTTGTTAGGAAAACATCAGACCATTGTGACATCCCAAAATGACAATGACATCATAGCATTATGTCATCACATTTTCATTGTGAGGTCATAGAGACAATGTGATTGCCTATTCTGTGATTTCATTCTATCTGAAATGTGGTATATAGTTTGATTTCAGAAACCCTTCACCATTGTGACATTACAATCCCTTTGTGACCTCATATAGACATTGTGATATCATTAATGCAAAGTAAAATGACAAACCTATTTTGTCCTCATAAATTTTGTAACAAGCGACTACCTTCATCTGGGCTGAATGCCCAGAGCTAAATTCAGCCTCAACCACCATGAACCCTCAGAGCTCCAAAGAGCAGCCCAGCCATTTATTAACTGGTCTGCAAACAATCATCCCCCAAAATAATGATCTCCAAAACTCCACATTTCAAAGGACAAGGCTATTTCCTTTCTCTTCATCCTCCTACTCTCCAGACCTGTCCTACATTTCAGGTCTTTTCATTTTTTCCTTCCACCATTCCCTTCCCTTCAGGCTGCTCTACTCTTGACAGTCCTGCCCTGCCCTATCCAGGTGGCCAGCTGCCATCCTTCACCTCCTGCTCTCCCTCAATTTCCTCTCCTCCCAGGTCTTTACCTTCCTGCAGTCTCATCACTTCTTTCCTTCCAGGCCTTTCCCCTTTTTCTCTCTCCTTCTGTTGCTCTGAACATGCAGCCTATATATAGGCTGTGCCCTTCCCCCACTGTGATATATTTCCTGCATAAGAGTTTTCAATCAACACTTCCCAAATGTTCATGCCAAATCACTTCTTGGCAGCTCACTATGTTGGGCTTGACATCCTATCTCCTTCAGCAGCATGTCCTGCCCCTTCCAGTGGCATGCAGCCACCCTCTCTGGTGGTCCAGACCAAGAGGCCATGATGACTATCTGTTCCCGTGGATTATAGGGGCACTGCTGGTTTTTACCGTGTCCTCATGGTGGTCTAGTAGCAATTGAAATTGGGCAAATAATTGTCATATTACAAAGTCGTGGCATAACTAATCCATTGTGACTTCATCACCAGTATGACATCACAAACCCATTGTAACATCACATTGCTGTTTTGACACAAGGATCACATTACTACATCCCAAATCTATTATGACCTCTTACATCCTTTGAAAAAATACACAGATTTGTGACATCACATTCCCTTTGTGTACTCAAATCCCCAGTGTGAAATATTGACCATTGAGAATCAGACAGGACATTTTAACATCAAAAACTGTGAGTTCATCACAATTGTGACTTCACATTGTCATTTTGACAACATCTGCACATTGGGAAATTACACAACTAAAATGATATGATAGATTTACAACTTCACATTGTCCTTGTGACATCATAGACACATTATGAATGCCTTTTCTGTGATTACATTCTATTTAAAATGTGGCTTGTAGGTTGATATCATAAACAAATCGTGAACTCATAAACACTGTGACATTACAATCCCTTTGTACATCACGTTGCCACTGTGATATCACAATAACCACATATCACAATATCACATAACCCCCCGTGACATCACTAACCTATCCTGTCATCATAACTTTTGTGACATGCTGCAATTCTAATATCTTAGGCCTTTTTGTCCTCATAATTTCTTGTTGAATTCATTAAATTTCACATATGACATTTGATATCAGAAATTCCCAGTGACATCATGACCATGGTGATATCACACTGCCAGATTTCATATCCATTGTGACAAATTCTGACATCACAAACCTTCTAGGAATTCATTATATGTGTGACAACACATACTATTGGAGAAACCAAAGTCCCTTTGTGAACTCATATACTCATTGTAAGGTAAAAACAATTGAGAACCATCATGTCATTGTGACATGCCCAACACACTGTGACATCACCAATCTTTCGTGACCTCATCACCAATGTAGCATCATCAACTAATTGTGACACCAAAACAATATTTTGACATTATGTATTGAGTTGACATTGCCATGGTGATATCACTGTCCCACAGTGTATTCACAAGCCTAATATGACCTCATAACATTTATAAAAACTCATGTCCATTAAGACTTCAAGCTCCTTCTTTGAACTTGTATGCACATTGTGAAATACTAGCAGTTGAAACTGGACATGTGTTTGAGATATTACCAAATCATTATGACATCATAGGCCTGTTGTGACCTCATCACCACAGTGTATCATAAAGTTATCCTGACCCCTAAGTTCCTTTGAAAACTTGTGACATCACAGTCCCTTTGTGGATCCATATCCCCATTGTGAACACATAATTGAATTCATATATGACATTGTAATATCACAAACCCTTTGTGACCCAATCACCAGTGTGACAACACATAGTCATTATGACATCATTACCTCCTTGCAACATCAATTTACAATGACCTCATAGCATTATGACATTAAATTTTTATTGCGATGTTATAGACACATTGTAAATGCCTATTCTCTTAGTTCATTCTATTTCAAATGTGGCATTTGGGTTGATATCAGAAAACCATTGTGATCTCATAAATATATGGCATCACAATTACTTTGTGACATCACAGTGCTATAGTGATTTCACGAACACACTGTGACATCACAAACCTGCCCTCTTCTGTTGGGTCTTCATCCATCCCACGAAAGCTGGACAGGGTCCCAGGAAAGCTACGTGTGGCTGCTCGCCCATTCCTCAGCCTCCCTTAGCCCAGGAGACAATCAGATGCAGTGAGTCAAGTCAAGAAGGGACTCGTTTATTAACACAGAGCAAGACCTTTTTAAAGCAAAAGACTGCGTGGGAGGAGAGGAAATGGAACCAACCATTCACTGTAAAGGTAACACCTTATCATACACCTAAGCTTCCACAAGCTGTTTACACACGGAAGGTAAACATATCAGGCTCTGCTCAATCAACATCCTCTCAGGGCCATCTTTGCTGCCTGTGTGCCCCACAGATTCCCCCTTTCTGTATTAATGGCAGATACAACTCCCAGTTAGTTATCTTTTTCCTCTCCTCTGTAAAGGTTATTTTAACAGGATTAGATTGGTAAGAATAGCATTGGCTATGCAGGGGGTTTGAGGCAAGTCTGGGGGTCAAGATTTGCCAGAAAAGGATAGGGCCCTTGTGCGTGATATAAGAGCCCGTCCCTGTTGCCTCACATCCCCAACTAGCATAGTAATAAACATCAGCCCCACCACAGTTAAAAATGTCTGAAGTAGTTCGATTAATTCCGGGGCATATAGAACAGTCTTTATCTTGTCTTCTTCAGAACATGGGAGCAGCCTGTGTATTGGGAATTCCACACATGCAACACAGTGCATCCTCGTGGGCCCCCACTCTCAGGCCATTCTACTATAGTCCAGAAAAACAAGGAAAAAAAAAAAAAACTCTGCAGACATAGCAATGTAATCCCGAGCACCTGGATTCTTTCAATTAAGCCAGTTCTTTGTTTGTGCCTCCAAGCAAGTACAGGGGTCAAGATGACCTTTGAGTTTTACTGTTGTCTCCCAACACTACGTCTTTGTTCAAAGAAGAGAATCCGCCTGTCTTAGGTTGGGTGAATCATCTAGTCTGTCTTACCCTTCATCCGGAACTTCTTCAGAGCAAAGGAGAAGGCCCTGTCTTAGGTTGGTCAGACTGGCACCTCTCTCTTACCCATCTCTGGCTGCGGTTCCTCTTGAAGGAAATTCATAACTGGCTGGCTAAACTCATAAGAGGATTGCAGTGCACATATAATGCAAGGAAGGCATAGAAAAACCATCAGCAAAAGCATTCCCAGGCCAAGCAATGTCATTAGCAGTCCTTTAACAGTCAGGAATGGGACAGCAGTCTTTGCGATTTCAGAGTCCAGAGGTGGGGCTTGTAAAAGGAATATTAGAACAGGTAGCATTAAAATAAATAGCTCCTACAAAAATATTAAATGGTCCATATGTAATGACATAGGGAGGTGATCAAAATGAAGGTCAAGCCACCAGGTCGAAGGGACAGCTTCTCTTGTGGAGCTATGTCTGCATTGCCAGCAGTGATCACTGCCCAAGTCACCCAATGAGGTTGATGTGGATTCCTTAGCCATTGCCGGCACTGGGAGGGTCAGAAGAGCCAACAGCTGGAGTATTGCCATCTGCAATTGTTAGAGAACACAAGAGCTTCTCAAGGGCTGATTGCCCTTGGGAATGGTTAGTTATCTTTCTTGCTTTCCCGCCTTTAAACACAGGCCTCTGCCACCATAGCCATTTTTCTTTCCTTGTTGGTTAGTTTACACTTGGGCATCCTCCTGTATAGAGGAAATCGGTAAAACTTTAAGGTTCCTGGCAAGGACACAAATGGAGGTTGACATCTCTGTGGGAAAAATGCATCCAAATCTCCTGCCCATGGTAACTAGCAGGTCAGGTTCTCTCCACTGTTGTGTCAGGGGGTCCTTCCACCTGAATTTCACTTGGGGCTTAGGGTTTAGTTGTCCCCAGTGCTTCTGAAAACTGGATTCAGTTGCCCTTTTGGAAAACTTAAAATGTTAATGGTAAACAAAGCTATCTGTAACTGTATATGTGGGCTAACTCCCACTTTTTGTTTTAATAATTTCTCCTTAAGACATTGGTGATTTCTTTCTATAATTGCTTGGCCTTGGGGATTATAGGGAAATACTATAGTATGATTAATGTGCCATTTGTCAAAAAATTCTGACATTGCTTTACTAACAAAACAGGGTCCATTATTGGTTTTAACTTGTGCTAGTAGAACCAAGGTGGCAGAGCATTGAAGAAAATGTGCTTGTGAATGTTTAGTTCTTTCTCCTATATGTGCAGTGGCCCAGCATGCTCTTGAGTAACTATCTATACAAAGATATTTTTAAACGTACCAAAGGCTAGGAAATGAATAATGTCTGCCAGGATTAAGGCCTCTGAGATTTACCGCTGGTGGTTGTAATGGGGTACTTTTAAGAAGGGCTGGCATGTTTTGCAGGTATGTACTATCTTTTTGAGATCCTTTACAGGAATCTGAGGAAATCTATGTTGAAGACCCCTTCAGTTAATGTGGGTGAAATCATGCAAACAGGTAGCCTCTTGTAATGTTAATACTTGTGGACCAGTAGCTAACTGGTCCGCCCAATTATTGCCTAGGGATCAAAACACAGGAAGTTTTGAATGCCCTCTCAAATGTTGAATATGAATAGGGGCTCCTCACCCTTCTAACACACCCTTAAGGGTAACCATAAGAGGGGAGATAGGGTTTTCATCCAGCTTAATATGTGCCTGAGAAATATGAGGGAACAAGTTAATCATATATAGGATATCAGAATACAAATTAAAGGGTTTTTTAATGTCCTGAAGGGCCATAATTACGGCCAGAATTTCTTTATATTGTGCTGACCCTTGACAAGGTTGAAATATTTGTTGGCTCAGGGTCTTTTGTTGCTCTTCAAAGGCAGCATACACAGAGCCTGCTTTACCTCCATCAGAAAAAAATATGGAGGGCACCAGGAAGATTCGTAGGAGAAAATAGAGAAGGCATTTTGAGGGGAAGTCGCCATAACGTGACAGTCCATTTGGATGGTCCATAATGGCAATCAATTTGGCCTAGGAACCCCTCCTCAGAGAGAGCAAGATAAGCATTGGCTTGAGTGAGCCACTCAACGTCTACCATCTGAAAAGGAAAAACAATGGAGTGAGGGTTGAGGCCATAATGCCTTTGAGCTTGGGTCCTTCCCTTGACAATAACATCTGCAAGTTGGCCTACCTGAGGTGTGACGCCCAGGGGAGTATGAAACCACTCTAATGGCTCCCCCCTTTAAGTTAAAACTGCAGAAATCATTGTAACACCTATAAACAACTAAGGTATATTCTGAAGGTAGAGTGGGAGTCCAGGGCATGCCTCTTAGGGGCGTTCCTACTAACTCCATCCTTTCATTTATCTTACTTAGATCTTGGAGTATACGCCAAGCCCCAGAAGGCATTTGAATAACAGATACAGGTGTGTTCCAAGGATTAATAGAAGGACATACGTGCCCAAGGTTTATCTGTTCCTTCACCAAGAAGTGGAGGGCTACAAGTTTAGGTTTGGTCAATGGCCACTTCTCCACCAAGATAGGGCTTCTGGGTTTCCACCTAATGGGAGGTACTCAAATCAGTGGCCTTTAGGATTGGGGGTGTAACTGAGCGGATCCCCTATATTCTTCTCTGTAATTATGAAAGTTAGAAATCCTTTTCCTTAACTCTCTCTAGATCCTGTTTAAGCCTTTCTGCTTCTTCTCCATCCAGGATATCATCATAGGATGCTCAATGGTCTGTAGTGACCATGGCATCCATTTATCTTAGCATGTCTTGCCCTAGTAAATTGGCAGTGAGTTTTTTGCCACTAAAAAGCATATCTTTCCCCGTTCTCCATCTGGTCTAGTCCATTTCATATGGGCAACCGTCTCTTTGGACTGGGAGTTGCCCTCTACCCCCAATATTGGGGGCCTTGGTGCAAGCTTCCAGTCCAAGGGCACTTCCTCCTCTCTGAGTATGGTTTGATCTGCCCCCGTGTCAATTAGGCAGTGAAATTGCTTCCCACCTGTGAAAATAGTAATTTTAATGTAGAGTCCTTCCTCCAGGGACACAGTCCTATGGGCCTGGGTCATCCTGCCATGAGGCTGCCTGGGACTCACAGCACAGTGGGTTCCTCCTTGAGTTAATGGTGCTGGAAGACACCACTCCCCTAGTTTAAAGGCTTCCTATTTACATCAAATTTGGATGGACAATCTTTTTTCCAATGGTACCCATTCCTTCACCTGGGGCAGGGTGTAGGGGGAGGTTAGGACCTCCCGGGCCGTTTGGCAGGGGGGGGTTGTTGTGAATAGTCCCTCTTAAAGTGCCCCTCCTGCCTGCATTTAAAACAAGTCCCTCTCCCCAATGGTTTTCGGGTTCTTCGGCTTTGGGCTGCCAGCACCTGGGTAATAGCCTCAGTCATTGCAGATGTCTGAACCTGTAAAGCTAAAGGTTATGATTGTGACTGGTGCTGTTGCATTCCCACATCCTGTGAGGCCACCACACATCTGCTCATGGAACTCTCTCTAAATCCTATGCAGGCCATGAGGTGGTCTGCATTCACCCCTTTCCAAACCAGCAAATTTACAAACTGATCTTGGAGGTTCCCTGCCAATAGCTTGTGGTTAATACTCTGTTGGACTCAGTCTACAAACTCAGCTAGAGGCTCACCAGGTTTTTGTCTCACTCCTGCTATGGGGGATTCAGTGGGCCTATCATCCAGTTTGTTGCCTACAGCAAGTCCTGCCTGTCTCACCTGTTCATTGTACGGGCCAGATATTGTGGCCTGTTGGACGCCAGTGAAGTACCTTTCCCCTGACCCTGTTAACATGGCAAAAGTAATAGGTATCACGGGTTGAGCATGCCGGTTATTCTCCACCCGCATTCTGCATTCCTCCTTAAAGAAGGCACACCATTTAATAAACTGAGAACTGGTGAGGAGGGCTTTGGCCACATCCCAACAGACACACAATTAGGTTATAAGCAACGTCATGTAATAGGGTCTGGGCCCAAGGAGAGTTCGGGCCATCCTCCACCACCACCTTGTGGAGCTCTTTCAGATCCTTAGCTTCCCATGGATACCATTCCAAGGTCATATTACCTCCTGGTGCCAGATTGACCGGATAAGCTTGGGGAAGTGAATCCTGTGGTCCGGACTCCTATGTGGCACTTCCCTTAAATGTCAAGACTCCAAGTAGGTTACTATCCCAGCCCTCGGCCCCTTTATGGAAGGTTGTAGGGGTCTGGGTCTTGCAGGTCCCTCTTGCAGCTCCCGTTAGGCGCCTTACCTTCCCTCCCCCCCAATCAGGGGAATAGTGTGGGGACCTAGGACCGTCAATGGCACCCAAATCATAGGGGGTAACTTTCACCCTCATCTTGACTTCCACTGTGCATGTTTTGGTGCGTTCTCAGTGGAATTTGACCCATTCCATTTCCTTCACACTTCCCAAGTCCTCCTTTACTCCCTCTAGGCCTAATGTTGCCCCTTTCTCCTTCCTCTGTGAAATTGCATTACCCATACTAAGGGTTTCACTTACCCTGAGAGAGTGCTTAGCCTCAGCTGGTATCTTTTCCTTTTGATCCCCATGTGGCGAGCCAGATGTCAGGTCTTCGTTTGACCCACAAAAGATGGACAGGGTCCAAGGAAAGGTAGAAGTTAGAAGTTAGAAAGTTATAAGGATTTGAGGGAAAGGTGTATTCTAAGTTGGAAGTGGATGCCCAGTAGGTGTTTGATAACAGAGATACCCTGGATAAAAAAGAGTCTAAGAAAGGGAGTTGAGTTTTGGTAAGAGCACCAGAATAGGGATCAAGAATCCCTTGACAAAGACAATACAATTCATTTGCAAATGGCAGTAGGGAACCTCTAGGACTAGATCAGTGTGCTTATTGAAAGCAAAATGGACATTGGGAAAAGGAATATCCAAGGAGGAGAAAGATAGAAAATGACAGGTATGTAAACACATTAAACACTTGGAAAACGTGTTCATATCTCTGGAGTAACATGCAAAGGAGCTTGTTGCTCTGAATTCCAACTGTGTTCAATTTAAAAAGCAGCCCTCTGAACTTAAGAAGAAATGTGGCAAAGAAAAATTCACACACTTATATCTCAAAACACAGGCTTATAAAAGACTGAATCTCCATTATGTGCCAGTTAAAACCAACCAAGGTGTTAAAAGCACATAGAAGAACACATTGGATAAAACAGAGAGAATTATTTGATGTGAAGAAAAGATTTGAAGATATAAACTTTTGAGAGTGAAAAATGAGAAGAAAATCCTCAAAAGGAACCTAGAAAACACTCAGAATTAAATGAAATTCAAATACAAACCCTGAATACGTATGAGACAAATTAAGGGACCACAGGCCGACAGAAACACAAGACACCAATACTGCCATCCTTGCTAACCACAAGTGAGGCCAAAAAGAGATCCTGTTGCTGCATTATGAAATCGTGGACCTGAAAAATGAGCTGGACCTGATATAAGAATGTATTAGGCTGTAGTACATGTCGATTATAAGCTTTGAAAATTGTCACCAGAAATTCAAAGCAACAGAGCGAAAAGGAAAGAGTAATTAGCAGAGAAGACAGGGAAGTGCTGTCATAGATGAGGTCAAGTAAAGTGAACAGTAAAATATCAGGCTCAACAAAGAGATTGTTACTCTTCAGAAAGAGTTAAACGGCCACATGCTTTGATAGAGAATGCTAGGGAAAAGGAAAGAGCATTAGGAAGAAAAACAGAAGGGCTAAACAAACAGTTGAAAGATCTGTCACAAAAATACACTGAAGTTGAAAACTAGAAAAAGAAACTACTAGAGTAAAAGTCCCAAAAGACTGCTGAGATCTTCATCATAAATGTAATGCAGAACCTTCACGTCCCAATGGAACAGGTGGAGGCGGGACAAAATACCTCATAATAGCACTTTTGTGAACTTCAGGGAGGAGCTGAAAATCAAGCAAAGGTATTGTGAGAAGGAGCAGCAGTTGTCCAGTCAAAAGAACTCTCCTGTGACCCTGCCAAAACAGTTACAGTTTAAGGAGCACATTGAGAAGAAGAGTGGGATTTTGAAAGCAAATTTGAGAGAAAAGGAGGAGAATAAAATGGAAGAAGTCTCCAAGGTTCAGAGTATTGAACAGATGTTAAAAAAACTAGAGACCCTAAGATACAGGGAAACATCTAAGCTGATCAGGTAGCTTGGGAGATTACTCTAAAACCAGTAGGATCTCTAGAACTACTGGTCATTAACATTAAAGGAAGAAGCAAAAACAGTTGTAATAAGTGTGCAAATTTTGACACTGAACTTGTGAAAAAAGCATACAGGCTCAAGCTTTCTGTCAGTTTACGTGTAGATATTTGAACCCTGGTAAATTTCTCGAGGCCACTACCTAAACTGTTCTGAAAACCAGTGAGGCCTTAGCGTGACAGTACTTTGTAAGGTGTGTAGGTAATTTCCAACAGGTAAATGCTGAAAAGCTGGAACGTATGGAAAGAATACATATGTGAGGAAACTCAGATGGTGAATTTGGGAAAGTGGACTTCACAGAGGTAAAGCTGGAAAGTATGGGTATTGGTATCTATTAGTAATAGTGGACACTTTTTCAGGCTGAGCTGAGGCATGTAATAATTCCTTGATTTGGCTTACCCTTAGCTGTGGGTTCCAAAGATGGCTCTGCATTCATGGCCCAAGTTCTCAATTATTAACTAACACTCTAGGAATAAATTAGAAGTTACAATCCATTTATAGAGCTCAGAGTTCAAGGCATGAGAAAGAATGAATATGCCCTCAAAGCAAACAAACTAAATTAAATACAGAGACTGTCCATGGCTAGGTGAGCCTCCTCCACTTTGCTCTCCTTTGAGCAAGATGTAGCCCTTGTGTTAAAGGATTTAATCCCTTTGAAATACTTTAGGGAAGACCACACCCTTCGGTTCCTAAATTTGGGAAGGCTATATTAACAGAAATGTCTAACTACAATCTGTAGGCTTTACAACATATTCTTTTATGGACCTATCCTTTGGTAAAGAAAGCCCACCAGCCACATAAGAAAAAGTCCACCTGAAGGGGAGGGGCCAAGATGGCGATGGAACAGCAGGAAAACACCACAGCTCTCCCCAACGAAATACAGAGTTTGGATTTCAATGCTCCGTTTCTGCAAGTGACCCACAAAAAAAAAAAAGGCAATTACTCAGAGAGATACAGAAAGTGAAAAAAGAAAAGGGAAAAACCTACACAGACAGTAAAGTAGGAAGACCCTTCCCCACCCCTTGTTGGTGATGGGGCTCCCCACTGAGCAGCTTAAGTGGTGGAGCTTTGTGCCAGGTTGCTTAAGTGGCCTGGCTCTGGACCCTCTGAGAACTACACACCCACAAGCATCCCAAGGCTAACAGAAGACTCCCAAGGTCCAGTGCCTACCCAAAAATACAAACTGAAATCTCAGAAGACAGAGCCGGCCTGAAGATTCCCCTCACCCTCCCTGGCATGGCGTCTCTGCCTGGCTGGTGCAAGCAGCCCAACCCAGTCAGGAGCAGCAGCAGCTGTCAGCAATGGCAAACAACACTAGACTGGCAGTGTAGCACCTCTGTCCTGCTGGTGTAAACAGCCTAGCCTAACCTGGATCAGCAGCAGCAGCTGGCAGTAGTGGCAAACCACCCAGACTCTGGGCACAATGCCTCTTGGTACTAGCCCACAGGAACAGCCCAGACCAGCCCAGGGCGGCAGTGATAACTGTGGCAAGGACAGCGGCAATGAACAACTCCAGAACACTGGCTGTTTGTGCCTCTCCATACTGGCCCGCATAAGCAGCCTAGCCCAGCCTGAGGCAGCAGCACTGGTTAACACTGACTCGTGGTGGTGTGGAGCGCCTCTCCATACCAGTTTGCATAAGCATCCCAGCCCAACCCATGGTGGCAAAGGTGATGAACAACCCCAGGCATGACGCAGAGTGTGGTGCTGATCAACCCAAGAAAGCTTCATGAAATTTCCTGCCTGGTCTGGCTTTGAACCAGAATACACAGATCTGAGCCTCCTGAGTAGCTACAATTATAGGCATTCACACCAGCAGGGTCTAACTCTTGCCAACCCCTTCACTTTTTCTACAATAGATCATTGCTTAGTTCATACAAGGACTTTAAGCAAATACAAGAGGATCCACATAATACCCTGTATTCTATCTGACCACAGTGGAATCAAACTAGTTCTCAATAAGAAGACATAAAGTAGAAAAAACTTAAACACATGAAAATTAAACTGCACTAAGTTGAACAACACATGAGTCACAGAAGAAGCTAAAGAAGAAATTAAAAAGTTCCTATAATTCAGTGAAAATGAAGAAACATCACAAAGAAACCTATGGGACCCAGCGAAAGCAGTCCTCAGGGGCAAATGTATTGCTCTCAGTGCACATATCAAGAAAACAGAGACCAAGTAAACAATCTTATGATACAACTAAAACTGCTACAGAAATAAGAAAAAAATTGAACCTAAAGTTGCTAGACAGAGATAACCAAAATAAGAGCTGAAATTAATGAGACAGAGACTGAGAAAATTATAAATAAAATTAATTAAACAAAAAACTGTTTTTAAGAAAAAATTAATAAAACTGACAGACCACTGGCAAGAGTAACTAACAAAATAAGAGGAGACCCAAATCAATATTATCAGAGATACCACAGGAAAAATTACAACAAACATCCAAGACATCCAAACAATCATAAGGACTCTATAACAATCATAAGTGACTCTACTCACAAAGGAAGGAAAACCTAGCAGAGATGGATGAATGTCTACAGAAATACAAATTGCTCTCCCTCCTGTCCTTTTTGGTCCTGCTTCTTCACCATGTATGTATGGGGGCAGCAGTTTAGTAAATAAACTTCTTTTCCTGCCTTAATAGTGTGTGTGGTATTCTCTTCATAGGCTATCGAATGAAACCTACCTATTTAATATTCCTTACATATGATGCTGTGACTCAGATGGGGTTTTTGAGTTGGAAATGTTAGAATTTCCTATCCACCCCTTTTCTGTGAACTAAACTGCCTTGAGACACCACACGAGATTTTTCACCAATACCATTGCTGGCCTTCATATCCACATCCACACTTCTTTTCTCTGGCGAGTGAAACTACTCTCTACGGCTCTCTGTTGCTCAATCTCTGTTCAGATGTGGCGCCATGCCAGATACTCCTATGGTCTTTAGGGGAAAGGCTGGTCACCTCCGAACCCGAGGATACTTGGTTATGGGGTCTTGGCCATTTCTCTCTAGAGTGCTCTAGAGGAAGTAGGGACAACGCTTCTGCCTAGTCAGCTCTCGTTCACTCAACGGACTGACTCTCCTTCACATTTAATGGGGTGCTACAAGGCATGCCTGAGCCATAAAACCCCTCTGAAATGCCTCCTGTGCTCCCTGGATAGCCAGAGCACCTAATTTTTTATGCTTTTCTCAGATTTAGACAATTTTTGCCTCTGCAATGGTAAATGGTCAGAAATCTGTTCACTTTCAGTATCTCTTTGCTCTCTGCTAATCATGTCCAACTTTCTATATCTCTCCCTTTCTACAACTATTTGTATTGTGCTATGAAGCCTGCTACATGGGATGGGTCCAGGGCACCCATTCTAGGTTGCCTCTAAAAGGCTAGCAAAACTAGGCTTGATTATTTGTTCAGGCTTTCTTTGCATTTTTTTAGAAATTTGCCATCTTGACCAAATGGTGGGTTAAGGATTTGGCCCACTCCAATCCTTACACTTCCAACAAACTTACTTCTCCTGCATCCATCTATGCAAATGTGCCTTGCTAATAATTTGCTCTTTTCACAGAGTCTGGTAACTAAGGCCCAACCATCTGATGTGCTTTGTTAGCAAAGATGTCTAAACATTGTTCTCTAAAATTTTAGGATTTGAGTTTTGCTTCTTTTGTTTTGTGTTGTTTAGTTTAGTACTGAATACATGATGCTAAAATATTGGGCATATTTGTGCTAAGATTCTCCCATCTAACAAGTTTTGTCATTGCAGAATATTTGGTCAATTCTTGATAAGGACCAGGTAAGGTCTACTTATTCTATTTGATCTCCTTGCTGCTTTAATTGGAAATAACAAAGGGTTTTCGAGACAAAAGTTGCAATTCAAATCCAGCCCGGGCTGAAAAATCCCTAACACTCCATCTCCCAACTAACCTGCAAAGAACCAGGGTGGAAGCTTTGTTCAAGCCTCTTAACTCTAACCAGGGTACACTGCAAGTGGTATTATAACTCAAAGTGGTAGAGTGCTAGCCTTGAGCAAACGTGCTCAGGGACAGTGCCTAGGCCTTGAGTTCAAACCTCCTTGAATACCAACTGGGACAAAACATCCCAGCAACAACACTTAGACTAAGCCAGTCTGCAGAACAAAGAAACATGGAAAGGAATAAGAGGAGATGATACAAATCAGCCACTTTGTGCCTGCCCTTTCAAAATTAACCAGAGCTGGGAGGCCAATAGAAGTAAGAAGACTGCCCATCTAATGTCCATACCAGTCTAACTTTCAACTGGACAGGATTTTATATTCTTGCCTTTGTCACTTGCCTTCTTCTCTACCCAGTCGCCAGATGTCAGAAGTAGATAGGGATATTTCCACCAACATTTTCAGCCCCCAGTCCTTCCTCTTGCCATTTATTTGCTCTCAAGTATATTTTTAGTCCCTCAATGCCTCATGAGACTTCTCCATACTTCGTCCAAGAGACTTGCCTCCTCCAGACTTCATCTAAGGACTCATTGTCCAAGTGACAGCTGTTGCCTGCTGCCTTCTCTTAGATGGGATCTCATTTCAGCCATTTACCCCTACTGTTCAGACCCCTTGCAAACAGGAAATCGACAGAGAGAATCTTCACCCTTTTTCATAATTATCAAAAGGCTGGAATGTAAGGTCTGAACAGTAACACCTCCCTCCTTCTTGGCTAAGTTTCTGCCCAATATCTGTAACATAGGTAACTAGCAGACCTGGAAGCAGCCACCTTCCCCTCCTTCTAGGGCATATCCTGAGCCACCTCTGGTCACAAACCTCCCATCTGACCATAGGAGGGTCCCAGACCCTGAGGTCATATTGAGATCCAGTGTGGCCACACCTTTCCCCCACTGGGCCACACTTCTTCCTTTCCCTAGCCTAGATAAGTCCTGGCCCAGAGGTGGGTCTCCCCCTTCCTTTTAAGCTATGCTTCTCCACCATACATGGTGTGGGCAGCAGTTCAGTAAACTCTTTTTCTGCCTGAGAAAAAGAAATACAAATTGCCCAAACATAACCAAGAAGAAAGAAATCAATTAAACATGTCAATTACCTACAATGAGATAGTAGATGTAATCTGAAATCTTCCAACAAGAAAAGCCCAGGACCTGATGGATTCACTACAGAATTCTGTAATGCCTTTAATGGGAACTAATACCCACACTCCTCAAGCTCTTCAGAGAAGTAGAAACAGAGGGAGTAATCCCAAACTCATTCTATGAAGCCAATATCACTTTCATCCCCAAACCAGGCAAAGACCCCACAAAAAAACTACACACCAATCTGTTTTATTAAGACAGATACAAAGTTCCTCCATAAAATTGCAGCCAACAGAATCCAGAAACATATCAAAAAAATCATACATTATGACCAAGTGGTCTTTATCCTAGAGATGCAGGGATGGTTTAATATATCTAATCAATCACATCAACAGATCCAAGGTTAAGAACCATATGATTATCTCCATTAATGCAGAAAAGGCTTTTGATAAAATTCAGCACTCATTTATATTAAAAGCTATGTAAAAATAAGAATTGAAGGAACATTACATAAGATAATAAAAGTCTTACATGGGACATCAAAGGCCAATATTATACTTAAGTGGGAAAAACTACAACCAATTCCCCTAAAAACAGGAACAAGACAAGGATGCTCATTCTATCTACGCTTCTTCAATATAGTTCTGGAATTCTTAGCCAGAGCAATAATGCAAGAGGAAGACATTAAAGGGATCCACAGGGGACAGGAAGAAGATAAACGCTCTCTTTTTACAGATGGCATTATTTTATAAATTACCAATCCCTAAAGCTCCATCCCCAAACTCTTAGAGCTTATAAACCAATTTGGCACACTATCAGGATACAGAATTAACCCACAGAAATCAGTTGCCTTTCTGTATAGTATCAATGTACAAATAGAAAGGGAAATCAAATAAACAACCCCATTCACAATAACCGCAAAAAAAAAGTATCTAGGAATTAACCTAACCAAAGTTATAGAGTCTGTTTCATGAAAATTAAAAAAGCCTACAAAAAGGAATCATAGAGATTACCAGGAATTGGGAAGAAATGAGAAAAAATATTTACCAGTAATATAACAGAAAAACGTCTAATATCCATTATATTATAATATCCATTATATTATATATGGTGAAGTCAAGAAACTAACGCTTCACAAACCTAACAAACCAATCTTGAAATGGTCAAGGAAGCTAAAGAGAGACTTCTCAGAAGAAGAGATGAAAATGGCAAAGAAACACATGAGGAAATGTTCATCATCCCTGGCTGTAAGGGAAATGCAAATAAAAACAACTCTGAAATACCACCTTACCCCAGTCAATGTGGCCCACATCCTAAATTCAGCCAATAAAAAATGCTGGAAGGGATACAAAGAAAGAAACATTACTGCATTGCTAGTGGGAATGTATACTAATACAACCACTTTGGAAAACAGTCTGGAGGTACCTTAGAAAGCTAAATATCGACCTGTCCTATGAACTGGCCATACCACTCCTAGACATCTACTGTGAACAACGGGAACCAGTGTACATAGACATACACACCTCTATGATTATTGCAGCACTGTTCACAATAGCCAAGATTTGGAAACAACCCAGATAAGCCACAACTGATAATTGTAACCAAAAAATGTGGAACCTATATAAAATGGAATACCATGTAGCCATTAGAAAGGACAAAATGATGGTATTTGCAGAGAAATGGATGGATCTAGACCAAATTATTTGAGTGAGGTAAGCCAAGAACAATGAGACAAATGGCATAAGGTCTACCTGATACGTGGATGCTAAAGCCAAAATGCAAGAAGGTACGACAAAGTAAACAGAACTAGAGAATCAAAGGACAGCCAGTCATTTTGTTGTATCACCATTAATGACTCCATGTTCTTGACTGTGTAGACGGTAGAAATATGCACGCAACGGAAGGAAGCCAGGAGGAGGAACACAATAAGTGGGAAATGGAACAACATACAACAAAGGGGCCCATCAGCTGGACATAGAAGAAAAATAACGAAGCAACCCAAATACAGTGATGGGAAGAGATGAATGAGAGGGAAAGTGGGCAAGAGGGAATAGCCTACATTAAGCAAAAGCAAAAATATGTAAGTATCACCTGGGGTGGGAAAAATAATTTGGATTGTAATAGCTCATGGAATTAACAAACTTTGGACCATGATAACAATAATTGGCCTTGTCAAGGTTAAAATGTGTTTGTGACTTTAAGTATCACAATTCCACAATACTGTGAAATATGTGAAATATATGTAATCACCTATCTCAATTTTTACAAAAAAGTGTGAGAAGGGAAGGGTTAGAGGGATGGGTGACAATGTTGTCAGATACCTTGTATTTGTGTACTGTTTTGTAGAATGGGAGCTTCTTTGTACAACGATTTAAAGGTTATAATCATAATAAGTGTTTAAAAAATAAACATTAGGATGAAAATAAAATTTCAAATATAAAATAAGAAATTAAATCCAGTTGGAAAGAAAATTTCTTTGGGGAGAATAGTTTAGTTTATTGTATAGCAAGTCTCACATCAGAAATAAATTCAAAAACTACACCCAAGGTAAGTGAAATAAACTAAGAAATGGAGTTGAAAAAAGAACATAAGAAACTCAGCCCACTCTTTCTTTCCTGGACAGCTGGTGTGGATAAAAATGCATCATGCTCCTGAATTGGAACCAAAGTGGCAAGGATCTTACTTGGTGGTGATAACATCACTGTCGCCTATTAAATTAGCACGAAACAGCATTGGATCAATCATCTCAAGTGGAATAGGTAGTGGACCAGTATACAGAGAAGGCTGCAAGATGGACTGTTAAGGATAAGACTTACTAAGTGTTAATTATTGCTGACTAGTGTGTTTCTATAATTTACTTGTTTTCTATTTAATTCACCTTTTAAGCCTGCTCATTGGGTGGAGAGAAGGAATTTTTAGAATTTGGTAAGAAGGAATCAAGGATTTCATTGGACATGAAAAACAGTGTGGGATACATAAAGCAGCATGATCCCAATAATGAGCAAGGCCCACTAATCAATGTTGCCCTATGACCTGGCCCACTGGAGTGTATGGGGCATGCCACCCAAATGAGCAGGGCATGCTGCTGGAAGGGGTAGAATGTCATCCTCACATGATGATCTTTGAAGAATTGATTGGGGAACAGGCAGTTTGTGAAGTGATGGTTGAACACTATTAGGTAGGAGACCCACTGGAGTGATGGAGGGGTTCAACCTATATATATGCTGCATGGTCAGAGCAATGGAATTGGAGAAAATCAAGGGAAGACCTGCAAGGAAGGAAGTGGTGAGACAGCAGGAGGGGAAAGACCTGGGAGAAGAGGAAGTTGGGGGAGAGCAGGAGGGGAAGAAAGACAATTGGCCGGCAGGCCAGAGAAGTGTAGTGGAGAGGCCTAAAGAGAAGAAGGAAGTGATGGAAGGGAAAAAAGGGAAATGGAGGAAAGGTCTATAAAGAAGGAAGGAATAAGGGAAAAGGAAAAAGCCTTATCTATTGAAGTCTGGAGCGTGGAGATGGTAATTTGGGGGTTTGGTGTTTTGCAAACCAATTAGCTATGCCTATTGGAGGTCTGAGGTTTGGTGGTTGGGGCTGAGATGTCACTGAATGTACAACACAGGACAAGGTAAATGCAGGCCCATTTCTAATGTAAATAAAATTATCTTCAATGTGCCTCATTGTTCACAAGTTAATAGTCTCAAAGGCCACGATTTTTGTAAAATGTTATGATGTCAAAATAGTTTTGAAAAACCCAATGTAACAATGATATCACAATGGCAATATGATGTCACAATATTGAGTGATAATAATATTTTGATGTTATACTTAGTAGGTGATGCCATAATGGTGATGAGGTCACAATAGGCTAACGATGTTACAATAAGTCACAATAGGTTTTTTTTTATTGTGAAAATACTATACAGAGGGGTTACAATTACATGGGCAAGATAATGTGTACATTCTTATCAAGTATTATAGCCTCCTCCTTTGTTTCTCCTTCCCATCCCTTCACATACTTACCTGGCAGGGGAAATACCACGATCATACAATAGATTTATGATGTCAGTTATGTTGTCTGTTCCACCCAGGAGAAAGCCATCCCGCCTTGGCAGAAAAACTCATCCCACAGAGAAGTGTCTTTCTTCACCAGGTAAACACAGCCAAAGATTGCCCCTCCCTACAAAAGCCTAGACAAGCAATTGAAATTCACTAAACATAAACCCCGAGAAAAACTCCAAGCTGGGCTCTGTGAGTGTCTCAAACGTTAGCCCCTCAGGGAAAAGCTACTGTTTGATGAAAGACCTCAACCCTACACAGAACCTAGCCTCATCACAGCATCACCAAACTAGAGGAAACAGCCATCTCCCTCTTTTCTGACACTCCAAGCACCCTCCCACTGAACTAGCCTAGGAGGAAGATCAAAAAACATGCCTATCACAGAGCAGTTAGCCGGCCCAAACAGACTTAAGAAACCAATCAAGCCATAGGAAAACCAAACACCAAAAGCCAACCCGAGGCTCCACCAAGAAACTTGTTATGGACACAGGGAGATACAGGGTCTTCCCATTCACCCCCCCCCAAAAAAAAAAATTAAGGAACTCTATTTTGAAACTTTTCTTGAATTTTTATTTTTTTAAAGTGTTTTCTGTTAATCTTTTTTCTCATAATTTTTATTTTTGGTGTGTGTGTGTGTGTGTGTGTGTGTTTAATCTTTGTTGACCTTTAGGTCCTTTTTTATTGTTTTAAATTTTTTCTGTCATTTTTCATGACTTAATTGCTGTTCTGCTCATCCCCAGATATATACCTGTCATCAATTATTAGACCTTATCCCCCATTTTGTACATACTTAATCCAGAAATTTATTACTCAATTCACAAGCTCTTAGGCTTAACTTCTTGAAGAGCAGTATCATCTCTTTATACCTATATAATTATCAAGTTACTAATTTTAATTTTTTTTATTTTTTTGCTTTCATGTTTCCTTTCTATCACTCCCCTCTTCTCATCCTATCCTTTTCTTCTCTTAATATCATTTCTTTAAAAGTACATAATTTTTAAGTGTTTCACTTCTCAAATTTAATTTTTGTTTTTCCAATTTTCTTTTTTAATTTCTCTCCTGTCATTCTGTCCAATCCTTTTCCCTCTCTGAGTTTAGGTATTGGTTACATTTACTCTCCTTTTACCCATCCACATCCCTCTAGTCCTATTTGTCCCCACATTTCTCCCTAAAGCTAATAATTTCTGGTTTATCAAATCCTTTTTTGCTGTTTGTAGCCCATTAATACATAGTTGTTTGATGTTGAAGATTGTATCTGTTGAATTAGATTGTATCTGCAGCTATTTTGATTGTGCAACTACAGGACTCTGGTTGATGCTTGCCTTAAAATAGTGTTCTAGCACAAAATTGGTGTTAATTTCATACCAAATAGGCAGAACAAGCTGAAAAGCACAATAAAAATGGCAAGTCCAGGTATCTCACTCCCACTCATGTTAATCAGGTGACAGACTTGTTCATGAATAATCCAGAGGAGTTCCATAAAAACCTGTACAAACGCTACTGGTAAAAATGGTGAATGAAATGATTGAAAACTTGCAAAGGACTCAGTGTGAGCGTGCTAGGGAGGGTGAAGAGGCAAACAAAAATTAATACAGGAATCTTGTAAGCATTAAGATGATACTTAAAGATTAATGCAGGAATTGCATAAGCAGGTTGAGAAGAGTCAAAGAGAAACACAGGAAATGTGTGAACAGGCTGAGCACAGCCATAGAGAATTACTAGAATTGTGTAAACTTCACTAAACTAATCAAAGAGTAATACAGGAATTACGAGAGCAGGATGAGATATCAATAGAGGCATTCATGGGATCCATAAACAGACAGCTGAAAGAAGTCAGGGAGATCACAAATGGAATGCTGAATGGAGCCTGACAGAAAGAATGGGTGTCCAGGGAAACCATAACCAATCAACTAAGTGATTTGAGAAACTGAACACCAAATTAAGGAAGTAAAGAATTTCATAATATATCTAAAACAAAGCAACAACAAAGAATTTGAAGCCATAAAATCCTACCAATTAGAAGGAAAAGAAATAAAAAACAAAGTAGAAAGTCTTGACAGTAGGTTAGACCATGCAGAAGATAGAATCTCAGGGATTAAAGACACCTTAGATATTATAGAGAAAAAGCATACAATTATGCAAGACAAATCCAAAAAATATGATAGATCTATTCAACATTTGGAAGACATCATCAGAAGGCCTAATCTAAGGATAATGTGTGTAGAGGAGCACCTAGAGACAGAAGTTAATGGTCTAGAAAATGTATTTAACAGAATTCTAGCAGAGAACTTCCAAAACATGCAAAAAGATAGGCCTATTCAGGTATAAGAAGCTTATGAAACCCCAGATAGACCAGACCAAAACAGGACATCCCACGGTCACATTATAATCTTCACAGGATCAATTCAGAACAAGGAATGGAGCCTTAAAGATCTCAAGGAAAAAAAGAACAATCACCTATAAACAGAAACCAGTCAGAATCAAACCAGACTTCTCAGCAGAGCCGATTAAAGAAATAAGAGCCTGGAATGGTGTATGCCATGTGCTAAAGACAAACAACTATCAACCAAGAATACTGTACCCAGCTAAACTCTCCTTCATTACTGGAGGTCAAATAAAAACCGTCTATAGCACAGAAAAATTGAAACAATATATCTCCACCAAACCAGCCCTACAAAAGACAAAAGTACCCTACACATAGAAAACCAACCAGACCACAGTAAAAGCCAAGAAACAGCATCCATGTGAATAAAATTAGAACTCAACACCAAAAGCCAACAAAGAAAGTCCTGTACAACAGGGAGGCTGAACAACACACTGTTGAATCACGAATGAGTCATGGAAGAGATTAGAAAGGAAATGAAAAAGGTTCATGATATTAAAAAATGAACACACAAATTACCAGCTCCTTTGGGACACAGCAAAGGCAGTACTCACAGGCAAGTTTATACCTCTGGGGTCCTACAACAACAAATTGTAGAGATCTGAAACCAACAATTTAATAAGACATCTGAACCTCCTTGAAAAAGAGCAACAAGATAAACCCCAATCCAGTAGATGGAAAGAAATAATTAAAATTAAATAAGAATTAAATGAATTAGAAACCAAATATATCATAGAAAGAATCAACAAAACAAGGAGTTGTTACTTTGAAAAAAATTAACAACATTGACAGACCCTTAGAAAATCTTATCAGAATAAGAAAGGAACTCACCCAAATTAAAAAAAAAAATTAGAGATGCGAATGGAAACATCATCACAGAAACAACCAAGATTCAAAAAATTATAAGGGAATACTTTTCAAACCATTATGCAAATAACTTTGAGAACCTGGCAGAAATGGACCTTATCCTAGCAAATCTTAACATGCCGAAACAACCAAGATAAGTTAAATCAACTTAACATGCCAATATCAAGCATAGAAATAGAAACACCAATAAGCGTCCTCCCATCTAAGAACCAGATGGATTCATAACGGAAATCTATAAGGCCTTCAAAGTAGAGCTCACACCAATACTCCTCCAAATCTTCAATGAAATTGAAAGAGAAAGTTCATTACAGAATTCATTCTATGATTCCATCAGAACCCTTATCGCAAAATCAGGCAGGGACTCATCAAAGAAAGAAAACTGTAGACCCATTTCTTTGATGAACACTGATGCAAAACTCCTCAACAAAATTTGGGCCAATCGATGTCAACAATTCATCTAAAAAATCATACACAATGATCAAACAGCATTCATTTCAGGGATGCAAAGCTGGTTCAATATATGCAAATCAATTAATAAATTTCATCACATCAACAAAAGCAAGGATATGAATTACATAGTTATCTCAATAGATGCAGAAAAAGCACTGACAAAATCCTACACCCCTTTGCAATGAAAGCTCTGTAAAAACTATGAATCCAGTCAACAATGCTCAATACAATAAAGGCTGTATATGACAAACCTACAGCCAGCATTATAATTAATGGTGAAAAACTAAAGCCATTTCCTCTTAACTCAGGAACGAGACAAGGATGTCCACTCTCTCCACTTCTCTTCAATTTAGTATTTGAATGCCTAGCTACAGCAAAAGACAAGATGCAAACATAAAAGGGATCCAAATAGGGAAAGATGATGTAAAACTCTCCCTATTTGCAAATGACATGATGTTGTATTTAAATAATCCAACCGACTACACTCCGAAATTATTCATGCTGATTCAAAACGTTGGCAAAGTATCAGGGGAAAAATTAACTCTCAAAAATCAATGGCTTTTCTGTATGCCAACAATGAGAAAAGCATGGCTGAAATCAGGAAAGCAAGTCCATTCATAATAGCCCATAAAAAATAAAATGCCTAGGTACTAACTTAATCAAAGATGTGAGGGATCTTTATGATGCAAACTTTAAAAACCTGACAAAGGAAATAAAACACGGAACTTAGAAAGTGGAAAAACCTCCCATACTCCTGGATTTGAAGAATCAACATCGTGAAAATGGCAATACTTCCCTAGGCTATCTACAAATTCAATGTGATGCTTATCAATATTAAAAACTCATTCTTCAAGAAAATAGAATTGGCAATCCAAAAATTCATATGGAACAATAAAATACTCTGAATAGCATAAAAGATCAATAACAGAAAGAAAAGTGCTGGAGGAATATCAATACCAAATTTCAAACTCTACTACAAAGCCATAGTAATCAAAACAGCTCGGTACTGGCACAAGAACAGACCTCAGGACCAATGGAATAGAATTGAAATCCCAGAAATGAATGCACAGACCTATAGCCACCTAATCTTCCATAATGGAGCTAAAAAAATAGAATGGAAGAAAGAACCTCGTCTGTAAATGGTGCTGACAAAATTGGTTAATCAATTGTAGAAAACTAAAGCTTGATCCATGTATGTCACCCTGCACAAGAATCAACTCCAAATGAATGAAAGACCTCAGAGTCAAAGCAGACACACTGAAAACATTGCAGGACAAACTAGGAGAAAACCTATGTTTCCTTGGCACAAGCTGAAATTTTCTTAATAGAGACCCAGAAGCACAACAGATCAAAGAAAGGTTGGACAATGAAATTGCATGAAATTTCAGAGTTTATGCATGGCAAAGACATAGCTAGCAAGATCAATAGAAAGCTCATGAATTGGGAGAAGATCTTCACTAGCCATACAACAGACAATGGTCTCATATCTAAAATATACCTGGAACTCAAAAAATTAAATCCACCAACAACAAATCCTCAAAGAAACAACTGCCCAACAAATAAGTAGACTGTAGACTAAAGAGAAACTTCTCTGAAGAGGAAAGGATAACCCATAGATACATGAAGAAATGCTCAACCTCCCTAGGTATAAAAGAAATGCTAATCTAAACTACATTGAGATACCACCTTATCCCAGTTCGAATGGATATTATGAAGAACTGTAATAACAACAGAAACTGGACAGGATGTCGGTGGCACTATAATCTTGTTCAACCATACTGGAAAATAGTATGGATATTCCTCAAAATACTCAATATAGAGCTCCCCTATGACACAGCAATCCCACTTTTGGGCATTTACCAAATGATCACAAACAAGCCCATACTAAAGCTATCAGCACCACTATATTTATTGCAGAATTATTTGCCATACATAAGATGTGGAACCAACCCAGATGCCCCTCAGTCGATGAGTGGATCGATAAAATGCGGCAACAACGCTTGATAAGAAATGTACTCATTATCTTGCCCAGTAACTCCTCTGCACGGTATTCTTACAATAAAAAAATGTGGTATATATACACAATGGAATACTATGCCTCCATCAGAAAAAATGACATTGTCCCATTTGTTAGGAAATGGAAAGCCTTGGAAAATATTATATTAAGTGAAGTAATCCAGGCCCAAAGAAACATAGCTTCCATGGATTCCCTTATTTGCAATACCTAGTACATGTCAGAGATAAACATAAACTCTCAGACAAGTTGATGTTAGGTGAAATGAACACCAAGTTAAGGACTTAAATGGTTTTTCTTTCTTGCTGTTGTTTCTAGCATATTTACAAGATGATTTCTTGGTTGCTTTTTATGTCCCTCCCCCACGATATAACCTCTATTTTCACTGTATTTGATGTTGGTATAATTTGGGGAGGGGAAGGAAAAAACAAATTGGGATACATGTGAACCCATTGCAACAATGACATGTACAAGACGTTATGTCCAAAATTGAACTTTACAACTTTGGTGCAGAGGGCGGCGGAGTGGGGGGAAGGGCCGAAAGGGAGATGGGAAGGGATGGGAAGGGGAAACAAGGGAGGAGGCAACAATGCTTGATAAGAAATGTACTCATTACTTTGTTCATGCAATTTTAAAACCCTCTGTATGTATTTTCACATTAAAAATCATGAAATAATAAAGTAAAAATCCATGTCAATTTTTTTTTTTGCCTGTCATGGGGCTTCAACACTGGGCCTGAGCACTGTCCCTGAGCACTTCAGCTCAAGGATAACACTGTAGCACTTGAGCCACAGTGTCGTTTCTAGTTTTCAAGAGATATATTGGCGATAAGTGTCTCACAGACTTTTCTGCCCACACTGGCTTTGAACCACTATCCTCAGATCTCAGAATTTTGGGTAGCTAGGATATCAGGCATGAGCCACCGACGCTCAGATTCAAGACAAGTTTAAAAAAAGCAAGCTTATTGAAACTTCTGGTTTTTCTAATAAACAGTGTTATTTTTCAGCATTAATTTATAACTATCAGTAATTTTTAGATGTAACTGGGAATTTTTTAATAGAATCAAATATGTTTTACTATTACTCAGTATCTCACAAAAACCCACTGTAATTGACTTTCCCCAAAGGAAATTATTACATACTATATTACTCATTATTATTATTACACTCTATCTTACATATAGAGAGAAGTGAAAATATTTTGGACCATTTCGTATAAATTAGTAGATGCTACCTTAGCATTATAAATTCACAACTGTGATTTTAAATGAAGGAAAGAAGATTTTCGAGTTAAAATGAAATTTAAATGTATAATGTGTCCCAATTGAATCAAAAATTCTGAGTTCATACAGACAAAAATATTTTTTTTCCACTACAGAGTTTGAAGTAATACCATTGGAAATAGTGAGGCAAAAGGAGGAAGAGGAAGGCAAGGAGGAAGAAGAGGAGGCAAGAGGAAAATCATGTCAAACAGTGTCTGTTATTCTGCTCTGCCGTTCACTATGAAGACCTTCCCATTGCCAGTTGTCACAAACTTTCAAGTGTCTCTCTTAGAATTTGGAAACGTTCTAAATCACTATTTTTCTAATATCTGTTATATGAAACAAAATACTGAAACAAAACAATTGAAATAAAATGCACACATATGTTGAAGTCACCACAGCTGGAAAAACAACCAACAAAGTAGAAGTCCCCCAGGAACAAAAACATGTTGTGCCCAGTTTTTTTACGCACAAAAACTTCAAATACATATTAACTTGGAGTAGAGGCATAAAGATAACTGTGTCTCAGAAATATGGTTGCATTAATTTGTAATTAAATTCATCTAGATGAACCTAATGTAGCAAATCCCATGAATGGATCAAATTGTTTAAAATGAATGTGACTGTATGTGGAGTGAGATCTGCACATATTTAAAAGAACAAAATAACAAAATCATGACATACTTAACAAATTCAAAAAAGCAATGAATAAGTCCAATATTATCAGTATTGAGAACTAATTCCGACTGATTTAACAAGAAAAAATATGCAAATAAAAAAATCTGAGCAGTGTACATGAGTGCATATAACTTTAAACTACTCCAAATTACACTTTGTAGAAGACTGAATGTGGGTAATCTAAAGGAGAACATCAAAACATGATATAAATGAAATTAAAAATCTCATGAAAAGAGAGAAGTAGTTTCTGGAAAATAATAGCTTAACAAATGGTTGTCAAAATCTTTCTAGTACTGACAAAATTACATACCTATTTATTTAGATCCAAAGAAAGACCTGTTACTAAATCTGATTTGAAACTTTGGCAAAGTAGCAGGATACATCTGTAACATTATTATGGATGTTGACTCTGACATGGAATTCATTTCCTCTTTGATCTGTCAAATTAATATATGAAAGAGCATAACTTCTCCAACTAAATATCAACACCTAAGTAAACATATCTCCAGAAAAGTCATTATGTAAGCTGTATTGCAACTGGGGAAAAAGAAAAATCAGTCAAAGTGATTCTGTATTTACTGTAAATGTTGATGATTTTTCATAAATTATTTCCATTAGTTTGCATTTTTAAAACATTGTGTTACATGATGTATATCTTGCTAACTAATTTTGGATGCCTCCTTAAATTTTGCTCTGAGTATAATGTCTCTCTTCAGTTCCTAACCCATGAAATGATATTGATTCCAAAAACATTCTAATAACCATTGCTTATAATACACAAAATCTCATAAGCATGACACCAGTATGCATTGGTTAACATTTTGATCCCAGGGTCTCATGACTTATGAGGCCTATCTGCATGAGTTGCATTGTACCTAGATTCCTCAGCCTAAATTTAGCCACTGTTAAAAAATGTTTATATCTTTATTTGTCACCCATCAGAGATTAAATCTGAGTATAAAGCCTAAGGAAAACGACAAAGTAAGAAATTAGATTTTCTGGATATAAAGTAAACAAAATGCAGCATAGAATAACTCACTGGTTTAAAGTCAACCTATTTCAGCAAAACACTCTAAGCATTACCTTACAATGTGTATTATTCTCATGAAGGGCATGGGGAATATGAGAAGAGGACTAACCAAGCACTGTCTTCAAATATATATAATTTGAATTTATCTCTATATTTTGCTATAAATATTTATGATAAAAACTATTTGCATAATTGATTTATAATATATCCTAATTTCATATACCAAATAACATTCAGAAAATGGGATATAACAATTAACTAAAGTAAGTCCCGACAGAAAAAATGCCACCCCTATACTATGTGACACCCAGTTCTGAGATATTTCATTATGCCTCCATTTAATGAATGTGATTGTTTAAATGTTTCATAAAGTACTAATTAAAATTGATCGGTGTATTATAATCTAGTTGTTTACAATTTTATCCGAGAATCATTTAAGAACTTCCCATTCAATCATGACAAAGATCACATTCCATTGGTATTCATATGGATAGGAATGACTTTCTTATGACCTCCTGCCATTTGGAGGTGGCAGGACCAAGATTCGAACTGTGGGCTCCAGCTCCCACCACTTCAACCCGAGGATAGGGAACTCACTGGTCTGTTCAAGAACATCAGCAACACCAATGATTAGGAAGGCACCAGTGGCTCTCAGAAGTCCTCCTTGATACTTATTATAATGCCCGAGACTTGGAGCCCCCAAAAAGACCACCAGGGCCAAAGATCAATGCAAGCGGCAATGAGTCGTTTATTGACGAGCTCGAGCACGGACCCCTCTGTGCACTTTGTCCGATTGCAGAGAGATGCCCCCAGCACAAGGTTACAGCACTTTTTATATGTTCTTTGGTAGGGGTAAGGTCTCAGTATGTATTGGCAACGAATCAATACAGCACGTGGGAAATTTAAATCATAATTCTAGCAGATGATTGGTGCAATACAAGGTGGGAAAAGGGCTGGGGCTAATAACTAGTCAGGCTAGCAAGCTATTGTGCTCTAACCTAATTAGATGGTACTTCTAGGGTAACTTAGGAGAAGTGGTTGCCAGATGGCCACTATCTCTGACCCCGACCCGGGGGAAGTGGTTTTGTCTGGCAGCCACTATCTCCGATCCTAGGCACGGGGGAAAATGATCTGGAATGTGTACTTTGTCAGGTACTCCCTGCTAGAGGGTTGTTAATTTCAGCTCCAGATCCAGGAGTGTCTGGGTCTCAAGGGAGGGTAGAATAGCAGCTGCATTCTTCAAGCAGATCTAATACAAAATGGCGAATACAGGGCTATCTGATTATATATATCACACTTCTCATTACAAGGTTGAGATAGGAGGATCATGATCAAAGTCACCGTAGGCAGAAAAGTCCTTGAGAACCCTGTCCAACTTCAGGGCCAACAAAGCCAGAAAGCCATATGACTCCAGTGTTAGAGGGCTAGCCTTCAGTAAAGCAGCTCATGGACTGTGCCCAGATCCTGAATTCAAGGTCGAGGAGTGTTAACAGCCATACACAACAATCTGTGCAGCCATCTGCCTAAAGCAGGTCACCCTCAGCAGCCTTTATTTACATTTTATTATGAGGCCAATGCAGGAACAGTCACAAACCAGGCAGGAGAAGAGAAGATCAGGTTTCTTACAGGTAACCAATATTCAGAAAATTAAAATTGGGGACATAAAATGGTAGCATACTTATGTAAAAACTACCATTAAGAAAAAGATGAGGGGGCTGGGAATGTGATTTAGTGAGAGAGTGTTGTCTAGCATGCAAGAAGCCCTGGGTTTGACTCCTCAGTAGCACATTCAAGAAAATGCCAGAATTGGTCTTGGATGTCTGGAGGAAAGAAGGGAAAACTCCCCAGTCATGAGGCCTTCTGCAATGTGCCAGGACTCCAACATGGTCTTCACACAACCACAGAGCAGGAAGACTGTCTCCCACATCTCAGTCAGCCGAGGGCCCCAGAGTCAAGAGGGCCGAGCCAGGTTCTAATTCAGGTGCTTGGAGCCAGAAGAGAAAGGGCCCTGCCTCTCCTTGGACTGGGGATTTGCATTAATGATGTGGAGAATGAAGGAAGGAGAATGGACTGGCAGAGGTAGAAGAAGGGCCTTCAAATCTGACAGATGGAGAGTCAAAAACCCACTCCCTAAGACCAAAGAGCAAGGCTCTCTATTGTTAACCTAAAGATAGCCTAAGGTTCCCTTCACCTGAGGGAGGAGGGTTAATTAGTCATTGTTTGAAGAGGCTGAGAAAAGCGTGATCCTTGTGTAACTCTGCCAAATGTTCAAGGTTTCCCCTCATTGATGGCCATGTCTGGAATGACTGAAGTGGTTTTGCAGCTCACTTCCCTGTTGAGTGTGTACATTCTGCCTCCTAATCCTAGGCCTAGGTCTCTTCGCCTAGTCTGGCTTTTGAAACTGGTTTGTCCATCATATATTGTTACACTGGAGTTCTTCCTGCTAACAAGACTAGTGCTTGGAGACTGAGAACTTCATTTGAACCCAGGATTGGTCAATGATGTTTATTTCCTGCTTTTATAACTCAAGAACTCTAAGAACATTTAGAGTGCAAGCAACTTCCCATTACCAAGGGAAACAAAGGAAGCTCTTGAACATCTGACCTTTCAGCAGTAGAAGTCAGAGAGTCATAGACTTTCCAGCCCTTGCTGGCTTCATCCTGTGATCCTCAGACTTCAGCCTCCTGAGCTAGTGTGATGGGCATGAGCTACAGTTGCTCTGCTAGGTTCAGAACTGTCATAACATTGGCATTACAAGTCAGCTGCTTATCACAAAGGGCTTGGGCAGCATATTAGGCCTTTCAACATTGGACCTTTCAGAAACCTGTAAGACACAAGGTTATAATGCTAGAATCTGAGAGGCTATGCATATGGATGGGCTACAATTGAACCTTGAGCTCTAACTCCAATTCTGGTGTACGTGAACATTCATTATTTCCAGAGAATGTTCTAATTTGCAAAAAGGAAAATTACTTTGCTTAACCCTTACTTTTTTCCAGTTTTTGGTCTCAACGTCAAGCCTGGGCACTGTACCTGAGCCCTTCAGCTCAAGGCGAACACTGTACCACTTGACCCACAGCACCACATGTGGTCTTTTTGTGGTTCATTGGAGATAAGAGTCTAACAGGTTTTCCTTGCCTAGGCTGTCTTTGAACTGTGGTCTTCAGATCTCAGCCTCCTGAGAAGCTAAGTTTCCTGTTGTGAGCCACAGGCATCTTGTCTGTTGTTTTTGCCTGACCTGGGGATTGAACTAAGGGTCTGGGTACTGTCTCTGAGCTCCTTTTTCTCAAGCCTAGCGCTGTACCACTTGAGCCACTCCACAGCTTCTGGCTTTTTCTGAGTATGTGGCACTGAGGATTCAAACCTTACCATTCATGCATGCTGAGCCAGCTCTCTACCACTAAGCCACATTTCTATCCCCACCATTACAATTTTATCCCTCAACTTGACTATCCCCAAGAAAAGGCTTCTGAGTATAAATCATCTAAAGAAATTCCTATAGGAAGGTTGGTTCTAAAGACAAAGAAGACAAAGTTCATACATGGAAGAGACTCTAAACATGTGAAGACTGTAGCAAATGTTTCCATTTAATTATGTATCATGTTTAACACTTAATAAAATACTAATGAAAAACCAGTCAATGTCCTAAATTATTGTGTATAAATTTATAATAGATGTACAAAATGTACTAAATATTGTGTGCATAATAATACTAAATACAATAAACAATAAGTAAATGAAAAATAAAAAATAAAATAAATACAAAATCAATAATAAAAATTATAATATGTAATAAACATACATATGTAAATATATACCATATATTACACATATATTGAAATATTTTTTCCATTGCAGGGTTTTCATTCAGACGTTGGGAACTCTAGCCTGAATTTCTTTTCCTCAGGGACAGTGAGTTTTGCCTACACCCATGGTGCAAAAGAGTTACCTGGATGGTTAGATCAAATCCCAGCAATGATGGAAATACTGGCCCCAGTTCCAAGACAGTAACTTAATTTTTTTAATGGAAGCAGTTATGTTTATTCAGTTACATACTGAACATTAAAAAAAATGCAGTGTAGAATTTTGTACATCTATTCAGACACTTTCTCTTACCCCCAAAATCCTTGTCTAAGCACTACTTTTTTCATTTTTTTATTGTAAAAATGTTGTACAGAGGGGTTACAGTTAAATGAGCATGGTAAAGAGTACAGTTCCTAATAAGCATTGTTGCCTCCTCCTTCCCTCCCATCTCCACAACTACTCCCCCTGCTGAGCTCAGTGACTGAATTTTTATTTTTGGATTTGCATGGGGTTTGAACTCAAGTAGTGGCAAATCTGCACTTTCCTTCATATTGCTAAATATTTACCAAGACCGTGAGTTCAAATCCCAGGCTAGGAAAGAAAACTGGTAGAAATTCAAAACAAGGGAGCTTTATTTCTTTTTTAATTTAGTTAAATGATAAATGTTTTTATTTATTCTTTATTTTGCCAACACAGAGCTTGAACTCAGGTCATGCCAACTCTGCCTCAGCTTCAATCGTCCTAGGGTGGGGCACCCTCGGACCCATTGCCAATCCAGGGATCCTAGGCCCAGAGGGCTTTCAAGAAGAAAACAAATTACGTAGCATAGCACAAAAAGTGGCAAGCTGCAGAGGGCTGAGGGTTTTACATGTTTTTCTTTGCACAGTGACCATCCTAGCTCTGTGTAACATGGCTGCAAAGTGGACCTGACCTGCCATCCCTGAAGGCTGGCTTCCTGTCAGGGAATCTATAGGCCAACCTGTGAACATAGGCCCTGGGTAAAAAATCCCAGTACTGACACCTACCAATGTCAGGAGATCACAAAAGACTCGTTCCTATGCATAGGAATACCAACTGAAAGAGTACATCATGCTTCGGTCTAGTCTAAAATTGGATGCAATAATCCTAGGACGCTGATTGATCTTAATTAATAGGTTATTATGCATGAAAAGAATAATAATCCTTAAATGGAGATATAATAAATGCCTAAGAGTTGGTAGGAATGTAATAGGTGTCATGCACTCATGGATAGATGGCTCTGGCGCTCGTTATTAATATATATTTATTTGTATACCACCCTGTGCCTATACATGTATCACTGTTTTGGCCAAACCTGGGGCTGGATCTCAATACCTGGGAACCACCTCACAGCTTCATTGGCTAAAGGCTTCCATGCTTACACTCATCCATTCATGAATTGGGCTTGCTAAACCCTGAGTTCACATCCCAGCATTTCGAAAAATTTAATCTTGGAGTAAGAAGCCAAGTGTGACAAATGTTTTCCTTTTCTGTGAGAGTCCTGGGTGTCAGGTATGATGGAGAATATATTTACAAATCTGGATGCTGTGATAGAATGTAAACAATGTAATACATGGTAGAGGGGTCATCAGAGTCAATGAAATAAATGGTAAGTAAATGAATAAAAGAAGAAATAAAATGAATAACCACACCCAACAAAATATGTACTGACTATCTGTATGGAAGTATAAATCCTATCTTTAAACTGGATATGAGGAGTATGTTTTCCAGCTCTTAGGCTTGAATTCAGGCCTAGGGAACAGGTCTGACTTTCTTGTCTTCAAGCATGTTCAGATTCCCTTCCATCACGGTGCTGCTTATATACCCAGATCTTGAGGTCAGATCCCAGGCCTGGCAGACAAAATGTCATGAATTGCAAACCAGGGAGCTAAATATTTTTTTAATTGAGGGCTATTGGAGAAGCCATAGTCCCATACGGCCACATAGGCCTACAGTTCGAATACAGTCATGCCACTTCCAGATGGTGGGAGATCCTAAAAAATTCGTTCCCATCCACAGGAATAATGATGGAATGTTATCAATGTCACAGTTGAATGACATGCTCATGAATGATAATTGTACACAATTAGAATTCATGATTTCAGTCGGCTGATTGATTTTATTTAATATCTTATGAAACATTAAAAGAATACTATTTCTCACAGGGATGCAATAATTTCAGGACACTGATTTACTTAATAGTTTATTAAAGATAAAAATAAAAACATTAATTACATGGAGGCATAATAAATACCCAAGAATTGGTAGGAATGTAGTCTATATAACTGAACAATGGATAGACATCTCTGGCACTCTGTAAATTATATATATATATATATATATATATATATATATATATATATATATATATATATTCGTGTACTACGATCTGCGTGTCAATCTGTCCTTATTTTCTCAACCCTTGGTGCTTGATCTCAGATCCTGGGAACAGCCTATCAGCTCAATTTGTTCCAGGATGGCATGCTGACACAAACACATTCATGAATTTGGCCCTGTAGGTCTTGAGTTCAGATGCCATCACTCCCAAACAATGATTCATGGAGGAAGAAACTGATGGTGACACATGTTTTCCTTTTCTGTGAAAGTCCTGGGTATCAGGTATAAGTGGAATATATATGCAGAGCTATATCCTATTTAATCAATGTAACCAATGTTCTTTGTGCCATATTAGTCAATAAAATAAACAGTCAATACATGTTGGGTCTTTGTTTGCCCCCAAAAGATGGATGGAACCCAGGAATGGTAAGTGTACCACCGGTCCTTTCCCTTAGCCTGGGAGACATTCAGACACAGTGGGGAGTCAAGTCAAGCAAGAACTCATTAATTACCAGACAGCAAGCACCTTCTAAAGGGAAAAACTGCGAGGCATGGAAGGGGAGGGAAAGGAACCAACCAATTACTGTAAAGGTCACACCCTATTATGCGCCTAAGCTTTATCCAATCAGATTTTAAGGTAAACAATTGAGCTGTGCCCACTCAACTTCCTCTCAGTCTCATCTTTGCTGCCCATGTGCCCCACAAATACATGAATAAAACAAAAAATAAAATGAATAACTACACTTAATGCAATATGGAGTCCACCTATGTATGTAAATATAAATCATATATTTACAATGTACACAAATAAGAGGTATTCTAGTGCTGGGGATCGATTTCAGACCTAAGGAACAGATATGAATTTCTTGACTTCAAGAAGGCTAGCTTCCCCTTTCCACACAGTGCAACAGAGTTACCCCGACCATGAGTTCCAATCCCAGTCCTAGCAGAAAAAATGGCACCTTTATACTATGTGATGCCCAATTCTTAGGTATTTCATTATGCCTCTATTTAATGAACGTGATTAAATGCTTCATGAGGTATTGATTAAAATCGATCAGTGTCCTATAATATAATTGTGTATAATTAGAATTATTTAAGAGCTGCCCATTCAATCATAACATACATCATGTTCCATTGATATTCATATAGAAAGGAATGAGTATCTAAGGATCTCCTTCCATTTGGAGTTGGCAGGACCAGGATTCCAACTGTGGGCTCCAGCTTCCACCATTTTAACTCAAGGTTAAGGAACTCACTGGTATGGCCAAGAACACAAAGACCAATGATTAGGCAGGCACCAGTCGCTCTCAGTAGTCCTCATTGATGTTTACAAGTCTGTGATAGGAGGATCATGGTCAAATTCACACTAGGCAGGAAAGTCCTTGAGATCCCTGTCCAACTTCAGTGCCAACAAAGCCAGAAGTAGAGCTGTGTAGCTCCAGTGGTAGAGGGCTAGCCCTGGTCAAAAGCAGCTAACAACACACACACACACACACACACACACACACACACACACACACACACACACACACACTGCAGTCTAATCATCTATCTGTTTATATGTTGGCCATTCCTAGGGGTTGATCTCAGGTCCTCAAATTTGCCCACCAACTTCTCTTGCATCAGACTGGTGTGCTAACATTTACCCACTCACGAAGTGGGTCAGCTAGGCCCTGAGTTCAAGTCATAAAACTGCCAAAAACTTAATCCTGGTGGAAAGCCAATTGTCCCACTTGGTTTCTTTATCAATGAAATTCCTGGGACTCAGGAATGATGTAGAATACATAGGCAAATCTATGTCTTATGTAATAAGATGCAAAAAATATTATATGTGTAATCATATTCACTAAAATATATAAGGAACAAATAAAACACAAAATAAAATGAATACTCTAACTGCACTATTCAGTAAAAATTTGTAGGTCAACAAAAATCATGTACTTAAAATATATATGAATATTATTTTTTCAAGTGCTAAGACTTGAATTTAGGCCCTAGAAACAGGCCCGACTTTCTTGTCTTCCAGAATGGTGATCTTCCCCATCCCCCACAGTGCTGCCGATTTACCCAGACGTTGACCCATACCCTGAGTTCAAATCCCAGGCCTAGCAGAAAAATGGCATGAATTCCAAGCCAAGGAGCCTCATAATTTTTAATATATTTTTAATATATGTACATATGTATATATGTACGTATGTATGTATGTATGTATTTTTCTTTTGTCAAGCACAGGGCTTGAACTCAGGTCATGGCAATTCTGCCTTTGCTTTGATCACTCTAGGCTAGAGTGCAGCCATTGGACCCACAGCCGAACCTGGGTTCTTGGGACCCAAAGGCTGACAAGAAAAAAAATAATGAAAAAAAAAAAAAACTGGCAACTTGCAGATGGCTACCAGTTTTACATTTGTTTTCTTTGCAAGGTGATCATCCTGCATTTGAATGACACGTTTGAAGAATGTTGGTAACTTGGTATTGCTGAAGGCTGGCGGGCTACCAGGGAAGCCATAGGCCAACATGGCAATATAGGACCTGTGTTTGAAGCCAGGTCCTGACCCCTACCAATGGAGGGATATCCTAAGAGTCTCCTTCCTATTCATAGGAATACTGATGGAATATTATGAATGGCAAGGTTGAATTAGTTGTTCCTGAATACTACTATATAAATAGAGTGATTTTAGGAGGCCAATGGATTTTAATGAATATTTTTGACACAGTCAAAGAATACTATTAATTACATGGACACAATAATTTCAGGACAATGGTTGATTTAATTAATAATTAAGGATGAAAACAATAATATTAATTACATGGAGGTATACAAAATACCCAAGAATTGATAGGAATGTAGCCTATGAAACCGAATAATGTATAGACATCTCTGGCACTCTATAAAAATCAATATTTATTTGTGTACTACCATCAGCATGTCTATCTGTTCTAATTTTGTCAACTCCTGGAGCTGGATCTCAAGTTCTGGAAATGCTTGTCAGCTCAATATGCCTCAGGCTGGCATACTGACACTCATCCATTCATGAATTGGGCCTTGTAGGCTGTGACTTTAGATGCCAGCACTCACAAAAATTGAATCGTGGAGTAAGAAGCCAATGGTGTCACCTGTTTTCCTTTTCTGTGAAAGTCCTGGGTATCAGGTGTGAAGTTTCATACATAGGCAAATCTATATCCTATGTAATAAATGTAATAAATATTTCATGTGTAATAACAGTCAATAAAATAAATGGTAAGTAAATGAATAAAACAAAAATAAAATGAATAAGTACACTAAGCGCAATATGGGGTCTGCATACGGGGTTCGATTTCAGGGCCTGAGAAGTGCCTGGCAGCTGAATTGCCAAGAAGCTGCTGTGCTGACAGTCAGCCATTCATGAATTGAGCCTTCTAGGCCCTGCCAAAAAATGTAATCTTGGAGTGAGAAGCCGAGTGTGACACATGTTTTCTTTTTCTTTGAAAGTGCTTGGTGACAGTTAGGATGTATAATTCAGATGAAAATCTATATGTAATATATGCAAATCTATATGTAATAGGATATAATAAATGTAAAAAATGTCATAGGTGGAAGAATTGTCACTACAATAAATGAAAAGCAGATTGAATTAGTAGTGAATCATTCTAGGATAAAATTAGACACAAAAATTATAGGATGTGGATTAAGTTTAATATTTTATTAAGTATTACCAGAATAAAAATTGCATGGAAACATAAATACCTAATAATTGGTAGTAACACATGATGCATAATTTAACAATATATATATATATATATATCTGTCTCATTCTATAAAATATGAAATTATGTGTATGGATGTATGTACATATGTGATAAACAATAACAGGATATTGAGTAATTTAGTTAATGCTTTATTAATTGTTAACTGGGACATATCATTAAATGGAGACCTAATTTAATAAGTAATAATTGGTAGTAATATCTATAAATTAATAATATACAGACATCTTTCTGTGTATATAATGCTTATATACATCAATCTCTATACCTCGTTCACTCCTTGGGCTGGGTTGTTGAGTGCTCACCTAGTGAGCATGAAGCCCTGGGCTCGATTCCTCAGTGCCACATAAACAGAAAACCCAGAAGTTCTGCTGTCTTTCAATCAATTGAGTTCTACCCTTGAGCATAAATGCTTAGGGACAGTGTCAAAACCTTTACTCAAGCCCCAGGACTGCCGCCAAAAAAGGTACAATGTTCTTACTGCAACTATAGAAGGACAGGACTTCAAATACCACATGACAGAGCAAGCTAGGAGTCTTGACAGCTGCCACCTAACCTGACTTAGCCAGATATAAACTGTTGCAACCCAGCTCCACGGGTTACCCCCATCATCCTGGCTTACCCTGGCTTACCGCCAATATCCTGGCCTCTCTGGGGCTTTAAAACCTGGCAGGAAGTCTGGTAGACTCTTTGAAATATTGCTCAAAATGGTAGAGTTCTAGCCTTGTGCAAATGTTATTAGAACAATAACATCCCCAAGCTTTAAGATCAAGCTCCATGACTAACCCTCCCCCTCCAAAAAAAATCCCACTAAACTGTTAGGTGTGAACTTGTGTGGTTTGTGAAATGTTCTTCAAGAATGGTGATATTGATTAGAGCGCCCTAAGTCTAATGACAGCTTGTGGAACAGAGCTAAGTGTGAGTCATCTATAGGGTACTCTGTGTTGAGTCCTGCACATGGTGCTATGTGCTGAGTCTTCACAGGTTGCAGTGTGCTGAGTCCTGCATTGGGTACTGGGTACTGAGTCTTTCACAGGATGCTGTGTGCTGAATCATGCAAAGAGTGCCATGTGTTGTGTCCTCCATCAGGTGCATTCTTTCATTGGGTCCTTGTAAGATCTCCCCACTGAGATGATTATGTAGACAAGAATATTGAGGCTCATATATGTATCCATGGCAGGGACAAAATTATGTATTACTGTAGACTAGTGAGTTGTCTACTTCAGACAATTGTTTTGTTTTGTTTTTTCTCAGTCATAAACCTTGAAATAGGGGCCTAATCTCTGACCCTTACCTCCTGGGCTCATGGTTAGCACTCCACTGCTTGGAGCCTTGGACCCCCTTGCAACAGAGGCCACAGCCTAGGGGTCTATAGCTGAGGTCTCTCATCCTGCCTTCCCAGGAAACTGATATCTGAGGATCTGGGTTCCAAATTATCCAAGACACAAAAGGTCCCATGAGTCTATTATCTCCAGTTCACCACTAAGAAACCTGAAGTGGAAGCTAGGTGCTTGTCACTCATGCCTGTCATCCTAGCTACTCAGGAGGATGAGATTTGAGGATCATAGTTCAAAGCCAGCCTGGGCAGGAAAGTCCTTGAGACACTTAGCTCCAATGGACCACCAGAAAAGCTGAAATGGTGTTTGGCTCAAGTGGTAGAGCACAAGACTTGAGCTGAAGAGTTCAAGGACAGCATCCAGGCCCAGACATCAACTCCTACAATAATAAAAATATAGAGAAACAAACTAACATACCTAAAGTAGAGGGCCTTAGGGGTAGAGGGAATGTGCCTTAGGGGTAGAATGCTTTGCAAATATGAAACCCTGGGTTTGATTTCTCAGGACCACAACAGAAAAAAAAAATACTGAAGTTGCTCTGTGGTTCAAGTGGGAGAAAGTTATGATTGTACAAGAGAAACTAGGTACATTGCTGAGGTCCTGAGTTCAACCTCCAAGAATGGTGTATGTGCCCGTGCCCCTGTGCACCCGCGTGCGTACACACACACACACACACACACACACAGACTAGAATTGATGCTGTTACACAAATTGGTAAAGCACTGGGCTTCTGCACTGAGCTCATGGTCAGCACCCTGGCCCTGTGTTCAACCCCAAAACCTAGCCACCCAGGGCCCAACTAGGAGAGGGCAAATGTTTCAAAACCTGATGAGATTCACCAGCCCTAGATGACAGGAAGCTTTGTGATATCAGATATGTGCTTGGATTTCTCAAGCTTCCAGAAACCTAGGAGAGGCATCATAGGCCCATCATCACAGGCAATGAAACAATTAAGTTCAGTGCTCTAGTTGTCTGCCAGAAGGACTCTTGAAGTATATTGAGCACTGTATCTGAACACCGGAATATAGTCTCAGAAAGGCAGGATAAGTGCACAGGACTTGGCCTGCCACATGAGGGGGCACAAATGAAGGCCTCCTGTCAAACCAGAGCACTGGGGAGAGAGATAGTTTGGGGTACAAAGAGACCTTTTTCTCCTGACCTTCAGAGCCAGCCCCAAATCATCCTCACTGTCTGACACAGATGGAGTTGTTTGTTACACAGCTGTACAGGAGTGAGGGCTTTTGTCTGCCTGTCCAGACAATGAGAGAGACTTCTTCCAGCAAGAGAGACTTCTTCCAGCAGGTCTGGGATGCAGAGAAACCCTCAGGCTACACTGGGAACAGTGAGGGGAGTTCTGTATTATGCACTGTCATGAAAGCAGTCTCTGTTATGAAATCATTTTATTGAATAGAAATTTCCTAGCTTGATGCCATTCATCATAAATACTCTGGAGCTTCACCTATAGTAATATATCCATACATACCCAAAGACATGGAGGTACAGACTCTTTTTGAAGGGCAGGTCCTGGGGTTGAACTATGAGCCTAGGCATTGTCCCTGAACTCCTTTTGTTCAAGGGTAGTGCATTAACTTTGAATCACAGTCCCACTTATTGGTTTTCCTGTGATCTCTTAGAAATAACAGTGTCATGGATTTTGCTATACTTGCTGGGTTCAAACTCAGATTCTCTATACCTCAGCCTCCTGAGAAGCTGGGATTGCAGTGAGAAGCGACTGGCACCTTCTTTCTTTTCTTCTTCATTTTTTTCATCTGGACAATCTGACTTCTTAACAGAGTCATTCCAAAGGTTTGAATTTATAAATTATCTACCCAATGTTCTTTATAGCTGTTTTCTCTGAGAAGGATTTTCTCTCCTCATCTTTTCCCCTCGGTCACAGGTTTGAAGCCAAAAGTGAGAAAAGAGTGTCACAGGATTTGGGAGCAAATGTCCACAGGATATGCATGTTCTGTCACTTAGCATTGAGCTGCAGTGTATTTGCTGTCTCAAGATGAGAGGACCAAAAGTTGGAGCGATCCTTATACTGTCTTCATTGCTCCTTTTGTCTATAAAATGATCTAATAATTATGAGTGTTGTGTGTCTCCAACCTTAAGTATCTAGAACTCACGAGACTCGTCTTCATGTATCTCTTTTTCTGTAGTACCTCTCGAGATTTAGACTATGGTTTTGTGTGGAGCGGCTCTTTGGTGTCTTCCTGAGGAAACCCGATTGAATCTTGTTTGTGAGATTGCCATTCAAATTCAGCCTGAGCAGGAATTCTGTGAGACTCTTATCTCCAATAAAACAACAGAAAACCAGAAGTGGTCCAGTGGTCCAGAGAGTAGAGCTCCAGCTGTAAGAGAGAAAGCCGAGCAGGATTCACAGGCCTGACCAGGAAGGAAAGTCTGGGAGGCGCGTATGTCCAATTAACGACCAGATGGCTGAAAGTGGAGCTGTGGAAGTGGTAAAGCCTCAGCCTTGGGAAAACAGCTGAGAAACGCATCAGGCCCTGAGTTTAAGCCCTAGTATGTCCACAAAAAATTTTCAGTGCTCTACCTACTTAGTCTGTATACTACCTCTCAGAATGCAAACAGACCTTATGCAATGCTTCTCCTTTTATTTACTGATTTATTTTTCAGATATGCTCCTGATGCATACTGCATCATTCTCTTCCTTTCAGTCCCATGGCTTTTCTCTTCCAGGGTTCCAGGCCTGTGTCCTTATATGATACACTGACGCTCTCAGCAGATTTTATTTACATTTTATTATGAGGCCAATGCAGGAACAGTAACAAACCAGGCAGGGGAAGAGAAGATCAGGTTTCGTATAAGTAACCATTATTCAGGAAATTAAACTTGGGGATGTAAAATGGCAGCATACTTATGTAAAAAACTACCATTAAGGAAAAGATGAGGGAGCTGGGAATGTGGATTATTGAGAGAGTGCTTGTCTAACATGCAAGAAGCCCTGGGTACGATTTCTTGGTAGCATATACACAGAATAAGTCAGAATTGGGACTGTGGCTCAAGTAGTAGAGTGCTACAGACAGTGCCCATGCCTTGAGTTCAAAACAAGAACTGGCAAAAATATACTTAGGTGTTGGATCTTCGTCTGTCCCAGGAAAGATGAACGGGGTCCTAGGAAAGGTCAGTGCCAAGCTCTCCCATTCCTTAGCCTCCCTCAGCTCGGGAGACAATCAGACACAGTGGGGAGCCAAATCAAGCAGGAAGAAAAACTCATTTATTAACAGATAACAGCCCTTTTTAAAGCCAAAAATGGTGGGTGGCATGGCAGGGGAGGAAGAGGAACCAACCACTGTCAAGGTCACACCCTATCAGGCAACTAAGCTTTCATGGGCTGGCTGTGCATTGAACTTAAGGCAAATTGGGCTCAGCCCACTCTACTCTCTCAGCACTTCTTTGCTGCCCATGTGCCCAGCAGATTACCCCTCACTTTTTTCTTGTTTTAACATGATTACATTTGTAAGAATAGGATTTGCCACACAGGGGGTTTGAGGGAAGTCTGGGGGTCGAGATTCGCCAGACAAGGATAGGGAGGGCCCTTGTGCGTGATCCAAAAGCCTGTCCCAGTTGTAAGAACTTGAGGGAAAGAAACACAAGGAAAAGTGAGGAACAAATCAACACATAGATTCAAATGAAACAAAACAACCCACAACCTGAGTGATTGGACCATTAGTAGTAAAGAAGAGAGATGAGTGTTGATGCCAGTTTGGCTCTTGGTAGATCGTAGATTTTTTTGTTCCATGGGAAATCTAGAACAGAACTACCTGAAGTAAATAACAACTGTTGAACAGACCTTTCTGTTCAACATTTTAGGTAAGAACTTGTATACAAAATATTTGCCCCTCCCCTAGTTTAAAGGTTTCCCATCTAAATCAAACTTGTATCCCTCCCTGTCCCTGGGGCAGAGTGTAGGGGATGGTTTGCCCCCAGGCTGATTGGTGGGGGATTGTTGTAAACAGTCCCTCTTAAACTGCTCGTCCTGCCTGCATTTAAAACAAGTCCTCTCCCAGATGACCTTCGGGTTCCTTGGCCCTGAGTTGCCAATGCCTGGGTAATAGCCTCAGTCATTGCAGGTGTCTGAGCCTTTAAAGCTAAAGCTAATGATTGGAACTGGTGCAGTTGCATTCCCACATCCTGGGAGGCCACCACCCAGCTGCCCAGGGAACTCTCTTTCAATCCCATGCAGGCCATGCGGTGGTCTGCATTCATCCCTTCCCAGACCAGCAGCTTTACAAACTGATCATGGAGGTTCCCTTCCGGAAGCTTGCTGTGAATGCTCGATTGGATTCGGTCTACGAAATCTGGTAGAGGCTCACCCGGTTTTTGTCTCACTCCTGCTATTGGGGATTCAGTAGGCCTATCATCCAGTTTGTACCACGTGGCAAGTCCTGCCTGCCTCATCTGGTCACAGTACGGGCCAGGTATTGTGGCCTGTTGGATGTCAGTGGAGTACCCTTCCCCCATCCCTGCTAACATGGCATAAGTAATAGGTATCTCGGGTTGAGCCTGCCAGTTATTCTCCACCTACACTCTGCATTCCTCCTCAAAGAAAGTACAACATTTAATAAACTGAGAACTAGTAAGGACAGCTTTGGCCACATCCAGCCAGTCCTTAGGGAAACATGGGTGATAAGCAATGTCCTGTAATAGGGTCTGGGCTCAAGGAGAGTTTGGGCCATCCTCTGCCACCATCTTGCGGAGCTCTTTAAGATCCTTAGCTTCCCATGGATAGTTCTCCAAGGGTATGTTAGCCCCTGGTGAAAGATTGAATGGATACGCTTGGGGAAGTGAATCCTGTGGCCTAGAGTCCGGGCTCTCGGGTGGCCTTTACTTTCCAGGGTAGGTCTTCCAGTAGATTACTTCCCCAGCCCTTGGCCCCTCCATGGGACCCTGCAGGTCTCGTAGGGTGCCGTAACTCCCCTCCAATCGAGGGAATAGGGAGGGGGCCTACGACCGTCAGGATCACCCGAGTCAGAGGGGTTAACTTTCACCCTTGTTTTGACTTCCACTGTGCATGTTTCAGTGCCCCTCAGGTCAAGGCGAACACTCTACCACTTGAGCCACAGTGCCACATGGGGTCTTTTTGTGGTTCACTGGAGATAAGCATCTTTTTTTTTTTTAATGGAAGCAATTATGTTTACTCAGTTCCATACTGAACATTAAAAAAAAGCAGTGTGGAGTTTGTACAGATATTCAGACATCCTTTCCTTACCTCTATAGTGCTTCTCTGAGAACAACATTATTTCTCTTATTTTGTACTTTTTTATTACAAAAGTGTTTTACAGAGGAGTTACAGTTATAGGAGCAAGGTAATGATTACATTTCCTATTGAGAATTGTTGAATCTTCCTTTGTTTTCCCCCTACCATCCCTTCCCTCCAATCTCCACAACTACCTCACCCTGCTGAGGTCAGTGACTTAGTTTTTCATTTTTGGTTGGCATGGGGTTTGAACTCAAGTAGTGGCAACTCTTCCCTCACATTGCTACAAATTTACCAACACCCTGAGTTCAAATCCCAGGCTAGGAAAGAAAACTGGCAGAAATTCCAAACCAGGGAGCTATGTTTTTTTATTTAGTTAAATAATTAATATTTTTATTTATTTATTTGTTTTTTGCCCATCCATGGGGCTTGAACTCAGGTCCTGGAAACATTTCTTCAGCTTGGATCTCCCTAGGCTGGGGTGCAGTCTCCAGACCCATAACTGATTCTGAGATCCTAGGCCCAGAGGGCTTGCAGGAAGAAAAAAGAAGATGGAAAGCACAAAATGTGGTGAGCTTCAAATCGTTGGCATTTTACGTTTTTGGTTTTTTTTTTGGCATGGTGACCATCCTGGGTCTGAATGACATGGCTGCAAAGTATATCTGACCTGCCATTGCTGATGGCTGGTGGGCTAACAGTGAAGCCATAGCCCAACCTATCAACATAAGCCCTGGGTTCAAATCCCAATCCTGACACCAATGGCAGGAGATCACAAGAGATTCATTCCTATGCATGGGAATACAGATGGAATGAGTAGTTCATATATGGGTATAGTCTAAAATTGGATGCAATAGTCCTAGAATGCTGATTGATCTTAATGTATAGATTATTAAGCATGAATAGAATAATATTCCTTCAATGGTGGTATAATAAATACTAAAAGTTGGTAGGACCTTAGTAGGTGTCATTCAATCATAGATAGGCTCTGGCACTATATTTTTTTGGGGGGGGGGGTCTGGTTGTGGGGTCTGAACTCTGGGCCTGGGTACTGTCCCTCAGCTCTTCATTTCAAGGCTAGCGCTCTACCACTTAAGCCACAGCGCCACTTCCGGCTTTTTTCTTTTTTCTTATCTGGTGCTGAGGAATTGAACCCAGGGCCTCGTGCATGCAAGGCAAGTGCTCTACCACTGAGCCACCTTCCCAGCCAGGCTCTGGCACTCTTTAACAATATATATTTATTTGTATACCATGGTCTGCCTATCCATGTATCGCTCTTTTGGCCAAACCTGAGGGTCGATCTCAGCGCCTGGGAACCACTTGACAGCTTCCTTGGCTAGAGGCTCCCATGCTCAAACTCACCCATTCATGAATTGGGCCTGCTAGGCACTGATTTCAGATCCTCACATTGCCAGGCATGATGGAGAACACATCTAAAATCTAGATTCTATGTGATAGAATGTAATGAATATAATAAATGGTACAGGTGTCATCAGAGTCAATAAAATAAATAGTAAATAAATGAATAAAACAAGAAATAAAATGAATAAATGCACCAAACACAATATGGACTGAACATCTGAACGGAAGTAAAAATCCTATCGTTAACATATATATAAGGAGCATCTTTTCCAGGTCTGAGGCTTGAATTCAGTCCCCGTAGGAGGAAGGAATGGCAGGAGATCCTGAGATACTAGTTTCTGGACCTAAGAAGAGTCATGGCATGCGATCGATCTCATCCTTGAATGAGTAATTCGTGCATGATGTGAGTAGGAAATGATACTCAAGACTCATGGGGTGTAGATTATTAGTAAAGAAGAGTTAATGAAGCATGATTAAATCATCACAGACATGAAATGGATGCATCAGAAAAGATCCAAATATGGGTACTCACAGATTAGATTACATCACAGGTCACCATCAATCCTACTCTATACAAATATGTACTTATTCGCGGCTGGGAAGGTGGCTCAGTGGTAGAGCACTTGCCTTGCATGCATGAGGCCCTGGGTTCGATTCCTCAGTACCACGTAAGCAAAAAGAAAAAAGCCGGAAGTGGTGCTATGGCTCAAGTGGTACAGCGCTAGCCTTGAGCTGAAGAGCTGAGGGACAGCGCCCAGGCCTAGAGTTCAGGCCCCACGACCAGAACCCTCCCCCCCATAAAAAAACAAATATATACTTATTTGCATTCTACCTTCAGCTTATGAATGGATGATTGTTGTGCTCCCCAATCTCCCCACAGGGGGGCTCAAACTCAGGTACTGGGAACACCTAGCTCCTTCGTTGCTCACAGGCTGGTGTGCTCATGCGCACCCATTCACCAATTGGGCCAGCTAGGCCCTGAGGTCAGATCTCAGCCCTGCCAAAGGATTCATCTTGATCTCAGAAGCCAATTGTTGCATCTGTTTTCCTTTCCTGTGCAAGTCTTGGGTCTCAGCTAGGATGGAGAATGCATGGGCCACTCTGTGGCCATGGGAATAAGTTGTTATACATGTCAGCCCAGTTATACCTGTCATCATATACATAAGAAAATACACAATACATCCATGAATAGCATACAAAATAAACAAAATAAGTACACACAATGCACCATGCAGTCCACACACTGATGTGATATTCAATGATGCATTGAGCACTATTTTGTCTTCACTGTTTCTCCATCTCAGTTCCTGGGAAGAGCCCATCTCCTTAGTGCCTCAAAGTCTGGTGTGATCACGTGGACCGATTGGGCAGTTGGGCCTCCTAAGCCCCGAATTCGAATCCCAGCATTGCCAAAAATTCACTCTGATGTGAGAAGCTAGTCGTTGCACCTGTTTTCCTGTTCTGTGCAAATTCTGTGTCTCAGCCAGGATGGAGAATATATAGGCAACTCTATACTCATGTCAACCTATACTCAAGAAAATACACAATACATCACTGAACAAGACAAAAAAATGAAGAGAATGATTACACCAAATGCAAGATGCAGCCCACCCATGTTTGGAAATATAAATCCTTTGTTTAATTATGAATTTATGAGTATATTGGCCCCCCACCAGGGCTCAATCTCAGGTCCCGGGAATAGCCTAGCTCCTTAGAGGCGCATAGGCTGCTGTGCTTACCATGATCCATTCACCAATTGGGCCTGCTAGGATTTGAGTTCAAATTTCAGCACTGCCAAAAGATTCATTCTGATGTGAGAAAACCAAGGTTGCATATGTTTTCCTGTTTTGTGAATGTCCTGGGTCTCATCGAGGGTGGAGAATGCTATATAAGCAATTCCATAGCCATGGGAATAGGTTGTCATCCATGTCAACACAGTTATATCTGTCACCATATTCAATAAAATGCACAATACATCCATGAATAAGACACAAAATAAAAAGAATAACTACACTGAATGCAAGATGCATACCACTCCTTTAGGTAAAGAGAGATCCTATGTTTAAAATAGGTGGGCTTGCTATTTTGTCCAGTCCTGGGGCTTCAAATCAGGACCTAGACAAGGCATGAAATTCTAGTCTTCAAGGATGGTGAGCTTCCCCTTCCCCCACAGTGCAAGAGAGCTACCCAGACCAGAGTTCAAATCTCAGCACTGACAAAAATTTCATCCTGATGTCAGAAGCCAGTTGTTTCACACGTTTTCCTCTCCTGTGAAAGTCCTGAGTCTCAACCAAGAAGAGAAATTCATAGGCAACCCTATAACCATAGCAAAAGGTTGTCATCCATGTCAGCAAAGTTATACCTGTCACTATATTCAGTAAAATACACAATACCTCCACGAAATAGAGACAAAATAAGGAGAAGTTCACTCAACACAAGATGCTGTTGACACAAGTATGTCAATATAGATTGTATGTTTAAATTATGAATTTATGACTATAGTGAATGACCATAGGGATCAATGTCAGATCTTGGGAATGGCCTACATGCTTAGTTGCTCAAAGCTTCGTGTGTTCACCTTGACTTATTGGCCAATTGGTCCTACTAGGCCCTGAGTTCAGATCCCAGCAATACCAACAAGTGGGTTGTGGAGTAAGAAGCCAATTGTGAAACTGGTTTTCCTTTTCTCTGAATATCCTGGGTGATCCTGAGAATACTGGCATGATGGAGAATATTTCTACAAATCTTGATGCTCTGTGATAGGATGTCATCAAAGTAATAAACGGAATGGATATCATCATAGTACAATCAATGGTAAATAAATGAATAAAACAAAAAATTCAAGGGACAACCACACCAAACATGTATGGACTAAACATCTATAGGTAAGTATAAATCCTATCTTTACAATGTATATACATAGTATGTTTTCCAGGGCTGGGGCTTGAATTCAGGACTACTGAACAGGCCTGAATTTCTTATCTTCAAGTACAGTGATCTTCCCCTTCATCCACATTGTTTCAGATTTACCCAGATCCTGGGTTCAAATCCAATGCCTGGAAGAATAAATATCACGAATGGCAGGCCAGGGAGCTAATTTTTTTATTTTACTTTTCTCAGTACGGACTTGAAGTCAGGTTGTGGCAACTCTGCCTCAGCTTCAATCACCCTAGGCTGGGGTGCAGCCACTATACCTACAGCTGCTTCTGGGATCCTAGACCCCCAGGTCTTGCAGGGAAAGCTATGCACAGAAAAAATGTGGACTTTTTATGTTTTCTTCCTTTGAACGGTGACCCTCATGGGTCTGAATGACACTGTTGCAAAGGGTACTTCACCTTGCATTGCTGAAAGCTGCCGGAATATCTGGGAAGTCATAGGCCCACGTGGTAACATAGGCCCCCTCCTAATACCAACCAATGGCAGGAGATTCTAAGAAAATGGTTCCCATCCATAGGAAGAAAAATGGAATGTTATCAATGTCAAGGTTCAATGAGTTGATCATGAATGATGCTCCTATAAACTTAGGCAGCATCATTTCAAGAGGCTAATTGATTTTATTTAATATTTATGAAGCATAAAAAGAATATTGTTACATACAGGAACACAATAATTTCAGGACAGTGATTGATTTCATTAATAGTATAAGGATGAAAACAATAACATTAATTACATGGATGCATGATTAATACCCAGGAATTGATAGGAATGTAGTCTGTATAACTGAATAATGTATAGACATCTCTAACACTCTATAAAAATACACATTTATTAGCATACTGCCATCTGCATGTCAATCTGTGCTTATTTTGCTAACACCTGGGGCTTGATCTCAGGTCTTGGGAACAGCCTGTCAGCTCAATTTGCCCCAGGATGGCGTACTGACACTCACCCATTCATGAATTGGGCCTTGTAGGCTTGTAGGCCGTGAGTTCAGATGCCAGCACTCCCCAAAAATGAATTGTGAAGTAAGAAGTTGATGGTGAGACATGTTTTCCTTTTCTGTGAAAGTCTTGGGTGTCAGGTATGAAGTGGCATACACATGCAGACCTATATCTTATGTAATCAATGTAATCAATGTTTTATGTGCTATAATAGTCAAAATAAATGGTCAATACATGAATGAAACAAAAAATAAAATAACAGCACTGAATGCAATATGGAGTCAACATATGTATATAAATATAAATCATATATGTAAATTGTACATGAATAGGATGTTTTCTAGTGGTGGGGATCTATTTCAGGCCTAAAGAACAGACTTGAATTTCTTTACTTCAAGGAGGCCAGCTTCCCCTTCCCACACAGTGCAACAGAGTTACCAAGACCATAGGCTCCAATCCCAGTCCTGGCAGAAAAACCGCACCTTTATATTATGTAATAGTATAGTAATTCTTAGGTATTTCATTATGCCTCCATTTTATGAATGTGATTGTTTAAATGCTTCATAAAGCATTAATTAACACTGATTAGTGTCCTAAAACATAATTGCATATAATTTTATCCTAGAATCATTCAAGAAATGCTCTTTCAATCATGACATACATCATATACCATCAGTAATCATATGGAGAGGAATAAGTCTCCAAGGATCTCCTTCCATTTGGAGGTGGCAGGACCAGGATTCCAACTGTTGGCTACAGCTCCCACCACTTAAACCTAAGGATACGGAACTCACCAGTCTGTCCAAGAACATCAGTAAGACCAATGATTAGGCAGGCACCAGTGGTTCTCAACAGCCTTCCTTGATACTTACAAGGCTGTGATGGGAGGATCATGGTCGAAGTCACCCTAGGCAGGAAAGTCTAACTTCAGTGCCAACAAAGCCAGAATCCCTGTGGCTTCATTCTGGAAGGCCAGCCTTGAAACAAAGCAGCTCACAGACTGTGCCCATATCCTCAGTTCAAGGTCTGGGACTGGGAACAAACAGCCATACACAACCATCTGTGCAGCTATCCGGCTAAAGCAGGTCACCCTCTTGTCTCCAACTGAATTGGACATTGTTCCCTGGGAAAAGGGCTGGGGGAGCTGCTATCTTCTTGACTCCTCCCATACTGTTTGCATCACAGGATTCTGGCCACACCCCCATTCTTTCATTGTTCTTTATGACCAATGAGACACAAGAATGGTGGCCACGCCCACATTCCATGCTGCCTGTTAGCACCTGGATTCCCTCTGTTAGTTTACACCACTACCAGCAGTTGAGGAAAGTAGAGATGGCTGAGTGGTGAGAAGAGACTCAAAGCGACTGGAAAATAGAAGGAAATGGAGATGCCTGCCTACGCCCCAGCCCCCTCCCTGCCTTCCCAAGGTTCAGAATTTCAAACAGGCAATGGCACCCTGCCAGGTCATGTAAAGCCCAAACCTGGTCCCTGAGCCAGGTTCTCTTCTCTGAGGCCATGTGTCTGCAATGCCACTGCCATCGCTGCTCGCCCCACCTGGAACAGCCTCAAGCAACTTCTCCCAGGAGCACATGTGAGTGGCTGCCCCAAAACCACCCCTACCCCAGGTCAGACACCCCTCTGGGGGCACCATGACCCCCTACTTTTGTCCTCTTGCTGGCTGTGAGGAGCTACCTTTCTGTCTTGGGCATTTCTGAAGCAGAGCCTCACTATATGCTCTGGCTGGGCTGCATCGAGTTCCTCCTATCTGTGATAGGTATGCTCCACCAGGCCTGGTACTCTGTAGTTGGGATGGTAGACATGTAGCAACATGTGTAGTTATTGATTTAGATGGATTATCCCAAACTTTTAGTCCATAGCAGTCGAATCTTTTCTTTTTCTTTTTTTTAAAAAAAATTGTAAAAATACTGTACAGAGGGGTTAAAATTACATGGGGACGATAATGAGTACATTTCTTATCAAGCATTGTAGCCTCCTCCTTTGTCTCCCCTTCCCATCCCATCCTCCCCTCTCCCCCCTACCCCATCCTCCACCTCCCCCTACCAAAGTGGTAAAGTTCATTTTCGACATACAAACTCTACGTCTCATTGTTGCAATGGGTCCACCTGTAATCCCTATTTAAACGATTTGTTTTTTCCCTTCCCCTCCATAAATTATAACATCAAATACAGTGAAAGCAGGGATTGTACCATGGGGGAGCGACATAAAAAGTAACAAAGAAATAATCTTATAAATGTACTAGAAACAATCGAATGAAAGAAAAAAAATTTGAATACATATCTTAGGGTTCATTTTCCTAACATGAACTTATCAGAACTTTTCTGCTTGACTCAGATATATACTAGTTATTGCAAATAAGGGAAAAGATGTGACCTATGTTTCTTTGGGCCTGGCTTACTTCACTTAATATAATTTTTTCCAGGTCTTTCCATTTCCTAACAAATAGAACAATGTCATTCTTTCTGATGGAGGCATAGAATTGCATTGTGTATATATACCACATTTTCTTGATCCATTCATCTACCCAGGGGCATCTCGGTTGGTTCCATATCTTAGCTATGGTAAAAAAGGCTGCAAGAAACATAGTTGTGCTGGTAGCTTTAGTGTGGTCTTATTTGTGAACATTTGGGTAAGTGCCCAAATTGCTGGATTGTTGGATCATAGGGGAGCTCTATGTGGAGTTTTTTGAGGAACTTCCATACTGCTTTCGAAAGTGTTTGAACAAGTTTACACTCCCACAAACAATGCAGTAAGGTTCCCTTCTGTCCACATCCCCTCCAGAATCTGTTGTTATCAGAATTCTTGATTATAGTCATTCTAACTGGGGTGAGGAGGTATGTCGATGTTGTTTTGATTTGCATTTCTTTTATGGCTAGAGAGGTTGAGCTCATGTGTCTATCGGCCATCCTTTTCTCCTCTTCAGAGAAGTTTCTCTTTAAGTCTTTAGCCCACTTATTTATTGAGCAGTTGTTTCTTTGAAGATTTGTTGTTGGGGGATTTAATTTTTTGAGTTCCAGGTATATTTTAAATATGAGACCCTTGTCCGTTGTATGGTTAGTGAAGATTTTCTCCCAATCCATGGGCTTTATAATGATCTTATTAGCTATGTCCTTTGCCATTTGGAAGCTCTGCAATTTCATGCAATCCCATTTGTCCAACCTTTCTTTGATTTCTTGTGTTTCTGGGTCTCTATTAAGAAAATTTCAGACTGTGACAAGGAGACCTAGGAATTCTCCTATTCCCCTGTAATATTTTCATACTGTCTGCTTTGACTCTGAGGTCTTTGATCCATTTAGAATTGATTCTGGTGCAGGGTAATATATAAGGATCTAGCTTTAGTTTTCTACAAGTAGTTAACCAATTTTGCCAGCACCATTTACTGAAGAGCCTGTCTGTCTTCCATTCTATTTTGTTAGCTCCCTTATCGAATATTAAATGGTTATAGGTACGTAGGTTCATTTCTGGGTTTTTAATTCTATTCCATTGGTCCTGAGGTCTGTTCTTGTGCCAGTACCAAGCTGTTTTGATTACTATGGCTTTGTAGTAGAGTTTGAAATTTGGTATTGATTTTCCACCAGGACTGTTCTTTCTGTTGAGGATTGTTTTTGCTATTTGGGGTCTTTTATTTTGTCCCCTATGAATTATTGGATTGCCTCTTCTATTTCCTTGAAGAATGAGGTTGGAATATTGATAGGTATCGCATTGAATTTGTAGAGAGCCTTGGGAAGGATTGCCATTTTCACGATGCTGATCTTTCCAATCCAGGAGTATGGGAGTTTCTGCCACTTTCTAAGATCTCATTTGATTTATTTTTTCAGGTTTTTAAATTTTTCATCATAGAGGTCCTTCACTTCTTCGGTTAAGTTAATTCCTAGGCATTTTATTTTTTGTGGGACTATTACGAATGGAGATGCTTTCCTAATTTCAGCCACACTTTTCTCATTGTTGATATACAGAAAAGCCATTGCTTTTTGAGGGTTAATTTTATACCCTGATACTTTGTCAAAGTTTTGAATCAGCTTGAGTAATTTGGGAGTGGAGTCTCTGGGATTCTTTAAATACAAGATCATGACATGTGCAAAGAGAGAGAGAGTTTTACTTCTTCTTTCCCTATTTGGATTCCCTTTAGGTTTGCATCTTTTATTATTCCTGTAGCTAGGGATTCTAATACTAGATTGAAGAGAAGTGGAGAGAGTGAACATTCTTGTCTCGTTCCTGAGTTAAGAGGAATTGGCTTTAGATTTTCACCATTAAGTATAATGCTGGCTGGAGATTTGTCATATATAGTCTTTATTGTATTGAAGAAAGTTCCATGGATTCCTAATTTTTCCAGATCCTTCATCATAAAGGGCTGTTGGATCTTGTCAAATGCTTTTTCTGCAACTATTGAGATAACCATGTGGCTCTTATCCTTGCTCCTGTTGATATGATGAATTATATTAATTGATTTGCGCATATTGACCCAGGTTTGCATCCCTGAAATTAATCCTATTTGATCATGGTGTAGGATTTTTTGGATGAATTGTTGAAGTCGATTAGCCGAAATTTTGTTGAGAAGTTTTCTATCAATGTTTATCAAAGAAATGGGTCTCTAGGTATCTTTCTGTGATGAGTCCTTGCCTGGTTTTGGGATGAGGGTTATTATGGCTTCACAGAATAAGTTCAGTAGTCAACTTTCTCTTTCAATTTCATTGAAGATTTGGAGGAGTATTGCTGTGAGCTCTGTTTTGAAGGCCTTATACTATTCTGCTGTAAAGCCACCTGGTCCTGGGCTTTTCTTAGATGGGAGGTTTGTTACTGCTGTTTCTATTTCAATGCTTGATATGGGCCTGTTAAGATGGTTTAACTCATCTTGGTTTAGTTTCGGCATGTCAATATTTCCTAGGAAAAGGTTCATTTCTGCTAAGTTCTCAAACTTATTAGCGTAAAGTTTTGAGAAATATTTCCTTATAATGTTCTGAAACTCGGTTGATTCTGTGGTGATGTTTCCATTCTCATTTCTGAGTGTATTTATTTGTGTGTGTTCTCTTCTTTTTTTGATAAGATTTGCTAAGAGTCTGTCAATTTTGTTAATTTTTTGTAAGTAACAAATCTTTGTTTTGTTGCTTCTTTCTATGATTTTTTTTGGATTCTAATTAATTAACTTCTGATTTAATTTTAATTATTTCTTTCCATCTACTGGATTGGGGATTATCTTGCTGCTCTTTGTCAAGGAGACTCAGATGTCTCATTAAATGGTTGGTTTCAGATCTCTCCAATTTGTTGATGTAGGAACTCAGAGCTATAAACTTGCCCCTGAGTACTCCCTTTGCTGTGTCCCAAAGGAGCTGGTAATCTGTGTGTTCATGAACATTTGAATTTCCTTTTAATCTCTTCCATGACCCAGCAGTATTCATCAGTATGTTGTTCAGCCTCCATGTGTTACAGGATTTTCTCTGGTGGCTTTTGGTGTTGAGTTTAATTTTATTCTCTTGTGGCCTGAGAGAATGCAAGGTATATCTTCAATGTTTCTGAATTTGGACAAGTTTGCTTTGTGGACTAAAATATGTTCTATTTTGGAAAATATTCCATGTGCTGCTGAGAAAAATGTGTATTTTGATGCTGCTGGGTGAAATATTCAGTAGATGTCTGTGAAATCTAGTTGATCTATGCAGTTTTTTAGATCTGCAGTTTGTCTGTTGAGTTTTTGCGGAGTTGATCTATATAGTGGGGATAGTGGTGTGTTAAATTCCCCAACAATTAATGTCTTTGTATCTCTGTGAGATTTGAGGGAAAGTACTGTATCTTGGATAAATTTGGGTCCTCCTGTGTTTGGCGAATAGATATTTAGAATTGTAATATTCTCCTGAAGGAGAGATCCCTTAATTAGTATGTAATGACCTTTATCTCTTCTCACGAATTTTAATTTGAAGTCTCTTATATCTGATATTAGGATTGCAATTCCCGCCTGTTTATGGGGGCCGTTTGCTTGGTAGATTTTTTTCAGCCTTTCACATTCAAAATGTGTTTGTTTTTATGGGCAAGAAGTGACTCCTGAAGGCAGCATATTGAAGAATCTTGCTTTTTAATCCAACTAGATAGTCTAAGTCGCTTAATTGGAGAGTTAAGTTGTTAATGTTGAGAGATAGGACTGAGAGGTATTTGGGAGTACCTGCTTTTTATCCACCTTCTTGGGGTCTGCATCAACTGGGTTCTTCTTATGGGTCTTGGATTCTCAGTTTGGGTGCGATTTCTTGGCATTTATTGCTATCTCGTAAGTTTTCTATGTGTAGGACGTCTTTAACAATGTTTTGTAGAGCTGGTTCGGTGGAGATATATTGTCTTAATATTTCTTTGCTATGAAAGGTTTTTATTTGACCTTCCGTAATGAAGGAGAGTTTAGCTGGGTACAGAATTTTGGTTGATAATTTTTTGTCTTTCGGGCATGGCATACATCATTCTAGGCTCTTCTTGCTTTGCTTGTTTCCTCTGAGAAATCTGAGGTGATTCTAGTTGGTTTCCCTTTATAGGTGATTGATCTTTTCTCCTTGACAGCTTTAAGGATCTTTTCTTTGGTCTGAATTGATCCTGTGTGGATGATAATATTGGTCTGGTCTTTTTGGAGTTCTAAAAGCTTCTTGTATCTGAATAAGCCTTTCTTTTTGCATGTTTGGGAAGTTGTCTGCTAGGATCCTGTTAAACAAATTTCCTAGACTATTAACTTCTGTTTCTAGGTTCCCCTCTACACCCATTATCCTCAGATTAGGCCTTCTGATGGTGTCTTCCCAGTGTTGAATAGATCTCTCATCTTTCTTGGATTTGTCTTGGATGGTTGTATGTTCTTTCTCTATAATTTCTAGGCTGTCTTCAATCTCCGAGATTCGATCTTCTGCATGGCCTAACCTAATATCAAGACTTTATACTTTGTTTTAAATTTCTTTTTCTTCTAGGTGGTCAGCTTTGATGGCTTCAAATTCTTTGTTGGAGCATTGTTTTAGATCTGGTGTGAACTTCTTTACTTCCTTAATTTGGTTGTCAGTGTTTATTCTCAAATTATTTAGTTGATTGGTTATTCCCACTCCATCTGTTAGGTTCCATTCAGCATTCCCTTTGTGGTCTCTCTGACATCTTTCAGTTCTCTGTTTATGGATTCCATGAATGCCTTTAGTGATCATTCTGCATTCTCATCCCGCTCTCTCAATTCCTGTATTACTCTCTGATTAGCTTCTTCATGTTCACGCAGTTCCTGTATTTCTCTTTGAGTGATCTCAGCCTGCTCACGACATTCCTTCATTTCTCTTTAGTGTTCTCAATCTGCTCATGCAATTTCTGTATCAATCTTTAAATAGCTTCCTCGCGCTCATGATATTCTTGTATTAACCTTTGTTTTGCCTCCTCTCTCCCCCTATCACGCTCATTCAGAGTCCTTTGCAGGTTTTCAATCTTTCCATTTACCATAATTACAAGTAGTGTTTGTAGAGCTTTTTGGGACCTCTCCTCTGGATTATTGATTATCTTTTCTGACACCTGATTATCATGACTGGGAGTTGAGATACCCGGACTTGCCATTTTTCTTACGTTTTTCCAGGTTGCTCTGCCCATTTGTGATGAAAGTAACGCTGGTTTTGTGTTAGCACACTATTTTAAGGCAAGCATCAACCAAAGTCTGTAGTTGCACAGTCAAAAATCTGTAGATACGATCTAGTTCAACAGATATACCTATTCAACATCAAACAACTATGTATTAATGGGCTACAAACCACAAAGAAGAATTTGGCAAACAGAAATTATTATTTTTAGGGTGAGATATGGGCAAAAATAGGCATATAGGGATGTGGAAAGGCAGTGGGAGAGTTAAATTAACTAAATCCTAATCTCAAAGCATTAAATAGGTTGGATAGAATGATAGTAGAGAGAGAGAAAATAAGAAGAAAGAGAAAGAAAAGGCAAGAGAAAATAGAAAAACAAAAATTAAAAATTAAGAAGTGCAACACTTAAAAATTATGCAAAATGAAAACGTAATACTTAGAGAAGAATGTGGATAGAATAAGAGAAGGGGAGGGATATAAGGAGACGTGAAAAACTTAAAAATAAACATGCTTAAAATATTATATACGTATACAGAAGTAGTACCGCTATTAAGTAATTTAAGTCTAAGAGGTTTTAAATTGAGTAATAAATTTCTGGAGGAAGTGTGTACACAATGGGGCTAAGGTCTAGTAATCGACTATTGGCATATCTGAGGATGAGCAGAACAACAATTAAGTCACACAAAGAAGAATGAAAAAAAGAAAAAGTGAAAAGAGTGAGAAGGAAAGAAAAAAGGATCAAATGATCAGTAAATCTAAACAAAAAAAATTTTAAAAAGAAAAAAAAGTATACAAACATATCCCCTAAAATAAAAATTATGAAAGGAAGAAAAAAAATAAATAGAAAAAAATTAAAGTTAAAAATTAAAAAAAAAACTTTTAGAAAATAATTTCATAAAAGGTACAAAAAAAATTGCTCTTTGATTTATTTGGGAGGGGATGGGAAGATCCTGTATCTCCCTTCTGTCCTTAACCTGTCTCTTGTTGGAGTCTCTGGTCTGCTTGTGATGTTTGATTTTCCTGTGGCTTGAATTGTTTCTTAAGTCAGTTTGAGCAGACAAAAAAAAAAAATCACAGCAGACGATTCTTGAACACAGGTGAAGCTCTGGGTAGGGTCGCAACCATTAGACCTCATTCTCCTCAGAGGAGTTGTGAGAGATCAAGGGATTTATACAGAGGGATCTCGGGAGCATGGCTAGGTACAGATGGAGCAGCCCTCAGATAAGGTTCTCGGCAATTCTGTGAGCAAATGTTAGGAAGGTAGCCTGAAAGGGCTCAGGTGGGGCCTGTTAATTGTGCAACAGATGTGGGATTATGAAACAAAACATTGCTCTGTTTCATAATTACCCCATCCCCATGAGGAAGAGGATCCTTCACTGTGTTGAGTTTTGCAGCTGGTGAAACCAAGGCAGAGAGAAGCCACGTGACTTAGATATGACTTCAACTTCGCAGGAAACTCTGCCTGACTTCGCTACAATGCTCCCTAGGACAATGGGTTCTATTCAATCCAGTTCTTGTGTTAGGAAGTTCACTTCTTGTCAGTCGTGGGGCTGGAACTCTAGGCATAGGCGATGTTCCTGAGAGCCTCAGCAAAAGGCTAGTGCTCTACCACTTGAGCCCAGAGCACTACTTCTGATTTTATGGTGGTTCTTTGGAGATAAGAGTCTCACAGACGTTCCTGCCTGGGCTGGTTATGAACGATGATCCTCACATCTCAGCATCCTGTGTAGTTAGGATTAGAATTCTGAGCCACTGGCACCAGACTTAATTGTAATTTTGACTTTTTTTCTCTCTCGATCACAAGAACTGGTTGAATGCGAGGTGGAGGAGGGGGCCCAGCATCCCCATGTGGCTGGAACCCAAGGAGGCCCTCTCATTCTGGAGGTTGGCTGTGGGTCAGGAGCTGTCTCGCTCAGCTTGTTGAAACAGCTCCATGAGATAAGCCCCTCTGTTCCCTGGCTAGACCGTGAGAGTTCTTCATTGTCTATCCAGCCTTACTAGACTTATTGTATTGTATTGCTTTCTACATCATTTTCCTGCACCTGGCCAAAATTCTGATACGTAGTTACGAAATGAAAATGTATTGCCATCTTAAGAAAGTTATTTAGGGCTCTGGGAATATGGCTTCATGGTACGGTGTTTGCCTAGCATCCATGAAACCCTGGGTTCAATTCCTTAGTAACACATAAAAAAAAACACTGGAAGTGGTGTTGTGCCTCAAGTGATAGAGAGCTAGCATTGAGCAAGAAAAAAAATCTCAGGAAAATTCCCTACCCCTGAGTTTAAGCCCTTCGACTGGCAAAAAGAAAAAAACAAATCAAAACAAAACAAAACAAAATTCAGTTAGTAAATGCAAAATAAATAACCCATACTTTGAATATATAATTGGTCCTTCCATACTGACACCTAACAACAGTCCCTAATTCATGTACTTTACTAATATGAGGATACTGTTTTGAAAAAATTTTGTTCATTAAGTCACCGCAATTAATGTCAGGAATGTGCTTAGATGTCAGGGATATTTTAATTCTGGAAATTCAACGATTTCAGGATTTGTGTCATCTCTGATAATCACAAAGAGAAGGGTAGGCTATGTGTGATTTTGAAACCTTTTTGGTCAGTTATGGCACCAAAAAGGCAGAGGCTAATTAATAGTTGTGACAGAAAATAAGGAATAACCCCAGATGGAAGGAATAAATGATAGTAATTAAGGTATAACAGAAACTGTTCTTGAGAACCATTTTTGGTTATTGTAGAACTAGTTGTCAACTAGGCTTTTCCTCATTGCCTTTAGCATTCTAAATCTCTTAGGCAAGCTCCTAATCTCTGTGTGATAAATGTATCTCCTTCTAAGCTATTCTTTCATTCCTTATCTCCTTTGCTTCCTAAAAATCTTATTATTTCTATATTTCCTATGACCATTTCCTGATAATAAATACACCTATACAGATAGCAGAGGATGCTAATGTAAGGGTCCCATAGCTAATCAATCATTAATGTAACGAAATGGAAAAGGAGGACATATTTATTGCTACTTCAATTTTTCTGAAATGCTGCAATGTCATCATTTGGTTAAAATTTCCATTCTTTGTCTACACAGTGTCATTCAGTGCACATAAATGCAAGTATGAGCCAGGTGCTGGTGGTTTACTCCTGTAATCCTAGCTACTCAGGAGGTTGAGACCAGAGGATTGTGTTTCAAAACCAGCCTGGTCATGAAAGTCCATGAGACCCTAACCTTCAATTAACCACCAGAAACCAAGAGGTGGTGCTGTAGCTAAGCACCCAGGATCAGAGTTCAAGCCCCACAACCAACAAAAAAGGTGAAATATGACTTTAAGTTTCCCCAAAAGGTACGACAAGATCAATAATCTTCCCAAGCAAAAGAAAATAATTCCAAAATGATTCAGTGCACCTACTTTTGCTGAGTTATGTTATGGATTCTATGCTGGATATATTCTCCAAAAACAAATCGTTAAACTAGGGATACAGGTGGACCCATTGAAATAATGAGATGTACAAGTCGTTATGTCGAAAAATGAACTTTACAACATTGGTGGGCGGGGAGGATCAAGTGTGGGGACGGGGTATATGGGAAGAAATGGGAAGAGGAAACAAAGAGAAGGCAACAATGATTAATAAGAAATGCACTCATTATCTTGCCCATGTAATTGTAACTCATCTGTACGGTATGCTCACACTAATAAAGAAAGAAAAAATTGTCAAATATTAGCTTTATAATAAACTTCATCTAATATTTCTTTTTGAAAAGAGAAGTCTATACAGGTAATGTCACTTGGCTTTCTTACTATCTTAGTTTAAAGCCAAACCAGTTAGGAGAGTCTGTCAAACTCTTATCTGTAATTACACAGCAAAAATCCAGAAGTGGAGTTTTAGTTCAACAGTAGAGTACTAGCTTTGGGGGTAAGTGGACAGGAAAGAAAATTGTTGAGGGACAGGGTCCAGCCTCTGGATTCAAGCCCCAGAACCAACACAAGCTAAACAAAACAGCAAACCAAAAACCAGATATTTCATTGGGACCCTCCTTAAAGGAGTACTGGTCTGAAAAGTGGCTCCTTTTGCTGATCATACACACTAGATGCTTTTTTCCAATCCTTATTGCTCTGGAGAACTCAGGACCAAAATAAAGGAATTGATAACTGAATCCTGCAACAAAAGAATCATCTCAGGGGTGAAATATCCATCCATAAAACACTTTTAAACCAACATGTCTTTGTTTCTTTGCAGTAGAATTTTTTTGGGGGAGGAGGTCCAGTCGTGGGCCTGAACTCTGGGCCTGGGCACTTTACCTTAGCTCTTCAACTCAAGGCTAGCGATCTACCACTTGAGCCACAGCATCACTTCTGGCTTATTTTTGCTTATGTGGTGCTGAGGAATCTAACCTAGGGCCTCAGGCATGCAAGGCAAGTGCTCTACCACTGAGCCACCTTCCCAGCACCTGCAGTAGATTATATTTAAAACAACGTGATTTTCTTTTGTTCTAAGCTGGCCTTCAAATGGCACATTATATCTTTTTGTAGTACTCTCAACTAGAAGTTTGCAGAAAAATTATATATGACACACTAGAAAAAGTCAGGGACAGAGTTTCCTTCAAGCCTTTGGATTCTCTTCTTTTACAGTAAAAAGGAAAGCACAAGTTAACTTTAACTTTGTCCATCTTCTATGTTCCATTCCTCTCCTGGGATCAGTTTCCACATCCAGTAACAGTTACTTTCAGGAACAATCTATGGTGCTGCTTGAGGTATAATGAATGTTTTCTGGCTTCACCGAAATAACACAAGGACACCTTTGGACCTGTGTTAACATGTGTTTCAGAGGCAACTTAGTAAAGAGAAAATATTAAATTTATATTTCTTATAAATACATTATCCATGAGTATATTGAGTTCAAAATTTGTAAATTCTCTGTAAATTAAGGGGAATTTTAAAGGGGAGAAGGTTCTCAGATCATTTTTTTTTGTGAGTGCATATGCTGCACATTATTTCCCAAGTGTGCATGAATTTGTTAACTCATGTTAACTATAGCAATAATTAGAGAAAGAGAAATTCTGTGTTTAAGTATAAGGGTAAAATACACTACAGAAGACTAAAAATAAGACCACGTTGACCTTTTCCACTTGACTCATACATATACTAGATATTGCAAATAAGGGAAACCATGGGACCTATGTTTCTTTGGGCCGGGCTTACTTCACTTAATATAATTTTTTCCAAGCCTTTCCATTTCCTAATAAATGGGGCAATGTCATTCTTTCTGATGGAGGCATAGAATTCCATTGTGTATATATACCACATTTTCTTGATCCATTCATCTACTGAGGGGCATCTGGGTTGGTTCCATATCTTAGCTATGGTAAATAATGCTGCAATAAACATTGTTGTGCTGGTAGCTTTGTATATCCCTCCCCCACAGTATAACCCCTGCTTTCACTATATTTGATGTCAGTATAACTTGTGGAGGAGATGGGGAAAAACCAGTTGTTTAAGGATACAGGTGGACCTGTTGCAACAATAAGAAGTACAAGTTGTCATGTCCAAAACGAGCTTTACAACGTCGGTGGGGGGGGGGGGGAGAGGGGTGGAAGCAGAAGGATTGGGATTGGGGGGAGGGGGGAGGCTGGGAAGTGAGGTGAAGGGTAAACCAAAGGAGGAGGCTGCAATGCTTGGTAATAAATGTACGCATTATCCTGCCCATGTAATTGTAACCCCTCTGTACAGTATGCTCACAAATAAATTAAATTAAAAAAAAAAGACCAGGTTGAAACAATAAAACCAAGTCCATTATGTAGATTTATGAAAGTGATATAGAGAAAGCATTACTCCTACGTGGAACATGAAGTATGAGGCCACTCCCTTTCTAAATCATGCTTGCTAATGACACAACTTTGTAGAAAGTAGAATGGAAGAACAATTCTGTTTCAAATGCAAGTCAGATATAACAGCATGGACTTAATTGGAAAAAAAAGTTCATCTTGAGAGAGCAGGGATTATACTAGCCATGAACTGGTGGATAAGATCACATATTTTTCTTTCCTTTACTTATATATTTTTTGTTGGTGGTGGTCTTGGCTCTTGAACTCGGGGTCTGGGCACTGTCCCTCTGCTACTCAGCTCAAGGCTAATGCTCTACCACTTGAGCCACAATGCCGCTTCCAGTTTTCTTGCAGCATATTGGAGAAAAGAGTCTCAGGGACTTTCCTACCTGGGTTGGCTTTGAACCCCAATCCTCAGATCTCACCACCACCCAGCTTAGGATCACATTTCTAACAGTGTACACTCAGCATATGTAATTTGTTTGTTCATCTATCTTTATATGAATTCTTGAGTTAAAAATCTGGGCTACAGTTTAGTCTTTACACTCAAAAAATGTTTGTAGTTTAAAAGTTGATTCTACTGGATAAATTAAACTTAAGAATGTAAAGGAGTCTGCATCCAGCCTGGGCAGAACAGTGTTTGAGACACTATCAATAATTAACCAGTCAAAAGCTGGATTGGAAGAATGACTCAGGTGATGGAATAACAGTCATGAGCAAAAATGATGAATAAGAGCTTGAGGCTTTTGCATACATACATATAAACATACACATACACACAGAGGCACTTATATGAGCCTCTGAAGCAACTCTCAGAGTATGTAGAAAAGTTAGAAAACAATAGAAAAGATGTCCTGAGTAAAACTAGAATCAAGTGATAATTTTTGAAATGAGAAAATCCTCAAGTGAACTTTCTTCAAAAAAGTTTGAGAATATTACATAGGTAAAGACCAGAGATAGTAAGAGATTCAAGTAATCAATATCAAAGGGATTGGATCTATGAAGGAATGAATCAGAGACCCGGCAAATGCATTGAAAATGTTCATACCCTGTGTCAAATGTTAGAACATCTTTGAAAATAGTACATGAACAGTCTGAGAAGTCCAGTGGATAATATCACTGGAGAAGTTCAGAATTGCTAATCTGTATCTAGATTAAATAAACCAAGAAGGGGCTGGGAATGTGGCTCAGTGGTAGAGAGCTTGGCTTGCATTCATGAAGCCCTGGATTTGATTCCTCAGCACCACATAAGCAAAAAGAAAAAAGCCAGAAGTGGCTCTGTTGCTTAAGTGATAGAGCGCAAGCTTTGAGCTGAAGAGCTGAGGGACAGCACCCAGGCCCAGAGTTCAGGCCCCATTACCGGACCAAAAAATAAACAAACAAACAAATAAATAAAACAAGAAACTATGGTGGGGCAATGTGATACAAGGCTAGAATTCTAGCACTCAGTCTGACAGAAGATTAGAGACTGCAATTACAACTGATACCTTCCCTGGTCCAGGTAGTATAATTTTGTCTTAATAAAACAAACCAAATAAGAAATGAATACAATGTTGGAAGTTTGAGCTAATTTCTTCATTATGGTTTGAAAAGCCAAGTTTTCTATTGAAATGCAACTCGTATATAATCCTCAGTTGTGTTTTAAATGCAATCTTCATTACAGAACATTCCTAGATGCAAAATAGTTCATATTTCCCATCCAAAATTTGAAAAATTAAGTAATCATCTTTCTGTTAGATTCGAAGGAAAGGATGAAGGATTACAAAAGCTTAATCCTGGAGGAATAGCAAAGTTCATCTAATGTAGATCTTTATAGATCTTGCTAAATTAGAGTTTAGGCTTCAAAAAATATTTTGGTTTCATTTGTAATTTCATATTCTATAGGATACTACAATTTTTTTTTTTAGGTAGAGGGTTTAATTAACAAATTTACAAATGATTCTTGCATTCTATTTGCCCAGCATATTGTTTGAAGAGAGTTATAATTAGAACTCAGTTAATAGATAATTCTAACTGTTCATGTAGAAAATGGTAATATGAATAATGTAGACCGAGTTGCCAACAAATTGATGATATTAATTTATAAATTTAGAAAAAGCAATTTCTTGAGGCTTTAATGTAACATGGTATGAAGAGAATAGTTGTGTGACATCTTCTTTCTTCTACATGTATGTAACACAGGAAGCAATTTCCTTAATTACGTGCCTCTGTATACAGTGAGAAAAATGCTAGGTTTTTTTTTTTTTTTTATTTTTGTTTTTGTTTTATTGCTTTGTCATAGGGCTTGAACTCTGGACCTGGACACTGTCTCTGTGCCTGTTAAGCTCAAGGCTTGTGCCCTACCACTTCAACCTCAGTACCACTTGTGTCTGGCTTTTGCTGAGAAGTTTATTGGAGATAAGAATCTAGGGAACCTTCCTGCCTGGGTGGGCTTTGAACTGTAATCTTCCTATCTTTGCATCCTGAATATGATAGTTAAAAAAGTATAAATATAAATAATATTTGCAAGAATACCAGTGGAGGAAAAATGATGCAACCCAGGTTATTGTGGTGTTCTTTCCAGAACATGGAGGGCATCACATTAGCAGAGGTGTAGTATTTTTCCCAATAGAGATAAGCTATTTGTGATGTGAATTAAGGGAATTTTGAAGTGCACCCTACAAGTTGAAAACTGTTGGTCTAGGATGACTTTATGGTATAAATTTTGGGATTGATGGTCATAGAAATAATAGCTTAATCTGATAAACAATTGCTTACTCTTGAAGAATTAATTATAACCGATGCTTTATAGTTTTATCCTATAACAGAATGTGGCTATTTTTCTGTTCACTTCTCAATCTGTAACACCCCATTGGAAAATGCATCTATTGCAGAATTACATAACATGAAAACAGGTACTCTTTTGAATCTCTCAGGTATGGAATGTTCAGAATTTGAAAGTGAGTAGTTATTAGTCATAGGAATTTTGAAGAACATACATATTCTGTCCTCTTAACAACTTATTTACTTTTAAAAGTTATGGGTTTCCATAGAATTAAACAGTTTCCAGTTTTAGTATGAGAAAGTACTAGTTAATTCTTTTTTGAAAATATTGGCAAGTATATTGTGAAAAACTTGTCTAGTTGGATAACATTCAAGTTGATGGCCCTCCAATAAAGAAGGGGTAATTCATTCAAATTAGATGCCAAATAGTACTGATTTTTTAAAAAGTTACTACATAAAGAACAATATTTACTATACCAATACAGTGAAATTTTATTTCATGCAGATTATTTTTTAAATTTAATTTTAATTTGAAAGTGATGTGCAGTGGGTTAGCAATTGTAAGGCAGTGAATACATAACTTTTCAAACTTATTATCCCCTCTCTCATTTTTCTCATAGTTTTCCTTCAGCCCCAAACTCCTCACAAGTTGTAATGTACATTTCCAACATATTGTCTTCTGAGTATTGCTATTGCATTGGTTTGCCTTTTGTCCTTTGTCTCGCCATTTTGTTGTTCCTCTTCCCTTCCCTAATTAAGGTAAATGGATACACAATACACCAAAATCAAACACAGTAGGAGATAACCCATAGGGGAAAAACCCAAGGAAAATAGAAATCACATCGTACATTAAAAACAACTGCAAATAAATATCTCTTTCCATATCTTGGAGTTCATTTTGCTCAGCATCAGCTTATATGTTCATATATATGCATAACAAAGCCACTGGAAAATAATAGTTTCATGGATACTATATCTCGAAAACAACATGTGAACTGTTTTTGATGGAGAAGGAGGAGTTAGGATTGGTAAATTTGCGATTCTGATAAAGGAATTTCAAAGGAGTTTTAAAATTATGACAGGTAAATTTTAGTTTTCAAAGAGAAACCATGAAGATGTAGCAGTGGGGGATGCCTTATAGTCCTTCAGCTTCACTAGACTTGAAGCCAAGAAGTTGTGAATAATTGGAAATCAAGCAAGAGCTAAGAGGAGGACATAGAAGTAGGACATAGAAGTATTGTCCTTTGTAACAGACAATGTCATCCAAGGAATCGGTGATTTAACGCAATTCTTCTCCATACATCATGTTGAGCAAATACAAGACCAAGAGGAAAATAATCTATTGAAATAATTTTGCAAAGAATAACTTCACTGTTCCTGATATGGTATCTAAGGAGAGTCTTAAGAGAGAAGATAAAAGTCTTAAGAGAGAAGACAAAAGTGGAGTATTCTTAGGTTTCCTCTATATATCTTGTTAGCAAAATATATCTTTGAGGATAGAAGTGATTTAACCAAAAACTGGTGGAGTACTTATTTTTGTGGGCACTTTAGACAAGAAAATTTCAAGGTAAAAGAAAAAAGAAAAAAAATAGCTAAATATTTGTGATTATAGGTTCTTGGTCTGGATTTTTGGAGACAAAGTTTTGCATTAGTGTTGGTCCTCATTAACATATTTATTGAGTTTTCATGGCAACCAAATGAAAAGGGGAAGTTTAATGGACTCGCTTGAACAAGTAAACAGCATGATAGAAAATAATAGCAAATAATATTTAATGAATTATTTTGATCAATTACTTTGTGAGAACAAAGAAGGAAAGATAATTCAAAATCACATGACGTTATTAAAAGTATGAAAATGGAGTAGTGAAGAGATTGAGAGAAAACATAGAGGACTGTTTTCTCTCCACTGGAGTAATAGATTCTTGATCTTGCTTCTTCCATTCTTTCTTCACAAGCTATCAAGTGTGCCTCAGGACTGGAGTATCCAGTTCAGACAAAGAGCACTCGCAGAAGAAAATATTTGCAGTAGATATAGGTGATTTATAACCTTAGACAATCTTTTTAAATCTGCTCAAAATTCTCCCCTACGCCAAACTGCCCTCTTTGAACAGCTTTGTTTGCTTTTCCAAAGACTGCACTTCATTAACTGCTTAAAATTTTGAGAGGTCATATTCATACACTCTGGAGATTGCTGTTTTGTTGTGATTTTTGTGTGTTTTTATTTGTTGTTGTTTTAAACTGAATTTCAAAAGGTTGTGCAAGTGTGTTAAAATTAAATATGTCCATCTAATTGCCTAATGCTCCTGGATCAGAGTCACTCCTTCTATCAATGTCAACCAACCATTTCTCCAAGATTTAGTTCAGATTTACCACTTCCTTTATTACATATGTACATTGAGTATTCTAGCTGTACTTGCCCCTTGTTCCATTTTTCATTCATTCTATTTCTTGACTATTGTTCCTCTCTGGTTTCAATTTCCTTATAGTCATTCTGTTAAACTGCCTGTTAATACTTTGAAAGGTTTATATACATTCCATGGAGTTTCACTCCCACATACAATTGAACTGTTGTCAGCTTATGTTTCCATAACTCATTCATCTGCAATAACAATTTGCAAGCTGGAGATGTTAAGCACTTAGACATGATTTTATTCTCGTTCATTTGGAAGATTAATGTTTAATCAATAAGAAAGTTTAAAATGCCTTAGAATTTATTACTAACTACCAGTTTTTATAAATGGTTTTGTACAATGGTGTGTGATTATTTTATTTTACATAGGATAATTTTTTCTACTACCTATAAGTTTTGGAAAAAGAAGAAAAGTAAAATTTACTTCTTAGTGGAATATGACAGAAATAGGAGACAGATTTTATGTTTGTCACATCTCTCATGAGTACCCATATTCAAGACTTAAAATCGTATTTCTTACTATGTTAGACAGATAGGGAAAACATAAAACAACACATGATAAGGCATATGTTAGTGACTTTTTAAAATGTACCTTCTTATGTGATGAAATTTACTTTGTTAGCTAATATTTGGGTTTGAAATATGGGAGGCTGATCCATTTAACACATTTATGGAAGGCACCTACTGAACAACACAAATGGTGAGGGGTACTATTTCTACACTTTAATGAATGGTTGAACATGTTTGGTATTATTGCTGGGTACGTAAATCAACTCTATTGTAACTTGCTCCCTACACTTGAAAACCTTGTAATGTCACTATCATCTAATTGGCAATGGTTATATTTGCAAATGTGATTTTAAATAGTTTATTTGAAAATGAATATACATTCAGGAGATTAAATGTAGGTTATCATTAGTTTGAGAATGACAACATTTTTATATTACAGAACCTAGTTTTACTGAAGTACCAGTGTCATTTTTTCTGATGGATCAAAGACCTCGGAGTCAAAGCAGACACTTTGAAAACATTACAGGATGGAATAGGAGAAACCCTAGGTCTCCTTGGTGCAGACCGAAATTTTCTTAATAGAGACCCAGAAACACAACAAATCAAAGAAAGGTTGGACAAATGGGATTGTATGAAGTTGCAGAGCTTCTGCATGGCAAAGGACATAGCTAGCAAGATCAATAGAAAGCCCACGGATTGGGAGAAGATCTTCACTAGCCGTACAACGGACAAGTGTCTCATATCTAAAATATACTTGGAACTCAAAAAATTAAATCCCCCAACAACAAATCCTCAAAGAAACAACTGCCCAATAAATAAGTGGGCTAAAGACTTAAAGAGAAAATTCTCTGAAGAAGAAAGAAGGATGGCCAATTCTTGTTTTTTTAAAGACACTTGTTTTCATCTACAAATAGGCCTGTCTATTGTCTTCAGGTGATTTTGATGATTGAAGATGCTTAATGAGAAGTCAAAATGTATTAGTAATCCTTTGCTATCAATTAAATTTCACTTTTTCTTCTTGGAGAATATAATGATCAAAGCAATAGTTCACGGTCAGCAAGCAATTGTTCAGAATCATGCTTCAACTGCAAATGAATCACCAGTAAGTAATACACGATTCCATTTTCCACAAAGTTTTGTCACAGATACAATCTGCCTTCCTGCTCTAGTTGATTTCCTAGCCTGGATCTTTTCCTTCATTGTACAGGAAAAGTGTAATTCACCTGATTTCAGTCACATCTGTTAGTAGAAATATCAAGTATTTAGATTCTTTTTTTAAAAAAAAAATTAGTGTGGGGCCTGAACTCTGGACCTGGGCACTGTCCTTTAGCTCTTCAAATCAAGGCAAGCACTCTACCACTTGAGCCACAAAACCACTTCTGGATTTTTCTGTTTATGTGGTGCTGTTTTGGGAAATGGCAGAGCAGAAAGTGAAATGATGCAACCAAAAATATAAAAGCAAAATAAATTAGGATAATTATGGAGCAACTATATTGTCTATGAGAACAATGAAAGAGAAAGAGGTAAAGAGATAAAAATGTGCAATGACCTAAATAGCCACAAAATCCATGCGTCTAATCAATTTACAGATAAAACAATAATTTTATTTTTTAAAAAAGATGAAAATAGAATTTCTATATAGAAATTAGTAAATTTCATTTTTAGTCGCCTACATAAAGAGAAGAATCTTAATCCTTGGACTGGGAAGGTGTCTCAGTGGCAGAGTGCTTGCCTTGCAGCTTACTAAAGTGAAGAGATGACTTTCCAAAAAGGCCACTCATATGAATACTAGGGATGAGGATGAGTATACCCCTCTTCATCGGGAAGCCTAGAGTGGACACCTAGACATTGTCCATGAGTTGGTATCTCAAGGCACATATTCATGCAATAACTGTGAATGGCTGGACACCCCTGCACAGTGCTTATTTGTGGAACACATTGCAACAGCACACACACACACACATCATCATCATCATATTTCTTCTTAAGTATTTTTTGTGTATGGTCTTAAGAAGATATTTACATTACTAACTTGAATATCTGACAGGACAATATCATCACTGTACATCTTGCTTCTATGTTCTCAGTTTTAAATTACTATCTAAGTATGTACATTACATAAGTACAGGAAAAAGTAGGAGCCCCACGGGTGGCTCAGATCTTTAATCCTAACTAATCAGAAAGATGAAATCTGATGATTGTGCTTTGAAACCAGACAGAAAAAGACCATTAGATTCTGGTTTGAAAGTAACCAACAAAATCTAGAAATGGCGCTGTAGTATAAGCAGTAAAATGCTAGCCTTGAGAAAACTAAAACAAAGAAAATAACAAATTCTGTGACAGAGCCAGGCCCTGAGTTCAAGCTCTAGTATTAGCATCAAACTAATGAAAGAAAGAATGAATGAATGAACTAAAAATAAATTAAGTGGTCACATGTGGAGAGACAGGTAAAATGTAACAACCGTGGTGACTGGATTATGTATTATTTTGTAATAAGTCAAATTATCATTTTTCCTAATCACTAATATTTTATTTGAACTTTTTTGTACAATAAGCCCTGAATTTGGCATGCATGTATATGTGTGTGTACATGTGCACACATGTGTGTGTATGTGTGTGTGTGTGTGTGTGTGTGCGGTTGCAATGTTGCTTGCTAATGTGGACAGAGTGAGGTTAAAAAGAGCTGTGTTGCAATGTTGTTATTTATCAGTGTTCCGTCCAGTCATTTCAGTGGAACCACCCTTCTATACATTTTATTTGTCAAATAATATCATCATAATCAAAGCATTTACATCATTAAGTTAGATAAAAGAGTATATGTTAGGTAAGTATATGTTAGGTAAGAAGATACACATATAATTAGGTAGTAAGTTATTGCTGTAAGATGACGGTCAGTACAAAATATGTATTTGACCTCTTAAATTGGATATACTTTTAAGATATACTCATGGAGTGATTTTGACCAACTTGACCAAACAGGTATTACTCTCTGGTTATTCCTGTGAAACTCAAGGTCGATAAACTCTTTCCGGATTTCTGTTGAAAATAACTTTCTTTGTAAGATTGTATCTATTCACACTAAGATAATAAACCCCGTATATTTTAGGTTTGAATATCCCATCATATTGACTGAAAAATCAGTATTGTGGATATGTTTGTTAGATATACATTGAAAAACAAACAAAAACATGTGTCATCTCTAGATTGTGGATGCATTTGAAGTTGTATTATACATACAAAGGTTTCTTCATTAATAGTTCTTTTGTGGGAGTAACTATCACAACTTTAACAAATAAGGCTTTTTGGATATCTTTTCCAATATAAATAACATCCCAGAGCGAATCTTGCAATTTCTGAAAACCCTTTGAATATTTTAGTGTTATTTCAGTTCATTGACTATACAGCTAAAGACATTTCTGAAATAAATATTGTTAAAATCTGAACATGTAAGTGGGTATATAGTCTGTTTATGCATCATTTTATTAAAAGCCAATTTTTATGAAACTAAAAAATATAGAGTAAAAGAATGGAAGTGAATTGGGTGAGGTAATTATTAGTATAAATTTATTTTCTATTAGCAAAGTCTTTTGAATGTACATGATGAAGTTAAATTATGTCCTTAGTGACACTATGCTTCAGTTATTTTTAGAATCTTGTAGTTATAATAGTGAATTTGTAGTATAAATAAATGTCTTTGAAAATGATTAGGATTAATCTTGGGTTTTGTTTCCTACTCCCAAGAAATTGAGTTATTTTCAAGTGTTAACAGTTTACAATTGAATCTTCAGTATCATAAGAAATTTTGAACAAATGTAGTAGTATTGATGTCTTTTTTTGGGGGGTCGGGGGAGTCTGGTAGTGGGGCCTGAACTCTGGGCCTGGGAGCTGTCCCTCAGCTCTTCAGTTCAAGGCTAGCGCTCTTCGATTTGAGCCACAGCGCCACTTGTGGCTTTTTTCTTTTTGCTTATGTGGTGCTGAGGAAACGAACCCAGGGCTTCATGCATGCAAGGCAAGCGCTCTACCACTGAGCCACCTTCCCAGCCCTTTATGTCTTTTTAAACCAATAGTATTCACAAGTTGGAGAGGCTTTAATTCATGCTTAGGCCTTGTTGTCTATGATTTTTTATCCTCTCATTCCTAGCATTAATGATAGGTCAGACTGCATTTTTGGGTACATGAAAGGTAAAATATTTATCTGGGGTCAAAGGTGATTTTTATATCAGTCTTGCTTTATTAGTATTTTAAAGTAGTACCTTTCTCTCAAAATGTTGAGTATAAAAAGCAATCAAAATACTTCTAATTTTAAACAACTTAGTTGAGCTACAATGTGGAAATGATTGGTCCATGAGACCTGCAGTCCCTTTCCATGAGGAATTGGGGAGGTCATTATTTCAGTTAGACAGTGTTAAACAGAGATAGGGTCCCCAGGCAGTGCAGTGTTGAGTGAAGTGATGTAATATGATTTCTGCTATTTTGACCTAGAAAACAAGAATGTTATACTTTAGCCGTTCCTTTCACCAGGGAGGTATGCATTGATTATGAACTTTGAGTTTTCATATTACAGTTCCCTATTTTCTAACAAAGGTAAACTGAAATATTATGAGTGTACACAATAATTCTGGGAATTTTTCCTTGAATTTGTAGACTAAATGCTAGTATTTTAGTCATAAAATAGAATGAGGTTAATTGATACAGTTGGATATGGACCTCAGGCTAACACTTACCATGTGTGCAATGTTGTACTAGGAATTACAACTCTGAAGACTTCAATATCATCATCTGAGAATTAAAAATGTAAGTAGTTCCACTTTATGGAATTATTGTGAGGATTAAATTAGATACCATAGGTAAAGTACTTGGAAAAGTAATCAATTAGCATTTGGCACATTCTACCTTTATTTAATCATATGGTGAATTCTAACATTTTTACTGTGATTTTTATTGTGTCTCTTTATGATGTGCAATGTGATGTATTGACACTCATTGCATTGATCATTTTTCTCTCACTATGAGGAAAATACCTGCAAAGAAAATTTCTGAGGAGGTAACTATTATGTTGACTCATGGTTTAAGAGAACACAGTTTAAGATCAGATGTCTTCATTGTTCTTAATTATATTTTTATTATCTTAACTAGTTGTACGAGGGAATTTCCATTCAATAAATCATGTGTTTAAGTATAATGGATCTTTATATAACTTTTCCCTACCCTTCTAAACCTCACCACACTTTAATTTTTTCTAGTTTCATACTATCTGCATTGAATATTATGTCTTCAGTTTCTTCCTCCATAACTCTCTTTATTCCTTCCCTTTGACTTCCCCTCACATCTTCCAAGTGATATTTTCCTGGTATTCATTTTTTGGATTAAAAGTTCAACTTTATAAAAAATTACTTCTTTTAAATACTCCTCTACAAATAGCACGGTTTGGTTAATATTGCTGTGTAAACTTGTATAAAGTTCTAGCTTCCAAATATGAGACAGAACATGGGTCCTTTGTGTGTCTGGCTTTGACTTCGTTTGCTTAACATAATTTGAGGTCTATCCATTTCTTTGCAAATAACGTAATAGTCTTCATAATGGATAGGAACAATCCACTTTTGTATATATGACACACTTTTGCCAACCATCCTCCACCAAAGAGCATCTGGGCTGTTTCCATAACTTGGCTACGGTGAATAGTGCAGTAGTGAACATGTTGTGAAAGTGATTTTACTGTAAGCTTTTGGAAGAATTCATCACTATCTTTCTGGGAGCAATCCTCTAGCCAGTGTCCAAAATAAGCACATCCTTCCCTTCATCTCCATCACAACGTATTGAAAGTCCTCAAAAACACACTAACCCATACAGATCTCAATAAGCTAATAACACACTGTGCCCATATTCTTTCAAAACATTTTTAATAATTACATAAATTTAGTGAGAACCTTCTGTGTACTTTCCTAATGTGGGAATGAGAGACATAACAACAGAGAAAAAGTAAGAAATATGTATTTTAATTAGCTATTATAATATTTAAAACCTTTTTCAGCTCTAACTCATAGACTCACTTACTATTATTTTAATCTTTATTTGATTACTTCATCTATCCCCTAAATTATATCAGGGGAGTTAAATACAAAGGCAAAATGTATAGTTTGATTTTGACACTCATGTGTGAGGGTGCACAATATAGGCAAATAGATGAATTGGAATTAATAGCAATTACCCATTTTGTTAAAGTAGAGATGGTTTTCCCAAACGAATTCTCTCAATTCATATTCCATTCAACACAAAATAACGTGTAACAATTCCCTTTGTTTTGCTCTTTATTAACTTTTGTTTCCATTTTATTTTATAATGAAGGATTATTTCATAAATCTACTGTAGATGCAAAAATATGTTAATATATTTCTAACTGTATGCATTGATCTATACATACACACATATATTACAAAGGTTACAATGATAATTTATAACTTCTGTAACTATACAATTTACTAAATTATTGAAAACATCGAAGGCTCATGCCTGGAATCCTGGTTACTCAGGAGGCTGAGATCTGACGATCATGGTTTGAAGCCATTCTGGGCAGGAAAGTCCATGAGCCTCTTATCTCCAAACAACGAATAGAAAATCAGAATTGGAACTGTGGCTCAAAGTATTAGAGTGGTAGCCTTGAGAGAAAAATCTCAGGGACATCACCCAGGCTCTTAGTTCAAGAACTGCAATCTACCCCAAAAAATCTATTTAATTTACACCTGTGTAAATAGAGTGTTTCCATCACCCAAATGCACCTCCATGCTCATTTGCAAGGTAACTCTGTTTTGTCTGAAGTACCACTAAACATTATCACTAAAGTAGCATTACAATGTGGGTTCATTCTATCTCTCTAATGGATTTTTCTCCACTCAAATACTCAAGTGTTACAATTGTTCTAATTATTTAAAATCATAGCTTTTTTTCTTTAATACCCCCAATACTAGAGTTTGAATTGAGTGTTTTGTGCCCCTTAAATGGGTGTTCTTACCACTTTGTCATGCCCCAGCCCTAAGTTATCTTGATTATTTTTCAGCTAGAATCTGGCTTCCTACTTGTGTATGAACTTGGCCTCAGTCAACTTGAAGTTATTCTTCCTGGAATTTAGAATAACAGGTGCATTGTATACAGAACTTTCTGTTCAGTCCGGGCTTTAGCCACTATCCTCAAAACAGTGCACTCCCATGTAGTCACGAATTTCATAAGCTTGTCATAGCTGATTTTTTAAAAATCTTTCATTTCCTGCAGGTTCTTGAGTACTGAATTAATTTGTGTTTTCTTGGGTTGTTTGGTTTCATTTGAATCTATGTGTTGAGTTGTTCCTTACTTTTCCTTTTGTTTCTTTCCCTGAAGTTCTTACCTAAAGTGCTGAAAAACCAATTCTTCTTTCTCAAGATATTCAGGGTGAACATTATTTATTCCAAAGCAATTTTAGTATCTATGAATGGTATACACATGCTAAGCTCTGAGAAGGGTGTTTTTATTTTCACGGCAGTCTTTGGCATACACAGACAGATCATGAAATATATGAAGAAAATAAAACTACAGATGAATGCCAGGAGGAGAATAAGCTATTATTAATTGTTTGACAGAGGTTTCTCTTCTAGTGAAAGAAATATATTGCTTGATGTAGGATTTCAAAAAATCATATTGCTAGGAGGAACCTAAAAATCTTCTAATACTATAGACTTGAGAGTGATGAATTGACTTCCTGAAAAATTTACTTTTGCGTTAAATAAAACCGGGCTTCCAAAGAGAGAGTAGATTTTAGAGAAACATGATGAATTTTATGTAAATAGGTCCTTAGCTGATTTTGTTAATTTGTGAACTAATATAGGGAAATAAAGTACAGCAAGGTAAAAAAATAAAGAACTTCACATTGAAATACTCATTTGTGTTTTTGTATGTGTGCATGCATGTAGGAGTACGCACACGCACATGTGCATATGCTCCTGAATGCATTCATCATTCTTGAGGCTTGATAGTCCCTGGGAACTATTCCTCAGCTTCTGTGCCCAAGGATGGTGGTCTACCACTTCAGCCACTGCAACAATTCTGGTTTTTGGTTTTCTTTGAGATAATCGCTTGTACTTTCATGATTGAACAGTGGTCTTCAGATCTCAGATTCCCGAGTAGCTAGCTAATCTTATTGAGCCTCTGAATAGCTAGTTAAAATTCAACCTGTCTTCTGCGCTTCACTGCTCTTTGATTCTTTTCCTGAGGTATTCACAAGCCTAAGTCATATATATGTCTAGTTGCTTTAAAAAATATCCTTACTGCTTGGCACCAGGGGATCTCATGTGTACTCTTAACTACTTAGGAGGCTTGAAAACAGAACCCAAGCAAAAGTTTAGTGGACTTACTTCTCAATCTATAGCTGGGTGAATTGGATCATTTCCACCATCCTGCGCTATCTAGAAACTAAGATTGGAAGGACTGCGGATCCAGGCCAGTCAAGGTAGCAAGCTAGACAAGTTGGTGTGCAAATCTGATGCCATTGATGATGGGAAGTCTAAAAGGACAGATCAGTGCATGTTCTTGTGGAAAGGGAACCCCTATCCTAAAATTAACCACTGATATGGCGCCGGCCTGCAAGAACAATATACCCCAAGTGGAAATCCCCACATTTTCCCACAACCAAAATAAGTATATAAATTAACATCCCAAAACTTAATACAATCTGTTTTTTGCTCTAATATCAGCTTTATCTGATTATCATATGATGTGACTGAATAATTTCTTCATTAAACTTATGATAACTTAAAAATACCTAGAAAATTCTTTCTCACTTATTAAGTGCAAATGAATGGCAAATTGCCTCAGGTCTTACATGTTTGACTACCACTATATATTCGTCTTATGATTATTATTAATAGTAATATATTCTGATTTATTTCTTTACTTTGTAACAGTTTTTAAACTCTTTCCTTTTCTGCAGAAGTTGAAATATTTAAATAGTATCATCAAATTATATTCCTTGGATATTTAGTGCAGTTTTTTACAAAGTTTTTAACCAATGGTTTCTAAGAATTCGTAATTGGTATATCATTTGGTTTATTTTTAATTTCAAATTAATTTTATTTTAATGGTAATGTACACAGGAGTTATAGTTACATAAATGAGGTAACGAGTACATTTCTTAGGGAAGGAACATTGTTATATCTTCCATCGATATTTTTGTACACTCAAAACAAGAACTACTGATGCTTTTGCTGTTGCTATTGCCCAATGGGTACTTTTGCTTTTTTTGTTCATGCATTTTATGATAAAATTGATATACAGAGGGCTTACAATTAATTAAGTCAACTATATAGTACACTTCATTTTCTTTTCTTTTTTTTGTGGGGGGGGGTCCGGTTGTGGGGCCTGAACTCTGGGCCTGGGCCCAGTCCCACAATTCTTCAGCTTAAGGCTAGCGCTTGAGCCACTTGAGCCACAGCGCCACTTCCGACATTTTTCTTTTTCCTTATGTGGTGCTGAGGAATCGAACCCAGGGCTTCATGCATGCAAGGCAAGCGCTCTAGCACTGAGCTACCTTCCCAGCCCCTACTTCATTTTATTTTCTAAATTTCAAATTTTGATATTAAATGCTTCCTTTTGTTTCTTTAGGGTAATACTATTTTCAGTGTTTAGGATCAGTTAATTTAATTTTGCATGATTTCTACACATGTAAATTATTCAGACACATATATTTTGCTTTTAAAATATTTAACATGTGGCTATTTAAATATTATTTTCTTAATTCTTATATGGTTTGTGAATCTAACCACATTTATTTTCTTATAGTTATAAACATATTTGTTCAGCTAACAAATACTTACTGTATTTTCAAGAAGCACATACTTTATTAAGAAAGGCTTCATTACCTGATCACTTTTTGGAAATATTTGTACTTGAATTAAAAAAAAAGTTTGAAGTCAGCATAGTGATTTGTTGCATCCATTTTCTAGCTATGGTGGGAAGTGTAAATAGGCTTTCTCATTCGGGAGAGACTGGGAAACTTTGAGACCTTATTATAAAACTAGTAAGAGTGAAATGATTATAGATATAGCCATCCCTAGCGTTATATACAGCACATCGCTATCATATTCTAAATCTTGAGTTAAAACACCAGTAACATCAATCTTTTGTCAAAATAAAAGGACACATGTTTCAAAATGTTTATTATTTAAAACTTATTTGCAAAAGTTCTCATGTCTTCTATTAATTTTCAATTTACTTAATCTATTAAAATCCAAGTATATTGTGACTATTTTATTTCTACTAAACTTTTATATAGTATGAGCAATATTATGATTTCATATATTAACATACTTTTTGTGATAATTTCCTCCGTTTAATATGATAAAATCAATATTGCAAATTTGTGGATGTGGTGTGTGTGTGAGTGCTTATGTGGTTTTTGAGTGTGTGTGTGTGTGTGTGTGTGTGCTTTGTGTGTACTTTGTAATGCTTGGGAGATCACACCATGGCTTCACATATGCAAAGCCAATGGTTTACCACTGAGCTATACTGTCTAGTTATAATCCTAATCGTGTTTTAAACCATGACTTTCAAACTTTCATTCCTAGTATGCTTTTTCAAAATTATATATGATAACATGTGACCCATATTCTATCAATGGTAGCAATTTTTATTGTTATTTAGAATATTTCCACTGCCTTTCCACTTCCAAACTCTTGTGTTTGCTATTGATAAAAGTTTACTTTGCTTCTTTTCTCTCTTCATTCTTTTTCCCTTTAGAGTTTAACTACTCTTTCTCTTATTTCTTTGGGAATTATTTAACATATTCCTATTACAATTTCTTTTCATTGTAATAGGTATATACAATGCTTTAATTTCTATTTTAATTTTTCCCAGTTTCACTGTCTTTTAGTACAAGCTATTAGATGGATTAAAATTAAACTTGTCTCAGGACACTTTTTCTCCTTCTCTTCTCTGAATTCTGTTTTTTGAAACACAATAGTAATGATATATAGCTCCTAAGTGGTCCATCATTCTTTCCCCTCTCACTCTCCTCTGTTGTACAGCTCAAGTTGTTATCATTCAGCTTTGGTATGCTACAGTGTTATCTACATCTTAACTAATTCCTGAATTAATTTTAGTTATTTCAAGTATTCTCTGAAACATTTTTCTATATATAATATCTGGGGACTTGTGCTTTTACAAGGTACAAAATATGAGTGACTATCAAACATCTAGATATCTTTGTAGAATATTGGTCTACCTGCTCAATAAACTTGTATGTAAATTCAAGGGATACAGGTCAGTCAGTACAATCTTGTAAAATGGTGTAGCTTCAGCCTTCATACTAGCTTTGAATCTTATTACCATGTTTAGTAGTGAAGACAACATAGTTCTACTACAAGAGCAGACATATAGAAGAATGTAACAGATTTGTCAAAAATAAATTCTCAGTTTTATGGTCAATAGATTTTGAAAATTATCCTATGACTTTATGAAATAAAAATAGAATCTTAAATGGGTGTATTGGCACTCTTGTCTTTCGAGATTTAAAGATTGATCTTAGACTACTAACTCAATCTTTTTTTTTTGTTTCTTTGTTTTGTTTTTTGTCACTCATGGGGCTTGAACTCTGGGCATAGGCGCTGTCTGTGTGCTCTTCAGCTCAATGTGAGCAACCTACTACTTGAGCCACCGCACAACTTCTGGCTTTCTAGTGGTTTATTAGAGATAAGTGTCTCATGGACTTTCTTGCCCGGGCTGGCTTTAAACCGTGATCCTCAGATCTAAGACTCCTGAGAAGCTAGGATTATAGGCGTGACCTACAGGCGCCTGGCCTACTTCAATCCTTATACAAAAATTTAAAATAAAAAAATGATTATCAAACTAAATGTGAGATATAAAAATCTGTAAGAGATAAATGTAAAAATTCATGACATTGTATCAGCAAAGGTTTCTAAATGGAAAGCATTAGTGGCTAAAGAAATGTAAGAATATACTGGATTATATCAAGTGATAGCCTTTCATAATTCAAAGGACACTATGCTCATAATTCAAAGGACACTATAACCGAAGTGAAAACATATCCAACAGATAGAGGGAACATATTTGTTAATGAAACAATGTGAATGCTACAATGATTCTGAATCTTAAGTATTTTTATATCTTCTAATTCTATATAATTTTTCCTGAATAGGATATTTCTTTAAAGAACATGTGTAAATTATTAGCCAATAGGAGGAGCATATGAAATAAGTTCCTCTTTAGTATCTAAAAATAAAGAAAAAGAAAACTCACTAGTATGACCTTAATATAAAAAGATTACACAAAATATAGTAATGCATTTGTGGAGAAATTGATAAACTCCTCATAATGATCGATTTGTATGATATTGCAATCATTTTAGCAAGCAAGTTTTCAAGTCTTAAAGGTCAAAAAAATTGTATAGGATCCATTCATTACACTTCTATAAATGTATTAAAGAGAAGTAAAAAGAATTTGGAAAGGGAAATGTAGTTCATTGACAGTGCACTTAAGTAGAATGTGTGAGACCCTTGAAAAAATCCCCAAAATCAAATTTTGAAAAGACACACTATAGAGGATGTATGCTGGACAAATTCCTGTAACAGAATTTTATATCTATTTTAATGTCTGTTCTAAAATGTATAGCATTTCTATTTGAAGAAATGCAAGTTTGTGAAAATTAGGCTTTGAAAGCCTATGAAGGTACAATTCACTTCCAAAGCACTAAATGTATACAATAAAAGGAGATAATATATTGCAAGTGAATTACATGTCAGCAAAAAAACTATTGTTAAAAATTCTTCACACAAAATGCAGAATACCTGAAGAGATGTTTTTGGTGTTGGTTAAAATCTTTGTAATCTACAGCGTTTAAGACAAAGATGTGATTTCTGTTCATTTTGAGGGTTTTTTGGTCTGTCATTTTGAGTTTCTACAGAGATAACTCAATCAAAAGTGTATGTGATAACTGGAATACCTAGGAATTATGCATCATTTATAAGTAATTGATAACCTTTTCTGGAAGAAACATTTAGCAAATGACAGAAGACACAAATCTATGCATCTGCATTTTATGAAAGCCATTGGAGCATTAAAGTAGGAAAAAGCCAATACATATTTTGCATATATTCTATTGGTCTCTCTTTAACATGAAAGTTATAGATTGTCTTTTTATTTTCTATTGGGACAGTGATCTGCTGTCACTTATTTTTTTCTCTTCCCCTTCTTTTGCCCTTCCACTTACATAATTATTATTTAAAGAGACATACTTGACCTTGCATTTCTAAATTCTTCAAAATTATCTGAACTACTTTGTACTTCTGGCAGCCTCCTATATCTTTCTCAAGGGAAATATTTTTGTCACTACCATTTTTATCCTCTATGATATTGGATATCTTCCTGCCTAAATCAGTGCAAGATATACATTAGAATAATCGAGATATCTCAACACTCATACCACCATAACATCCTATCTTACTTAGAAATCATGCTTTTAGAATGTATGGGGAAGTGGCATCTCTCGTTTTTGAATGACCTTAAGTGATACTTAGAAGCAGTCATGTTTTAAAACAATATGCCACTAAGTAGATGAATGAATTGACAAAATGTGGTTTATGTAAGCACTACGGAAATTTATGCTTCCAATTCATATGGAAATAGAAAGTCTTGGAAAAATCAAACTAAGTAAAATAAACAAGAAACAGAGAAAGAGATTCCGTGGTTTCCTCATTTGTAATAAGTAGGAAATGTCTTGGATAGTCCTAGCAGTTGAACAGAATTGCTCAACTCTATGTATGTATGCCCATATAAGATGATGATGAGCAAAATGAACTCCTGGATATGGGAACAGAGTTTTCTGTTTGTGGTTGTTGTTTTTAATGTACTATCTGATTTCTTTTTTTCTTTTGTGTTTTCCCTTTTGTTTATCCCTTTTATATTTGATTTAAGTATCCTGTGTATTGTATATACATTTATCTTAATTTGGCAAGTGAAGAGGAACAACAAAATGGCGAGACAAAGAACAAAGGGCAAACCAAAGGAATAGCAAAACTCACAAGACAACATGTTGGAAATTTACATTACAATTTGTGAGGGGTATTGGAGTGAAGGAAAACTGTGAGAAAAATGCAGGAGCGGGTAAAAAGTTCATCATGTTATGTATTCACTACCTTACAATTAATGCAATGCCTTCTACATATCACCTTGACAATAAAATTAAATTAAAAAATGAGCTGCACAAAATATGATTTCACTGTATTGGTATAATAAATATTATAATATATAAATATTATATAAATATTTATTTATAATATTCATAAATGTAAATATTATAATATATTATAATAAATGTTCATTAAAAATGAACATTTGGCTGCTAATTTGAATTAATTATCCCTTTCTTTATCAGAGGGTCATCAACTTGAATATTATCAAACTATACAATATTTTCAGAATATACTTGCCATTATTTTGAAAAAAAATTATTTTAGTATTGTCTCATTCTAAAACAGAAATAGTTCAATGCTGTTGAAACCCCTTACTTTTAAAACTGAATACTTGTTAAGAGGAGAGAGTATATGTGTTCTTCAACATTCCTATGACTACTAACTACTCATTTTCAAATTCTGAACATGCCATACTAGAGACATTTAAAACAGTACCTGTTTGCATTTTATTTAATTCTGCAATAGGTGCAGCTTTCAATTGGGTGTTACATATTTAAATTCAACAGAAAAAATAGCCACAGTCTGGTAGTAGGTAAAATTATGAAGTATCTATAACAATTCCTCGAGTAAACATTTGTTCATCAAAGTAAGCTATTATTTCTATGACCATCCATCCCAAATTTTTATGCCATAATGTCATCCTAGCCCAACAATTTCCAACTTTCAAGGTGTACCTTAAAGTTCCCTAAATTCCCATCATGACAAGCATATAACTTTTGAAAAAAAAATACTACACTTCTGCTAATGTAATGCCCTTCATATTGTGGAAAAAATACTACACTAAACTTTGCAGCATCATTTTCCACCCAGTGTTATTCTTGAGATCAGAACATTTGCAAATATTATTTATAGTTATATATTTTATCTATCATATATATTCAGGAGATCTAAATGTCTGAATATTAAGATCTCAAGATTATGGTTCAAAGCCCACCTAGGCAGGAAGGTTCCTTCGATTCTTATCTCCAATAAACTGCTCACGAAAATCCTGACACAAGTGGCATTGAGGTAAAAGTGGAAGAGTAATAGCCTTGAGCAAAATCAGGCTCAGGGACAGTGGCCAGGCCTAGAAGATAAGCCCTAGGACAAACCAAACAACAAAAACAAAATAAAAACAAACCCTGAAAGTAGCATTTTTCTCATTTTATACAGAGGTACATGATTAAGGAAATTTCTTTCTGTGTTATGTATAGGTAGAAGATAAAAGATGTCACACAGTTACTCTCTTCATACCATGTTACACCAAAATCTCAAAAAATTGCTCTTTATCTAAATTTATAAATTAATAGCATCAAAATGTTGGCAACTTTGTCTATATTAGTCACATTATCATGTTACTTATGAACTGTTGGAATTAACTATTACCTAAGTTCTAAATATACCACCACTTGAAAGAATATTTTAGGCAAATAGAATGCCAGATTCATTTGTGAATTTGTAAATTAAATCTTCTACTTAAAAAAGTATTTGGTAGTAACCTATAGAATATCAAATACAAACAAAAAATATTTATTTTAAATCTAAATTCTAATTTAGCCTCGTCTACTAAGTCCTACATTAAATGAACTTTCCTATTTCTCTAGGCTTAAGCTTTTGTAATCCTTCATCATTTCTTTAGACTCTAACAAAATGATACATACTTTTTCAAATTTTTGGTTGGGAATCATGAGCTGTTTTGCATCTAGTAATGTTCTGTTTTGAAGAGAACATTTAAAACACAACTGAGGATTATATATGAGTTGCATTACAATAGGAAACTTGACTTCTCAAAATATAATGACAAAATTAGCCCAAACATCCAACTGTCTATTCCTTTCTTGTTTATTTTTTATTCCTTTTTTGGTTTGTTTTATTGAGACAAAACTATACTACCTAATCCAGTGAAGGTATCACTGTGTAATCCCAATCTCTAATCACCTGTCTTAGTCTGAGTGCTAGGATTCCTGGCTTGTATCACATTGTCCTACCATAGTTTGTTGATTTATTTAATCTAGATACAGACTAGCCATTCTGAACTTCTCCAATAATATTTTCCACTAGACTGATGGCTCAGACTGTTCATGTACTATTTTCAAAGATGTTCTAACATTTGACACAGGATATGAACATTTTCAGATGCAGTGGAGGGGCCTCGGATTCATTCCTCCCTGGATCTGATCCCTTTATTAATGATGACATGACTTTCTTACTATCTCTGTTCCCACCTTTGTAATATTCTCAAGCTCTTTTGGGGAAATTTCACTTGAGGAATTTCTAATATTAAAAATTATCACTCGAGGAAATGGGTTTAGTTTTTCACTATTAAGTATAATGCTGGCTGTAGGTTTTTCATATACAGCCTTTATTGCATTGACTCAGGAACTCAGAACTCAGGAACTCAGAGAGTGACCTCATCCTTCATGTTCTATTAGTAATAATGTCACTCTATATCACTCCCATAGATCTACATACTGGCCTTGCCTTTATTATTTCAAAGTTGTCTTATTTGCAGAGTCTTCTATAGTTTATTGAACCATTATACTTAAACACAGAACTTCTCTCTTTCCTATTCCTATTGATTCTCCTTCTGTTAACTTATGTACACTTGGGTAATAATGCACAACACAAACACTGACAAAAAAAATGTTTCTGAGAATCTTCTTCCCACTTAAAATTGGTCTTAATTTACAGAGCACTTAGGAAATTTGAACTTAATGTACTCCAGGATAATTTTTTGATGTTTTTTTATTGTGAAAATGGTGGACAGAGGGGTTAGAGTTACATAAGTAAGTTACTGAGTACATTATCTAACGAACATTGTTACCTCCCCTTTTGTTTTTCTGCTTGGGAAGATTACTATTGATTTCATAGGTCCTTTTGGGGAAACTAAAAGTATATTTCACTTTTTTGTTGGTCGTGGGGCAGGAACTCTGATCCTGGGCATGTCCCTCAGCTCTTCAGATCAAGTTGTGTGCTCTGCCACTTTAGTTACAGCACCACTTCCGGGTTTCTTTTAGCTAATTGAAGATGTGTCTCATGGACTTTCCTGACCAGGCTAGCTTTGAACCACAATCCTCTGGTCTCAACCTCCTGAGTGGAAAGGATGACAGGTGTGAGCCACCAGCACCCAGCTTATATTTGCATTTATGTGCACTTAATGACACTCTAGACAAATAATGGAAATTTGAATCAAATGATGACATTGCAGCTTTTCAGAAAATTTGAGGTAGCAATAAATATGTCCTCCCTTTCCATGTTGTTACATTAATGATTCATGAGCTATTGGACTCTTATTTTAGCATCCTCTGAGGTCTACATCGGTGGACTTAGTAAAAATAATTGTCATTAGAGAAATAGAGAAATACTGAGATTTTTAGAAAACAAAGAAGATCAGATATGAAAGAACAACATAGAATAAGATATAACTTATCTCACAGAGATTAAGAACTAGCCTAAGTGATTTACAATGCTAAAGGCAATGAGGAATAAGCCTACTTGATAACTACTTCTTTAATAACCAAATATGGTTCCCTGGAACAGCTTCTGGTATAATTTAGTTATTATTATCATTTATTTCTTCCATCTGTATTTGTTCCTTCATTTCTATCACAACTATTAATTAGCTGGTGGATTTTTGGTGTCAAAACTGACAAAAAAGTTTTCCAAATTTCACTTAGACTTAGATTAATCCTCACCTGATATCTAAGCACATTCTTGACATTAATTGCCATGACCTACTAACAAAATGTTTTTGTTTTCTCAACACAGTCTTCTAATATAGGTAAAGTACATGAATTAAGAACTATTGTTAGGTCATAGTTGGAAGGAGCAATTATATATTCCTAGTATAGGTTCTTTATTTGGCATTTATTAGCTAAATGATTTTTTTGCCAGTCCTGGGGCTTGAACTCAGGGCCAGGGAATTCTTCCTGAGATTTTTCTTTTTTTGCTTAAGGCTATCACTCTACCACTTGAGGCATAGCACCACTACTTTTTCTGTTTATGTGGTACAGAGGAACTGAACCCAGGGTTTCATGCATGCTAAGCAATCACTGTACCAAAAAGCCACATTCCCAGAGCCCTAATTGACTTTCTTAAGATGACTTTACTTTTTCATTCCATTACTATGTATTATAATTTAGGCTAAGTGGTAGAAAAGGAAGTGGAAAACAATACTAAGCCCAGTAAGGCTGTCATTACTATCACATCCCTAAAGAAGTACAGTGTTAGACCTTCAGAACTCATAGGGCTCTTGCATGTGACATTATTATTTTACATTATTACATAATATTTTACATTATTATGTAAAAAAACATTAACATTCATCTTCGACATCCATAACATTCTGCTTCCACTTTCAAGTTTGAAAGCCAAAAATCTAAGCCTTTTTATTGATTGGGTGTGCTTCCTAGGAATTAAGAAGGAGGATGTGGAAGACGACGTTGGAAAAATATGTATATTGGCTCCCAATCCACATTTTTTGCATTTTTAAAAAGTGCTACTGATGAACTCCCACATCTATTTGACTATGCTGACTGCACAAGATGCAGATAAAGGAAGACATTTATTCTGGTGGATAGTCACATATATTAACAAAATCCAGTTCTGGAAAAAAAAAAAGTTACTAGTATAAAATATTGTCTATAAAGTGGTTTCTTGTCCTAGCAGAACAAAATGCAGTATTGTAATGATTAGTCCAGCTTTCTTTGAGATTTTATGCTGTCTCAGTATCAAGATGTTCTCTAATTCCAGTAATACACAAGCATAAAAGACCTGATTTGAAGATCTCAGTAGTTTTAGTAACAAATGTACATAGTAGCTTCCTTCCTGCAGAGACATATGATGGCATGTATGACCGATTGTAGTGTAGTTAACTTCTTTTTCCTCTTCATCTCATGTTGCATATCTTAGCAGATTAATCTGTCCTGCATCAGCTTCCTGTAGGAAAAGAGAAGTGAGAAATCTAGGTATTTGTTCTTCCTCATCTCAATAACAAGGTCTGGATAATGATTGTGGATATTAGATGCAGTGCTCTAGAGTGATTAAAGACATTTATAGAAAACGTTAACCCCTCAAGTGACCCTGTTGATTTTCTCCCCTGTTAGATTCATCATTGCATCTTGGGAACTACTGTTATGCACTATTGTACTTCTGTCCATTCTCCTTGTGCTTCGACTTGTACCCCTCTCACCTCGAAGGGCTAAAAATTGGGGATATTTGCTTTACTCTTTATCTCAGACATCTATCTTTACTTTCTAGAAATATATTCATTGAATTCCTTCTGTAAAGTCTAATGCCTTGAAAATTATTACTGCATTTTCATGGCTTTGTTATATGGCATAAGGGAAGAACATAGATTAGTACTGTAACTTAGGTAAAAGATTATTGCAATCATGCTTCAATAGATGTTGTTCATTGGATAATGTTTAATTCAAGGTCTGCCTGCCTGCTTCCTTTTCACTGTTTTGATTATTCTTCAATGTAGTCTTTTCTTCTGGAAAATATTTATGGGCCTAATGAAGATCAATTCCTACTGTAATTAGTCATTAATTTTATTCCAACCTCATTTCACAGACCCTTCTGAGTTTCTTCAGTGTCTGTGTAGTGCTTCACATTTTTAGATATGTTTTAACATCGATGCATCCAATGATGAAGACACATTCCTTAAGTCACCATTTTGATGACTGAAAAGAAACCATGCTGCAGTCTCACTATATGGCAATTTTGTGGTTTTGAATTGTTTTAGATTAAAATTGATGCCGGACAACAAACATTCTGTGTACAATTTTATATTTTCCTAATAATTTTAGTATACTTCCCAATATTATATAAAGTTAAAACATTATCACTTACTTAGTTTTAGGATTTCTAAAACGGTCAGAGTAAAAGTTCTATTCATTCACAATTTTAAGATATTAGAGTATCCATTATGACCACGTGAGATATTTTAAAATTTTTATTTGTAGTCCTTAAAGGTTGTGCTGGGGAATCAAGTCCAGTGCTTCATGTGTCTTAGTCTACTGTGGGTCTCTGAGCCTGATGTGACCTGTGGTTTTATTTTCACTCAACTGGAATAAAGAAAAATTTCACTAGGAAGGAATTATTACTTGCTTACTTTCTCCAATATCTCTCGCATACATGAAAGTAATATAATTCTACACTGATTGAAAATGGTGTTCTTATTAGAGTAATTGTTTATTTTTTGTAGCCCCACTCTTCACTAAGTCTTGTCCCTTTCCTGTCTCCTCTTCCCATATAACTTGACTGGATCCACTGGAAACACACTTCCAGTCAGCCTCGTCCTTAAAAAGCCCAACCTTAACTAACCTACCCACTGGTAGTCCTGCTATAAACTTTCAAAGGCCTGACTGCAACCAGAATCCTTCCTGAAAGTCCTCCTCTGATACAGGAAAAGCCTTCTTCCACTCCACCCCTTCCTGTAATCCCTGCTTTGCACCACCAGAAACCTGGCCACATCCATATCTCCTCCTATGATCTGCCTTGCTGCAACAAGAACCCCGACTACATCGGGCTCCTCCATCTAATCCTAACTTCATCCACCAGCTACCCTGTCCCTAACTATTCTCTTCCCTCATAGTCCCATTGCTCCCAAATTCTATTACTTCAAGCTCCTCCCATCCCTTTGATACCCCACTCCCAAACAGACTTCTCCCTCGACCCCTCCTGGTTTCATCAGAAACTCCATCCATAACTAGTCTACTTCTAAGTGGCCTAACGTCTCAAACCCAGCCCTGAACCTACCTCTTCCCACAAAGCCCTTCATGCTACACCAAAAACCCTCCACCTCTCTATAACTTCCCTTGAAGCACTGCCTGGGTTGACCAGAAGGTTCTCACACAGATCATCTCCTGCCTGGAAAGCAAGCCTTGCCCCACCACAGGCTTCTCTACCTCCCATATCTACTCTCTCAATGGTGGCTGCATTTTTCCCGAGATGAATCCTCCCCTTATTGGATCCTTCCACAAATCCACACCCTACTCAACCAGTTACCCTGCCCATAATTACCCTACACCTTTGTAGACCTACCATTCCTTTTCAAAGTTCCTCTTCCAATTAACCCCATGGCTCCAAGCCCTGACCTGCTCTAGAAAACCCCCACTAGACAACCCCCACCACACTCTCCCATTTATCGACACCCACATTGCTCCACTGCAAACCACTGCATCTGTTGGCTTCCTTCTGGAAGCCTCACCAGGCTCAACTGTAAATCTCTGTCCCTTCATAGTCCCTTTTTGAAGGTTGCCTTGCCCCACTGGAAACCCTGTACAAAGTCTAATGTCTTGCCTTGCAACACTGAAATCCCAACCCAACCTTACTCCTCTTTTTGTAGTGTTGACAGGCTACACCAGAAACCCTGTCCTAACTAGTCTAGTTCACTGGATCCTATCCCTGCTCTCACAAGGCTCTAGTCCTGAAAAATTCCTCCATACATTGTTACTACATCCTTCTATGACAGAAACCCCACCTCCGCCCTAACACACTTCCCAAAGCCTACCATTCTCCACCCGAAACCCCGTCCCTTACTAGCCCACTTCTTCCTAGCACCGCTCTGCCATCTCACAGACCCTGAAAAGCCTCTCCCTCATAGCTCTGCATTCCTGCACCAGAATCCGCACCTTTTGTCAGCCTCTTGCCTTCATTCTCTTCCCTGCCGTATGGGAAACCTTACCCTACATATCCCACCAGAGTTCACAATGCTACACCACAACCCCTCCTCTAAGTACCCTCCTCCTTTGTAGCCTTGTTCTATCTTTTCAAAGCTCTGCCCCAAACAGCTTCTTCCGCAGTGACCCTGCCTTCTTCCACTGAAAACCCATCCACCTGCCAGTCTCCATCCTAAAGTCCCACCTACTCCACAAGAGACCCTGTTCTTAACAAGCCTAGTCTTTCCTGTCCCCTCCCTGCTGTCTCACAGCCCTACACAGACTAGCTTTCACCCTCAAAGCCCCACCCTGCTCTACCACAGAGGTTGTGCCAATACCAACTCCTCCCTTGAATCAGACAGGGCTCCACCAGAAACCCCACACCATCTAATCAGTGAAGTTCCCACCTAGTAACATTTATTACAAATGTGATTTTATAATGGTCACAGAATTCATACTAATCAATATGATAAGAAGCAGTATTGCCAATAGACAACAAAAATTATATAGCTATTAGATGCCTTAGTCTAGTTTGGGATTCTGTTACCAGGCAGATACACATTGTGTGAAAATGTGTGAAGATGATTCCTCTAACTGGAAAGCATACTTTGAAGTATCAGTAAGGTTTCATGAGTGATCAATTTATTATTTCTAGAATTTTCGTGCACATTTGTGTCCATTAAATTAAAAATATTCGTTATTTTAAATCCTCTGGTTTGGTTGAGGAAAGAGTATTAAGATGTAAAAAGATGACTTTCAAATCCTCTCTCTAATGAATAATTTTGGACTTGCTTATTTACTATGTATCAGAGTTTTATTAACAGAAATTCTCTACTAGAATCCACTTTGAATTTCCTCCTTCCACTAAAATGCCCTTTGGAAAAGACTGAAGTGAGATTATACAGGTAGAATGCCAGAAATACAAACGTATTTGAGATCATAACAAAATCATGATGAAGACCCTACACAATGTGGTTTAAATTTTCTAATGAAAGGAACTTAAGCATATTTAACTGCAGACTTTCTGAAGACTAGAAGACAAAAGTATAAGAAATGCCCTCTTATACAATGGTTCTGAAAACAAAACAAAACCAAGGAAAGACAACATAATGAGAAAGAAGGGCATGAGGAACTTGTACATGTGATATAGAATGTAAAAATACACTGAATCAGGTAAAAATAATTTTGGTCACAATGCCTGCTTGTTCAATATATTTCATTTTATATATTTTTCTTTGTTAACTTAATATAGGTCTCAGCAGGGATCTGCCAAGGTAATTGTTTAATTAGTCAGTTTCATCATTGCAAGATCATCAGGATGATAATCTCCCACACACCTTAACATACCTGCAACAGCACTAGGCATACATTCCTCTTGCTCCAACAGTGTAAGGCAGACCTGTATTTAACCCACGCTTTGTATGTGGTATGCTGTGGTTTTTTCAGGCTTGATACAAAATGTCTCTGCCCAGAATTAAATGATGGCATTTATAACTAAAATGATTTAGTGTCATTGTTAACATCTAACGCATGCCTTTCTTTCTTCCTTTCTTCCTTTTCTTTCTTTCTTTCTTTCTTTTCTTTTCTTTTCTTTCTTTCTTTCTTCCCTTTTTTTCCTCTTTTAGGAAATGAGTATAAATTTAGATATTTTGTTTGCTGAACAAGTATTCTACCATTAGAATAATCCTTTTTTGATTTATTTACTTTGCTCATTTTGCTGAGGGCCGAACACGGGCTAAGATCCTCACCTCTATTTGCCAAGTAGCAGGGATCACAAATGCATTCCAACATGCGAACCTTTAGGATGATATGAGACTCATTACTTTCCTTGAAAACTGGTTTTGATCTTTGATCCTCTCAAATTCTACCTCTTCAATTAGTGATGTGAGTTCCAGTAGTCTGCCCTCAGTATAGATCGTCTAAATGATTATTGAAGGCAATTTCACTTTAATCTCTTTTTTTTTTTTTGCCAGTCCAGGGGCTGTTATAGTTTTATTCGAGACAAATTTTGTGTATATATGCACATTAGATTTAAAATATTACTTTTTCCCCCTTTTTTCCTTTTTAATTTTCTTGGTCAGGGGGTATGAATTCTGTGTCTGGGCTCTGTCCCTGGGCTCTTCAGATCAAGGCTACCACATTACTATTTGAGCCACAGTGCCACTTGTGGTTTTCTGGTGGTTATTTGGAAGTAAGAGTGTCATGGATTTCCTGATAGGGCTAGCTTTGAACTACTATCCTCAGATCTCAGCTCCTGAGTAGCTAGGATTACAGGCATGAGCCACTGGCACCCAGCTAAATATGTTACTTATTTTATGTTCTGTGATTTAGTTGAGGGAGTAACATGAGTGTGTATAAAGGTAACTTTCAAGTTCCCTCTCTAAATAATTTAAGAGTTTCATTTTCATATTTATTGCAGTTATTAATAACAGAAACTCCCAAAGTAACAGAATAATCCTTCATTTTCTCCTTCCCATAGGTACTATTGGAAGAGAATGAGTGAGATCTAAGACAATACGTACCTGAAATTATAAAAAATATTTTGATGATACATAAAGAGCCTGATAACACAAAGTGCTTTTCATTTTCTAAAGAAAGGAATGTAATGAAAGTATATTTATTGGCAGGCTTCTCACCTGAAAAACAAAGAAAAAACAATATCATAAAAAAGCTGAAGGGGATCAGCCACCATGTAAGTGTGATATAGCATTGGAGATTTTAAGATATGAACTGGTTCAGGTAAAGTAATACTTTGGGAAAGTTATCTGTTCACTTAATTTATTCATTATAATTTTTTATTTTATTTACTTTTCACTTAATATATAAATGCATACATGTGATATATATATATATATATATATATATATATATATATATATATATATATATATATATATATATATATCTGTCCAGTGAACTGTTAGGTTATATATGGTTAGGTAATTTCATCATGTCAAGTTCATCAAAAAGATGGACTTCCATAAACCTTAACAACCCTGCAACACCACTGCACATGCAAACTTAAGTGTTCATTGTAAACTAGACCTGTGTTTAACCAAAGCTTTATATATATGGTGTTATTTTTTCATTTACTCTTGACACAAAATGTGTGTGCTCCTAGAAATAAATGATGACATTTATAACTACAATAATTTAGTGTAAAACTTTACATTGAACACATGCTCAGTATGAGTTGCTCTTTCTTTCCTTTTCTTATTCTATCTTTAGGAAGTTGATTTGAGTTTTGATGTTGTGTTTTCCAGACAAGTATTCCACCACTGGAGTCACTCCACCAATCCTTTCTTGTTTAAGTTACTTTACTCATAGAGTAGCAATTTTTGCACCCAGCCCAAAAAGCAGGGATCATGATTGCATTCCAATATCCCTACCTAGTAGGTTGATATGGGTGATACTTTCCTTCGTAGAGTAATTCAAAACTGTGTTCCTCTCACATTCTACCATTTTAGTTAATTTTGTGAGCTCCAGTTGTCCCTACTTCAAGAAGATAGGACAGACATAAATGATTACAGGTAATTTGAGTGAAAAATTGGCTAATATAAGTGATTTGATATTAAACTGTAGGGTAAGTTTGAAAGTATAATCACAGTAGTCAGATATTTTGCTAAGTAATTTTGTTTCACATTAATAACACATTTTGACCAGAATTAAGGACTTACTTTTGCTGTCTGTCAACTTGTATGTCTTTTGGCAAAATAAACTTCATGTCTTCCATGTGGCCTAAAGAACTTTGAATGGTCTGATGTGCTGGTTCACATCTATAATCATGGTTAGCACTCAGAAATAAATAGATCACAATTTGAACATAGCCTAACCAAAAATGTAAGAAGTCCCAATCTCAACAAACTAGTGGATCATGTTGAATCATGCCATTAATCTCAGCACCACAAGAGGCTAAGTCTCTGCCTAGTACCTGTGTCACTTGAGTAACTCGGACTCTTGGAGGCAGTCACCTCTACCGATGCAGAAACTGGGCTGAGATTTAGCAAGAGGAAGGAGGAGTCTGCCCCACCTTCCCTGGGTGGACCTCACAGAATGAAGTGTGCATGCTTGCTTTCCTCCTACAAATTGTTTGAGATGCCATGCTGTTTAGTGTTCATTATTTTATTCCAGTGACCTGTGGTAGAGGTATAAGGAAACATTAAATAAATTTCACATATGCCAATTAAGCTGTGCTCCCGGCCTGTGAGTTCAACTCAACTCAGCAAGTGTTCATTATTTGAGAGTTGAGAATACTCAGGTTGGGGAGAGAGGGAAGGTGAGTGAAAGAGCGGAGAGATAGACAGAGAGCTGGGCACCAGTGGGTCACACCTGTAATCTTAGCTACTCAGGAGGCTGAGATCTGAGGATTGCAGTTCAAAGTCAGCCTGGACAGGAAAGTCCATGAAACCCTTATCTCCAATAAACCACTCAAAAACCAGAAGTGGTGCTGTGGCTCAATTGGTAGAGCACTCCACTTTAGCTCAAGAGCTGAGGGACAGTGGCATGCCCAGAGTTCAAACCCCATGACCAACCAAAAAAACAAAAGAGAGAGAGGGGGAGGGAGAAAAAGGAAGGAAGGAAGGAAGGAAAAAAGAAAGAAAGAAAGAAAGAAAGAAAGAAAGAAAGAAAGAAAGAAAGAATGAAAGAAAGAAAGAAAGAAAATAACAGAATGAATTGTTTGGAGTCAGGAGTCATATGTCAGAGGTACTACCTGTATTTGGTGTTAGGTCTGCCCCAGGTCATGCAGACCCTATGCAGACACCTTCCCACTTCTTGGCTAAGTTTCAACTCTTTATGTGTTGCCTAGTATCTGGCACACCTGGAGGCAGCCACCTCCCCATCCTGTTAAGTCACAACCTGGTCAGCCTGTGGTCCCACTTTCCATCTGACCAGAGGTGAGTCACAGAACTTGAAGTCATATCCAGATCCAGTGTGGCCAGAGTTTCCCCCAAATGGCCACACCTCATCTGGTCCTTCACATAGATACATCCTTGCCCGAGGTTGGGTCACCACATTTTTTTTACATGCATTTCCACCATGTATGGCATGGGCAGCAGTTCAGTAAATAAATTTTTTACCTGACTGAACACGTGTGGTGTTCTCTTCATTGGTTACCCAATGAAACTCACCTAATTAATATACTTTATACTTCAGAATGTCTAGTTATGAATCTATGGATATTTTTGTGACACATCTGAGATCAGTATCTACAAAACATATTTACTAACATCATTTAACAGTATAATTGTGCCTAGAAACTTTAATATCAGCTTAACGATAAAGTCTATTTTGTTTGCTTTGCTTTGCTTTGTTTTTGCTTAAAGTAATAGAAGAGTTGGTGAGACAATCTGTGTGAAGACTCAGGGTCTGTGTTGGAGGCTCAGAATGATGCAGGCTCCGGCCTCAGGGTTATCTGAGGACTGTGTTTGTGTATGTGGAAAGCTTTTGGCATGCCAGGCTAGAGAGGAAACATGTTCTCTACCTATCTCAAAGCTCACATCAGACTCATGGGAGCTGAGGAAGTAGCTCTTCTGCTTACTTAAGCATAGACGAACAGCTAGGCAAGCATTTTCCTGAGTACGGGGAAGTGGTTTGAGCTTGCTCTAAAATAGTTTTGATAAAAATATACAAAGACTTATCTCATAGTTTAAGCAAAATTGTATCTGTTGAAATTTTTTGTGTGAATGTCTCCTGAACAAATCTTGGCAAAGATAATACTTGCTTGTCTTTAAATATCCACTAGCAATAAAACACAGCATGCAGTGGCAATTGCTGTTTGCACTGTGCAACCCCTGTGTCCTGGTGATTTTGCGACCCTCACCCAGGGACCCCAATGCCTGAGACGTTGACAACTGGCACCCAAAGAGGGACCCTGCAGTGTTGAATACAGGAAGGGATATTCAGGTAAGTACTTTTAATTACAGGGTGATGGGACAAGTTAAGTCTACTCTGCACTTACATTTGCTAAAATATTTACATGCTGCTTATTGTGTAACTATTTCTTCTTTTGACATAGAAATGTGTATTAATGTAGTTAGGGAATGGAATCCTTGGTTCCCCGACAAAAGGACGTTAGATGTTGATAATTGGAAATGAGTAAAGTATAATGTAGAAAGAGCTCTTCGAGAAGGGGAAAGGATTCCTGTTAGATTTTGGTCCATTTGGGCTATTTTACATACCCTTTTTAAAGCTTTAAATGAGAAAAGATTAATAGCGGACTTAAAGAAAGAGACCGCACCTTCTATTGTAGATTTACTATTGGAATCTGAGGTTAAGGACACAATAGATAAGGCTGCATCACAATTAACAGAGAAAAAACAAGAGGTAAAGAAAGCTGAAAAGGAACAAACTGAAAGAGTAATAGAATGTCTGAGCAAATGAAATTGATTTAATAAAGATTACAACATATGGAGTTAGAAATTAGCAGAGTGAAAGGAGAATCTGAGAAAGTAAAAGTAAAACAGCCTTCTGCTCCTCCTCTTGCCGAAGCAATTTTTACCGCCTCACTCCCTCACAAAACAGAATGCTCAGACTTAACAAGGCAGTGACGTAAGGAATTGCTTAATGGGCGTGCCCGACATTACAATAATTTTGCTCCCGAGGATTCGAAGATGCTTTGTAGAGCTTTGCTTAAGGAACCTGAATACCTACAATGGCAAATATGACTTACTGAGTTATGTACAAAAAGGACTAGACAAAATGCACAGAGCAATAATCTGCGCTTGCAGGTCATAACCTGTCCCATGTTGAGTGGAAAAGAACAATATGCAGATGCTCATATGCAAGTGAACTCTCCTGAAGAGATCCATGAGCAGTTATGAGACATAGGTATTGAGGCATGGTGGAGGATTCGGCTGGTAGGAGAGCATTATGGCTCCTGGACTAAAGTAATTCAAAACCTAATAAACCCTATGTTGAATTTTTATCATGATTGACACTGCCCTTGGAACATACTGCTGTGGGAGAGGCTGCACTGCAACAACTACTGAGCATGTTGGCTTATGAAAATGTTAATGAGGACTGTAGATGAGCCCTATTGCCTATTAAAGAAACTGGGCATGTAAATACATATTAAAGGGCGTATAAAGACATTACATCTGAATCCTTGCATATGCAGTTGTTTGCTGAAACTGTGCCCACTACCTGGCATGCTTTACAAACCATCTAACCTAAAACGTTTTGGATGTGGTCAAACGGGACATACAAAGAAGAATTGTAAAAAGGCTACTGATGTTATCAAGAGATGACCAGGAATTTGCCCTAAATGTAAAAAGGAAAGCACTGGGCAAGAGTGTGTAGATAAAAAAAATAGACAATAAAGGAATTCCTATAAAAATGCTTACCCTATGCAGGGAAACTCTCCATCTGGCCAGCTCTGGGACACAGGATTAAAAACCGAGGGTAGCCAATCATTTTTCTTCCTTTTTCCTGCCACAGCCCACAGCGCCGCAATGGACATGCCAATTCATTCATCTACTGAGAGGCATGTTGGTTTAAAACATGCTTGCATGTAATGATCAACTATGGTCATTCAAAAATGACAGATGTCACCTCCCCAGACACACTAAAATCATGATTTCTAAGTAAGATATGATTTTATGGTGGTACAAGTGTTGAGATATCTGGATGAGTCTAATGTGTATCTTGCACTGAATTAGGCAAGAAGATATCCAATATCATATGGGATAAAAAAATGGTAGTAAGAAGATATTCTCTTGTGAAAGATATAGGAGGCTGCCAGAAGTATGGAGAAATTCAGATAATTTTGAAGGATTTAGAAATGCAAGCTCAACTATGTCTCTTTAAGTGGAAGGGCAAAAGAAGGGGAAGAGGAAAAAATAACTGAAAGCAGTTCATTGTCCCAATTTAGAGTATAAAAAGACATAACCTATAACTTCCAAGTTAAAGAGAGACCAATATAATACCTCCCACTTAACTTAGATACATGCAAAATATTTACTTGGCTTTTTCCCCACTTTAATGCTCCAAAATAAATGAAGACTTATAAGAAACATTATGTGATTGTCGTTACTTCAACCTGAACACCAATTGTGATGAGCCCTCTTTTTCTCAGTATGCTCTTGGAAAATATTCCCTAAATTGATGATGTTGTGACTGATTAGAGAGTCAGCATAACAGGTTTCTACTTGTATGATAATCCCAGAATAGTTAAATGCAGTTTTTTCTCAAGGTATCCAAGTATATTGTCTGACCCTGTACATTGAACACACCCTCACACCTGAGCACATTATTTGAAATTGTACATCAGCATTTCCTTGGCACATTCTATTTTGTGCCTTTGTCTTTTTTGCATGTTCCCTTTGATTGCTCTATTTCCATTTCATTTGTATGAACTGCTAAGAACATTGTTCAGCTACCACTTCTTGTTTGCAAACATCAAGTAAATTTATGAAGGTACTTTGTCCATGTTAACCAATAAGGTAGTACTCACTCTCTAAGGAGAAAAGTTCAACAGTATAACTTTATGCCAACATTAGAAGATGTAGAATTTAAGGCATTTTGAGACAAACAGTGATATTTGAATTGAAAGGCTTCTTAGGGACATTTTCTTTGAGCTCATTAGTTTACCCAGGAGAAATATAAATATCCGCACACTTTGGTGCTAATTAGTAATTAACTGAATTAACACTACATCCTAGATGTTGTGTTATTACAAGTCACCATTGTATTATTGTTACATCAGAATCCTTCCCTACATGTATATGTGTATCAGAAAATGAAAGAAAGTCGTTAAAACAAAATGTTTTATCTCTTTAGGCATTTAGTCCTTGTGATGTGGGTAATGTCTGAACTCTTCCATTCAATAAAAGCTTGAAGTTTATAAGAGCACTTCCTACATATAAGAATTTGTGGCAGTTTCATTGAGAGGGTTATTTCAGCATGGAGATATCCCTAACAAGAATTATATTTAAATAGAGTATATGGCAGTTATGACGTATCAATAGCTATTGAGGCATTTTCTATTCTAAAGAAGAATCAATTTGCGGAGTCTTCAGTAACATCAGTAAAACTTTATGTTCAACCTATACTTGGTGTTACTTGTCCTGCATTTATAATGAATAGCCTGATAAGATGTCCAAACATATCTAACGGTATTTCAGTAAAATCCCAAATTGATGTAGATACATGGGTCACTCATTGGAACTGTAGGGCAAATTAGACTTGTCTGTGCTATAGTTCAATCTATAATCTCCTGGTTAAATAGTCTTCAAAAATATTCACAGACAGTTACATCTGTATAATATTTCTAAGGTCAGGATAAAAGCATTTGTTCCCAACATTTAAAATAAAAAGGATCTGTTGAATTCATGGATCTAATATTTTATGGCTTCACATTTATATCTCAAAATTTCATCAATATGACTTACATCTCTACACTGTTCTTATTGAACTTGTCTATGTCCTTTTAGTTTTCAAATCCAAATAGCATATTTCCTTCAATGTCTCTGTAACAGTTTTGACCTTTTCTTTCTGCAAATTCTTTCCTTTCTTTACTTCTGTAAATCTGTTTTTATTACTTTCTTGTTTCCTTATCTCTTTCTTCCAATCTTGTCCACACTGGTGTTCACATTGCTACAATTATGTCATAACTTTTCTTTTCCTCTTCCCTTTAATAATACCCCCAATTTTATCATTCTTTTTCATATTCATGGTCATGGATATTTTGATGATATCTAAACAGATCAACCTTTGCATCTGTTTAATATAAACTTTAGAACTATCAGAGAGTTTTTCTCCTAAATCCATCATTTTCACCTGTAATCCTTATCAACAAGAATATCACTAACACATTTGCCTAGCCATAGATGTAGAACCCTTTAGATTTCTTCTTACCCTTCTACTCCCACCCATTATATAAGATGAACGATCAAGATTTTCTCAGTTTCTGTTACTAATTTGATTTCTTTTTCTTTTTTTTTTGTTGGTCGTGGGGCTGGAACTCTGGGCCTGTGTGCTGTCCCTGTGCTCTTCTGCTCAAGGCAGGCACTCTACCTCTTGAGCTACAGCACCACTTTTGGGTTTTCCAGTGGTTTTCTTTTTACTTTCCTAGCTAGTCCATTAAACTTCCCCCTTGAATTTGGTTGTCATGAATACTGAACTTCTATGTTAATGAGGACAAATTCTAATGTAAAACTTTGTCTCCAAAAACCTGTCCAAGAAGCTGTGGTCACAAATATTTGGCTATACTTTTTTCTTTTCTTTCTTTTTTAACCTTGAAAGTCTTCTTGTGTCTAAATTGCCCACAAAAATAAGTACTCCACCACATTTTGGTACCACCCTTCTGTACATTTTATTTGTTAAATAATAACATCATGATAATCAAAGCATTTACAACATAAGTTAGAAAAAAGCGATCATTTTCATTTCTTAATATATTTTAGGTAAAAAGATACACATATAATTAGGTAGTAAGTTATTGCTGTAAGATGACGGTCAGTACAAAATATGTATTTGACTTCTTAAATTGATTATATTTTTAAGAAATATTCATGGAGTGATTTTGACCGACTTGACCAAATAGGTATCACTCTCTGGTTATTTCTGTGAAACTCAAGTTGGATAAACTCTTTCCGTATTTCTCTTGAAAATAACTTTCATTGTAAGATCTTATCTATTCACACTAAGATAATAAACACCGTATTTTTAAGGTTTGAATATCCCATCATATTGACTGTAAATCAGTATTGTAGCTATACTTGTTAGATATATATTAAAAAAAAAAAAATATGTCATCCCCAGATTGTGGATGCATTTGTAGTTGTTTTGCACATACAAAGGTTTCTTCATTAATAGTTCTTTTGTGGGAGTAACTATCGCAACTTTAACAAATAAGGCTTTTCTAATATCTTTTCCAATATAAATAACACCCCAGAGAGAGTCTTGCAATTTCAGAAAACCATTTAAATATTTTAGTAATATTTTATTTCATTGACTATACAGCTAAAGACAATTCTGAAATAAATATTGTTAAGATCTGAAAATGTAAATGGGTATATAGGCTTTTTTTTTTATAAATTAATAGCATCAATTTGATGTCAACTTTATCTAGATTATTCACACTATCATGTTACTTATGAACTGTTGAAATTAACTGTTAACTAAGTACTAATTTTACCTTACTTGAAAGAATATTTTAGGCAAATAGAATGCCATAATCATTTGTGAATTTGTAAATTAAATCTTCTACTTAAAAACAATTTTATAGTATCCTATAGAATATTAAATTACAAACAAAAATATTTATTTTAAATCTAAATTCTTATTTAGCCAGGTCTACAAAGTCCTATATTAAATGAACTTTCCTATTTCTCTAGGCTTAAGCTTTTGTAATCCAACATTTCTTTGGAATCTAACAGCATGATGGTTGCTTTTTCAAATTCTTGGTTGGGAATCATGAGCTCTTTTGCATCTAGTAATATTCTGTAATGAAGGCGACATTTAAACACAACTGAGGATTAAATGATTTGCATTTCAATAGGAAACTTGACTTCTCAAAACATATTGACAAAATTAGCCCAAACTTCCAACTGCGTATTCCTTTCTGGCTTATTTTTATTCCTTTCTTTGTTTGTTTTATTGAGACAAAATTATACTATCTAGTCCACTGAAAGTATCACTAAGTCATTCCACTCTCTAATCACCTGTCTTAGTCTGAGTGCTAAAATTCCTGGCTTGTATCACATTGTCTTACCATAGTTTTTTGATTTATTTAATCTAGATATAGACTAGCAATTCTGAATTTCTCCAATAATATTTTCCGTTAGACTGATGGCTCAGATTATTCATGTACTATTTTCAAAGATGTTCTAACATTTGACACAGGATATGAACATTTTCAGATGCAGTGAAGGGGTCTCTGATTCATTCCCCCCTGGATATGATCCCTTTATTAATGATGACTTGAATTTCTTACTATCTCTGTTCCCACCTTTGTAATATTCTCAAGCTTTTAGGGGAAATTTCACTTGAGGACTTTCTAATATTAAAAATTATCACTTGATTTTATTCTTACTCAGGACATATTTTCTAACTTTTCTACATAATCTGACAGTTGTTCCATATGTGTGTTTGAACATATAAGTGCCTCTCTGTGTATGTGCGTGTTTGTATGTATATATGTATGCAAAAATCTCAAGCTCTTCTTCAGCAATCTTGCTCATAACTAGTATTCCATCACTTGAGACATTCTTCTAATGCATCTTTTGGCTGGTTAATTATAGTGTCTCAAAGACTGTTTTGCCCTAGCTGGATGCAAACTGAATTTCCCAGACTCCTTTACATTCTTAAGTTTAATTTCTCCAGGGGTACCAACTTTTGAACTACAACCATTTTTGTGAGTGTAAAATCTAAGCTGTAGCCCAGATTTTTAACTCGAGTTCATATAAAGATAGATGAACATACACATTACTTATGCTGAGTATATACTGTTAGAAATGTGATCCTAAGCAGGTTTCAAGTGGTTCACACCTGTAATCCTAGCTAATTAGGAGGCTGAGATCTGAGGATTGCAGTTCAAATCCAGCATGAGTAGGAAAGTTTCTGAGGCATTTATCTCTAATTAACCACCAGAAAACTGGAAGTGGTGTGGGGCTCAAAGGTAGAGAAAAAGTTTTGAGCTGAAGAATAGAGGGACAGGGCCCAGGCCTGTATTTCAGGCCCCACTACCATCAAAAAAAAGAAAGAAAAGAAAAAGAAAAAGAAATGTGATCTTAGCCATTAGTTCATTGCTAGTATAATTCGTGCTCTCTCGACATGGCCTTTTTTCCAGTTAAGTCCATGGTCTTATATCTGAATTGCTTGGAACCAGAATTATTCTTCCATTCTACTTTTTTACCAAATTTGAATGATTAGCTATCATGATTTAGAGCTAGTAGAAGAAAGGGAGTGGTCTCATCCTTCATGTTCCACTTAGTAGTAATGCTTTCTCTATGTCACTCCCGTAGATCTACATACTGGCCTTGGCTTTATTATTTCAAAGTTGTCTTATTTGCAGAGTCTTCTATAGCATATTGAACCATTATACTTAAATACAGAACTTCTCTTTCTCCTATTCCTATTGTTTCTCCTTCTGTTACCTTATGTACACTTGGATAATACTACACAACACAAACACTGACAAAAAATGTTTCTGAGAACCTTCTTCCCACTTAAACTAGGTCTTAATTTACAGAGCACTTAGGAAATTTGAACTTAATGTACTCCAGGACAATGGTATTTTTCATATTTTTTATTGTGAAAATGGTGGACAGAAGGGTTAGAGTTACATAAGTAAGTTAATGACTGCATTATCTAACGAGCATTGTTACCTCCATTTTTGTCTTTCCCATTCCATGCCTTTTCTCCCCACCACCCCTACTCTCCCCTCCTACCCCCAAGTTGTAAAGTTCGTTTCAATATAGTGTTTTGTTCATCTCATTGTTACAACAGGTATTACTGTATCCTTGTTTCACAATTTTATTTCCCTTCTCCTCCCCACATTAGAAAAATGTATGTGCAAGGTCACCAATATCAAACAGTGGAAACGGGTTATACCATGGAGGAAGAAAATAGAAGAGAAACAAAAAAACCACATAATATATGTTAGCTACATTAAAAATAATAGTAAGAAAGAAAAAAACAAGTTGTGTCCCTATTTGGGGGCTCATTTCACTTAACATAGTCTTATATGGCCATATGTACATGGAAAATCTTTTATAAGCCATGTAAATTCCATATTTTCTCGGTACTAAATTGTCTCTGAAACACGTGTTACCTCATGCCCAAAGATGTCTTTTTGCTATTTCAATGAAGCCAGAAAACATTCACTTTGCCTGGAGCAGCACCGTAGATTGTTACAGGAATTAATTGGAAGGAACATTTACAGGAAGTAGAAACTGAATCCAGGAGAGAAATTGAGTATAGAGAAATGACAAAGTTCAAGTTAATTTGTGCTGTCCTTTTACTGTACAAGGAAGTAATCCAAGGCTTGAAGGAAACTCTGTCCCTGACTTTTTCGAGTGTTCTCTTTACTCATAAAACTTTCTGTGGACTTCTAGTTTAGAGTATTACAAAAGGAAACAATATGACATTTGAAGGCCAGCATAGAAAAATGGAAATAACATTGTTGTACAATGTTCTACTGCAAAGAAACAAAGACACGGAGGATTTTAAATGTCTTATGCATGGATATTTAACTCCTGAAATGATTCTCTTGTTGTAAAAGTCAGATATCCATTCCTTTATTCTGGTCCTGAGTTCGCCATATCAATAAGGATTCCAAAAAGCAGGATCCAGTGAGTATGATCAGCAAAAGAAGCATCTTTTCAAACCAGTGCTTTAAGGATGGTCCCAAAGAAATATGTGGGGTTTTTTTGTTTGCTTGTTTGTTTCTTTAATTTGTGCTGCTTCTGGGGCTTGAACTCAGAGCCTGGACCCTGTCCCTGAGCAATTGTCTTTCCTGCTCACCTGCCCCAAAGTTAGTACACTACTGCTTGAGACAAAAGTCCACTTCCAGACTTTTTGGTGTTTAATTAGCGATAAAATTTGACAGATTCTCCTGCCTGGGTTGGCTTTGAACTGAGATAGTAAGAAAGCTAAGTGACATCAACTTTATGGACTTCTCTTTTGAACCAAGAAATTTTAGATGAAGGTTATTATAAAGGTAATATTTGACAATTTTTAAAAGAATACATCCAGCAAAGAAGCCATAACTTAAATAATTCAGCAAAAGTAGGTGCACTGAATCATATTGGAAAAATTTTTCTGCTTGGGAAGATTACTATTGACTTCGTAGTTCCTTTTGGGGAAACTTAAAGTATATTTGACTTTTTTGGTTGGTTGTGGGGCTTGAACTCTGATCCTGGGCATTGTTCTCAGCTCTTGAGCTCAAACTGAGTGCTCTACCAGTTTAGATACAGCACTATTTCCTGGTTTCTGATGGCTAATTGAAGATAATTGTCTCATGGACTTTCCTGACCAGGCTAGCTTTGAACCACAATCCTCTGGTCTCAACCTCTTGAGTAGCTAGGATGACATGTGTGAGCCACCAGCACCTGGCTCATATTTGTATTTATGTGCACTTAATGACACTAGACAAATAATGGAAATTTGAAACAAATGATGGCATTTCAGCTTTTCAGAAAATTTGAGGTAGCAATAAATATGTCCTCCTTTTCCATGTTGTTACATTAATGACTCATGAACTATTGGACTCTTACTTTAGCATCCTCTGATGTCTGACGTTGGACTTAGTATAAATAATTGTTAGTAGTTAGTATTGTTAGTATAAATTGTTAGTATAAATAATTGTTAGCTCTCTCTTTCCCACCTCTTTCCCCGATGCTCCCTTTTCTAACTCTTTTCTCTCTTTTCTAGCTCTTTTATCTTTCCCAGCTCTCTCTCTTTCCCAGATATCCCAGCAATCTTTCTCAGGCCTTTCCCCACCACGTAGAGGACCAATATGGCCTGGTGCCAGGCCCGAAAGAAGAATAAACCTACTCCTTACCTGAATACCACGTGAATGGTGCTGTTCTTACTCGGCTACCTCTTTTTTTTAAAAAAAAAACAACTAACAATTATCATTTATTTCTTCCATCTGGATTTATTCCTTCACTTCTATCACAACTATTAATTAGCTGGTGACCTTTTGGTGCCATACCGACCAAAAAGATTTCCAATTCTCACTTAGACTACCCTTCTCATTGTGATTAGCAGTGACCACTCAAAAGCCTAGAATCTTTGAATTTCCAGGATTAATCTTCACCTGATATCTAAGCACATTCCTGACATTAATTGTCATGACTTACTAACAAAATGTTTTTTTCTCAACATAGCCTTCTAACATAGGTAAAGTACATGAATTAAGAACTATTGTTAAGTCATTATTGGAAGGAGCAATTATATATTTAAATATAGGTTCTTTATTTGGCATTTACTAGCTAAAAATTTTTTTGCCAGTCCTGGGGTTTGAACTCAGGGCCAGGGTACCCTTCCTGGGATTTTTTCTTTTTTTTCTTTTTTCTTTTTTGCTTAAGGCTTCCACTCTACCACTTGAGGCACAGCACCACTTCCTTTTCTGTTTATGTGGTACTGAGGAATTGAACCCAGGATTTCTTGCATTCTAAGCAATCACTGTACCATGAAGCCACATTCCCAGAGCCCTAATTGACTTTCTTAATATGGCATTGCTTTTTCATTCCATTACTATGTATTATAATTTAGGCTAGGTGGTAGAAAAGCAAGTGGAAAACAATAATAAGTCCAGTAAGGCTGACATTCCTATCACATCCCTAAAGAATTACACTGTTAAGACTTACAGGACTCATAGGGATGTTGCATGTTACATTATTATATTAAAAAACATAAAAAGACATCCCCAACATCCATAACATTCTACTTACACTTTCAAGTTCAAGAGCCAAAAATCTAAGCCTTTTTATTGATTGGGTGTATTTCCTAGGAAGGAAGAAGGAGAATGTGGAAGGTGATGTTGGAAAAATATGTATATTGGCTCCCAGTCCAATTTTTTGCACTTTTAAAGTATGCTACTGATGAACTCCCACATCTACTTTAATATGCTGTCTGCACAAGATGAAGACAAATGAAGACCTTTATTCTGGTGGATAGTCACATATATTATCAAAATCCAGATCTGGAAAAAAAGTTACCAATATAAAATATTGTCTATAAAATGATTTCATGTACTAGCAGAAAAAAATGTAGTATTGAAATGATTAGTCCAGCTTTCTTTGAGATTTTATGCTGTCTCAGTATTAAGATGTTCTCTAATTCCAGTAACATGGAAGCACAAAAGACATGATTTGAAGATCTCAGTAGTTTTAGAAACAAAGGAACATAATGATTTCCTTCCTGCAGAGACATGTGATGGCAAGTATGACTGATTGTGTTATAGTTCTCTTCTTTTTCCTCTTTATCTCAAGTATTGCATATCTTGGCATATTAGTCTGTCCTGCATCAGCTTCCTGTAGGTGAGATTTACCTCTACACTACAATGTCAAAATGGGTCACGTGACTTACTTCGGCTTACAAAAATGAACCAGAAGTGGTCAAAGGCTATGTCTAGGGGAAGATTTCTATCCCATTGTCTGTGTCTAAGAGCTAACTTCCTTTCCCTTCCCTATAAAAATAGCATATTTCCAGAGAGAATCTTTTTTCAACTTATATACTGGAAGAATATAACATGTAAAATTGAAGCAAAATTCAAACACAGCAAGAATTAAGTGAATATTAGAATGTGATATTAATATGTTAGTTTCTTACCTTTCTTGTATGACTACAGCACATCAGAATTTAAGAAATACTAAACAAGTACTAAACAAATAGATAACACTTCCTGTTTGATGCTATTACATTTTTTTAAATAAATAAGCATTCTCTATGTGATCACTTGAGGGGTTAACTTGTTCTATAAATGTTTTCAATCACTCTAGAGCACTGTATCTAACATCCACAATCATTATCCAGACCTTGTGATTGAGATGAGGAAGAAAAAATTATCTAGATTTCTCGCTTCTCTTTTCCTCTTCTCCTTTTTCTAGTGATAATTCTCATCCTTTCTCCAAATTCTCCTATTAAGAAAGGAAGAATGACACATTGTGGATACCAAGCAAAAGGCTTCAAAGCCAGAATTTTATTCTTTCAGAAATATATGAAATAAATCAGAGTGGCTCAAGGAAGAAGAAAAGCATGATTTTTTTCCCCTTCTGGCTTCAACAATAGAGTCTGAACACGACTCTAAACATCTAATAAACAATTTTCCTTGGCTAATTTTTAAAAAATATTGTTTTTAAATAAATAATGATTTTAACAATTAAAAATTTAAAATATATAGTAATTTGTTGTTTGCTTTTAGTAGGCATGAAATAAGACTGCATTAACATTGTGTGAGTTGAGAGGCTAAATTTTATCAGAATCCAAACAAAATGAAAAATATATGATGTTAAGAAAATAGTTTTTAGGTACATTTTCAACATGACATACACACAGTGACATTTTTTTCTTCTTTTTCTCTCCACACTTCAATAAGCAGTTCATATAATTCAAATACTGTGTTTCTTTCAGAAATAGATTACACATAAACAAGTTAAAAGAAGAGAACCAATATTGTTGGTGCATTCTTTAAAAATAGCAGTCAAATAATTATTAACCATAATTCCAAAATAATAACAATCAAATGCTATTGAAAAGAGAAGATTGTAAACAGAATATACAAAACGTGATAGTGCCAGAACTGCTTCAGGAGCTGCTGTCTGATATTTAAGATTTCTAGTACATGATAATGTTTTAATCAGGATTAAATGCTTTCAGGAACCAAATTTTTTCTAGTTATATTTTATTGAAGAAATATGTTGTTCAAAAGTAATGAAAGGGTAGCAGCTTATAACCTGTAGAAAAAATGCTTACACACTCATTGTGGTAGACAGTAAAATATCTTCCCAAAATATCTTTAGTCCCGAAATATCTAATCAATCAAATGTAGATTTACATTTTACGTATAAGTTTGTAAAGTAATCACCTTTCATTACCCAAGGAACACAAATTTGATTATCAGATGGGCAAAGTATACTCAAAAGTCCCAGCTGTAGTTCAAAAGAGACATCATTAGGTAAGAATCATCAGAAAGATGTGAAGATGCTACATTAGAAGATTAAGGAAAAGACAAGAACAAAAATACTGAAGTTTCTGGAAAGCGGAAAAGGAAGTAAATGTCTTTTCCACTAGAATCACCTGAAAAAATATTTTAGCTCTGTAGGAGGCTCAATTTTAATCTAGTGAGACTTATTTTAGATTTCTGTCCTTTAGAAATGTAAATGATAAATACGGATTATTCATGACAATTATCTTGTAGAAATATTGTACAGCAGATTTGGTGTAGTAAGCTAACTCAACTACAGCCTTTTCCTGATGCAACTACAAGGGTACCATGTATCCTAGTTTCTGAGAATAAGGAAAAGTTGCCACCAGCTTTGTACACATGTATGATGTACATACTACTAAGGTCCTTGCATTAATGAAGTCTTGAATTCCTAAATAATATTTAAATAAGAAGATCCCTATCTTCATTTTCATATTTGGGGATCACTAAGTACCAATGTTATGTAGAAGGCTAGGGTAAGAATATAGAAATGATATCTGTCTCCTGTTATTATAAAGATAATTTATGTTATTTTGATTTACAGATTCTCAGGTAATAATAAAGGTAAAACCGAAACAGTAACTCAATCTTCTCTACTTCCTATCTTTCCAACAGAAATTAGAGAATCCAGTAAAGATAAGCAATCCCAGGATGGTATAGGATGTTATAGGATCACCAGATGGTGAAAAAGAAGTTAACCAAAATGGGTCCCATGGAACAATGGGGGAAAAAATCTATACCTACAGATTGTGATACAGCTAGAGAATAGTTTGCACTATGCTAAGTCTTTGACATTTTAGCTACTTTCATCTCTTAGGAAATGACTTTATTAATACTCAAGGGTTTGCAGTTTATAACCCAGCAACAAATTATGCTTCTAAATATAATCAAGCATGATACTAAGAGTAACCAAGGCTACTTGTATTGCTATAGCTGATAAAGAAGAATGATCTTGGGGAATAGTCAAACAATCTTGAACTTCTTCATACCTTTCCTCTTCTCCAACATGAGAAGTCCTAGTCTAGATATGTAAAATTTCAATAAAGGATTTTTATATTTTTTTATCATTCACACTAAAGCAAATACACTTTTCCTCTTTGCAATCCTGACTTTGAACGAGTCAGACCCTCACCATTATTTTATACACAAACGTTTACTGCTTTGGCTTAGTTGTTTTCTTGCCTTTGCGTGTTGCTCTCTATTATTTTGGCAACTACACAGAAAAAAAAGATAAATCCATTTTACTTATGTTGGATTGTTCAAAGTCAAGCTGTCTTCAGTTTTCTTTTCCCTTCTTCACTGTTAATTGAAGTTTAATATTGCTCTTTAAATGATAACAAAAACGTGATACTTTAACGTATATTCTCATTGAAACCAGTGAAAACAGGAGTGTCGGCAATTGTTTTATAATTGTTTCAAATATTTTCCTTGGCTATTTTCATTATTGCCTTTGTTCCTGTCTTCTAATCAGGAACACAAGGTTACACAAAAGATCTTCCTAAGGAATAGGATGTTTGGCAGAAAAAAATAGACATATAATTAAAGGTTTTCATCTCTTAAGAGACTGAAAAGCTCAGAAGACATTTTGTTATTACTTGTACAGTTAAGATGACTTGAATGTTTTGATTCTTAAACTAAGTGAAATGCATGTAAAATGTTACAGTTGTTCCAAAAAACGATTAGGGTTTATATTTTTCTGCTTCAATGAGATGAAACCTCTTACAAGGTTGGAGGGCCTATTTATTTTAAGGTAGAAGGGTTAATGTTAGAAAGCCAAGGGAGATTCCTAAAACAACACTTCCTATCACATATCAGTTAATTATACTTTTGACATATAAGTATATAATCACGCAAATATGAAATGAGTGAGAAATGTGTGATTTACACAATTGATTCAATGACAACTAAAACCAGACTTCACTTCTCTACGTTTATATAAACTAGTATATCTACTGAGGATTCAAAAGTTTTTATAATACATATTTTAACATTTATACCAAAATATTAGTTTTGTAACTGTTTATTTTTAATTTTTGTCTGTCATGGAGCTTGAAATCTTGACCTGGACGATGTTGGTCAGGTCTTCAGCTCAAGACTAATGCTCTACCACTTGAGCCACAGCCAGTTTTCTGGTGGATCATTGGAGATAAGAGTCTCATGGTCTTTCCTGCCTAGGCTGGCTTTGAACCATGATTCTCACCTCTCAGCCTCCTTTGTAAATAGGGTTATAAGCATGAGCCATTGGTGCCTAGCAACATAAATATTTTTTACACATTTATGAAGTATGGAGTGATAATCCCATTCATTTATATGTTGTTCAATGATCAAGCCACATCATATCCATTAATTTCTGCATGTAACATTTCTTCATGGGGAAAATGCTCAAAAACTTATCTTCTGGCTGTGATGAAATATCTATTCTTAACTATAATCACTTTACTTCTTGTAGTATAAAATTAATATATTTACTTTTAGTCATGGAAGTTTGCTAATTACATTTATATAAAACATGAATTGTAAAGTGAAAGAAATTCATAGTTCTTTTACTTGTTTAAAGAAAATAATTATGCATTTTTTCAAGTATATTTCTTTGAGAATGTGTAGCATTCATTGATTTAACTGTTAAAATTGATGAGTTACATTATATCAAGTAGATTCAAACTTGTATTTAAAAATTGCACACTGAACACAAATAGACTTCACTTTCTTCTAAGACATAATTAAAATAATAGTATAGCAAAGCGTGGTGTTAGTTGTTCATGTGTAAAATCATAGAAACTCAGGAAGCTAACACCTGAATATTTTAGCTCAATATCAGTCCAAACAGACAAAAATGTGAAAACTTATCTCCAAGTATCCAGCAGGAGGCAGAAGGTGAGGATGTGGCTCAAGGAATAGAATGTCATCAGCCATGAGCAAAAAATACAAGGGAGACCATTAAACATTGAGTTCAAGCACTAAAAATGGCATATACACAAAAGACAACAACAAAAAATAGTATAAGCATCAATAATTAAGACAAAATAGTAGAAAAAATCATGAGAAATGTTGTGAAAACATCTGGAAGACAAAAATTATTAGATAGAATTTTGATTCATGAGAGGTAAAAGTCACAGTATAATTTGGACAATCTCATTGTAGTCATTTGTGTTGAAACCTGGCTATTGGGTAACATGAATCAGGTAATGAGTACATTTCCTTTTATAAAATGTCTTCAGTTCCCTCACTTGTTCCCAGTCCCACCCTCCTGTCCCTACCCGTGTGTTAAATAGTTCACTTTCATCAATGTTCAATGAACTCCACTGCTGCAATTTTTCACTAACAAAAAAAAACACAACTAAGAAAAAAATGAACCTCATTTTGCACGTGGTCTTTTATATTGTGGTCCTTTGTACTTGTTGATTATGTGACTATCTCATGAGTCTGGGCTTGAATCACTAGGGAGGGCTACTAGAAGAAAATTTCAAAATCTAGAGCAGCTAACACAGCTGTGCAGTTGTTTGTGGGTTTCGCTACAGTAGCAGCAGGACATATGATATACAAAGGAAATGATTCCAGTGCTTTACAGTCCAGAATGTGATGAAAAGCATACTTTTATCTTCTTAGATGAAATAAGAAGACCACACTTTAAAAGCTAACTAAACGATCAGCCCTTTAAATAACATTGCCATCTTTTAGGCACTCCATATAATTCAAGTCCTTCATCTCCCCACAACTATTGCTGCCATTCACAATCATTGCTAAGGTGAATATCCAGTTCTTTTTGATATTTCAAATGCTTTAGGAGCAATATAAACAATAATACAAGTTGTTGAGAAAAGTTAATTTAGAATCAGTAAACAAATCAGATTCAACTCTATAGCATAACCTTTAGGAAAAATGAATTAAGGATTATGGCATGTCCTTTGTAATTTAATATTAGACATTAGGGCAAAATGCCAGAAAAAGACTCTGCAAGAAGGAAAGAGAAGTATTTGATACGATATATTAAAGATTAACTAGGGAAAAGTAATTTTACCTACAGGTTCTATTATATGATAACATACTTTTGTCTACTAATCAGAGAGACTCAAAAAGATTTTTAATTATGATATGAAAAATGCATCATCATGAATGAATGAAATCACGGAGTGGATGGCTCATTATTCTCATTATTTTGAATTATCTGGTGTTTTTGTTTGTGTGGAAGTATGAATGTATGTTATGTCTGGGGAGGAAAGTTTGATTATTAGATCATTGTGTGATACCCAGTGTCAGGAACCTAACATGAGTCAGAGTGGTAAATATGTATGTGTGTGTGTGTGTGTGTGTGTGTGTGTGTGCCTGGAAGTCTATATATAAAAAGAAGTATCTTATTTCCCTAAGGGTATATATATATAATTCTATTAGGTGTACTACATTAATGACAGCAGATAAAAGTAATAAACATTTGGGGGCTTATGTTTATGTTCGTATGATTGCATGAACAAGCTAAAAAGTTATGTTTGGGGTATGAGTTTTATAGAAGGTCAGCTGAAAATATAAACAATTGGAATCTTGAGAAAGATATTAATGGCAATCATTTCAGTGTAGATCAATTTTAGACAACACTTGCAAAGTATGCAATCCTATATGTAAATGCAACATTTATTGATTTTCCAAAGCTACACTATTATAGAAATTTGTAGGAAAACAAGTTAAATTATAAAAACACAAAAGTAATATGATTATTCATTGCATAGTTTTACATTTTAGTTTCCTCAAGTAAAAATACCATTTATTTCTTCTGTATAGGAAGGAAAAACCTAAATATTACAGTTTGTGCCATATTTCACATTGGGAAGCATTGCCTATATCAATAAGTTTATTTCTTTTGTTTCTGTTTTCCTATTCATAATGCGTCTTCTCATAGTATTCTTCTAAGGACTTTTTCTTTCTCCCAGATTGGGGCTTAAACATAACTCATGATCTCAGTTTGTTTGCTAACAGTAATCAGTCTACCATTTGAATCATGCCTCCAGCCCAGAAATTTTTTAAGTTAATTGGAGTTAGAGCCTCATAAACTTTCCTACCAGGTGGAAAACCATTATCCCCCAAGTCTCATCCTTCTTAATCACTAGGATTATAGAGATGAATCATGGACCCCAAGAATCGATGACTTTTCATGTCTTATAGATTCCACATGTTTGCTAGTAATTGTAATAGTAAACGACCACAGATTGGGTAGCATTAACACTGTAAATAAATTGCCTCTGAGTTGGTGGAACTAGAAGTCCAAGATCAGAGTTGGCTTCTTCTGAGTCCTCTTTCCTTAGCATATTCAAGGCCTTCTGCATCTATTGGAGGAGACTTCCACTTAAATGCTATCTTTGAGATTGTTTCAATATACAATCACTTTCTACTGCAGTGGTTTTTTGATAGTAAGATTTTAATGGGACCGTATTCAACACATAAAATATTACTTAATGGACTGAAGAAAATCTCATAGGAAATTATTTGGTTTGGCCATGGAAGTTGTGGTTATACTATAAAAAATTAGCAAAAGAGGTAAAGGTTTTATTAGAGCTTGTAACACCAGTATGAAGTCTTAACCTTAGACATGCCACATTCTTACCTGGTACATAATTAAATTCCTAGCTGTACTGGAGGATTGAACCTAAAACCCTATACTTGTTAAACGGCATATCTACTACTGCCATACCTTCAGATTGTAATTGGTTTGCTTATTTTGAGGTAGTATCAGTATGCCTGGGCCTGATTGGACTGTGGTCCTCCTAACACAAGCAAAAAATATTGCACCCAGCAAATGGTTAGAGTTTCTGAAATTTTTTTTTGTGTCTGTGCTTGCCTGTAACTGGAATTCTTTAATCTTTCTTTCCCAAGTAGATAAGATTAGAGGTCTGAGGCTCTTTATCCAGTAAAACTATACAATTTGAAAATATCTTGATATTGCCTATATTTGTGATTAATATATATAACTAACCATAATTTTCTCCCTCTTTTGTTTAGAACTCTGTGTTGAAAACATTGGCTTACTTGATATACATGGCTTTGTTTTGGATGAAATCCCATAACAATCCAAAAAAACCTCCCAAATGTTTATGTTCAAAATCATGGAAAAGAAGGCTTCAGGTTAGAAAAAAAAACACTGATCCTTAAGTTATAAATGCAATATATTTATAATGTTAGTCAATGCTTTCTTAAGTATGAGAAGAGAAGGAACGCAGAAATGTGAAAGATGTCAGATATAATTTTGATAACCTACTAGGTCTCTGGGGAAATTCTGTAGTTGTCACTTCATGTTAACTTCCTTTCTTAAAGCTTGCTTTATTAAAACCCTGTGGGTTGGACTGATTGGTAACCTTCTCCAGGAAATGAGGCTGATTTTAGAAAGTCTGATGGTATGGTAAATAAGGAATGATGAGAATGAGGACAGATATTGTCACAGAATGAGCCGACCGGGTTCAACTGCTAAACAGCAAAACAAAGCTAAGTAACAAGTCTGGAAGATATATAGATAGATACGTATATCTCCAGGAAATGAGGCTGATTTTAGAAGTCTTATGGTATGGTAAATAAGGAATGATGAGAATGAGGACAGATATTGTCACAGAATGAGCCGACCGGGTTCAACTGCTGAACAGCAAAACAAAGCTAAGTAACAAGTCTGGAAGATATATAGATAGATACGTATACACATAAATTTACATGCATGCATGAAATAGTAAATCTCCAGTAGAATATAGAGAAACTTGGCCTGACAATTGTTAAAATATATGAAACTGATTGCAGGAAAGGTACAGTAAAATATCAATAGTTTATCATAGATTTTGCATACATTTTTTAAAGGATAAAAAATCTTCCTTCATTATATATTTACCCTTAGTATATTTTAAGTTTTTTTACATTGTAGTAGGAACATATATACAATGCTGAAAATTAGAATTACACACAATATGCAACATGGCTGGCACTGGTGTTTCAAGGTTGAATCTTAACTAGTTAAGAGACTGAGATCTGAAGATTACAATTTGAAGCCAGCAGGAGTAGGAAAGATCATTAGATTCTTATCTCCAATTAACCAACCGGGCAAATGGATTTCCAGTTCAAATTATATGTAGATCACTGGCCTTGACCACAAAAGCACCATCCCAGCCCTGAGTTTAAGGATCAATAGAAATAAAAACACGAAATACAACATGGAGTTAGATATTTTATAATAAAGCACATTTTTATATACTCTACATTGTTAGAAAGACTAGACTTCTGTGTTAGCTTTATAACCTTCCATAATAAGTGTTATTGTCCATATATTAAGCGGAAAGGCTTACTCAGATTTAAAAGTTTGAAGGTTTCTGTATATGTTCAGTTTGTTTTATTGCTTTGGGGGGCTGTGACAAGACAATGTCAAGGTGGGGAGTATGTCAAAGAGAAATGTTTTTGACTGAGAAAGATTAAAATATAGAAGAAGGAAGATGAGATTCTATGTACTCATAGGTTTCAGTCTAAAGAACTTAATCCCTAGCAGAACTACTCAAGTATTCTCCACAATCTGGGAGGAAATGGAAAGCCACTTTTCTTTCACACATTGGTCTTTCTGGGGCATACTAAAATCAAGTGGCAACATCTTCACCTATGACAGAATATTACTCCATTATGATTTACAGAGTAAGTTTCCTGGCATATAATTTTTTTCTTCCTTTTTTTTGGGTGGTGATATAAATATATTTTTCATAAAGGCAACCTTGTCTTAACCATTACCCACAAAATTTATGCTGTCATAGAATCAGAGTTTTTTTGATTAAATTAACACAATAGTTGGCTCATTTATGCCAACACAAAATATAAACACTAATGACATTTTTCACTGAACAACCACTCATAGAAAAATCATGAAATAATGAAGAACAAATCCATGTAAATTTTTTTCTGTGGGTCGTGGGACTTGAACTCTGGGCTGAGCCGGTGTTCAGCTCTTCAGCTCAAGGCTTCCACTGTACCACTTGAGCCACAGTGCTGTTTCTAGTTTTTAGGTGGTTTATTGTAGATAAGGGTCTTACAGTCTTTTCTGACCAGGCTAGCTTTCAACCAATATCCTCAGATCTCAGACTCCTGAGTAGCTAGGATTGCAGGCATGAACCATGAAGCCCAGATCTAAGTCAATTTTTAAAAAGCAAGCTTATTTAAACTTCTGGCTTTTTCCAAAAACAAACTTATTTTTTCAGCATTAGTTTATAACTATGAGTTATTTATAGATATAACTCGGATTATTTTTAATAATATCAAGTATAATTTTATTATTACTCAGTATCTCACAAAAATCCACTTTAATTGACTTTCCCCAAAGTCAATTATTACATACTATCTCACACTATTGTTATTACATTCTATATTGCATATAGTGTGAAGTGAATCTAGTTTGGACAATTTCATCTAAATTAGTAGATGCTTTTTTAGCATTAAAAATTCACATCTCTGGTCTTAAACAAAGAAAAGAAGATTTTGAGTGAAAATCAAATATGAATGTGTAGTGTGTCCCAATTAAACCAAAAATTCTAAGTTAATACAGACAAAATTATTACCATTGGAAATAGTGAGGCAAGAGGAGGCAGAATTCAATCACGTCAAATAATGTCTCTGTTTTTCTGCTACCTCTTCCACTAACAAGAACTCCCGGGTCCCAGTTGTCACAAAACTTCAAGTATCTCTCTTAGAATTCTATGTGGAAAAGTTCTGAATCACTGATGCTTTTTCTACTTTCTGTTTTATGAAACAAAATATAGACACAAAACAATTAAAATAAATGTACACATATGTTGAAGTCACCACTGCTTGAAAAACAACCAAGAAATTGGAACTACCCCAGGAACAAAAACATGTTATGTTCAGTTTTTTTTTTTTAAGTACGAAAACCTCAAACACATGTTAACTTGAGCAGAGATATAAGGATAACTGTCTTTCAGAAATAAGGTTGTGTTAATTTGTAATTAAATTCATCTGGATGAACCTAATATAGCAAATCCCTTGAATGGATCAAATTCTTTAAAACAAAGGTAACTGTATGTGAAGTAAGATCTGCACATATTTAAAAGAAAAAATATTACAGTATTAAATCACAAAAATCATGAATACTTAAAAAATTCAGAAATGCAACGAATAAGTCCAAAAGTATCCATATAGAGAACTAAATCCTACTGATTTCACAGGAACAAAATATGCAAATAATAGAATCCTAGCAGTGTACCCGAGTGTACATAATTTTAAACTACTCCAAATTACACTGTAGAAGATTTAATGTGGGTTATCATAATGAAAGCATCAAAATATGATATAAGTGAAATAAAAAATCTAATGAAAAGAGAGAATAAGAGTAGTTTCTGGAAAATACTGTTTTAATAAATGTTGGTCAATATCTTTCTAGTACTGACAAAATTGCATACCTACTTAGTTAGATCCAAAAAAGATCCAAGTTACTCTAGCTGATTTGAAACTTTGGCAAAGTAGCAGGATACAACTGTTACAATATTAGGGATTTGACTCTGGCACTGAATTCATTTCCTCTTTGATCTGACAAATGAATATATGAAAGAACATAATTTCTCCAACTAAATATCAAGACCTAACTAAACATATAATCAGAAAAGTCATCATGCAAACCGTATTCCAAACTGGCATTTAAGAAAAATCAGTGATACGTATTCTGTATTTATTTTAAATGATTTTTCCATAAATTTTTTCCTTTAGCTTGCATTTTTAAAACATTGTGTTAAATGATGTATATCTTGGTAACTAATTTTGGATGACTCTTTAAATTTAGTTCTGCATATAATGTCTCAATTCAGCTCCTAATCCATGAAGTGATGTTGATTACGAAACAAATGCTAGTAACCACTTTTTATAATGCACAAAATTTCATAAGCATAATTTCAGTAAGCATAGGTTAACATTTTGATATCATGGTCTCATGACTGATGAGCTCTATCGTCATGAGTATAGTTGTACTTAGATTCCTCAGCCTCAATTTAACCACTGTTAAAACAAATGTTTATATCTTTGTCATCCATCAGTGTTAAACTTGAATATAAAGCCTAAGGAAAATGATAAGGTAAGAATTTAGTTTTTCAGGATATAAAGTAAACAGAAATGCAGCATAGAGTAACTCATTGATTGAAAGTCAATCTATTTCTCCAAAACATTCTAAGCATTTCCTTACAATGTGTGTTATTCTCAAGAAGGGAATGGGGAATGTGAGAAGAGGACTAACCAAGTATTGTCTTCGAATATATAAAATTTGGATTTACCTCTTTATTTCATTATAGGCATTTGGGATAAAAACTTTTTGAATAATTGATTTCTAGGTCAGGTATAATATATCCTAGTTCCATATACCAAACTACATTCAGAAAATGATATATAGTGATTGAGTAAAGAAAACATATTCAATAAATAGCAAAAAGTATATACCTACAGGGATAATATTTTGAATAGTGCATTGAAAATATTCTAATATAATAATTAATTGGATTGAACAATTTCATATTGACAGCATAACTAGGATACTTTAATTTTAATTGGACAAGATAGTTTTTCTAAATGAGCAAAATCAATTTCTCCTTTTACTTTATTAGGAAAATAACTGAACAAAAAGTGGAAATTAACATATGAATCTACAAAAGATGGAATGAATTTTTGTCTTTTTATTATCAAATATTAATTTCACAAGTTATTTTATTATGTTATACACATATCCATATAATGTAGCTTGCTAAATTTTATTCATTTTATGAATTTCATTTCTTATTTTTATACTTTTATTATGTCATATACTAAAATAAATTATTTGAACATATATACTCCACAATATTTCTCTTCATCTTCTCTCTTAATTTTTTCCAAATTTAATCAGTTCCAACTTTTATAACTTGGTGAATCATTTTATTTTCTATGTCTAGATTCTGCGTATGAGAAATCTAGAATTTGTTTTTCACAGTATGGCATATTGCTTTAATATGAAGATTTCTTCTTCTATGTATTTTCTTGAAGATGATATGATTTCAGTATTATGTCTGGCTAAGTAATACATCATTGCGCATATATGCATATATATATTACAATTTCTTTATTCAATGAGTGATTAAGGGATATATAGGTTAATTCTATAGTTAGTTGTTGTTTTTTTTATGTGGGATAAGGAAAGATGGAAATAATGATGTTTGGACTGAGAAACATGTTCTTTGTGCAGGCACTCTAGGATTTGAAACATCCTCTCAGCTGCTTTTTCATAAGTATTTCAATAATGCATTATATCTAAAAAATAAAATTTAATTACATTTGCAAAATGTTCTATTTCAGTATCTATATTATTATTTATTATAGTGTCACATTTAGTATGTCATATGAGTATGTGGGTGTATGTGAGCATGAAAATGCATGCATTTTTTTATTATGTAGATGAATCTAAGGAAACTGAATTTATGTGAGATAACGTAAGTTGCTAATTTGGTGTATATGTCCAGTTTGTGGAGTGTGATTTCATTTTGGTAGGTTTCGTACCGAGTAAGTAGATGTTTCTAATCCAAAATCATAAGCACTAAAACAGATACTCTGTTTTATAATCATTCAATGTTAGTAATCCAGACATTGTAATAAGGAGAAAAAAATTGCTTGAAAGTATGATGGGTCAGTAGTAGGCCTTTAGAAACTCTATATTTTCCCCAAAATCTTCGGATGTACTCTTTGGATATTAATTTAAAATATATTTATAAACATACAGATATAATATGATCTTGCATATGTAAATATATGTATATAGTGTAAATATATATTTAGTTACATTTAAATTTGTATTATAAATATCCATTTATATTTAATTCATCCCAACTTATATATACTGTGTGTATGTATATGTATATGTTTGTATATATATATATATATATATATATATATATATACTTTTTTCTTTTTTTAAATTAATTTTAAGTTTTATTTTTGTCGAACATACTGTATAGAGGGGTTACAATTACATGGCCAAGATAATGCATACATTTTTATCAAGCATTGCAGTCTCCTCTTTGGTTACCCTTCACATCCCTTCCCAGCTTCTGCCCCTCACCCAATCCTCCCCCCTCCCTGTACCAACGTTGTAAAGTTCATATATTACATGAAAACTTGTACTTCTCATTGTTGCAACAGGTCAACCTGTATCCTTAAACTACTTGTTTTTCCCCATCTCCTGCACAAATTATACTGACATCAAATACAGTGAAAGTAGGGGTTATATTGTGGGGGTGGGACATACAAAGCAACAAAGAAATAATCTTATAATTGCATTAGAAACAAATGCATGAAAAAAAAACATGAAAATACATATGTAAGGGTTCATTTTCCTAGCATCACATTATCTGATATTTTCTGCTTGACTCATACATATACTAGATATTAAAATAAGGGAGACCATGGGACCTATGTTTCTTTGGGCTTGGCTTACTTCACTTAATATAATTTTTTCCAAGTCTTTCCATTTCCTAATAAAAGGGGCACTGTCATTCTTTCTGATGGAGGCATAGAATTCCATTGTGCATATATACCACATTTTCTTGATCCATTCATCTACTGACAGGCATCTGGGTTGGTTCCATATCTTAGCTTAGGTAAATAATGCTGCAATAAACATAGTTGTGCTGGTAGATTTAGTGAGGTCTTGTTTGTAAACATTTGGGTAAATGCCCAAAAGTGGAATTGCTGGGTCATAGGGGAGCTCTATGTGTAGTGTTTTGAGGAACCTCCATACTGCTTAACAAAATGGTTGAACAAGTCAACACTCCCAGCAGCAATGAAGTAAGGTTCCCTTCTGTCCACATCCCCTCCAGTATCTGTTGTTGTTAGAGTTCTGAATAATAGCCATTCTAACTGGAGTGAGGTGGTATCTCAATGTTGTTTTGATTTGCATTTCTTTTATGGCTAGGGAGGTTGAGCATTTCTTCATGTGTCTATTGACCATCCTTCTTTCTTCTTCATAGAAGTCCTCTTTAAGTCTTTAGCCCACTTATTTATCCGGCAGTTGTTTCTTTGAGGATTTGTTTTTGGGGGATTTAATTTTTTGAGTTCCAAGTATATTTTAGATATGAGATCCTTGTCCGTTGTATGGCTAGTGAAGATATTCTCTCAATCCGTGGGCTTTCTATTGATCTTACTAGCTATGTCCTTTGCCATGCAGAAGCTCTGCAACTTCATGCAATCCCATTTGTCCAAACTTTCTTTGATTTGTTGTGTTTCTGGGTCTCTATTCAGAAAATTTCGGCCTGAGCCAAGGAGATCTAGGGTTTCTCCTATTCTATCCTGTAATGTTTTCAGAGTGCCTGCTTTGACTTCGAGGTCTTTGATCCATTTGGAGTTGATTCTGGTGCAGGGTGATATATAAGGATCTAGCTTAATTTTCTACAAGTAGTTAACCAATTTTGTCAGCACCATTTACTGAAGAGGCTGTCTTTCTTCCATTCTATTGTTTCAGCTCCCTTATTGAAGATTAGATGGCTATAGGTCTATAGATTCACTTCTGGGTTTTCAATTCTATTCCATTGGCCCTGAGGTCTGTTCTTATTCCATAGGTTTATTAAGTCAGTTTGTTCGAACAGGCAGAAAAATGCTCTGCTTTACCCAGGATTTTGTGATCCTCCTCCCAGGCTAGTTAAAAGGGGGGCAGATCTGCTTTGAGTCTCAAAAAAGAGGGGGATGCAGTGATGAGGCTAGGTTCTGGGTAGAGTTGAGGCTTTTCAACAAACAGTAGCTTTTCCCGGGGGCTAATTTGTGAAAAACTCACAGATCCCAGCCTGGAGTCATTCTCAGGGTTTCCGTTTACTGAATTTCAATTGATTGTCCAGGCTGCTAGAGGGAGGGGCAGCTTCTGACTCTGATTACCCTGGGAAGAAAGCCACTCCTAGGGCTGGTGCCCAACCTGGGTGACTTTTCCCTGGGTGGAGCTGGGTCTGGCAGGTCTCGCCGCCATTAAGTACTTGTGACCTGCTAAATGACTCCTTTTATTCCAAGGATTGAGTTGGAGCTAGCAGCTCCGTCGAGCTTTGTCGGTATCCAAGATGGAGATCTCTGGTACTGGGGTGGGGGTGTGACCTTCCCTTCTCTGCTCCCCGAGAAGGAGTGAGGAAGTCAGGCTTCTATTCATGCCGAGTCTTGGTTCCTGGGTCATCTCTGGTCTGCGAACTGCAGGATGAAGATATCTGCTCCTTGTTGGTTCTTGCTGGTGTTGAGTAGAATCCGCTCTCTTGCTGCGTCTGGCTCCTTTGTCCGGGACTCTCTGTGACTCAGGTATGGATCCTGCGATCGCTGCCGCAGATCGCCACCGCTGCCGCCGCCGCAGCAGCTGCTGGCAAGAGCTCAGATGTGTCTTCTTGCCTGGATTTTCTCTCTCTAGCTTAACTCTCTGTCCTGTGATGGCACACTTGGTGTGATTCTCTGGCTTAGGACTGTTCACTAGAACTCTAAAACTGCTTTCTCTGCGAGAGCTTGTTTAGACTCCAGCTTCTCCTCTGCCATCTTCCCGGAACTCCCTTCTTCATCCTCTTAATCTTCCTCCTCCTCCTCCTCCTCCTCCTCCTCCTCCTCTTCCTCCTCCTCCTCCTCGTCCTCCTCCTTCGCCTTCTTCTTCTTCTTCTTTCTTGTTCTCCTTCTACTTCTTCTCCCTCCTCCTCCTTCTCCTCCTCCTCCTGTTCCTCCTCCTCCTCCTCTTCTTCTTCTTCTTATCATTATTATTATTATTATTGTGCTTTAGAGGGGACAGTTAAACACGGGTGGTAATGACTACATTTCTTTCATCTTTGTTTTGTTTCAGTCAGTAATGAGGCTTGATCCCAGGGCCTGAACACTGTCTCTGAGCTCTTTCGCTGAAGAATGGAACTCATATTGAGCCACAGCTCTATTTCCCTGAGTGCATTTCTTTTGGGACAATGTTACCCTTTCCCTTCATCTCTTCCAGTTATTCCGTCCTTCCCCACAAACAAGTTGCATAAGTCATTTTCAATATATTACCAATTGAACACCACAGTTGCTCATGTTCCTCCTTTGTCTCCCCTTTTCTTTGCCCCTTTAACTTCTCAAAGAGAGATAAATGAAGAAACATGACAAAAATGAAAGTAAATAAAGAAAAATATCATCTGTTTATGTTTCCTGGTCACTGGCTATTTTTGAGATAAAATGTGTTTGTGTGTGTGTGTGTGTGTGTGTGTGTGTGTGTGTGTGTGTGTGTGTGTGTGTTTCGATACTGGGACTTGAACTCAGGGAGCTGACCTTTAGCTTTTTAACTCAAGGGTAACAGTCTACGACTTGAACCAAACTTCCACTTCTTGATTTTGAATGGTTAATTGGAGATAGAAATTTCACAGATTTTTCCTACCTGGTCTAGCTATAATACACTTTCTGTAGATCTCAGGTTTATAAAAAGCTAGAGTTACAGGTGTGAGACATAGGTAGTGCTTGGCCTACCTTCTTTTTGTTAAGTAGTGGAAATGTAAAAGACAGTTCCAACCATAATAAAAAAGAAATCCATTTAACATTCCCAGCTTCATTAACTTTTAATACTTTGTCACAATCGATATGTACAGAGAAACATTTTTTATAAATGCTCGTGCAATTTGGTTTTCATCTGGGTTTTTTCCTCATGATGAACTTGATTTTATATCTTTTTACCTACTAAATATTGATGAGAATATGTCCAGAAGAAATTAATGACCTTTTGTTGGATATCATAAGGAAATGGTGTAAGCTAACACGTGATAAATTTGTGGGCAGGACCCTGATGATATATCCACATTCTTAGCCAGAAGACTGTAGTGCCTGTTACAAATCATCTAGATCTGGCAAAACCCTGACTCAGGCCTTGTTACTACCTTCCTGTATGTCCCCTTAAGAGTACAATCCTGACTCTCCAGTGACCATGAGAGAGCCCTGCTGGGCCTTCTCAGGACACAGGTAGGATCACCAGTCAGTCATAGCACCTACTGCTTCCTATAATGGAACAACACAGGTAATGTTAGGTCCTTAAGCTGTTATCAGTCCCAAGGTTTCCTCCTTGAACATTCGATCCTAAGACTTAAGGAGACATCAAAATCTCTGTTCCTTGTGCCTGTTGTGGACCTGTATTTCTTTTGCTGCTGTAATCTTCGTGGAAAGAAATGATCTGAGCTCTATAAGCCATTTTGCTTATTCTAGGACCTTAGGGTAAGTCTGGCTTTTAGACTTAGACAAAAAGAAATATAGTGATAAAAAATAGCAAACAACATTTTTTCTAGTCTATTTATTAACCAAATATGTTTTCAAATTCTACCAATAATTCTTATTAGTAAGAAACATTTAATTAGCAGTCACGTTCTCAAAGGCCTAGGTTCCTCAGTGAGCTATGCAAGAGAAACAGCAGCAAGTGTCAGGGTCCTACAGTCTAACTTCTTGCCCAGGGAGGAGTGCCTCCAAATTGAACAAAGAATACTTCTTTCTTATATCTCAGATTACGTGTCCAAGGTATACATACCAAAGAGAGCTAAGGACAGGAGATTAGTCTGACTTAGGAACAATGCAGATCACAAACACGAATTCTATGTTAACAGAAACGAAAAGAAATTTTTCTTATTCATATAATACAATAAAAAGCACTACTTTTCTCATTATCTCTTAATTGTGGCTATACGTACTTAGTACTAGCTTCTTGAAAGTCCTCAGAATCTCTTTGACTGGAACTCAGAAGTTCTGTTAGTATCAGCTTGAGATTTTATGAAAAAAAAAATAATTTTTATATTTTTAAAAATCTATTTTATTATAAAGATGCTGTACAGAGGGGTTACATTTACATGAGTAAATTAAACATTGTTACCCACGCCAGTGTTTTTCTCCCTCTGTCCCTTCACTGCAGTCCTCCCTACCCCCGTTACATTGTAAAGTTAATTTCTGCCATAGTGTCCTGTGAGTATCATTGATGGAATGGGTCAGCTTTTGTACTTCTTTCAGCATTTTGTTATTTCCCTTCTCTTACCCCAGTCAGATAAATGCATATATAGGATGCAGGGTACCAGATTCCAAGACAGGAATTGCCATGGATAAAACCAATAGGAAAAGAAAAATGACATAAAATAAGAAGAAAGAACTAGCTGCTGTACATTGGCTATAACAAGCTTGACAATTAAACAAAAGAAGACCTGCAGTTTCTATGTCTTGAAGTTCATTTCAATTAGCATCATTTTGTATGGTCAATTATATATATGAATATACATGTTATGAATATATATATATATATATATATATTCAAAACTCCTCAGCTATTATAATCCACTTTCAGGAGTAACAGGTTAATGCTAATCATTGCAAAGGAGGGAAATCATAGAGCCCATGTTTCTTTGGGCTGGCTTGATTAACTTAGTATGATTTTTTTCCAAGTCTTTTCATTTTCTTACAAAAGGGACCATGTCATTCTTTCTGATAGAAGCATAAAATTCCATTGTGTAATTATACCACATTTTCTTGGTCCATTCATCTACTGAAGGAGAACTGGGTTAGCTCCATACCTTTGCTATGTAAACAATGCTGCAATGAACATAGTTGTGCTGGTAGCTTATTGTGCCCTAGTTTGAGATCATTTGGATAAATACTGAGGTGTGGGATTGTTGGAGAAGTTCTATGTTGAATCTTTTGAGGAATCTCCATACTGCCTTCTAGAGTGGTTGAACCAGCTTACATTCCTACCATCAGTGTCGTAGGGTTCCAATTTAGCCATATCCACCCCAGCATCTTTTATTATTTGTTCTCTTGATAATGGCCATTCTAACTAGGGTGAGTGGAATCTAAATGTGGTTTTGGTTTTGCTTTGCATTTCTTTTATCACCAGTGATGCTGAGCATCCCTCTTCTCTTTCTGAGAGACCACACTATTACAGGTTTCTAGTGTCTCAACAGAGGCATAGAAACTTGTAATATTGTGTGATTTTGTTGTACATTCACTTCACTTGAGTTTCCAATGACTCCTATAACTTACAGTAAAGGTTTATACTATTTATCTTACTGAAAAAAAAAAAACACTCATTTTCAAAAAGCACAGAAAAAAATCTCTTTGTCAGGGGTCCCAGTGAATTCTAAGGAAGTTTCTTTGCTGGGAAATTTTACTTGGTTATTTGTTCGTTATGTCATTTTAATGGCGTTTCACCACCAACTGTTCAACAAACTAACAACTATGTTGCCTCATTGGATTTTGCTTCAAAAGTTACAAAATATTTTGACATATTTTTGGTTTGTGTTTGGGGGAATTTGGCTGTTGGAGTTCAAGTGGGCCAGTACTCAGGCTTCAACTGAGGGTCTGGAGCTCTTGCTTAGATTGCTTTACTCAGTGCTGTCACTGTGCCACTCAAATCTCATCTCCACTTCTGGCTATTTCTACTTAGTTGACGATAAGAATCTTGAGGATTTATTACCTTGGTTTGCCATCAAACTGTGATCATCAGATCCCACCTTCGTGATCAGCTAAGATTACAAGAATGAGCCAGACACTGGACATATTGTGCTCTCTATGAAACCTAAACAAGAGCACATAATTCTGAAGCATGTGTGTAAATTTATGTATTTCAAAATTAGTTAGAAAAATATAGCATTTATGTGTGTGTGTGTATATATATACATAATATAAATGTGCAGAGGGAAATGAGGATGTATCTGCTGATTTTGAGGAAAGAGTTCACCTATGGTCTTTCTCAGACTGGGCTACACTGTACAGAATGCTTGAGACTAAAGGTGAGGTAAATGATGTCATCATCCAATTAACTACATCCCTTGCTAATATATGCATATACTGTGGTGTTGTCATGATTATTTCGTGTATGAAAGCCAGTACTGAGGTTGAATTCAGGACCTAGGTACTGTTGCTTAGCTTTTCTATGCGATGCTAGCACTCTACCATTTGAAGCACAGCTCAGCTTTCTGCATTTACTGTTTAATTGGAGGTAAGAGTCTTTTTTGCTCAGTTGGCTTTGAAGTGAGTTCTTCATATCTCACCACTCTGAGTAGCTACTTTTACAGTCCTGAGCTTCTAATGCCTAGCTTTTTATTATTACTTTTACAAGCTACATGCTCACACACATTTCTTGCATTCAAAAATCTCACTGTTTATCCTGAATGACAATATGTGAGGAAAGATGGATCAGTGTGTATGTTATCAAATGGGCCTCTAGCCCAATTAGCATCCTTCTGGCATTAACATATTCCAATGAGTGAGCACACATTTCCAGTTTCACTCTGCCTTTTTTATCTTCCTTTATGAACTGTCTTTGATACATCTTATCTCCCAAACAGGAGATATTATGTGAATGTATTTGATAATATTTCAGATGGGGGTGGTGTTGTGTGTCTGGATGTCTGTTGTCGGAGGCCGCCCAGTTGGGCTTCAGGCACAGAGCTAATGCTTCCTGCCTACTATTTACATCTTAGACTTCTAAGAAGCTAGGATAACAAGCATGAACCACCTCCAACTGGCTTGTTTTAGAAGCATTAATTGCTTTTCCTTCATTGCTTTTTTTCCTGGAAAGTTGATCTAGACAGGCTGCTTGTACCTCATGATAAGGTCATTTGAATAATACCCTTTGCCTCTGGCATTTCTGAAAATCATTTCCTCAGTTCTAGGCAAATGAATTTGTTCTAAAGCCAATAGCATTTTCCTTCTGAGATGTCAGGTAACTTATTTAAATCTCTTATCCTTTCCTTTGGCAAAGCAATTAGAATGTCTCTTAAAACCCTACTTCTTGAGAGTATTAGAGTTAGAAGGTATCATGTGCACACTTTCAATTAGTGTCTCCTTTTATAAGCATATGTTACAAGATTAGGTGGAAGAATGATGACTATTGAATTAATTTGATAACAACTCTAGGATTTTTAAGGCTTAATGCTCATTAACTCAAAGGAGGATTAAAGGCATTCACAATAGTGGAATGTGGCTACCACCCATATGATGTATGTGGAAACTGATCACAATTCTTATGATTAATAAAATAAATCCTCAAATTTCCAGTGGAAGACTGCTATGCTAACTGGAGGAGACACTAATTGTAACAGGGCATTGAAAAATGGTAATGAAGCAAAATATGGGGGAGAGCAATTGCTAAGGATATAATTTCCAAGGCTCATACCAAATACATTGAACGAGAATACTAAGTGATGAATGACTGAGCACCAAATTATATTTGTTAGCTTCTTTGTTTTGTGACGTCATGGGATTTGGACCTGAGGCCTGGGTGCTGTCCCTTAGTTTTTTCCTCAAGCCTAGTGCTCTTCCTGTTGAACCACAGCTTCATATCCATATTTTTGGTGGTTAATTGCAGATCAGTCTTACAAAATTTCTTCTTTGGGCTTAATTAAAACTGATCCTCAGATATCAGCCGCCTGAATAAGTAGGATTCCAGTTGTAAGCTACAATTACATTTTAGAAATATTCTTTTGGTTTTTTCCCTTCCCCTCCACAAATTATAACAACATCAAATACAGTGAAAGCAGAGGTTATACTGTGGGGTAGGGACATGCAAAGCAACAAAGAAAAAAATCTTATAAATGTGTAAGAAACAATCGCACAAAAGAAATAAAACATTTGAATATATATCTTAGGGTTCATTTCCCTAACATCAACTTATCTGAACTTTTCTGCTTGACTCAGACATATACTATTTACTGCAAATAAGGGAAACCATAGGACCTATGTTTCTTTGGGCCTGGCTTACTTCACTTAATAGGGATACAGGTGGACCCAGTGCAACAATGAGATGTACAAGTTCTTATGTCGAAAATGAACTTTACAACTTTGGTGGGGGGGGAATAAGACTGGGTTGGGGGAGGATGGGAAGGGATGGGAAGAGGAAACAAAGGAGGAGGTTACAATCCTTGATAAGAAATGTACTCATTATCTTGCCCATGTAATTGTAACCCCTCTGTACAGTATTTCCACAATAAAAAAAGAAAAGAAAGGAAAAGAAAAGAAATATTCTTTTGGAGAATCAGATATGTCTGACTACTATTTTAGCACTTTGGTTCCAGTTGGTCATTTCAGATTTATGGTAAAATCCGAAGTTTTCTTCTTGTAATCCACAGAATACAACATCTATCTAATTTATTCCTATCTTCATTTTTGACCTCTTTTTTCTTCATTGTACAATTCCATTCTTACTTTACAAGCAAGTATGTCTGTTCTTTTTTACTTTTCTGAAGCCAGTCAGGTCCAATCCTATCAATGGGGGATGTATTTGCTGTTCTTACTGCCTGGACTACCTGCTCTTAGATAATTGTCTGGATGATGACTCTCATATCAACTATCTCTTGTTCAGGGAGGTCTCCTCCCATCCCCACTGTGAAGTTGTTGCTACAAAATCACCAATGTCATGTCTCTGATTTATAGAAATTCTCATTATGATTTCTGGTTTTCTTTTCAGCATGAAATTGGTAAAGAGAGAGCCACATTAACTTCTGTTTCTCCAACACCTGTAACAATGCCTAGTCTTTAGTGCTCAGGAGCCTTACATGGAGATCAGTCTTCTCCAGCTCAATTTATCCTAGCTTCTGGTCAGAACAGCCTTCAAGCTGAAGTTTGGTGGCTAGTAGTCATTCCTCTCATTCTTTGTGTATTTTTTGTGTTATTGAGTCCACTACAGGGCAAAACCAGTACCTGACACCTATTTGTGGCTATGGCAAAGGTGGCTGTGACATCATAGCAGTTATGGCCATTGTTTTGTGAAGCTGTGTGAGGACACCCACCCCGACACAATTTCCCCCATATATGTGTCTCTTTTGCCCAGGAGTGCCTTAAACAATTCAGCAACCAAACTGTCACCCAGTTCCTGATACACTCAGAGTATGTTTCCATTTCCTTTAAAAAAAGAACAATTCAAGATATGCTTTGATGATTTGTCATTGAATTACTGAAACAGAGTATATAATTTTATGTACTTGTAAGTCTTTGTCCATCTCTCTTGAGCCCTTTCCATATTTCCATGTGTTTGCAGCTTGGGAAGGGAAATAAGGTTTAATTCAGTAGAGTCAGGGACTATAGTTCAGAAGGCTATTTTTAGACCCTTTTGGAGAGAATGACAAGTCTTCATCTGAGGTTCTACATATGGCCATCTTGGTACAGGAACTAAGTAGACTATCATAAGATAAGAGGCTTGTCCTGATTTCTACTGACTTTCATCTGGGCTCAGGGAGTGTGATCCCACTGCATATGTGTCTCTTTGTTACACTGGGGGTCCCAGACCTCCTCTAAAAGTCTAAGGCCATGGGGGTAAGTGAGACTAAAACTCAGAACCCAGCTTCCCACATCACTAGGATTAAAGGCGTGAGCCTTATAGACTCAGCTTTTAACTGCTTTTTTATACATAGTGTAGTCATTTTCATTATATTCACTTCATAGACAGATATATAAAAATATATGTATATGTTTATTCATCTATTTATAATCAGTGTTAGATCTAGAAACACACAAATATATTCATATAATTATAATCAAATTATATCAATACTTTCCCCAATAATAATTTACACTAATGTTTTGTGAAATATATACTCAAGACTAAAAATTTAAATGCCTTTGTAGTTTGAAAAATCATATTCAATCTTATATATTATATAATATACTATATATATAACATCAAGAATATAACATGTATGTATATATAATTTATTTAATTATGTTATTTTTCTTCCTGATTTTGTGTTTGTTCATCTATGTAAGCCTTTCTTCTATTGATGATGGCTTTTACTTTCCCTTATACATATTTCCTATGTTCAGACCTAAATACATTTTTTATATTATTGGGGCCAAATTTTTCTTCCTTGTTACTGAAAGCACAATGAAGATGTATAAAGATTTGAACTCACTGTTGGAAGAGTGTCCCACATTCCACTAAATGTTGTGCATTTTCCCAATTGACAGAATAGTTTTCTACACATCAGATCTGCTGTGTCCTAGACATTTTTAGCCACCTTATCACCCCATGCAGGCATGGCCTGGCTTCTTTGCCTCTCCCTGTGCATTTAACAGTTCCCTTTATATGCAGTAGGCTCTCTTGTACAGCCTCCTGTCACTCTATCCCCCCTGACCAATAGAACACGTGGGTACGATGCCTCAGAATGTAGTCTGAAATAGAAACATAGTTAGTATTCATGAATTGGGAATATATAATGAACATTGACATTTTAATAAAGTTAGAAAAATAAATAGAGTGAACATTTTACAACAATCAGAACAAAAAGAAAATTAAAGATTTTCCCAGGAAGGGGGAAAGGAAACTCTAAATCTAAATTGGTCTCTAAGTTGCCTTCACGCAGGAAGTCTGCCTCATAGTCCTCAAAGTCAAAAGGTATTTACTTCCTCACTAAAGACAGGATTTTCTTTCAGAGTCCAGGGAGGGACAGATTCTAATTTCTCAATTGGAAATTGGATCCCCTGCAGAAGGACAGATTCGTCTGGGTATTCAGTGAGGAAAGATTCCCTTTCCCCAACTGAATCTAGATTTTGGACCTCATTTATTGGTTTTCCTGAACATAGGCTGCGGTCATTTTCCATTAGCACACATTTACCCTGCGTACCAAGACGTGTCTTTTTGACTGGTTTGGAGCCAATCTAGGTGGCTTGTGAATATCAATGGAAGACATTCTGGATTGTCTTCTTCCTTGATGGTATTTGCAGGTGCACCTGCATCACATGTGGGGTTCAGAACCACTGGGACGAGCACAGGACTCAAAACCTGCTTGGGCCTTTCTACAAAATCAAAAACTCTTATATTCACATACTTTTTGGAGATCAGTAATGGCTTCCAATCTCTATCAGTCACCATAGATGACATCACTGATGGGTTCTTTTTCTGGAGTTCAGCAGGAGCTGCTCTATGGTGATGCAAACTTGAGAATGGAAATAGATAGAGGATTCTTAGAACTCTAGATGTTAAGGTTTGACTAAACTTTTATGAGGATGTAATGGGAGAATCTGTAGAATTTGAGTTTTGACTGAACACATGAGAAAGTAGGGTGTTTCTAATGAGTGGCTACTTCCAAGTTCTTTCAAATGGATAACAGATATTACCTGGCAAAGAACATCCATAAAAGGAATTTTGCCAAGCTGGGGCATACTTAGGGCTCTTGGCCAATTCGGCATATCCCTAGAGACCCAGGTTCTATCCCTATACACCAGCTCTGAGGCATCTAAACAAGGACTTCTTCCTATTTTTCTTAGTCTCATGGGTAATGCGTTCCTCCAGCTGGTCCAGAAGAACATGGAAGCAGAAGAGCAAGTTTGAAGAGGGCATTTTGAGTTTGACATACTGTGTAAGTTCTTTCAGGGTGTCATGGTCCTTGTGCTCATAGAAATCATCAAGTTAGAAGTCCGTCCACATAGGGAAGATGGAACAAACCATGCTGTTGGCAGATTGGGGACAAGAGAAATGAGAGCACGCCTTACCCTTCCTGAGCCTTTTAATATAACATTTTTCTGGCGGGACATGCATGTTGGGAAGTGGGAAAAGACGCTTCCATGCAGGATGCTCCTCACAACCCACTTCTAGGAATTTCTCTAATACAATCCTTTACAATTTCCCATGTGACAGGAGGAGAAACTTGTTTCCCCACTGGATCTGACTTTTTATACACAACCCTCCTTGTCATCCATGAGAGTCCAAAACGACAACCACATCCACAACTGTGTAATCTGCTATCCACTGACATGGCAAGCCTCAACCCACTGGGGAAAATCACAACTGGTGTGCAAAAAACGATTTGACTTTGATTCAGAAACTTCAAAGATACCCAGTTTTCAAAGACAGAACTTCTCTTTGTGCCAACGTCCACTTATTTCTTCATCTTGTTCATCTTCCTCCCAGTAATAGTAGAAAGATCTGTACCAATGCCAGGAGATAAGGAGAATAACTCTATACTTATCCTTTTCTGAACTAACAGGACACACATGGGAGTCGCTAAGTCCCACATGGTAATGTAAACATGGCAGACAAAAAGTGGAGATATGTCTATACAATTTCAAGGAAATACTGTGAGGATGCTTATATTCCTCTGTCCACATAAATGCACAATGGCTCATGCCTCTAATCCTACTAATCCGGAGAGTGAGATCTACGGATCACAGTTTGAACCCAGTCTAGTTTGTAAAATTGTAAAGACACTTTCCTTCAATTAACCAGCCAAAGGCCAGACCTGGACCTGGGGTTCAAGTGGTAAAGTGCTACGAATGGGACAGCACTCAGGCCCCAAATTCAAGTTCAAGTTGCATTCTTTGTTCTGTCCATATTCCTTCATAGGCTTCCAAGATAGTGATTTCCTAGGAGAGGGTGGACGATGGGTGCCACTGAATCATTCCTTCAATCATAGTTTCTCAGCAAGCATACTGCTAAGGTTCCACTAGCTTATGAGGCAAATGAAATGTTCTGGCAGCCCAATACTAAGGAAGTAGCCGGGGAGGGTACTTCTTTGTCTCAAGCCAAGCTCCTGCACCAGACCCCAGTGAAACACTCTCAGAGAGGTACCAAGTATTCCAATAACCTTCCAGAGGGGGTCTCATCAACCCTGGGTTTGAAAAAGGAAAACTCACTTTTTAAACAGAATATCCAGCAAGTGCTCCATTGTGGCCCATTCTCTATAATGGTGGAGAAAGTTTCCAACACAGCAGAGATCACCTTTCTGGTAGGCAGGGACCAGTTCCATTACCAGCATTTCCAACATGCCTGAGCCCAAGCTCCATAAATTATCAGGCATATTCAGGGTTTGTGCTGACTGATTGTCACACTGAGGTGGTAAAAAGAATGGATCTTTGAAACATGGAAATGGGAGTACACTTCAAAATGAGTAATTGTAATAGAGTGGATTGAAAAGTACACTGCAAATATTTTCTCAGTAAACACATATAAAAACACACAATAAAAAGATTGTACTGTGGGCTAGGATGAGATTAAATAGATTTCTTGTCCTAGTTATACCTGGCCTGAGTTGCCTTGTGATTCCCTTGGTTTCTTCTTATAAAAAGGTCTGAGATATGGGATTCATGTTTATCACTGATCCAATGTCTGCAGCATCGAGTGAGGCACTCACACCTCTCATGCTGAGACCTGAGTCTCTTGAACTTTGAAAACAACACAGGAACACCTTTCTTGTTCCTGAGCTACAGGCCACATGAGGTGTCTTGAGCTGACTGTCAGTTACAGTTGCTTAGCTTTCAGAGTTCCATATTATATTCCATTGTGAGGGAAGTAGTGTCATCTCTCAGAGCCCAATGATCTAAGCTGTTTGCTCACATAAGAACATGCCAAAGACAAACTGAAGGCTGAAATCTCCCCTCCCACATCACTCTATACACATGTGGACATTGTCAAATCCCAACATCCTCAGCTAGGCCTAGGAACCAGCATGGTCTCAGCCTCATAGAACCCTTCCTAAGTCAGATCCATGCCTTGTTTGTCACTATTCCTCTCATCTGCACAAATCATTTTGCCTCTCAGGGCCCTCTCAGCCTGCTATGTGCTTCTTGCATCTATTTTTGACATCCACTTCCTAGAACATTGTTAGGTTTTTGTTTCCTAATCTTCTGTTTGCTCTTGAAGTACCTGTGTGATGTCATGTGGAAAAAAGGCAAGTATAAAAGGTGGGAAAATCATACAAGTATTGAAAAACAAACCTTACACATATAGTCAGATATTTTTACAGGTGTACATTCTGGTAAGATAAAAGATTATTTTGAAACTTTTGTCATATTTTATGATAGAGGGGAAGGGGAGAAGATAAGAGAGGTTACATTGTCTTCTCATAATACAATGATTAAAAATACTGTGGTTGAAGGAATGTAAGATTTAAAGATAAAAACTGCTCCTGTCTGCTTTATAAGCTAGTCGTTTATAAAGTATTCCTCACTAAAGTCTTATCATGACTGTCCCACGAACTACCTTTCTCCTTCAAAATAATCAGGAAAAACATTCAGAAATAAGTGAGCTGTTTTCCAATATCTGGATAAGAATTTAAGATACAACACTGCCTGCAATGTGTGTATACATGTGTGTGGGAGTGTGTGTGTGTATGTGTGTTAATGTGTGTCTGTGCAAATGTGTGTTTTAGGACTTGAACTCAGGGGCTAGATGGCAAACCTGAGGCATCTTTCCCTTGAATGTAATGCTCTACCAATTTTGCCACAGTTCCACTGCAAGCCTTTTGTAGTGAACTGGAGAGGAGAGACTCATACAATTTCCTGCTCAGGCTATCTGAACTAAATCTTAGGACTCAACCTCCTGATTAGCTAGAGTTATAATTATGAGGCTCCAGAACCTGGTGATGAAGCATTGTTACTGGAGGCAATGGGGTTTCAAGTTTCAGTCCAGCTTCACAACACTCTACATCATAAAACAGCAACAGCAAAACTCTATATCAAAATATAATAATAAGATATAATTAGAATACAATTTAGTGATGTAGTCTGCTAGCATAACTTTCAGGAAACCATGGCCTTAATGATTTAGCATCACAAAACCAAACAAAATGAGATAATTTCATTAGACTCAACAAATTTTTTAATTCTATCTTATAATAATTTCAAAACATTATAAGAAACAGGAAAACATTCATATGTATAAGGAGAATGTAAAGAAAAATGGCAGATTTTGAAATGGAAACTTCTACACTGCAGGAAAACTATTGTCATGGTGAATAGGTGATAATGTTCTTCAGAGCAGCAGTAGATAAATATTTATTTCCTATACATAGTCTAACTTGTATCTATCTTTATCAACTTCCAATCTTCTAGTGCACATTATCAATGTATTCATGTTTATGGTATATTTCAAAATAGCTAGCAAAGTCAGGAGGTTAACAAAATACATTAGCTTCAATGTTTTAGGACATAAACCTGCTAATTATATTGACTATTCTATATATTAAAAATGAAGTGTGTTATCATTGTATGCTGTAAGTATGTACGTACACTACTTCAACGTGAAATGGAATACAAGATTTTTCCTGTGAAGCTTGCTATTCAGGACATCACTTCCAGACCAGTGTAGTTTTACCTGCAATCCTCCCCAACCATTAGCTACGTGTGATGGAATATGTTTATCATCCCAGGTTCATGGGTAGTTGAGAGCAGGAGGATTTCAATTCTATGCCATTCTAGGCAAGAATTTCCACATGGCTCCATCTCAACCAAAGAAGTTTCAACATTGCCTAGCACCTATCAACCCTCACCTAGGAGAAAATAAAAATAAGAGCATTGTAGTATAAGAAACAAATTATATTAAAACATGCCAATATAAACTATCATGAACAACACACACCTAGTGTTTGTTTCTCATACCTGTAATGCTAACTATAGCTAGGATTATATATGTGAGCCCGAGGCACCAAGCAGTTCATCATTTTAAAAAAGTCTATTTGAAGACAGGTGCCAGTGTCTCATGCCTATAATCCCAGCTACTCACTAGGCTTAGATCTGAGTATCGCAGTTCAAAGCCAATCCCCATAAGAATCTTATCTCCAATTAGCAACTCAAAAACCAGAAGTGGCCTGTGGCTCAATTGGTAGAGTGCTACCTAATTTGAGCACAGAAGCATAGGGACAGTGCCCAGGCCCTGAGTTCACCCCACAACTGACTCAAAAAATAAATAAACTTTTTAATGGCTGAATTTCTTGTGAATTAAAATGACAGCTGTGGTATACAATTCTATAGACTACAACAGATTTCATTATATTTGTAGTTAGAAAAAGCAGCAGCACTTGAATAAAGGACATTTTTTTCATAAACTGGGGCAGACTGGTCTCTAATTAGAGGAAATTGCTGGACTCATACGTAGTATTTTTTGGTTGGTTTTTGTTTTGTTTTTTGAACAGGATGAGAAACATTATTTCTGCCAATGGTCATTTGGATATGTTTGACATCATTCACAGGCCGTGTAGAATTAACAGTAAAGACAAGACACAGTCAACTGGCAATAAACCTACTTGTTTTATGCCATGTTCCAAAGGATTGTTTAGCTTATATGTCCCTATGGACTATAGTTTCCTATTCTTGCCTTCATCAAAATACAAGTATGTTCCACCAATTCAGATTTGAGCCAGGCAATATGTAGTATTAGTGCTAAGAGTCGAGGAAAATTGTAACACAACCAGGGAAGCATAAAACCAACACTTTAGTAGCTGGACACTGAAGACTCAGGCCTTTAATCCTAGCTACTCAGGAGGCTGATGATCACAGTTCAAAGACAGCAGGAGTGAGAAAATTTGTGACTCTTCTCTTCAATTAACAACCAAAAAGCCATAAAAGGAGCTGGGGCTCCAGAGGTAGAGTAGCCTTGATTACAAAAACCCAGGGGCAGCACCCAATCCTGAATTCAAGCTGAAGGTCAGGTACACAAATAAAAAACATCAACAACAACAAAAAAAGAAACTGGGAGAAAGCTCAGGAAAGGATGGCATTGTCTACAAGAAAAATATACACATGACATGAATTGTGAAATGGTAAACTCACTGTACACACCTTAGTAACAATTACATTTAAAAAATAATCTGAGAAATCCCAAAGCCATGGGCCTTATGATGTGCATCTGCTTTCTAGAACTTCAAAGTTACATCATCTGAGCTGGTACCTCACAGGTTGAAGCCCAGGGTGATTAGTAAATATGAAGGCAGAGATCTTTTCAGAATGTCCCCCCAAATCTTTGCTTACGTTAAGCAAAAAAAACAAAACAAAGCAATGAAAATAGACTTTCAGGTTAATTAGGCTGCTATTAAAGATTCAGATGTTGGTATACTTTGTGGAAGGGAAGGGAAAAAATTGTTTAAATAGGGATACAGTTGGACCCATTGCAACACTGAGATGTACAACATATTATGTCAAAAAATGAACTTTACAACTTTGGTGGGGTAGGTGGGGGATGGGAAGGGATGGGAAGGGGAAACAAAGGAGGAGGCAACAATGCTTCATAAGAAATGTACTCATTACCTTGCTCATGTAATTGTAACTTCTCTGTAGGGTATTTTCATAATTGAAAAAATTAAAAAAAGGATTCCAGGCAAAATTATACTGTTACATGATAAGTTAGTACATATGTATTGTAGATACTGAACTCACATGTGTCAGAAAAAATATCCATGGATTCAAAACTAGAAACACTGAAGGTTAAGGTATATTAATTAGGGAAGTTTCATTAGGTAGCCAACGAAAAGAACACCACATGGTATTCAGTCAGGTAAAGTAGTTTATTTACTGAACTGCTGCCCATGCCATACATGGCGGAGAGGCATGTAAAAAAAAGGGGGAGCAACCTAACCTAGTGTCAGGACATATCTAGGCCAAGGACCGGATGAGATATGGCCAGGCAAGGGAAATGTCTGGCCACATTGTATCTGGATGTGACCTCAGGGCCTGGGATTCACCTGTAGCCACATGGAAAGTGTTACCAGAGGCTGACCAGGTTGTGACTTAGCAGGAGGGGGAGGTGGCTGTCTCCAGGTGTGCCAGATACCTAGGTAACACATAAAGGGTGGAAACAGCCATAGGAAACAGTCTGCATAGGGTCTGCATGCTGGGGCAGACCTAATACCAAATACAGGTAGTTCCTTGGCCAAGTGACTCCTGACTCCAAACCATTCATTCTCAATCATTTTCTTTCTTTGTTTCTTTCTTTCTTTGTTTCTTTCTTTGTTTGTTTCTTTCTTTGTTTGTTTCTTTCTTTGTTTGTTTCTTTCTTTGTTTCTTTCTTTCTTTGTTTCTCTCTTTCTTTGTTTCTTTCTTTCTTTCTTTCTTCCTTCCTTCCTTCCTTCCTTTCTTTTCTTTCTCCTTCCCTCCCTCCCTCTCTCTATCTCTCCTCTCTTTCAATCAACCTCCCACTCTCCCCTACCTCAGTATTCTCAACTCTCAAATAATGAACACTTGCTGAGTTGAACTCACAGGCTGGGAAGAGCAGCTCAATTGACAAATGTGAAATTTAATTTAATATTTCCTCACACCTCTACCACAGGTCACTGGAATCAAATTGTGAACAATTAGCAGCATGGCATTTCAAGCCTTTTGGAGGAGGAAAGCAAGCAAATATACTGCATTCTGTGAGGCCCACCCAGGGAAGGTGAGGCAGACTCCTTCCTCCTCTTGGCTAAATACCAGCCCAGTTTCTGGATCAGGAGAGGTGAGTGCCTCCAAGTGAGCCAGGGGTCTATGTGACACAGGTACTGAGCAGAGACTTAGCTTCTTGTGGTGCTGAGATGAATGGCATGATTCAACATGATCCACTATTTTGTTGAGATTGATACATCCTAAATTTTTGGTTAGGCAATGTTCAAATTGTGATCTATTTTTTTCTGATTGCTAACCATGTTTATAGATGTGAGCCAGCACATCAGACCATTCAAAGTCCTTTATTACATATGGAAGACATGAAATTTCCCAAATGACATACAAGTTGACAGACAGCAAAATAAAGCCTTAATTCTGGTAGAGATGTGTTTTTAATGTGAAACAAAATTACTTAGCAAAATATCTAACTACTGTGGTTCTACTTTCAAACTTACCCTACATTTTAATATCAAATCACCTATATTAGCAAATGATTCACTCAAATTACCTGTAATCATTTATTTCTATCATATCTTTAAGAGGTAAGCAGAACTGAAGCACACACTATTAAAGTGGTAGAATTTGAGAGGATCACAGTTCTGAATCAGTCTAGGAAGGAAAGTATCACCCATATCCACCCATTAGGTAGGGATATTGGAATGCAATCATGATCCCAGATTTTTAGGATAGGAGCAAAAATTGCTACTCTATGAGTAAAGTAACTTAAATAAGAAAGGATTGGTGGAATTACTCCACTGGTGGAGTACCTGTCTGGCAAATACAACATCAAAACTGCAATCAACTTCCTAAATATAAAATAAGAAAAGGAAAGAAAGAACAACTCATACTGAGTGAGCATGTGTTCAATGTAACATTTACACTAAATTATTATAATTATAATGCCATCATTTATTTCTAGGGGCAAACACATTTTGTGTCAAGCCTAAATGAAAAAAATAATACACTATATCCAAAGCTTTGTTAAAACACACATCTGGCTTACAATTGTGAACACTTACGTTTGTATGTGCAGTACTGTTGCAGGGTTGTTAAGGTTTCTGGAAGTCCATCCTTTTGATGAACTTGACATGATGAAATTACCTAATCATACAATTCACTGGAAAGATACTGTATATATATATATATATATATATATATATATATATATATATATATATATATACATATATATATATGTATGTATGTATTTATATACTAAGTGACATGTAAATAAAATAAAATGAATAAATTACAATGAATAAATTTAGCGAACTGATACCATTTGCAAATAATTATTGTACCTTAATAAATTGTGTCTTAAAGTATCCAATGCTATATCACACTTACATGGTAGTTGATCTTCTTCAGCGTTTTTATTTAATTTATTTATTTGGGTCTGATCTCTGGGCATGGGCGCTGTCCCTCAGCTCCTCAGTTCAAGGCTAGCACTCTACTACTTGAGCCTCAGCATCAATTCCGGCTTTTTTTCCTGCTTATGTGGTGCTGAGGAATAAAACCCAGTGCCTCATGCATACAAGGCAAGTGCTCTACCACTGAACCACCTTCCCAGCCCCTTCAGCTTTTTTATGATATTTTTGTTCTTTGTTTTTCAGATGAAAAAGCCTGCAAATAAATATACTTGTATGACGTTCCTTTCTTTAGAAAATGAAAAGCAGCTGCATAATCTGGCTCTTTATGTGTCATCAAAATAATTTTTTTATAATTTCAAGTCTTAGACTTAGATCTCACTCATTTTCTTCCAAAAATACCTATGGCAAGGAGAAAATGAAGGATCATTCTGTTACTTTGGGGGCTTCTGTTCTTAATCATTGCAATAAATATTATGAAAATCAACCTCTGAAACTATTCAGAGAGATGACTTGAAAGTTAACTTTCTACACACTCATGCTACTCCCTCAACTAAATCACAGAACATAAAATAAGTAACATTTTAGCTGGGAGCCAGTGGCTCATGCCTGTAATCCTAGCTACTCAGGAACTGAGATCTGAGAATGGTAGTTCAAAGCTAGCCCTAGCAGGAAATCTGAGACACTCTTACCTCCAATAAACCACCAGAAAACCAGAAGCGTCACTGTGGCTCAAGTTGTACAGTGCTAGTCTTGATCTAAAGAGCTTAGGGACAGCACCCAGGCCCGGAGTTCAAGCCCCATGACCAAGAATAATAAAAAAGGGGAAAAGCAACATTTTAACGCTAATGTGCACATATGCACAAAAATTGTCTAGAAATAAAATTATAACAGCCTCAGGACTGGCAAAAAAAGAGATTAAAGTGAAACTGCCTTCAATCATTCATTTAGTCAATCTATACACAGGGCAGGCTCTTGGAATTCACATCACTAACTAAAGGGGTAGAATTTGAGAGGATCACAGTTCAGAACCAGTGTGCAAGGAAAGTAATAAGATTTTCATATCATCCTAAAGTCTCGCATGTTGGAATGCATTTGTGTTCCCAGCTACTTGGAAGACAGAGGTGAGGAACTTAGCCTTTGTTCAGCCATCAGCAAAATTGATAACCTATGAGCAAAGTAACTAAATTGAAAAAGGATTGTTTTAATGGTAGAATACTTGTTCAGCAAACAAAATATCTAAATTCATACTTGTTTCCTAAAAGAGGAAAGAAAAGGGAAGAAAGAAAGAGAAAGAAAAGACAATAGAGACGGAGGAGGAGAGAAGGGAAGGAAGGAAGGAAGGAAGGAAAGAAGGTAGGAAGGAAGGGAGGGAAAGAAAGAAAGAAAGAAAGAAAGAAAGAAAGAAAGAAAGAAAGAAAGAAAGAAAGAAAGAAAGAAAGGAAGAAAGGAAGGAAGGAAGGAAGGAAGGAAGGAAGGAAGGAAGGAAGGAAGGAAGGAAGGAAGGAAGGAAGGAAGGAAGGAAGGAAGGAAGGAAGGGAAAAGAAAGAAAGGGAAGAAGAAAGAAAAAGAGAAAGAGAAGTATAAATAAACAGCTCAGCATGTGTCAGATGTTAATAATAACCCTAAAACATTTTAGCTATAAATGCCATCATTTAATTCTCTGGACAGAGACATTTTGTATCAAGCCCTGTTGTACGGACTTGGGACCCCCAAATGTCCACGAGGGACCACAACCAATGTGAACAGCAAAAGAGTCATTTATTTGCAAGCTCAAGCTTGGTCTTCCGTGCACTCGGTAACGGGTGCCAGTAAGAGACCCCAAGCACAAAATCAGCATAGCTTTTATAGTATTGAGTGAACACGTTTAGGGAATTTCCACACAAGCAGTTACATGATTGGATTGAGTCCACCCTAACTGCATTGTCCTTTTTCTGAACTATTGGCATATTGTGTTCCTGGAACACTTGGAAAACTGCTCTGCTTTCTTAAGGGTGAGCAGGGTTGGTGGCAACCTGTGTTTTTTTTTTTTCTTTCTCTTGGGGTTAGTCTGTGGGCAGCCTAGCACAAGATGGTGAGGTTAATCTCAAATTGGAGTTACTTTGACTCTTCATTCCCTCCTCTTCCAGAGCATCGGGGACCAATCATGGTCCCCTAATTGGCACAGTCTTCTATATTTACAGTTTGGTATTGGGATCTCAGAACAAATAGATGGACTGTGCTGATCCTTTCTTTTACAAAGGACATCAGTCTGCAATATCTGATTGTGAGTAACAAAATTAACAGTACCAATGGCCTTTCATTTTCTTCCATCAATCCTGACTCCATATATCACAGCTCACTTACTTTTTATTTGGGTCTGGTTGTGAGGCCTGAACTCTGGGCCTGGGAGCTGTCCCTCAGCTCTTCAGCTCAAGGCTAGTGCTCTACCACTTGAGCCACAGCGCCACTTCCAGCTGTTTTCTTTTTGCTTATGTGGTGCTGAGGAATTGAACCCAGGTCCTAAGGCATGCAAGTCAAGCGCTCTACCACTGAGCCATTTTCCCAGCCCCAGCTCAATTAATTTTATACCAGCTGTACTCATAAGTTCCAATTTTAAGATATACTCATACCATTTGCTACATACTTAAAATTTCTGTGGTTTGTCTTCTTTATAAACATTTTAAGACATTCCTTACTTTTTAAATCCTTTCTTATCCAGAGGATACCAATTTTTTTCCAATTCTTTCCGTAAGACTTTCTTTATTACCCTCCTCTTCTTTATGATTCCTTGAGCTTCTTTGTGACTAGAGTTTAAATCTGCTCTGTTTTCCTTTGACTTGTGGAAACAAGTTATCTCAGAAAGCTTCAAGGAATGGGATGAAACGCTTGCTAGATTTTAAGGCTAAGATTAGGGTGGGTCTCATTCCTCTTACTACCTCCATTGATTTAAAAAAATCTCTCCTTTATCTTTAAAAAACACACAGGAAGAAGCAGGTTATTACCATACCAAAGACAAACTAGGCGATGGCCTTGAAGTGCCTAAGGCAAGCCAGTGATATCCTGGCCCCCAATATCCACTGTGGGAGTGGAGGGGGTTACTAGATATCAGCAAAAGAATGTCCCACAAGATCTTATTTTGTAGCAGATTTCAACAGGGAAGCATTCTCAGGTGATGGAATCAAGCAGGAGTTCAGTCTATTTTACTGCAATGGAGGTGGTCTGGGTGATGATGCAGATTTCCTCCAGGTGACTGCCAGGCTGTCGTTGAATTTTACCCATTAGGGTGTTCAGCAGCAGCACCAGCAGCAGCAGCACCAGCAGCAGCAACATCAGGGTCTCTCAGTGGCTCCAAGGGACAGTCACACCTCGTGCTGAGCTGCAAATTCCTACACAATCTGGTTAAGGACACATGGCATAGGCTTAGCAGGCTGTGACCCCACTAGATTTTAAAACTATTTAGATAATAGCCCGGGACAATTTACCCGGATGACAACTTTTTAAACTAGATAGTTCTTTTAATAAAGCTAGGATTTTCTAAGCAGATATAGTGGGCTCAGGCCCATACTATTATTCCCCATGTCTTTTCCTTCTGTCTGTTTGCCACCTTTTAAAAAAAGTAAATCTGGTCCCTTGTTCTTAAAAGGGGATGATGCTCAAAGATTCATTTTCTGTCACTTCTTCTAGCTGACTCAGTGATGTTGATCCTAGTTAGCCAGGAGTCTATAACCATAGCCTATTTTACAAAGAGGTCATCAGGGTTAAATGTCATAAAGAACAATATTTTAACTTTTAACAAATGCACAGACCTTTTTTCTGGCTATAGCAGTGGAACTTATTTGACTTCTGTTTGCAAAAGGATCTTTCTGGATGGCATAGTAATGTGATCTCTGGTAACCTAAGAATGTCTGAGTTACCTATGCAGGCCTTCAGACAGATATCAATAGAAACACACTCTCAGGTTTACAAAGTTATTTTCCTGAGCAGATGAATTTCATGTAGCTGGCATCAGCTCAAAATTTACTGCCAATTAGAGCTTTTGGCACATACAGGGGTTGGGATCTAAACTATCTTCCACATTTTAAAACCTTATCTTTTTAGTACTATCACAGATGACTGACGAGTTCCTGTCCCTTATAAGCTAGATAGGCATAGACATTAGGCATCGTTACAAACTATGTTCCCATGACCTCCTGTCTCTGACCAATTTTTGAAAGGTCAAGCACAAATGACTCTAGGATCTGACATTATTTCTGCCATCCAAGCAGTGGCTTCTGGTATCTGGATGCTCCTCCATTGCTTTCATCCCAGGCGTGTCTTCTCCACACTGGGAAAAATGCCTCATTGGCATTTCCCTTAGTTAGTTGCTGAACTTGAACTCGGGGCCTGAGTTTTGCTCCTCAGCTCTACAGCTCAAGGCTATCACTTTGCCACTTTGAGTCATAAAGCAACTCTGCTTGCTCTTTCAGATATCTTTTGGCTGAGTAGAGGTGACAGTTTCACAAGGACCTTTTTCTCCCTGGGCTGGCATTGAACCAGTTTGCAGATCAACAATTCTCTAAAAGGCCACTTTCCTCCACTTAAAAGCAACAAGGTGGTCAACATAGAAGTGTCTTTTAAACATGTTCTTACCTGAAAATTACTAAGAGCCAAAGTTACATCTGATAAATTACAAGAATCCTCACTCCTTTTTGTGGGCCTGCTGGGAACTGTTACAAGAAAAACCTATGAGAGCAAACTAAATTAAGAATTAAGCAATTATTTTGGTAATCCTAATTTTTCTTCTTAGCACTTTGACGCAAACGTTTAGAACATTTTTACTTTTAAACTTTATATACAGAAATCAATTCCTAATTTGTAATCTCCGTTTTAATATTCTATACTTTAGTTTTTAGTTGCATTTTGAAAAATCCCTTGACCTCTTAAGGCTAGGTGTAACTCATTTAATCTTGGCTGATTGTTTTAAAACAGATACACATTAAAACTTTTAAACTCAAATAACAATTTTTTCTTATTGCAAAAATTACAATCACCACCACTGTACCATGAAGCTAGATTTAACACCATTATGCCTTAAAAAATATCCAATAGCAGAATATCATTGATAACAAATCACATTATATAAATAAACTTTTTAACCCTTTTTAAGGCCTTCTTAATTTTAATTTTAACACATCCAAGGGACAGTTTTAGCAATGCTAATCAGATCATTACATCATTCAGTTTTACCATCATGTTTCCAGTGTCTATCTGAAGGTAAAAGGTACAGAATAAAGATGAGCCACTTAGCCCTTCCTGTGTAATGGGCACGCACCCAGTCTGACTCTTTAGGGTTAGATGAACTGCGTTTGTGCCAGCTTGCCTTCTTTCACCATGCATGGTTCTACTGTGCATGCCCAGCTGAACTGCACTTCTGCATGTTCACCCTTCACTCCTAAAAATAGTTCTTCTCTTGTCTTTTAAGTTTCTCCTTTTTGTTAAGCCAGATATCTTGATTACAGTGTAAAGAGACTTATGCATTCTAAAATACCAGATTTTCTAATTTTCAAGTTAAAGAATCCTTAAAAAGCCATTTGCAACAAAGTGAAAATTCTTTAAAAAAATTTTTGTTAATGTCCAAACCTCACAACCTTTTGAATTTTAAATTTAAACTCACCCAATAGTTACAGAATGTTGAAAATGTCTATCTTCAACATATTAACAAACACATACAAAACACACTCACACAGATCTTTAAGCACGCAAAAATAAAAACAACTTGTACATTCATTTTCTAAAATTTTCAAACAAAAATTTAAGACAATATTTCTTTTTAAACTAAGTATCTTTGTTGAGCTTCATTTTTCCTGGGCTTGCTTGTTTACGAAGGCATTTCACCAATTAGTCTTTTCAATTCCTTCTGTTGGAGGAATGCTGGGGGGAGGGTCACCTGAAACTAAACTGGCCTGATTTTTATCCAATTTTAGACAAGAGCACTTTACATTGTCAGGACTAGCTGAAAAGTGAAACCCAGCCACACAGCCTTCTCTGTGACTGAGCTCAGCTGGAGGCTGGAGCTTTTATTTCCCCAGAGATGTTCAAATAACAAAAACACAAAAACCAAAAACCCACCTTTAAAGCTCGTACCAATTCTAAAACAGAACTAGACAACTCAACACCCAAAGGCTGAGTTTATCCCTATCAGAACTCAGTGCCATTCTCACTCAGCAAGCTGAATCCAGAGTCTGCTGAATGAGCCTGCCACTCTCACCCAGAACTTTCCTACCTCAGGAAACATAGAACAGAGAACAATCAGGTCTCAGTGAATGGGGTGATGTCTCACCAGCGTTTTTGTTGACCCAGGGGCCTTCCAAAGTGAAAGAGAAGTCCCAGTCATTTTGGGGCACGGGAAATAAGTCTCTAGCAGCCATCTGCTCAGACTGACAGATTCTCCCCCATATTCAGACCCTCCTGGGCCAAGGACAAAGGCTAAGATAAACTCCAAATGACAAACAGAACACTCAACACAAAGACAGAACTTACAAAGACACACTGCATCATTGTAAATTGTAAACCAGAAAGTGCCAAACTACAGATGGAGAGTTTCCCCCAAAATGGAAAACTTCCCAATACAGATGGAAAACTTCCCAAAAAACGTCTGCATGAAAGTGCCAGACTACAGACAGAAAATTTCCAAAAAAAGTCCGTACTGAACAGCAATCTACCCAGAGGGGTCTGGGGACATCTTCTCACAGACCCCGTTGGCAGTCTTATAGCACGTCTACCAAGAGTCCTTACAACCAGAATACAGACCCTGAGGGAAAACAGAATTACAGGTACAGAAATTGCAGGCAACCAAATATACAGAACAGCAGTGCCTTGAATTAACAGCGGGTTTTTTTTGAGTCTCTGTGATGGGGCGTCTAGATGGTTTATGAGGGGGATTCCACGTGAACCCCCAGAAATTTTGTACAGATTGAGACCCACAAAAGACACCCAGAGACCACGACCAATATGAATAGCATAAGAGCCCTTTATTTGCAAGCTCAAGCTGGTCCTCTGTGCACTCACTAACCGGTGATGCTAAGAATCCCTGAGCACAAAATCAGCACAGTTTTATAGTACTGAACAAACAAATTTAGGGACTTTCCACGCAAGCAGTTACATGATTGGTTTGAGTCCACCCGAACCGCACTGGCTTTTCTCTAAACTATCGGTATGTACTGTTCTTGGAACACTTGGGCAACTGTTTTGATTTCTTAAGGGTGGGCAAGATTGGTGGCAACCTGTGCTTTTTTTCTCTCTCTCTTGGGATTACTCTGAGGAAAGCGTAGCATAAGATGGTGGGGTTAATCTCAAATTGGAGTTACTTTGGCTCTTCAGCCTGAATAAACCATAGCATACTACATACAAGGCTTTGGTAAAACACAGGTCTGGCTTACACTGTTGGACCAATAGGAGTGTATCTCTACTGCTGTTGCAGGTGTGTCTTAAGTTAGGTGGAGTTTTTCATCCTGATTATCTTGCAATGATGAAATTGACTAACAACACAATTACCTGGGCAGATCCCTGCTGAGACTTTTAATATTAAGTCACAGCTTAACAAAGAACAATATTTACAATGAAATATATTGAACAACCAGACATGGTGACCAAAATAATTTTTACCTGATTCAGTATATTTTTTACACTCTATATCAAATGTACAAGTTCTTCATTCCCTTCTGTCTCATTATGTTGTCTTTCCTTATTTTGGTTTTGTTTTCAGAACCATGGCATAACAGGGAATTTCTTATATTTTTGTCTTCTAGTCTTCAGAAAGTGAACAGTTAAATAGGCTTAAGTTCCTTTTGTTAGAAAATTAAAAGCACATTGGGTGGGGTCTTTATCATAATTTTGTTATGATCTAAAATACGTTTTTATATCTGGCATTTTATCTGTATAATCTCATTTCAATCTTTTCTAAAGGACGCTTTAGTGGTAGGAGGAAATTCAAAGTGGATTCTGTTAGAAAATTTCTTGTTTCTTTTTTTTTGGGGGGTAGGGTCCAGTCGTGGGGCCTGAACTCTGGGCCTGGGCGCTGTACCTCAGCTCTTCAGCTCAAGGCTAGTGCTCTACCACTTGAACCACAGTGTCACTTCCGGCTTTTTCTTTTTTGCTTGTGCGGTGCTGAGGAATCGAACCCAGGTCTCATGCATGCAAGGCAAGCACTCTACCACTGAGCCACCTTCCCAGCCCCCTGGTAGAGAATTTCTGTTGCTAAAAAGTCTGGTACATAGGATGGTAAGCAACTCCAAAATTATTTATTATAGAGATGAGTTGAAAGTCATCTAATACTCTTTCCTCAAGGAAAACAGAGGATTTAAAATAACTAATATTTTTTAAAGTTAATGGGCACAAATATGCACGAATTTTCTAGAATTAAAATGATCATTCATGAAACATTACTGATACTTTAAAGAATGGTTTCCAATAAGAGAAATCACCTTCATACATTTTCACACAATGTGTATCTGCCTGGTAACAGAACCCCAAAGTAGAATAAGGCATCTAATAACTATCTAACTTTTGTTGCCTTTTTGCAATACTGCTTTCTTATCATATTGATTAGTATGAATTCTGTGGCCAGTGCAAAATCACATTTCTAATAACAGTTACTAGATTGGACTTTCATGGATGAGATGGTGTGGGTTTCTGGTAGAGCCCTCTCTGGTTAAAAGGGGGAGTTGGTATTGGCACAGTCTCTGTAGTTGAGCAGGGTGAGGCTTAGGGGGTGAAGACCTGTCTGTGTAACGCTTTGAGACCGCAGGGAGGAGACAGGAAGTACTAGACTTGTTAGGGGCCTGGTCTCTTGTAGAGTAGGTGGGACTTTAGGAAGAAGGCTGAGTCACAGGGCTGGAGGCTGATTGGGGCAGAGCTTTGAGAAGGAAGAACAAAGCTACAAAGGAGGAGGTTACTTAGAGGAAGGGTTCTGGGGAAGCATTGTGAGCCCTTGTGGGATATGCAGGATGAGGTTTCCCATAAGGCAGGGAAGTGAATGTAGGCAAGAGGCTGACAGAAGTTGGGGATTCTTGTGCAGGAATGCGGAGTTATGAGGGAGAGGCTTTTCAGGGTCTGGCTTTGAGAGGTCAGGGTGGTAAAAGGAAGACATGGACTAGTAAGGGGCAGGGTTTCTGGTGGACAAGGGCAGGCCTTTGGGGAGTGTGTTAGGGTGGAAGTGGGGTTTCCTGCAGAGAAGGATGTAGTCGCAATGTATGGAGGAGATTTTCAGAACCAGAGCTTTGTGAGAGCACTGATAGGATCCACTGCACTAGAATGGTTATGATGGGGTTTCTGGTATATTCAGTCACCACTTTAAAAAGAGGAGTAATGTTGGGTGGGGATTTCAGTGTTGCAAGGCAGGCCATGGTCTTTGGACAGGGTTTCCAGTAGGACAAAGCAACCTTCAAAAAGGGAATATGGAGGGACAAGGACTTACAGTTGAGCCTGGTGAGGCTTCCAGATAGAGGCCAACTGGTGCAGTTGTTTCTAGTGGAGCAATGTGGGTGTTGAGAGATGGGATAGTGTGGTGGGGTTATTCTAGTGGGGTTTTTCTGGAGCAAGGCAGGGCTTAGAGCCATGGGGTTAGTAGGAGGAGGGGCTTTGAGAAGGAGTGCAAGAGATACAAAGGTGTAGATAATTATGGGCAAGGTATCTGGTGGAGTAGGATGTGGATCCTTGGGAGGAGCCAATAGGGGTCAGGTTCATCTGGGGAATAAGGCAGGGCATTGAGAGAATACTTGTGGGAGGTGGAGAGGCTTGTGGTGGAACAGGGCTGGCTTTCCAGTCAGGAGATGGGCTGTGTGAGAAGTTTCTAGACAAGCAAGGTGAGGCTTCAAGGGCAGTTATAGGGAGGTGAAGGGTTTTTGGTATTGCATGATGGGTTTTGTGAGAAGAGGTAGGTTCAAGGTTGGGTTTGAGAGGTTAGTCCACTTAGAAGTAGGCTAGTTATGGGCGGAGGTTCTGATGAAAACAGGAGGGGCTCGAGGGAGAAGGCTAGTTGGGGGTGGGGTATGAAAGGGAAAGGAGGAGCTTGGATGTACTAGGAAAGGGGAGCAATGCGACTATGAGGGACTAGAGTAGTTAGGATGGGGTATCTGGTGGATGAGCTGGGGATTTGAGGGAGGAGCCTGATGTAGGTAGAGTTCTTGGTGCAGCAAGGTGGGACATAAAAGGAGATATGTATGTGGCCTGGCTTCTGGTGGTGCAGAGCAGGGATTCCAGGAAGGTTTGGAGTGGAAGAGAGATTTCCCTATAGCAGAGGAGGGCTTTCAGGAAGGAGTTTGTTTGCAGTCAGGCCTTTGAAAGTTTATAGCAGGGCTACCAGGGGGTAGGTTAGTTAAGGTTGGGCTTTTTAAGGAGGAGGCTGACGGGAAGTGAGTTTCCATTCGATCTAGTCAAGTTTTAGGAAAGGGGCAAGACTTAGTGAAGAGTGGGGCTACAAAAAATAAAAAGTTACTACTAATAAATACAATAGAAGAACACTATTTTCGGTCAGTGTAGACTTATATTACTTTTATATATGTGAGAGATACTGGAGAAAGTAACCAAGTAATAATTCTTTCCTAGGGAAGTTTTTCTTTATTCCAGTTGAGTGAAAATAAAACCACAGGTCACATCAGGCTTAGAGGCACACAGTAAACTAAGACACATGAAGCACTGGACTTGATTCCCCAGCACCACCTTAAAGGATCACAAATAAAAAGTTTAAAATGTCTCACTTGGTCATAAGGGAAACTATTGTCTTAAAATTGTGAATGAATAGAAATTTTACTCTGACCATTTTAGAAATCCTAAAACTAAGTAAATAGTAATGTTTTAACTTTATACAATATTGTAAAGAATGCTAAAAATAATTAGGAAAATATAAAATTGTACACAATGTTCATTCTCCAGCATCAATTCTAATCTAAAAGAATTTAAAACCAGAAAATTGCAGTATAGTGAGGTTGCAACATGGTTTATTGCATTCATCAAAATGGTGATTTAAGCAATGTGCCTTTATCATTGGATGCTTCGATGTTAAAACATACCTAAGAATGTGAAGCACTACTATACAAACCCTGAAGAAACTCAGAAGGATCTATGAAATTATATTGGAATAAAATTAATGACTGATTACAGTAGGAATTGATCTTCACTAGGCCCATAAATACTTTCCAGAAGAAAAGGCTAAAATGAAAAATAAACAATGAAAAGGAAGCAGGCAGGCAGACCTTGAAGTAAACATTATCCAATGAACAACAGCTATTGAGGAATGATTGCAATCTTCTTTTACCTAAGTTACAGTTACTGACCTATATTCTTCCCTAATGCCATTCAAAAAGCCATGAAAATTCAGTAATTATTTTCAAGGCATTAGACTTTACAGAAAGAATTCAATGAATGTATTGCTAGAAAGTATAAAGATAGATGTCTTAGCTAAAGATTGAAAAAATATCCCCATCTCTGGCCCTGCAGGGTGAGAAAGGTTAAGCCAAAGCACAATGAGAATGGACAGAAGTTCAGTAGTGCATACCAGTAGTTCCCAAGATGAAATGATGAATGAACCAGCGGGGAAAATAAACAAGATCATCATGGGATTTAGCACTGTAGAGTAAAGAGCAGTGAAAATTCAAGGAGAATTACAAAGGATGCCCTTGCATATTTGGCAGTAGAGCAAATGGCATTTAGGTCTAACATACGTGTAGGTATTATAGAAACTACCTGTGCTCATAAGGTGCCACAAGAAGTGATGAACTTACGATTTACAGGACATTGAATAATCATAAAAGTCTTGCTTCAGTAGTGAAGAGTTAAACCTTGATAAACTCTATTTTGAAACACCTAACAAACTGTAAAACCAAGAGAAGAAGATTCAAGAAGTGTATGTTACTTGACTGTTTGTAATAGTGGAGATAAAAAAAAATCAAATCACATAATGTGGATGCAAAAGGATAACATTATTAAGGTAATCTTCAAACAACACACATTTTATTTGAATAGTACTGATTATAAATGATTTGTTTTCCTTACAGATTTTGGATGCACAAAAACAATAAAAAACAAAAAACAAATCAAAGCAAAAGACACTTGGCAATAGAGCTGGCTGCCATTGCCTTATCCCTATTTCTAGATAGTCATGAGCCTGAGATTGGAAGTTCATAGTTTACCGATGGCTGGGGTAGCAATCCATGAGACATTTATGTTCAATTGTTCAATCAAAGACAGATTGAAACCTTGTATCAAATAGTACAGACTTAGTCAGTCAGTGAAAAAACCAAGCAAGAGTTTGAGGCTCCACGTCAAGTTTCATTACTGCGCAGTGCGCGTGCACGTGCTCAGAAACACACACACACACACACACACACACACACACACACACACATACACACACACAAATGGAATGAGAGAGGAAGAGGGAGACAAAAGGGAATATTAAGAGATTAAAATGTGAACCTGTCTGCCAGGACTATCCTAAGCATATATTAATAAAAATAAAGGAAACCATGGAACCTAGGTGCCATGACTGTTTTCTCACGTCTTTCCATTTTCTTAAGAAAGGGGCTGTGTCATTCTTTCTGATAGAAACATAAAATTTCATTGTGTATATATACCACCTTTTCTTGATCCATTCATATATAGAGGGGCTCCTAGATTGGCTCAACATCTTATATATTGTAGTAATGCTGCCAAAAATATAGTTGTAGATTTAGTGAGTTTTAGCTTGAGATCATTTCCACAAGTGCCCAGGAGTGGGATTGCTGTCTCCAGAGCTATGTACATTTGACCTTACGAAATGATGCTAATTGAAATGAACTCCAAGATATGGAAACAAGTCATTTTTTCAGATGTCAACCTTGATATCTCTAAAGTAGTGTATCTAGATCGTATTTTATTCCATTTGCCTTTTTCCATTGGTTTATCTCTGGCAATCTCTGTCTTAATTCTGGTATCTTCCATTTTGTATATACATTTATCTGATTTGGAGAAGGAAAGGAAAAACATAGTGATGAAAGAAGTACAAAGAGCGACCCACTGCAACAATGATATTCACAAGACACTATGTCAGAAATGAACTTGACAACTTTTGGGTGGGGAGAAGGGTAGGATGTGGGAAAGGATATGAGAACAACAAAGGAGTGGTAACAATATTCAACAAAGAATTTACCTTACTCATGTAACTGTAAGCACTCTGTAAAGTATATTTGAAATAAAATAAAATTTAAAAATTGAACCTATCCTAGGAAAAATATCCTTTTCAAAATAATACATCCCTCACAGTACTTGTGAGAGATTCTAGAGTCAAGTTGTTAGACCTGGAAAGGGATATATTGGGAAGCCATCTCAAACAGCAATCAAAAGGCTGAGAGCTGTGCTCTGGGAAGGTCAAACAGTCAAGGGAACACAGGGGTATGAGTTATTACCTCATGGGTATTTAAGTTAGAGCTGTTGGACACTAAAAGATGAAGACTTTGGAGACAAGATGGATGTCTGTGCTATAGTTGTAATGACTATTGCTCCCTTCTGCTCCCTAACAATAAGGGATTCAATTATCACTATGTTTACAAACAATACCTCATGTTAATAATTATAACCACAAGCTAGATTGATGCCTTAGTTTGTGGACATACCTGTAGTCACTGACCACCTCCGTATAGTAGAATGAATATAAAGTCTGTTAAGCAGGATTTGGGGATCCAGAAGCTGGCAATGAGGCTTTGGGTCCTCTGGTGTCTTCATTCCTATCACTTCCTGTGATTTCTCAGTTCTTTGGCCAGGTATCCCATCGTATTTGCTGTCCCAAGGTTGCGGTTAATGACAGCACTGATATTCTGAATACCTCAAAACAAACCACATAAAAATACTTCCTCAAAGAAGATTGACAAATGTATAGGATCACCTGGAAAGATACCAAACATCAGCAGTCAACCTGTGATCCTCTAGCAAGAAAGTTCAATTCAGGACTATCTTTACTTCTGATAATACAAGAGATGGATAATTGTCCCTTTTGTATATTTGGTATTTGGTATTGCATACATTTTCAGAAACACATATACATTGTGAAATAATGTTATTTATTTCATAGCTCAGACCACGTCACTGGAGTGATTACCCAGTTGCCTGAATTACACTTAGGTGAGTGTGAATTGCCTAATTACGACCATTTCTCCATGAAATTCAACAACACAGAATGAAGTATCAGGGTCAGGCCATTCCATACCTGTGAGGATTTATACATACATTAGAGTAATATACACCTCTCAGCACTCATGGCACATTTGTATGTTATAATTGTCTTCAGATCAGAAAAATGCTAGAGCTTAAAGTAGAATGGTGGGCAATACATTTTCAATGCAAGAGTGATGATCACCCCTGCAGTTATTCTCAGTGGAGAATCCTTCCTATACATTTTACTGACTTAACTTCTACTCTGTGCTTTACCATTATCAGGCAGGGTCGCACTGTAGTGAGCTACAATACTGCAGCAACCTTAACTGCTTTGAATGTTACCTCCAATCTTGTTACTAAGGTCAACACTGCAACTTTAACCACATAAGTTAGTTGACACCCGAACTTTTCAAGCCTGGTTAACAATTGAGCTATCATTGCTCATTGCCAGTATTAAAGATCTCACTCTTTAGATTTATTGTTTATCTTCCTGTATTTCCAACACTGCCTTAGATGTTAGTTTTTGAAATAGAACTTTTAGTTTGCATCTAATTTATGGGGTTGCTAGTGATGCCAGTTGAACTGCATATATTGTAATGTAAGTAATTTGATGTTTTGACATATGAATTAAATTTTGGTAATTGAGGAAGTGAATACACATCACTCACAAAAGTTTCTTTATGTGTATTTGTATTGCTATATTGTGAACTTCCTAAACGCCATCCATGGGAGCACATGTCCCTAATTCCATCACTTCTGTCACAGAGACAAGGCTTGAAAGGTCCAGACCATTTGGCACCTCATAGTAAGAACCTTTCTACAAAAAAGGGGGAGAGAATAGCAAAAAGAGCAAATGAATCTTCCAACAGTTTTGTTACATATTCATTATGCTTAGCCATTAAGACCACCATAATAGTATTGTTTATGACTTCTTACCTACTGTTTTCTGTTCTGAGCAATTTTATTTATGGATCTTTAAGAAATCATAAAAGAATAACATATGAAATCGATGTAAATCATATAAGAAATCATAAAAAATAGTCTGTCAGGTATATATACTCCCAAAGACATAATTTCAGGAAAGTATTAAGCACATAAAATGTAATGCAGTGACTATTTATTGAAAACTTCAGCAGTTGTAGTTTGTTTATTCTGAAAACAAAGTTTATAAAGTAAGTTAAAATACTATTCCAAATGGAACACAGAACTAGAAACATGAAGGGTAGCACTAAATTATGTTACTGCTACCACTAATAGAGTAAGAATGAAATTTAGGCAAAACTCCTTCAGAGTAAAAGCCACAGGCCGCCCATCATTACTTTCATTGTTGATATGAAGAAAAGACCTTTTTGTAGTAAAGACAAATTTTCACAGACATTAACATCAATTGGGTATATATTTCTTAAGGCATTCAGGAAGGATGCTCTGACCTTGTTAATTGAAGCTGACTTCTCTGGCACCTACTACACAATGCACAGACACTATTCCAAGCACTGCACCTGCATTAGGGTAATTGTAGTGCTCATGAGTGTTTTTCAAGTTAGAAAATGAATTAAATATTTTATTAAAAACAGAAGTAGGCAACAAGGTGAAGCAAATTTCCCAAATACCCAAGACTGATCAGTTTTAGACCCATAATTCAAATCAAGGTTTACACCAGGAATATCTGAGGATATTCTTTGTCACATTCATTACCTTTCAAGAGCTATGGAGCAGATGAACCCACATTATCTTCCTATAATGGCAATAACAATGCTACAGAATATAAATATTTTTAAATGAAAAGGGTGTGGCTAATGACAGTGTATGTGCACTGATCTTTATACCAAACAAAGATCAGTTTAATTTCCCAAGAAATACAGAATGAACATCATTCAGCTTCCACTTTTTATTATTCCTGAAGTAATTGCTTAAGGAGACCAAATCCATGTCAAAGACACTTGTGCTGATAAACACAGGCTTTTATCATGAAGTCCCGTGAATACACAGTGAATAGTTTGTTATGGATATATAATCCAAAAGCAATAATTTCGTGACTAGTTACATCCTTGTTGTACCAAAGAAAATCTATTCCCTATTCTAAAACATATCAATTTAATGGATATTAGTGTTATCAGTATAAATTATGTGTGCATAATATATGTAATGTATTCTATTACATAACATATAAATCATGTTTATACCATATGTATCATTACTGATATTCTATAATATATTATTTATAGTAATATTGTACTGTGAAGGATACCAGGAATGACAAATTTATTTAAATAAATATAGTTGTATGTTTTAGTCACATAATTTATTTTTGTGCCAGTACTGAGACTTGAACTATTGTGTGGGTGTTGTCCCTGAGCCATTTTACTCAGATTGGTTTCATGTAACAATCTTCAGATCTCAGCCCATAAGTAGCTGGGATTATAGACATGAGTCAGGTTATATTTTTTAATTCCATCCTTGGCATGTTCTTACATAATTATTTTTGAATGTTAAATTATATTATGATAATCCATTTCTAAACCAATTCAGAATAAATAACTATTTATTGGGTAAAACTATATGTTGCAACCGAAATTGTAAGGACCCTACTTTTCTATCAGTTTTCAAAGATATTGCTAGTTTAATTCCTGGACAGACAAGTAGAAAAAATAAATTCTGTGTGCATAGTATATGTAATATACTATATGCATAATTAGGGATATTTTATAATTACTATAAATAATATATGTATAAAACTGGTTTTAATATTATTCTGTGAAGGATACAAGGAATGACAGCATCACTATTTTAACTGTCTTCTTTTCAACAGTATGTAAACTATGCTATAAACATATATCTTCAAGAAAGCAGACCTCTGTAATCCCATATTCACCTTCAAATATTCTCCACATTGCTATAAACATCCGCTAAGATTGGCAACACTTATCCACAGAAAACAATTTGTAATACTTTCTGGATAATGTTGCTTGTCCTCATCCCTATCAGCCTTTCAGCAATTTCAGTGAAGAGCATTTTCTCCTGCTTTGCCTGTAGACAATACCATCTTTTTTTATTTCCCAGCAAAGAAATTGTGGCTAGCAGGGTTGAGCACTCGTACATTCAGAGGTTCTTCGGTTGTGAATTTTTCTTTTCTTTCTTGGACAGTGAACTGGAATAACGAAAAACACTTAAAGCAGTGTGTTTTGGTGTAAATGAAAACATACTAATTTGAAAATATTACAAATATTCGTTCTTTAAATTTATTTTTAATTCAAATATAATAGGGGTGGTTTTAGTGGTTCATGCCTTTAAATCTTGCTATTTAGAAGTCTGAAAACAGAGGATCATAGTTTTAAGCTAGACGAGGTAAATGGACTATTAGACACTTATCTTCAATGAAGAACCAAAAAGCTAAAAGTGGAGCTGTGGCTCAAATGGAAGACTGACAGCCTGAGCACAAAAGAAAAGTAAAAGAACCTAGGCCCTGAATTTAAGTCATAGTATTAGCACTCATGTACTATATATTCTGTGAGATAATTTGTCAAAACCTGGTCATAGATTTCATATGAGGTGTGAAAATGTATGTAAGTCTGAAATGACTCCAAGGTATTTAGACAAGACAACTAAAAGAGGTATCACTTAATCGAATAGTAATGAGGGATAGGTTTGTAGATAAAGATCAAAGCTCACTTTGGAATCTTTTGAGTTTGCTAAAATAAGTAGCTAGGAGTCGTCTGTAGACAGGATGCTATTAAGGACTTGAATTAAAGAAAGAACAGAGTCGGAGGGGGAAAAAGCAGAAATAATTACATGTACTTAGTGGTAAAATCATGAGAAGGAAGATTACAGAACTACGCCCTGGGATACACAAATATGTAAAAGATGACAAATGGAAAACAGTAATAAGTATGTAATGCAGACTTATATGGATACGTATTTTTAATGTTTAAGGGCTATGAAGTGATTGTGTGATGACCTAAAATTTAAGAAATTAACCCTCAAATATGTATTTTAATGTTTTTGTTTCTTTCATGCATGTGTTTCTAACGCATTTATAAGATTATTTCTTTGTTGCTTTGTATGTCCCTATCACTATATTTGATGTCAGTATAACATGTGGAGGAGACGGGGACAAACAAGTCGTTTAAGGATTCAGGTGGACCTGTTGCAACAATGAGAAGTACAA